>NW_026914051.1:0-600000 GCF_034315485.1 Pezoporus occidentalis | reverse complement strand
ATCTACTAATGTTTCAGTGTCCTAGCTGTCAAAGAATATTTTCTTCAAATAGTTTGATGAATAGTTGTGAGCTGGTGAAGGAGAACAACATGACAGCCATTTGTTTCTCTGTTGTAAAGTGTTGCCTTTGAGCAGTTTGTATAGGTAATGGTTTTGGGGTAGAAGTGTAACAATGACATGTTGAGCTTTTCAGACAATTCAGTATCAGCTGTCACACACAGCAGTCTGTAGGGGTTATTTGTGGTGCTACTGGAAAGTTATGGATTGCATGATTCTGTACAAAGAAAGTACTCACTTTGTCTTTTGAGTCTATTAAATAATTTTCTGCAGGAAGTTTTCTGTCCTGCTGTTTTCTTGTAATAGGATACTCCTTTCTGATAGCAGTATTCTTACCTGTCTGTATGCCTTTCGTGGTAATTTTTGAAAATGCTAGAATTAATACTAATTATTTCAATATGCATATGCCCAGACAAATAATTTTACTTGTCCTCTATGCAGTCCTTTGTCAGGGCAGCTGTACCTACTAAAACAGGAGGAAAACTTGGATGTAGGTATTCTCATTTACACTTTACTTATCCTTGGAAAAATTGCCACAAAGGACAAAAACTTTGTCTAACTTGTAACAAGATCCAGTGAATCAGTTATGAAACTGTCTTTTGATTCCTGCCTGGGTGGAGCATATTAAAGTGGAATCTCTGTCAGTGTAAATATATTACATATAAGAACAGAAGATATGGCTGCCAATAACTTAGCAATTTTAAATATTCGTAAGTGTAGCATTTGTACATTGGAGTGTATTCTCAACCTGATTTTGAATGTTACGGACTAATCTTTTGCATTTCTTGAATGATTCAATGTGGAAAATATTCATAAAGTTATAAAAATATGTTGATTTTGATCCTTCTGTTTTCTTTCTAGGACGACTGAAAGTCTTTGCAGTTACTGTAAGCGGAAAATCAATATAATAAGAAAATGTTGATTTAGCTTTTCATATGGAAATAAGTCTTCTGAGCATAGTTAGAAACAGAGTCTTAAAGAGACCAGATTCAAAGATTTTTTTTTTTCCCTGTTAGATGAGGATGGTTATTTAAGAAAACAGCTTAAATGGGAGAAAAACCTTATTCACCAGGGTTGAAATTAACTTGACCTGCATAAATTCTGAATAATCATCTATGAAACCATTCATATGAAAAGGAAAGCCAAATGTTTCTGGAATGCTGAAGTTTTATATTTGTCAGCTATGCCACAGTACTTAAAATTGAGCCCAGCATAGTGATGGTCTTTCAGTTCAGCCCAGCTTTCTCTGTACTTTTGCAACAAATGAAAATATATCAGCTGCATCACTGCTCTTGGTAGAGGATCTAGAAGAAGGGAAGCAGAGGTAAAGACATGAAAAATGGTGAAATAGCAAAATCTAGTGAAGCCTTGCTGGCCAAAAGACAGAATGAATTTCTGTACTACATAGAGGATTTAAGCTAAAAGCAGTTCAGGATATAACTCTGCAGAACTCCAGTCACAGGGACCCTTACCCTGATCTATAAAGAGGATCAGGGTATTTGAAAAGGGTTTCCTATCTTCAGAGCCTTTTCTCTTTTCAAGCTTAATCACTAACTGTTCACCACAACTAGCAGGCAAATAACTGGCTTAACTGACCAGCTGGAATAAGCTACAATAACTGCTTAGATTTAAAAAACAGTTGGTCTTACACAATTTTATGTCAGAAAATGCAGTGAATAATTATAGCAATGTTTTCATAGCTTCACAAATATTTTGACTTCTAAAATGCCTAATAAGGCATTTTTAATTTTTATTTAATTTGTACTTTTAAAAAATAATTGTTACATGCAATGTATATTTGTGTGTCTTTTCTAAAAATCTGATAGTATTTTTTGTCCTAATGAAGAATTGTTTCAAACATGCCATAGTCAAAAAAAAGAAACTCCTTTAGTCTTTTCCTGTGTCATATACTAAATTTCAGATGAAGCTGATATTATTTCTTGGTCCAATTCTTTCTGCATGATTTTATTTGGTAATACCAATGGAGATGAAATAAAGTGGTTTTCAGTTGTCTGAACATTTTCTGTGGACTTCTTTGCAACAGGAGAGCATTACTGAAGCAGTTTGTGAAAGGGATTATCCTTCTTTCCAGCAGTGGAATAATTTCATGGCCATAATAAACCTTTAGAACAGTGATGAGCAATGATGGCAAGAGTATCTTAATTTTAAATGTTTTGTGAATGTCATTTAAATTATGCAGACTTTTGAGCCATGGTGATTAAAGCATCTGTGCAATCCACTGCACAGAAACTCAGCTTGAAAGAAGTGGTTCTGAATATTGAATTTTGGACTCCTCACGTTCCTTTAATATTACAATAATAGAATACCTACTGATCTCAGTGGCAGCTTTCCAGTATTAAGAACTACAAAGAAAAAGCCGTACTGAAAAAAAAAAAAAACCAACAAAATTTCCTAGTTTACCCAGGAAATTATTAATTTCCATTTTAGAGGACCAGAAAGTTACCGTTTTACAAGGAGGTGTTTATGACCTGTTGGGTGCAGCAGTGTCATTCAAGATATAGGCAGATCAGATCCCAAGCAGTGAAATGATTCAGTATTTTTACACACATGATCTGAAATTTCTGTATTTTCTGGAGATTTAGGGAACTATTTCTTCATTTAAAATAGACTTACACTTCTAAAGCCACTTCTTGTATACTAAACTTAGAAAGGCAGAACGTAGAAGATACCAGAAAGTATATCTGTTTGTGCAGAGTTTGGTGCTGATTCACAGTAAAGTGAGAGGTAGCTGGTTTTGCTGCCAGGTAGAAACCTGAGAATGCACAACTAGTGAAATGCACACTTAAATAGATGTAATGATACGTTGGCAAAATAGGGATCCTTCATGCAACTTAATTAGGCACCAGAAAGTCAGAATGAAGGTACTGGCTTGAGCACTGTGGTTTGAGAAAGCAGAATTAGGCATCTAGAACATCTGGTTTTGAATTAGCTACTTACATTTAGCCTGTATTTTAATTTTGGACCTACAATATTGATTTGGAACTTGCCTTTGCCATCTGATCCTGAATAAAATATCCTCCATTCATTTGGTGGGGATTTTTTTCAGGGCAAACTGCTGGGCAAACTGCTGTTGTTATTTTTAAATATAAATATTATGCAATATAAGTTTATAAAAATGCTGCAGTTATGGTGCCAGACTTTCAAGAAAAAGCAGTTGCTATGGGATGGCCAAGATTAGATTAGTATTCACAATTTTTGGTAGGATCTACCTTTCTTGCTGGATACATAGGCTCACATTCTAAAAATCACATCGATGCCAAGACCTTAGTTCACAAGCAAATTAACTTAGTGGTTTCACAAAATAAGACAAGCTCAGTCTGAATAAAATTTCCAGCATGTGGCCTTAAATGCATTTAAAGAAAGAAATCAAGGAAATTTACACATTAGTTAAAAAGCAGCACATGATGTCTGATATCTTTGCATATTGGAAAATATTTGTCCCAGTAAAATTATCAGATCTTTACCGTCTGCTATGAGAAATCTGTTGACTGCAGGCAAGAAATTAACAGTTTATTAAAAAAAAATAAAAAATTAAAAAATTAAAAGAGAGCTGAATGCTGCAGCTGAAAGCCAATACTGACTTCCTGACTTCCTGATAGGAGCGGTATTTTCTCAACAGATAAACTTTTGCTGAAAATTACTTTGGTTAGTGAATGGTAAGATACACTTATTTTTAAGAATTGCCTGTTGCCTTCCAGTTCCATGACTTTTGATGGATGTCTGTGTAGTTCACCCTTGTGAAATGTTGCACTGCAAAAAATTCAAGAGGAAGCTTGAAACAAATGAATATCTCTTACTGAGAGCTGAAGGGCTCCATTTGCAGTGGGTGAAATTAAGTACCACTTTCTGAAACTGAACATCAGTGGATACAAAGGTGCAGCTGCACTCCTTTACAGTGGGTAATCCATTGAGCTAGTCATAGAATCATAAAGTCATAGAATCACTTGGATTGGAAGGGACCTTAAAGCTCATCCAGTTCCAAACCCCTGCCATGGGCAGGGACATCTTGTACTAGACCAGGTTGCTCCAAGCCCTGTCCAACCTGGCCTTGAGCACTGCCAGGGATGGGGCAGCCGCAGTTTCTCTGGGCAACCTGTGCCAGGGCCTCAGCACCCTCACAGGGAAGAACTTCTGCCTGAGATCGCATCTCAGTCTCCCCTCTGTCAGGTTAAAGCCATTCCCCTTGTCCTGTCCCTACAGGCCCTTGTCAAAAGTCCCTCTCCAGATTTTTAGTCCTTCTAAGTAGTCATTGTTAGTTGAGCTGGTTGTTATTAAGTAGCAAAAAGCTATTTAAGCAATCTCTTCAGTTGTGGAGGTAAAGAAACTCTGTGCTTGGACTTCTTCCAGCATATGAGTACGTTCTTAGTGTAGCATTTCACATCTGTCGAGTAGGTATGTACTGTGGGAGGACAGTATTTGGGAGGATATAAGATTGAAAAATATGCATAGTTTCCCTGTAGCAAGTATGTAACACCAGTGCCTAAAACGCCTCTGTGTCCTGCGAGAAATTCCAAGCTGCATCTGAGCTTCTGCTTTACATTAAATAGCAAACTCCAGACAATAATGTTTAAGGTTTTTTCAAGTTTGGAGATACATTCACCCTGAAGGGCATGCTGAGAAATACTTGTGAGCAACCTGATGAATTTCATTATCAGTCAAAATGATTTTACTTTTCTTTACTTTTAACATTTCCTTTTCTCTGTTTTGTTCCCTTAAATAGCTACTGCCCTTTGGACTTATGTTCACATCAAATATATTTAGGTCTTTCTGGATCACAAGTCTTAATCTTTCCTAGTCACCTTCCTGGGTCATTTCCCTCTGTGCTGATTTCCCTTCAAAGTATTAAAGTCCTACTTTGATGCAGTGCTGAAGTTTTCAATAAATAAATGATTTTTTTTTTTTTCAGGCTGTGTATTACTGGAATTATGGAACACACACATATTTATTGCCACTTTACTAACATTTTGTGTCCAACTTCAACAGAAGGAGCACTTCTTGTATATTGCAGTTAAAAAATGGTGTTTAATATTTACATACATTGGGGCTTTTTGCAAGCATTATCTGTGACCTTTGCTGCAGTTCCTGGAATTCTGCTTTGCAATTATCCAGAATGGTTTTCACACTGGGTCCACTTTTTGTCCCTTGCTTTTTCAGCTGATTGCCCTGTGTTGTTCATATGCTTCATAGAAAACATGAAGTTTAAAAAGTGTTTTACTTGGCTATCCTGTATCAGTTAGAAATTTTTCATTTCTACTTGTTTTTCATATACCAACTTTTCTACTAATTTTTCATTTATTACTTGTATAGTAGCTATGTTAGCAGACTTTAATTCTGGCTAATAAATCTGAATCCAGTTTTGTTAGTTTGATGGGGGAGGGTGGAAGATGAATGAGCAGTAGCAGGGTTAAATTTGAATTCTGAGTTGAGTATCTGATCGAAAAAGAGATAATGGTGAATGAAATCTCAATTTGTAACATTTTTCCAGGAGAGTATAGCTCCGCCCACCCAAAATAATTTCATTCAGTGGTAACATTATTTACAAAAATACAAAAAGAAGTAAATGTGGGTTGAAGTCAACAGTTGGAGATGGTAGAGCAACTAGTTAGAGTTAACCCTCTAACTAGGGTTAGAGCAACTGCTCAAATGGAGTTCTGTTATTTCCTGAAGGGCATGAACCTGCATTTCTCTAATGAATAAGATGCTTTCGGAAAGAGGTGGGAGAAGTCTGCTTAGGTGTCCCATTGAAACTCTACAGCTTTGAATCAGTAATTAAGCTTTCACACCTCTCAGGCAACTGTTCTCACCACTGTCGACGCAGTCACTTGTCTGTTCTCACTAACTGTTTAAGTATTTTATGGAAAAGAGAAACACTGTGTCCTCAGAACAATCACAATGCAATCACAAAACTGGTTGCACCCCCTGTGCACAGCACGCTGGCAGGTGTGGATCTGTTTCTGTTTTCCAGTTGTATTGGTTATTACTGAGAGAGAGAAAACTTGTCTGACTCACCCAGTATTTGGGTGAAACATCTGAGTGCTGGTGTCTATCCTAGTAGATGTTTAATTATTTATGCAGCATGGAATCGATATGGGGAGGAAGGCAGAGATGCAGTTAAGGCACAGTGGTTTGTCTCGCAGGCATAGGAGGAAGCTGAGTTGTTCCAACCTGCAGCTTAGACAGAAGCCCCAGCCACTGAACTATTGAGTGGATGTGGGATGTGAAAGCTTTGTGAATTGAGGCCGTATGTTTTAACAGGACAGTATATGCTAGTTCAGCTTTTACTGATCACCAGTCTCAACCTATTTCCCAACTACACAAGATAATGCTAAATATATCAGCCAAGAAATCCTTTTGCAGACTGCTGAGCTGTCCTGGGAGCGCCCGTTGCAGATTGCCTCTTTCCTCCCATCTTCCAAGCTCTGGATTAGGTGTTGCACTTACTCTTCAGCTCCCCCCCCGCCACTTATGGGAGCCCTTCTTCCATGTACAGATTCAAGTAACACAGTCATTTTTTAATACTAAACTAGTAACAATAATCATGTCTTTTTTGAAAATGAAACACGTCCAGACAGCTGCTTATTTTCAAGGAGATGACGGTGTATTTAAAAAAAAACAGTTTTTCCCTTCATGAATCTAGAAGAATGCTAAGTGGCACTTGTATGGCTTATGCTATAATTTCCAATGTTTTTCCTGATAGCTGGACTTCAATATATCTGTGATTTAACAGAAGCTAAATACTTCGGTTTCTTTATTCACAAATACTTAAATGTGGTTACAGTCCTGTCAGCACTTTAGAAGGCTCAGTTTTAGTTTCTCTCTGTGGATAAGTATTGAGGTGACGTAATAGATTGAACAGATGCTCTGGAGAATGACTGACTTTGGGAAAGTAAATAAGTAAAATTTAAGCCTATGTAAGGTCTAATTAGGGCCTGCTTCCCTAGTGAGGGTGAATGGCAAATATGAAAATATTAAACAGCTGCTGGCAGCGTGGTACTGAAATATCAGGTAATGACAGTTCTGTTCTCAGATAAATTCTAAAAGCATTGCTTCTGGAAGGTCTCTTATCGCTGGGAGAAACCATCTGAATTTTTTATATACTTTGATGGGTTATAAATTATATAACCCATATATATATATATATATATATATGGGTATATATATATATAAAAAATATAAATATAAAGCTGTAATCACTCCAGAGAAAAGAGAAAGACCTGTGCCTCACAGGGGAAAAGCTCGATAAGAACATCTGCTCAATGTGCCATGGTGGGCAAAGAAGCAAAGAAGATAGCAGGTTGCATTAGGGAAAATATGTAGAATGATACTGAGGTTGCAGTATTACTGCTACATATATAGATGCATTATCTGTATTTCTATGCTTAATGCTTCAGGAATTTTGATACTTCAGGAATTTTGATACTTCAGGAATTCTAGTCTTTCAGGAAGTACAGCTATACAAGCTTGGTATTGTTTAGTTTTAAGGTAAGAGATGTCAGCTAGTTTAATTTTTATGTATACCCTTGTTTTTATTACATAAAAATAGTGCTTAAAGCTTGAACTAGTATTAACTGCCATAGCACTGTCGTAAAGGTGAGAGAAAATCAATGTATTAAGTTCATCCCGCCTTAAATAAATGTTCAAGTACAAAGCAAATTATTTTAGACATAAGAGGATTTTTCTTATGAAGAAAGGTTGAAATAATGCAAACTGTGCTAGCAAGGGGAGGAAGGCTGATGTTGCAGAGATCAGTTGTGGCAAAACTGTGTACTAATATACAGAGAATAAAAGCTAAATTTGTCAGCAATTGTTTCTTGATATAGACAAGAAGAGTATTCCCTTCTGTATCATTTGGGAGCATCCTGTTATGGTGGTGATGATAGTCTGTAATTATGAACTTTCTTCATCTGGCCGGGGACAGATCTTTTGCCTTAAATTCGCCTTCCTCAAAAGAGTTGCTCCAGCCCTTGCAACTGTTGAAGAATACAGTAAAGGGAAGATAAAAACTGTCCAGAATTTATTCAGATCTGTCTTCTCCATGTGGTGGTTTTAGTGGGTGAGTATGTTTGTACCATTACACACTTTTAATAAAGGGACTAAAACCCTTCCATTCCAAAATCATTTCTTTAATCAGAAATATTATAATTATTTTTAATCTGTGTTTCTGGGGGAGAAATAAACATGATGTGGTCCCATTTGTTCTGTAGCTACGTTATTGATGCTGTGATTAAGATGTTAATTGATTTCGTGTGACAGGTGCAGAAGGCAGGGGAACTGGATGGTGCCTTTGCCTCAGTTCTCCCCAGGCAGGCTTCTATGTTATTTCCCTTTTCATTATTATTATATTATACTATACCTTATTTTAGCTATTAAACTATTCTTATCTAAACTCATGCATTTTTACCTTTTCTCCAGTTCTCTTCCCCACCTCACAAAAGGGTGAAGAATGAGTGACTGCGTGGTCCTTTCTTGTTGGCAGGGATTAAACTGTGACAAGTCCCCAGGAAAACTGGAGAATATATTTCTGGGCATATGGAGGATAACATGATTGGGAGCAAGGGTTTGTCAGCAAGGTTTACTGGAATTAAATCACACCTGACCCACCTGAAGGCCTTCTGTGAAGAAATGATTGGTTTGTGGATGGTGGGTGAGATGTGGTTGTCATGTACCTGGGCTAGAGCAAGGTTCTTGACACTGTCACTGTTCTCATATCCAGGTTAGGCCATGATGGTCTGGATGGATGGACAGTGAGACAGATGAAAAACTGGTTGGATAATGGGACTCAGAGGGCTGTGATCAGTGGGTCATATTGTCTTGGTAACAAGTGGGGCATTGCTGGGGTCTGTCTGGGACCTCTCATTAATATCTGTCGTGGCTTAATCCTGGCCAACACCTTGAGCACCCCCAGCCTCTTCACTAGTGGGGTAGCATGAGAAACAGAAAAGGCTTTGATGCTCTGTAGGCATGTCCATTAATATATAACAACCCTGTGTTATCTATACTGTTTTTATCACAAATCCAAAACATAGCTGCATACATAAGCTACTAAACCATACAAGGTACTATAAAGAAAACTAACTGTATCACAGCCCAAACCAGTACACATTTTTATCAGTGGTCCAGAGGAAATCAGAGTCCTTGCCCATCAACTTTTCAGGTGGCCCCAAACAGAGGGGATGAGGTGATACAGAATCCATGAGTCCCTAAAATAAAAATCCCTTTTTTTTTCTAGCTCTGCTGGTATAATTGAGGTATCTGGACTTGATGTGATTTTTTTCTTGGGAGTAGACATTTGAGTTTATTTACAGGTCATATACCAATAATTCCAAATGGAAGCAGAGATGAAAAAAGCCCTGTGTAGGTTGTTCTTCACAAAAAGCTTAGAAAGTAAGCTGATGCCTCATCTCTACTTTGAAATTCTTAACCGAAAAAAAAAAAAATCAAAGCAAAGCTATCTTTTGTAGCTGATAATTTCCTCTTTTCAGCAACAGATCAATGCCACAGCATGATGGTAAATGACCCTGTGTCCTTAGAAATATCATCTTATTATTAGGCCGGTTCTCATGAGAATAGAGAAAAGGCTTGATTTCATGTGCACACTCTTGTATAGCAACAGGTACTCCATACACACTTTCATCTACTTTAGTTATGGGTTTCAGCTAAGTGTTGAATTGCATACTTTCTAATCTGAATGATGCTTTATGTTTTTCAGAGCTTTCTACCTTTTATTCAGCACGTCACATTTAAGAGACAGGTGATGGGGGCATACTCTTGGATTCTGATCAGCCAGTCTCATGGGAATGGACTTTGTGAATATAGATGCACTAGGACCAAATGTTTGAATCCTGATCTATACTTAACATATAAAATTTGTTGGTGTTTGAAGATCATTAGGGGAGAGGAGTAGACATGGAATGTGGGGGGCAGCCATGAGGGTAAATCTTGAGGGGTGGCTATGAGCGATGAGGGGCATTTTTGAGGGAAGATCATGAGGGGAGAGCAGGGTCAGCCATAGGATGTGATGGATGGCCATGAGGGGACATCTTGAGGGGAGATCAGTTTGCCCTTAGTAATACGGTTTAGTGGTGGCCTTGGCAGTCCTGGAGTAGTGGTTGGACTTAATTATCTTAAAGGTCTTTTCCAACCTAGTTAATTCTGCAATTCTATAATCTCATTACCTTTTTTCTGCCTTTTTTTTTGGGGATAGTTCACTGTGCATAAATTTGTCTCAGTGGGAAATTTGTGGGGCTCTGCATTTTTTCTTTCCTGTTTTGGATTTTGCTTTGAAGATGTGTACAGACCTCAGTATCTAAGATACTGAAGGCAAGCTCTGTTTGTTAAAATACCAGTAAAGCTAATTAAAATGCCTGTAGGTTGCACAAGGCACCATAAATGCAGCAATCTCTTGGATGCCCTAGCACTGAAAAGGCTTGGTTGGGCTATTCATCTGTCAAACTGAAACCTTCTGAATAGATCTTCATTTGGCAAATCATCCAGAACTGGTACCAGCTCTTGAGAGGGATCACAAATGTCATATTTCATCCTGACCTAAGCAACTGTCAAACTGCACAGTGCTGGCCTCTCGGTCACCAACAAAGCATGACCCTGCTAGGAGCACACTGGGACATTTTAATGTACTTTTTATAGCTGTAAAACAGTTAATGACTTCAGTATATAATAGATAAGGGATTTTTTTTCTTATTTTTTCAAGTTGGCAGATTGCCACGTTTCTCTTTCCACTTCAGCTTTGTGATTCTGCCTTTGAAGCATGTTGCTTATAAAACAGATACCTTATCAAAAAGTGAGTAGGCATCTAGCTAATGGGTGCACAAAGGGTCATTGCCTCTAACTAGGAGACTCTGATTCATCTCACATCATTGTTTTTTTAAAAATTTGACAGTCGTAGTAAACTAAGTATTCTGAAGCTCCCATCAAGCTAACCTTTCATTTTAAAGGTAGGCAAGCCCATTGGCTATTTTAGGGGGTTGGGACTTTGGAGATTCAGTTTTAACTATTCACTCTGCAATAGGCTGAACACCTGAGCTTGGGCAGTTTATGTTGGTCAGGCTTTTCTAAGGGCTAATAACCTGAGTGAACACTGCGACTTAAGCTTCTGCACATCTCTGAGGATTTGGGTCCATGTGCCCCAAAATCAGAAATGGTCCTTAAGCAGGAAAGTTTTGTGCTCTGTCCATTGTGATTTGTCCATTGATTTGTGATTTGTCTATTCATCTGCCACTGAAGTGACAAGCAGGACAGGGATTGAATCCATGTCTTGAGAGATATCTTAATTCCCCCCTATAAGCTAGCAGCAAACAGCATCATGGATAAAGCAGGAAGTGGCAAAGACAGGCAGTATGCAAACCACCAAGGACCCACCATGTCCGTAGTTTGCAGATGACACCAAGCTGTGTGGTTCGGTTGATAGGCTGGAGGGAAGGGATGCCATCCAGAGGGAGCTGGACACACTTGTGAGGTGGGCAAATGCCAGCCTTATGAAGTTTAACCATGCCAAGTGCAAGGTCCTACAACTGTGTCAGAACAATCCCGGGCACAGCTACAGGTTGAGCAGAGAAGAGATTCAGAGCAGCCCTGTGGAGAAGGACTTGGGGGTGTTGGTTGATGAGAAAATGAACATGAGCCAGCTTCAGTGTGCACTCGCACCCCAGAAAGCCACCCGTATCCTGAGCTGCATCAAAAGAAGCGTGACCAGCAGGTTGAAGGAGGTGATCCTGCCCCTTTACTCTGCTCTTGTGAAACCTCACCTGGAGTATTGTGTGCAGTTCTGGTGTCCTCAACATAAGAAGGACATGGAACTGTTGGAACAAGTCCAGAGGATGATCAGGAGACTGGAGTACCTCCCCTATGAAGACAGGCTGAGAAAGTTGGGGTTGTTCAGCCTGGAGAAGAGAAGGCTGCATGGAGACCTCATAGCAGCCTTCCAGTATCTGAAGGGGGCCTATAGGGATGCTGGAGAGGGACTCTTCATTAGGGACTGTAGTGATAGGACAAGGGGTAATGGGTTAAAATTTAAACAGAGGAAGCTTAGATTGGATATAAGGAAGAAGAAGTTCTTTACTGTAAGGGTGGTGAGGCACCAGAATGGGTTCCCCAGGGAAGTTTTGAATGCTCCATCCCTGGTGGTGTTCAAGGCCAGGTTGGACAGAGCCTTGGGTGACATGGTTTAGTGTGAGGTGTCCCTGCCCACGGCAGGGTTTGAACTAGATGATCTTAAGGTCCTTTCCAACCCTAACTATTCTATGATTCTATGATTCTATATCCATACAGATTGGTCTATGGACATGAAGCCGACCCATGATAATGTTGGGAAGTCCTATGAGCAGCACAAGGATGTGAGGCAGAAGTCTGGGCATCAGCATGCCTACATCACAGCTCCAACAAGAACCAAATGCAGAGGTCTGAGCTGAAATGCAGGTCTTGTCACTGGCAGTTGTCTGCATCCCTCTGTACCCGACTCATTCATTACCAGGGTGGGTTTTAACAATAAGCACAGGATTAGCATTTCTTAGTACTGCCTAGGTATATCTACCTGAACTTCTGTAAGGCCTTTGATACAGTCCCCCTCCAATGTTCTTACCAATAAATTGAAGACAAATTGGTTTGATGGATGGACTGTTAGTTGGACAAAGCATTGGCTGGATGGCCATGTTCAAAGAGTTACAGTCAATGGCTCAATGTCCTAATGGAAACCAGTAATGAGTGGTGCTCCTGAAGGGCCATAATGAGACTAATAGTATTTAATATCTTCATCAATGACATAGACAGTAAGATTGAGTGCACCTTCTGCAAGTTTGCAGCTGACACCAAGCTGAGTGGTGCAGTTCATTCATTAGGGAGAAGGGATGCCATACAGAGAGACTTTGGCAGGCATCAGGATTTAGGCCCATGTATCATGGTTTAAGCCCAGCTGGTAACTCAGAACCATGCAGCTGCTCGCTCACTCACTCCTTCTTTCTCCCACCGCTACCAGAGGGATGGGGAGGAGAATCGAAAGAATGTAACTCCCACGGGTTGAGATAAGAACAGTCCACAAGCCACTGCTGCTACCACCAATAATAATAATGATAAGGGAGATAACAAGGGGAGAGAATACAATAGCTCACCACCACCTACCGATACCCAGCCTGTCCCGAGCAGCGATCTGGGCCTTTAGGGTAACTGCCCCCATTTTATATACTGGGCATGATGTCATGTGGTATGGAATACCTCTTCGGCTGCTTTGGGTCAGATGTTCTGTCTCTGCTTCCTCCTGGCTTCTTGTGCTCTTCCTCACTGGCAGAACATGAGAGACTGAACAACCCTTGGTCAGAGTAAACATTACTGAGCAGCAACTGAAAACACTGCTGTTACCAGTGTTGTTCCTAGGCTGAAAGTCAAAACCACAGCACTGCCCCAACTACTAAGAAGTTGGAAAATTACTGCTACTGCTGAACCCAGGACAGTATCCACCCCTTATTCCATACCATTCACATCATGCACGGATCTCACACTTTTCAATATACCATCACTTTTGTCCTATATATATGTATATATACACCCATACACACACAGAGAGAGAGGTATTGTTCCTTAGTGCATGGACCAATCCCTGTAAAGCTGCTGAATTCATCCAGTCCATGATGTCTGGCTCCATCTCTTGTAACAGTCTTTCAGAGCAGGATAGACGGTGTGCAGTGTTGGATTGTTGCTTGCTGATGACACCATGGAACTCGTCTGGTCACTTCTGAGCTCGTCTGGTTTCGTCAAAGCTCATTCTTTGTTGGGATGGTGGTCAGAGGGAAGTCAGGGCCCGTTGCTGGTGACTTGAAGACATCTACCTGGTGGGCTATAAAAGTGCTACATAGCAGGCAACAGCATACAATTGAGTTCATTGGCTGTTTTCTTCTAAAATCAAATCCCCTTGGGGTACACACCGGGATTTCCCATCTTCCCACGTTACCCACCAAGTATATCTGGGTCCCTGAGCAAAAACAATTCCACGAGTGGGGTTTTCATTAAGTTCTACAAGGCCAAGTGCAAGGTCCTGTACCTTGGTCAGACCAATCCCCAGTACCAGTACAGACTGTGTAATGAATACATGGAGAACAGCCATGCAGGGATAGACTTGGAGATACTGCTAGATGAAAAATTGGACATGAGTCAGTAACATATGCTCACAGCCCAAAAAGCCAACTGTACTGTGGGCTGCATCAAAAGATGCGTCGAAAGACCATGACAAGCAGGTCGAGGGAGGTAATTCTACCCCTCTATATGGGTCTTGTGAGACCCCCCCCCACACTCTTGCATCCATCTCTGCGGCTACAACACAAGAGGGACGTGGAGCTGTTGGAGCGAGTCCAGAGGAGGCCACAGAGATGCTGTGAGGGCTGGAGCAGCTCTGCTCTGGAGACAGGCTGAGAGAGCTGGGCTGGTTCAGCCTGGAGAAGAGAAGGATCCTTAAGGGGAGACCTTAGAGCAGCTGCCAGTGCCTAAAGGGGCTACAAGAAAGCTGGAGAGGGGCTTTGGACAAGGGCCTGTAGGGACAGGACAAGGGGGAATGGCTTTAACCTGACAGAGGGGAGACTGAGATGAGCTCTTAGGCAGAAGTTCTTCCCTGTGAGGGTGCTGAGGCCCTGGCACAGGTTGCCCAGAGAAGCTGTGGCTGCCCCATCCCTGGCAGTGTTCAAGGCCAGCTTGGACGGGGCTTGGAGCAACTTGGTTTAGTGGAAGGTGTCCCTGCCCATGGGAGGGGTTGGAACTGGATGAGCTTTAATGCCCCTTCCAACCCAAACCAGTCTGTGATGCTATGGTTCTGTATATCTTTCTCACTAATTGCAGCAGCTCTGTGTTTGGAGGAGAAAAGTTTGTTTTCTAGAGCTGCATGTAGCACCAAAAGGGTCATTGGTAAGGGTTAAAGTGTAAGACAAATGGAATAGAAAAGGATAAGTCTTGGCACAAAAAAAGTATTCTGTATCTGAAATTTTACATGTAGTTTCAGACTGGAAAGTTTCTTATTCCTGATTTGCCAAAATGGGTGTTATTACATATAATTAGTGAAATAATCTCTACACAAATGCAACCTGTGGAAGGTTATTATTATGAAGTTCTATAAGTAGTTTTAATTTTCAGAAAACTTACCTCTCCTTGAAAATCTTTCCCATTTTTTTCTTTGATTATGGAAGTATTTAAAAATAAAATTAAGTTCTTAACTTTTTAAGGACTAAATTCCAGGCAGACAGTGCAAAAGGAAAGACATGCAACTGGGTCATATTTTTGAAGAATAGAATCTTACTTCTAAGTGCTAGTGTCATTCTGCTAGTTAGGTTTGGTCCAATTTGACCAGAAGTTATTAATGTGTTCTCAAGGATGGTGGACCTCTTATGCAAGGAAGACTGTTCAGCTAATTGAAGCAAAAGTAGCTTTTTAGTTTCTTGTCATAAGAGAAGGCCAGGCTCACAGTGTAGCTGTGCCTGCAATCACAATTGGCTCAGACCTGTGACAGCATGCACAGCACACAGCAAGTGGCATGGCATCAGCAGGATCAAGCAGACAGATAATAAAAGAGTGGGTAAGTGTGAATGCAGCCCAAAATCAAGAGAAAGAAGGTAATAATACATCACAACTGAGGTATGCAGATACGTGCAGGAGGAAGCTCAGCTTGTTCAAGCATGAATTGGATAAAAGTTGCGTTCCTGTTCCACATCTGAGACTGCTGCACAGACACTGCATGTTTCTTTGCTTGTCATGCAAGGCTGTCAGTTCCTGAGTGTTTCATTCTTGTTGCTGTAGGTGCAGCAATGAGGCTTTGCCTGTTCGGAATGAGCAGACATCGTTTTGTGCAATAATCTTGATTCTGTTACTGGGTGGAGTGCCCAACCTTCCAGTGGACACTGGGGTCCCTGTGCCACCAGCCTATGAATCACATAAGGTTGTAAATACATCCTTTGAGCATATTAAGTCTCCCAAAGAGATAAAAATTGTTGTAGCTAGGGATGTCAGTGACTGCACCTGAAAGCATGAAAATTGAAAGGGATTTTTTCCTGCTTAGCCTGTGTATTATGGCTGCCCCCCTGAACAGAAAACAGGTGCTGCTTACATTTCTCTTCCCACTGGCAGTAAGTGGAAGAAGAAGGAGTAAAAGTTATTCTGGGTAGTATTTCCTTGATGGTCACAGGAAGAATTACCTTACATGTGATTTTTCTAGGCCCATCCTCTTTTGCTTCTGAAAATTTTGCTCAGGAAGATTTAAAGTCTTCATTAGTTTGTCCACAATTGCTCCATTCCTGGTAGCCCTAACAACTCAATCAGATTATACACAAACTAATAAAGTTTGAGGTTTCCAAATGCAAGAGGTCTGTTTGGAGAGTTTTTATTTTCTGGAACCATGCCGTTTGTAGACTTAATGCTTTCTCTGTGAGGCATGAGCATTTTCAATTGCTTTGATAGCTGAGTTATCTCAGCAGTAATGCATAGACTTATTTGTACATTTTGGCCTACCTCTCTATAAAGACAGGGTTAAACCCATTGTATAACCACTTCAATTCTGTCTATGCAGCTTTATTTGTCTCAGCTGGTAGGACTTCAGTTGATACCTGAGGGAGTGCTCTATAGCATGGTGCATTCCATAGGAGTTTATCCAGACACTTTTTTAAATTTTCATCGGATTACTTTTTCCTGTTATGCTTTATGCTACCTGAAATAGCTCTTTGCTTAGTTTTCATGTCCTTCAGCTATTTATTAATGGTTGTCTTGATGCCTTTCAAGCATTCCACAGCCAGGCCACGTTTATTTAGATCTTTTCATCTTTCTTCCTAAGTTAACACCTCCAGCCCACGTTAATCATACCAGTGGTTTTGCACTGACCTCTCTGCAATTTACAACTCTTCTCAATAATGAGGGTCTCAGGGGTAAACACAATTTTCTGAGAGCAGCCACATACTGTAGAAAAATAATTTTACCTGACATTTCAAGCGTGTTGTATTTTCAGCTATGAACTATATTTTTCCCCTGCAGTTTTGCAGTGGAAGGTCTGTTTGCTGTCAAGATTACTTAATTTGCTACAAGGTGTCCACTGTTATTTTCTGTCTCCTGAGATCCATACAAATTATGAAAAAACGATTCAGAGGTATGCAGAGATCAAGGGTGCATGGAGCTCTCACCCAGATGATTTAGAAATGTGTGGAGGGTTTTCCTATTTTCACTCAAAAAGTCAGAAAGATGGGCATAGTTACTATCTTTAAGCACCAGAGTCAATGAATATGCACTGCACAAGGGAGCTGAGCATGCATAATGGCTGTAGTTCTGGGAGCTGATTTTAAGGAATTATATCAAAACTGTTCATCTGGATGAAAATCCCTGCTCATGCCAGCAGAAATGGAAGAAGTCAGTGCCACCTTAGTGGTACCTTAGCAGTACCTTAG
Organism: Pezoporus occidentalis; assembly: GCF_034315485.1. NCBI lineage: Eukaryota > Metazoa > Chordata > Aves > Psittaciformes > Psittacidae > Pezoporus > Pezoporus occidentalis. The sequence continues at coordinate 582,505 of NW_026914051.1, read as the reverse complement.
CTGTACCTTAGCGGTACCTTAGCTGTACCTTAGCTTCACCCCTTTCCCTTTTCCCAGACTCAAAGTCTATTCCTGCAGTTTCCTTTATGAACGGCTTTCAAAGTGAAAAACGGTAGCTTCTGTTTAATAGGACAGAGAAAGGAAAGCTAGCAGAGAGTAGCAAAACAGTAAAATGGGCAAGGTGAGAGCCATAGAAAGTTCATTTTAAGATTGCTTTTATTAAGGGCATATATGGAGCATGACCTCAAAGGAGTTTTGTTAAATAGGAAAATGTTTGCTGCAGTTGAGAGCAGTAGTGATGCACGCTTTTTATTTAGAAAGGTATCAACAGTGGCACGGGAGTGAATGAAGATGTAGCAGAAGTCTGGCTTTTCACTTAATGCGTGTTCTGTTGTTATTCTGAGCTCAACATTTCTAACATTTCAATCTTTCCTCATAGTGTTTATTTGTTGTCTAGATTCTCCTGAGTTCCTGGATAAACTACATGGGATCTGTAATAGGAAAAGAACTGACTACAGCAAAAATGGGTAAATGGAAAACAAATCATACTCTAAAAAATTCATGCAGGATTATAAGGAAGAAGTACTGTACTCCTTTAAGATTCAAGTTAAAAAACACATTCATTCGTAACATAGTTTAGCAGCATGGCTGTTGTTTTCAACCCAGTTTTTCTATAGCTTAACTAATGCAATGATCACAATGTACAACTTTTCATAAGAAGCGTGTGTTTCTCTTGAATATGAATTGCTCTGGTAAAATGATTATAATATGTAGATGTATAAATTATGGGTGCTCTCATGATGTGATAAAATGTATGCCTTCATTTTTCTTTTTTTTTTTTTCTCCTGTTTAGACAAATAACTGTTAGTGCCTCATACAAAATCTGGTCCTGAGTATACAGTTACATATGTAAGTACTTCTTGAGTGCTTCAGTGCCATGGTAAAGTACTTCAGGAAGTCTTAGTGGCATACTGACTTTTTCTCAAAGTGAATTTGGGGATATTCAGTACTTCATCCAGATTTGCTGCATATTCGTCCTATGTTTGTCTTTATTTTGGTGCATCCTCCAGTGGAAATCATGTGATGATCTAAATGGTAAAAACACAGGAATGCTCACAGATTTATTTAGTGTAAAAAAGGATATGACTGAAAGGAAAAAGGAGGCTGGATGTTTACGAGCAACACAGGCTATCCTGTGATCTAGTTTTCATCTCTATTTGCAGCAACATGGAGCAAGCGGGTATGACAAAAAGACATTTAGAAATATCACAAAAACTTGAACGTTAGAAATAGTAACTCGTATTTTTTTGCTTCTAACCTCTGTTTGCTTAATGATTCATCTGAATAATCAGTATTCAGTCTGGTGGTTTTTCTGTGGCTCAGTTTTTAGACTAAAAGAGTGTATCCTTTCTCTGTTTAAATATACGTTATGTTTATCCATGATGATTTAGCCATGACCAGAACTCTAATGTGGAAAATGCTATCATAAAACACTAAGTTTTTCTTTGAGTAAGCCTGGCTTTTTGGAGGAAGTCTTAATTTTGTGTATGATTCCACTGCAATTAATGAAGCTTCAGATTCTAAACAGGACATAATTGGATGTCTGCTTATGCATTCAGAACAGTTATTTCTAATTTAAAATACAGAACCTAATCATTTCCTTCATTTTGGGAGCCTTTGCTCTTACATTTTGCCATTCATCATTTTCTTTCAAGTTGCTGCAGGTACAGAGAAGGAAAAAGATGGTGATCTTTTTTCTTGTATGTTTCCTTAATGCACTTTCATAAGTAGGAGAAAAAAAAATTTTTTTGACCCCATCAATCTGTATAATAGTAGAATTATATTTTCCAACTCTGCTAGTTGAAAGAAAAAAATAATTCTGAATATCATGAATCAATAAAACTTAAGAAAATTGATTTTTAATTAAGAAAAGTCAAATTACCCAGATCTTAAATAGATAAAATAATGAAAGTCTCTTTGCAGAGTTAAAGAGTCAAGGAGTAACCACAAACAATTCAGAAGCCTAGGCAGATAACTTAAGATGGTTGATCACTTAGTTACAACCTTTGAGCTCCTCTGAACTTCACCTGCAGCTCCTTGGGCAATACAGCCTTAGCACTGCTTTAAGGTTATGACTTCTCTTACACAGGTCTGTCAGGCTTCTGAAGTACTTATCTTAGTACCTACTGGAAGTCCTTTAAAGGTAGCTGAACAGCATGCAGTTTTTGTAGACAATCTTGTGTTCTTATTGATGTTTTTAGGAATCCAAATAGTTATGGAAAATGGTCCTCCAATAATAACTAAAGTTAGTGGAAAATCCTGAGGGCGTTTAAGAAGACTTGTGTTATGTATTTTACATTTTATTTACATTCACATATTTCCATTTTATTCCAGATAGAAGGTTAACCTGCATTTAGCAGGTATTGTGAAAAAGTATCATCAGGTAGTGTTTTTTCCCCTTTCCTCTTTTGGCATAATCAAGTGCCAGCTTTTATTGGCACTTGACTGTGGATGAAAACCAGCATATCCACATGGCCACCCTTTTTTCCTTCCAGCTGTGAATAGTGTACAAGCATCAGTTCAGCTTTGTAGGATCAAACAGACATAGCAGCATCCAAGCTTTTTGTTTCTGCTTCATCTCAGATGACCCTGTAAAGAAGTGGCATAGAAGCCCCTGGGATCCAACCCACCACTTCTTCGTACCCAAGAAAATTATTTGCAGGTTTTCTTTCAGAGTCCCAGAGAAAAAACTGTAAGAAGTTAAGGTGGGTACAGCTGTTTTAGACACAGTCATACTCGTCTTTCAGACAGAGACATCCTTCCAGAATCAGTAGGATATCCACACAAGAGAAAGGCTACACTTGTTATAACAGACATTGGTTTAGCTACACATGCTTATAAGACAATAATCAAAGAGACTCGAGATCTACAGCCTTTACAGGTACAAACCTTCCTCTGAAATCAATAGGACTTTTCTGTGCAAGAGAACAGCAAGATATAGCTGTGATCCTTTCAATCTGTTATGATGCTGTCAGAGTCAGGTACTAAATAGGATTGTTAGGAAGAGAATCTAGGTTTTCTGCCAGCCTATTACAGGTCAACGTCTGTGTATCTCAAAAACACACTGAATTGACAGAATTGCTTGGCTCTCAGATTCTAATAAACTGATGTTGTTCTGTGTCATTCCAATGAATTTGTGGGAATGTTGCTCTGTGGGCAACAAAATAAAATCCAACCTTCTATTTTTAATAAACACACAAATTAAGGCTCAGAACAAGTCCTTGTTGCTCATGCTTAGCAATACTTTTTCCTATGAATAAAGCACATTATTCCCTAGTTCAAAAATCTCTGTCGGCATCTGCTGCAGCTTCATTGAAGTTACAGACTTTCTGCTGACACTAAAAGAACCATTTAAGCATTTGTTTCTTTGAAGTGTTGAAGAATTCATGATTACTAGTGCCTTTCATACAGCATCCAATGCAGTTGCTTTTTTTCTACAACTTCACCTCTTTTCTGACTTACTCTTTCTCAGTGTACCTTTGTATGTTCATAGATGTGAGCATCTAACCCTAACTCAAACCCATGTCACTGTCATCATTTTGCAATTCTCTCTTTCAAGAATGGACACTTCTGATCTTAGTTTAGTAGCTTATTAATCACAGCAATAATTATCCTAGCAAAGACAGTTCACAATATGAGAAATGATTGATGAACAGCCATGTGTATATTCACTAAAAAACTTGTGTTATCCATTTCTTTTCAGCATCATAATTAAAAACACAATTTATAAACCCATGGTTACTTGTTGGAGGGGTTCACAGCACGGCAATAACTATTTTCAGCAGTCAGGAGCACTAAAACTTCCGAACTACAGTGTTTGAGTTCTGAACTCATCAAGAATGAGCTTCATACAGCCAAGCTGTCACAGTTGTCTTCCTGTTGATTCCTCCATCAGTAACAGATTGGGTGCAATATCTTTGAATCTCTGAGATCTGTGAGCAACTGATTATCTGGATTTGCAGTATGAGACTTAACTGGTGGAGCAAATCTTGCCCCATCTCACAGCACCATCCCAGAGATGAGCAGCAATGAGCAGAGAGGGATGTAAGGTGCCAGGAGGCACTCCCCCTGCATCCAGGGCAAAAAACCTCTCACTGAGAAGCAGGGAAAGGACATAGGTACAGGGTGGGGCCAGCAGCTCTACCAGCAGCTTAAATCCACCATGCCCAGCTCCTGGCTGGGCAGCCAGCATGAGCAGTGCCTGGGAAGCAGTGCTCTGGAAGCTCCACTGGTTTCTGCATGGCACTCAGAGAAGAATTAGTTGCAGCCTTGATTTACTGCTTCCTTGAAGTTTTTATTCCTGATTTGTTGTCGCAGTGTAATAAATCTGCACAGTACCATATCGTATCTAGGCCAGATTAGTCAATAACTGGTGCCAATACATTTTTAAGCTTAGCGAAAACAAATCAAGGTGCTAAAGGGAATGTTCCCAAAAGACGCTGGGGAGGCAAAGAACAATTACATGCTGAATTCAAGCGACATGTTGTGTGCTATATCTAACAGAATTGCAAGTTCATTACAAATTCTTGAGCATGCTCCTTCTTTGCCTCCTCATCTTCTGTAATCACTTTTTCCTGTACATGTGTACTCTCCCACACATACTGTTTTCAGAGAAAATTTTCAGAAACTCCAAATACGAAACTTGAGTCATCCTTCAGTTTGGGCTGAGTTTGAACTTTTTACCTACTGGTCAAAAAACTGACTGAATATACTGTTCCCTTGTTTCAGTCTGTCAGGTTCCACAAAGGGACCATTTTTGTTACACATGTAGGAGCACACTGCGGTGGGATTAATCATAAACCTGGGCCTGTAAGTGTCTGTGTGTGTGAATGATGCTTTCTGTAAGTTGAGTTGCGACCAAGAACAAAGTAAGGCCTAAGCCTCAGAAAGCAGCCTCTGTGCTCTCCTTTAAATGCACTAATTCATCTCTGGGCAAAAGGGGCTAGAACATACCAAGCAGGTCCCCTGAGGACGAAGAGCCATTTATGTCATGGCAAATGCACAAGGTGAAGCCTTATATCAGATGTACTGTGCACTCTATTGACATGTTAGGAAAATTATGACACTTTTCAGACTTTTCCTGCTTTTCATGTTGCTGAAAAGTATTTAATCTTGAAATTTCTTGTGGCTGTATGTATCAATGCATAATTTCACATCAAACACAGGCAAAATCAGGAAAAGGCCAGCAAACTCCCGTCGCTTTGTCTGTGTTCAAATCTGAGTGTGAAGTGACGTTTTAAGAGTAAATATGGCAAAAGTCTCATATCTTGACAGTGTTCTGGAGTTTCTAGTCTACAGGAAAAGTTAGAGCTGGCTGGCTGTGTTGTGCTAAGGAGTAAAATTTTCTACCCTGTGATTCATGATGTGGCAGTCCTAAATGCTCAGCCATGGAGTAAACTAAAAGGCATCTCCATGGGACAGCGTACTTGATTAGGACAAAAATATTGTGCTGTACTGAGTGAAACACAATAATAAAAGAGGAATTATCTCTAAAACCAGAAAATAAGTGTGACACCAGCCTCCTAGAGCCAATGAAACAGTAATTTCTTTTATTTCCTGAAACAAATCAGGGAGCTGCTTAAGCAGTTTTTCAAATAATGAAATTTATAAAACATAAGAAGGAAGCACTGCCCTAGGGACAACTTCTGACACCTTATTTCTGAAACTTTTTTTAATCTTGTTCTTAGATGAAACAATTAAGATAGCAGATTTAAATCAATTTATAGTTCAGAGACCAAGTTACGTGAAAAAGAAGCTGCGTATCACTTCTCCCGCAAGGGGGCTTTTTGTGCCTTTCCTAGGCTTGCCTTGTCCTGGTAGTACCCTGTTTGTGATGACTAGTGCCAGGTCATAGCATCCTCCTTCATTAACCTCTTCTGCCAGAGCAGCTCATGTGTGTTATCTGCCCTGGTGAGAGAAACACAAAGCTTCTCTGGTGATCTGTGGGTCCCAGTGGAATGTGAGGCAGAAAACAGAGAGCCACCAGCATTCATTTTCCAGGCAAAATCTTGCTCCAGAGGTCATAGATGTTACTGCTCTCAGCTGCTCTGCTTCCAAAATGCTTTACTGGCTGTGTCCCAGGCTGGAAAGCAAATGGAGACAAGTAAAATAAAATAAAAATTCTCATTAACAATGGAAAGATTCCTGGAGAATGAAGAGGAGATTTGTGTGTTCGCAGTAGTTTCTTTGGTGAGGAAAGTGCCAACTGCTGTTGCCCCTTTAGCTGTAGATTATTTCCTAGTACTTTAGGCTTCATTATGCTTAAGAAAGTAATGACTTTGTGTCATTGTTCAGTGAATAGGGTTTTCAGAAGCTTGGTAATACTATTCCAAACATTATGAACTAATTTGACAGCTGATTGTAGCTAATCAGAATAAATTAATTTAAACTTCATATAGAGGTCATATACTTTTCCAAATATCAAGTGGTGTGATTTTGCAGTAGTTAGTGGACATTTATCATTATGATTGAATGATTGAGTCTTCTGCATCAAGATGAGAATAATTGTCTAGGATTACACTCATTCTTGTTGGCATTAAATAAGAGACTGGTTAAATTAGCCAGTCTCTTATGTCAGCTAAAGAAATAAGGAAATAAATTGGTAACAATGACATATCTAGATTAACCTTTTGAGTTTGATTTTGTGCTTGCTTGGTTGTGGGTTTGTTTTTGTTTTTTTTTAACTTGAGATCACTTTTCCTCCATGGCTTGAGATTTCTCTTTTTTGAAAAACCTGTATGACATTTATCATCAAAGACTGAGTGTTTGTACACCTCTGAAAAAGTAATGAATTCTTTCTCATACTGTACTCCAAAGCTGACCAAATATACTTCAATATCAGGGGTCTCCTTAAAATTCAGTTACTGCAGAACACCAGCCTACTTTTAATGTGTACTTATTCAGATTTTATATGATAAACTGTACTCCTCAGGAATTCAGCTATACATTCCTAGTGAATGAAATTCTCCTAACACCAAATAAATATATGCTTCAGCCATCATAGTTATAAAAGACCTCTTTATAGCAGCCAGAAAAGTCTCACATTCACAACTGAAGGCAAGAAAAGTCAATTCACTCCAGCCTTGAACCTACCCAGTCCCAGTGAATGGCAAAATAGATGGACCTGGCATGTTACCTAAAACGTGAAGACATGAGAGCTATCTGAACTATAGTAGGAGACAGTCCATAGAAGCTTTTAATTTATTTTGAACTATCTCCACTGATAGGAATTACAGCTGAATATGTATTATGACAGAGAAGGAGGCAGACCTTTAGCTTACCAACTCTGAAACCACTTATGGGTTTAGAGGTCAAAATTCAACCATTTAAGACTTATCAGCTGCCATGGCTTATCCTGAAGCAGTGGAGCCATGGCTAAAATACTGTTTTGTAGGAACATTTTTCTCTACTTTTAGATTCTCTAAATGTATTGTGTGTAATTTCAATCTGAAAAGGACTGAAAAGGAGTTCAAGAAGACATGTACTCTATTCCCATGCACTGAGGTTAGTTACACTTATTTAAGCTTCCCCAAACAGGCATTTCCCTGTCACAATGCAATGGTTCCCACTTTTGACATGTGTCTACCTCTCCTTTAGTACATGATAAAGCAAACAGTGTCCCAGCTGACAGTTTACTAATCATTGTAGAGCAGAGTAATTTTATATATCTTCTGTAAAAATAAAACTTAATTTAAATTTTTTGGTCTGCCTATAACCCCAGGACCTTCTCTGCCACTTATGTTAGTTTCTTGACCCCCATTTGGTATTTGTGAATTCAGCATCCTCTGCAAAGCTGAATTTCTTCCTGGATTTTGGAAGATTAGTTTGTTGGTATAATTTGAATTCTGATTCTGTTTTCTAAAGTGCTTAACACAGTCATTATTTAATGCCAAAGTCATTATTATTATTGAATTTCTATATGAAAGTCAAAAATGTTTGGCTACTGCTTAGTTATGGAGAGAAAGTTACTCAGTTTAGTGTCAGAGGAAGATGGATATTCAAGCTGCTAAAATTACTAAAACTCCTCTCTCCAGTGAAGTTATATGTGCCATAACTGTACCACAGTAGCTTTTGAAATAGCTAAAAAAAAGGAAAAAAAAAAAAAAAAAAAAAAAGGAGAAATTACCCCCGACCATAATCAGACTGCTGAAGAGATCACATTTACACCCCTGATCAAGAGAGTTTTGAGCAGAAGGTCCACCAGATGACTAGGTTATTCCTTGGTGAATGACAAAGTGAAAGCAGAGCCAGAACACAGATGGAGGCACATGCATGCCAGGAGGATACAGGAAAACAGAAAAAAAGGCTAGAACACAAGAAGATAAGCCACTGTGATATTCCCCAGAAAAAGAAGCCTCTTGTGAGAGCTTTTGGGCAAAGCCTTTGCTTCTAGAAATAACCAAGGGAATGATATATAGTGCATCCTTTATGAATAGATGCCAGTGGAATGTCATCACTCAGTTCCATCTTTTTATCCCTTCCTGTAGGATTCAAAAATTTTTTTGGCTCTGTTGTGGTTTAAGCCCAGCTGGCAACCCAGAACCATGCAGCCACTCGCTCACTCCCTCCTTCTTCCTCCCCTGGCTCCTGGAGGGATGGGGAGGAGAATCGAAAGAGTGTAGCTCCCATGGGTTGAAATAAGAACAGCCCAGTAACTAAGGTGTAACACAAACCACTGCTGCCGCCACCAATAATAATAATGATAAGGGAAATAACAAGGGGAAAGAATACAACCACTCACCACCCACCAACCGATACCCAGCCTGACCCGACCACTGATCTAGCCCTTCCGGGTAACTGCCCCAGTTTATATATTGGTCATGACATGCTGTGTTATGGAATACCTCTTTGGTTAGTTTGGGTCAGGTGTCCTGTCTCTGCTTCCTCCTGGCTTTTCCTCCTCCCTGGCAGAGCATGAGACTCAGAAGGTCCTTGGTCAGAGTAAATGTTACTGAGCAGCAACTAAATACACTGGTGTTATCAGCACTGTTCCCAGGCTGAAAGTCAAAACCACAGCACTGCACTAGCTACTGAGAAGGAGAAAAATGACTGCTACTGCTGAAACCAGGACAGTATCCACCCTTATTCTGTGCCATTCACGTCATGTGCAGATCTCACATTTTTCAATATACCATCACTCTTGTCTCATATACATATATACATACACACACACACACACGAAGAGAGAGAGAGATCATTCCTTATTGCATGGACCAAACCCTACAAAGCTGCTGAGTTCGTCCAGTGCATGATGTCAGGCTCCACTTCTTGTAACAGTTTTTCAGAGCAGGAGAGGCTGTGTGCAATTTTGGATCGTTTCCTGCTGATGATACCGCAGAACTTGTCTGGTTTCATCAAAGCTCATTCTTTGTTGGGAAGATGGTCGGGGGGAAGTCAGGGCCCGTTGCTGGTGACCTGAAGACATCATGGACTATAAAAGTGCTACATAGCAGGCAATAGCATATGATTGAGTTCATTGGCTGTTTTTGCCTAAAAGCAAATCCGCTTGAAGTACACATTGGACTTCCCCATCTTCCTGCATTACCCACCAAGTATATCCAGGTCCCTGAGCAAAAGCAATCTCACGAGTGGGTTTGCGTTTACCTGAAGCAGGAATAACCCAGACTGTCTTCCCCAGAAAATTCTTTATCTGCACCATAGGAAATTTGTCCCCCTCTACAATATGTAAAAGTTCTGACTTGGGCTGGGCCAGCCCTGTTGGCAGATCCTCTGGTGTTGACCAACCAGGTGGCCTTTGGTAAGTGTGTATCCCAATACTTGAAAGTTCCCCCACCCATTGCTCTCAGTGTAGTTTTTAACAGCCCATTCTACCATTTGATTTTCCCAGAGGCTGGTGCGTGGTACGGTATGTGATATACCCACTCAATGCCATGCTCTTTGGCCCAAGTGTCTATAAGGTTGTTCCAGAAATGAGTCCCATTGTCTGACTCAGTTCTCTCTGGGATGCCCTGTTGTCATAAAATCTGTTTTTCAAGGCCCAGGATAGTGTTCCAGGCAGTGGCATGAGACACAGCATATGTTTCCAGCTGCCCGGTGGTTGCTTCCACCATGGTAAGCACATGGTGCTTGCCTTGGCGGGTTGGTGGGAGTGTGATATAGTCAATCTGCCAGGCCTCCCCATATTTATACTTCAACCATCGTCCTCCATACCAAAGAGGCTTTAACCGCTTGGCTTGTTTAATTGCAGCACATGTTTCACACTCATGAATAACCTGGCCAATAGTGTCCATTGTTAAGTCCACCCCTCGATCACGGGCCCATCTATATGTTGCATCTCTGCCATGATGGCCTGAAGTGTCATGGACTCACTGGGCCAAAAATAATTCACCTTTATGTTGCCAATCTAAGTCCATCTGAGCCACTTCAATCTTAGCCGCTTTATCCACTTGTTGGTTGTTCTGGTGTTCCTCAGTGGCCCGACTCTTGGGTACATGAGCATCTACATGGCATACCTCCACCACCAGGTTCTGCACCAGGGAAGCGATATCTTGCCCCAGTGCAGCAGCCCAGATGGGTTTACCTGTGCTTTGCCAGTTGCTCTGCTTCCATTGCTTCAACCACCCCCACAGGGCATTTGCCACCATCCATGAGTCAGTATAGAGATAAAGTACTGGCCACTTTTCTCGTTCAGCAATGTCCAGGGCCAACTGGATGGCTTTCACCTCAGCAAACTGACTCGATTCACCCTCTCCTCCAGCAGTTTCTGCAACTCATCTTCAGGGACTCCATACAGCTGCCTTCCATCTCTGATGCTTTCCCACAATACGGCACAACCCATCAGTAAACAAGGCATACTGCTTTTCACTTTCTGACAGTTTATTATATGGTGGGGCCTCTTCAGCACGCACCACCTCCTCCTCTGGTGACATTCCGAAATCTTTGCCCTCTGGCCAGTCCATGACTTCTAGAATTCCTGGACTACTGGGATTTCCTATTCGAGTTCGTTGTGTAATTAGTGCAGCTCACTTACTCCATGTAGCATCGGTTGCATGATGTGCCTTTGAACACCCAGCCCAGGACGGGCAACCGGGGTGCCAGGAGGAGCTGTGCTTCAGTGCCAATCGCTTCTGAAGCAGCTCGAACCCCTTCATAGGCTGCCAGTATCTCTTTCTCAGTTGGGGTATAGCTGGCCTCAGATCCTTTGTATCCCCGACTCCAAAAGCCAAGGGTTTGACATCGAGTCTTCTCTGGAGCTTTCTGCCAGAGGCTCCAGGTAAGACTGTTCTCCCCTGCTGCTGTGTAGAGTACATGCCGCAGAAAAATTATGGACTCAGCCAGAGATCAATGTGATCACACCAAAGCCATTTATTAGAAAGCATCTATCCTTTTTATACTGTTGTCTGCATCTGCTTACAATAGCTTGCTGTATTACAGTAGGATACATATTCTTGCAGCATACAGCAATTAGAATACAATTAATCAAATAAGCTTATTGGAACTTAACCTTTAAAACTTGCTAACAGTTCAATATTTTGTATCTTAGCACATTCCAGTTTCTTCTTATCTTGCTTACACTGTTACTTTTGCTTCCTTAGCCACGCCCTCCTTCATCCTCGATTCATGTCGAACTCCACGTGGGCACTTGCTGACTTGGGAATGTGGCCATTCTTTGCTAAAAATCCATCCACAAGTACATTTTTTACATCTGGCCTGGTCCAGACTGGTCCAAGGGCCACTGCATGAACTATCTCTTGTTTAATTTGCTCAAAGGTTTGTTGTTGTGCAGGGCCCCATTCAAAATCATTCTTCTTCCAGGTCACATGATAGAGAGGGCTTACAATCAAACTGTAATTTGAGATGTGCATTCTCCAGAATACAACAGCAGCCAAGAAAACTTAGGTTTCCTTCTTACTAGTTGGTGGAGACACTGCTGTTATCTTGTTGATCACATCTGTGGGGATCTGGCGATGTCCATCTTGCCATTTTATTCCCAAAATTTCAATCTCCTGTGCAGGTCCCTTGACCTTACTCCGTTTTATGGCAAAACCGGCTTTCAGCAGGAGTTGGATTATTTTCCCCCCTTTCTCAAAGACTTCTTCCGCTGTATCGCCCCACACAATAATGTCATCAATGTATTGCAGGTGTTCTGGAGCTTGCCCCTGTTCCAGTGCAGTCTGGATCAGTCCATGGCAAATGGTAGGGCTGTGTTTCCACCCCTGGGGCAGTCGGTTCCAAGTGAACTGGACACCCCTCCAAGTAAAAGCAAACTGTGGCCTGCACTCCGCTGCCAAAGGAATTGAGAAAAATGCATTGGCAATATCAATCGTGGCATACCACTTGGCTGCCTTTGACTCTAGTTCATACTGAAGTTCTAGCATGTCCGGTACGGCAGCACTCAATGGTGGTGTGACTTCATTCAGGCCACGATAGTCTACTGTTAGTCTCCATTCTCCATTAGACTTTCACACTGGCCATATGGGGCTATTAAAGGGTGAGCGGGTCCTGCTGATCAGTCCCTGACTCTCCAGTCTATGGATCAGCTGATGGATGGGAATCAGGGAGTCTCGGTTGGTGAGATATTGCCGCCGGTGCACTGTTGTGGTCGCAATTGGCACTTGTTCTTCAACTTTCAGCAACCCCACAGCAGAGGGATCTTCTGAGAGACCAGGCAAGGTGGACAGCTGCTCAATTTCCTCAGTCTCCAAAGCAGCAATACCAAAAGCCCATTGGTACCCTTTTGGGTCTTTGAAGTACCCTCTCTTGAGGTAGTCTATGCCGAGGATGCATGGAGCCTCTGGACCAGTCACAATAGGGTGCTTTTGCCATTCCCTCCCAGTCAGGCTGATTTCAGCCTCCAGCACAGTCAACTCTTGGGATCCTCCTGTCACTCCAGAAATACAGATGGGTTCCACCCCTTGACAGCTTGATGGCATCAGGGTACACTGTGCACCGGTATCTACTAGAGCCTTATACTTCTGTGGGACTGATGTGCCAGGCCATCTGATCCACACAGTCCAGTAAATGCGATTGTCCCCTACCTCCACCTGGCTGGAGGCAGGGCCCCTCTAATGGTCGTCACAGCATTAGACACTTAAGTCGTGGTGAAAGGGATTATTCTTCGTTACCACAGGAGCTGGAGTAAAATCAGCTCTTCCATTCCATCTGGGAAACTGCTCACCAGAGACTGAAGCCGTAGCTCTCATGGGACGATCAGTCTTGGCCCTTGCTCCCCTCTTCAGTTCACTCACCCGTTCCTCCAAAGCTGAAGTAGGTTTTCCATCCCACTTTGTCATGTCTTCTCCGTGATCCCGCAGGTAAAACCATAGGGTACCCCGTGGCGTATACCTCCTGTATCTCCTCTCTTGAACAATAGGACGCCTTTAGTTAATAGCTGAGACCTGTGTTGGTACACGTGAAGAGCTGGATAGGTCAGATAGATCGTCCCTCAATTGTTTGAGGTCCTGGGACAGTTTTTCCACAGCTGAGATGATGGAAGGGGTGAGATTGTCTTTGAACTCTCGGAGTTTATGAACCATTTCATCCACTGTTAGTGGTACTATGTCATTCCAGGTTACTGTTGCCAATGAATGGGCATATGATGACGGTGCATTCCGTGTAAGTTTTGCCACACGGGTCGTGTACATTCAACATTGTCTGGATCTATAGGTGTATCCCCGTTATTCGGCTTGATGTGATAGATCATCTCTACGATGGCGGATACACTCAGAGACTGGATGCCTTTGTCTATAGTAGTCCACTTGGCCGAACGACTCGTAACATCGTCCTTGTATGGAAACCTTTCTTTCACAGCTGCCAAGAGCCGCCTCCAAAGGCTGAGGGACTTTTTCTCTCTTGCAATTGCTTTGTCAATTCCCCCTTCTCTAGCAAGTGATCCCAGCTGCTTGGCTTCTGTACCTTAGAGTTCGTGACCATCGGCCCCATTGTCCCAGCATCGGAGTAACCAGGTGATGATTTGCTCCCCTGGTTGACGGGTAAAATCTTTTCGCATATTCCGCAGCTCGGTTGAGGTCCGAGGTCGAGAAGTTACCTCTTCTTCTTCTTCTTCATCATGTGATGCTGACTCCTGATCAGATTCTGGACTGGGTGGTGAATTCATTGTTTCTTCATCTCGCTTCACCCTTTTTGCCTCCTTTTTGCTTGTTCTCTTGTGTAGAGGGGCAACCGATATTGGTATGAATTGGTCCTCTGGTTTGGCTGCAGTGATTATCACTGTGGTTTGAGTAGGGACTGTACTTGTTGCTGGGGGTGGTGCAGCTGCTGTGCTTGGAGCTGGGGTAACTGCGCTGTCTGTTGCAGTTGAAGTTTGAGCAGCTGCTGTACTTGCTGCTGGGGTAGCTGCTCTGTTCATTGCAGTCAAAGTTTGAGTAGTGACTGTTGCTTTGCCCTCAGATCCGCCGACATTCTTTTCCTTTTGAAGGTGCTGGATAGTGTTGAACAAGGCCCTGTAAGCATAGGTCAAGCCCCAGCACACTGCCATGATTTGTCCATCTTTGGTATGGCCAGAATGACCACACACCTCATTTAAGTGTTTTACTAATTCTTCTGGATTTTGCAGTCGTTCGGTAGTGAAATTCCAAAGTACTGGAGGGGCCCACTGACCTAGATACTTGCCCATACTATCCCACACACCCTGCCACTCATGGCTGTCCAGCCTCAGGGAAAATCTCTTGGTCCTCCTACATCGTCGTTTGACCCCAGACAAGACCCAAACCTGACCCTTCTTAACTCCTGAAATCAGTAGTGGGCAAAACACACTCTGTATGCGTGTTAGCATGGTGATTCCCATCACCGTCAGCAAACAAGTCTCAACAGCGTTAAAAGGCCACTCAAAAACTTCAAAACTCTCAAATGTGAATGGTCTGGGGGGACGACTGGGAGGGTAAAAGAATGTCTCCTTCACAGGCTGAGCACCCGAGAAGGAGAAAAAAGATGTGTAATTGCTAAGCACCTCCATCGTATACCTCCCAAAGTATAAAGGTGGTGACCACACTGGGAACATAAGCCAGATCAGTTTCATGATCAATGATTCTATTGCATTACAAGTCATTACCAGAAAGTACAATGGGACAAAAACCTTAGCCCAAGCCCCACACTTGAAAAACACTAATACAGCAAATACCGGATGGACGTAAGATACTATATACTGAAACTGTGAGATCAAGAGGAACAACCTTGAGAGCCAATAAATCAGCATTGTGACGAGTGATTATCAATCCAGTCAGATCTGTTCTTATCTCAACCCCTCGTGCCCCACGTTGGGCGCCAAAAAGCACTGTCGTGGTTTAAACCCAGTCAGGCAACTTGTTCACTCACTCCCAGTGAATGGTGCCGGGCTGACAACAATCGAGGGCTGCCCCCCCCCACCGGGGCTCTCCCCTTCCCCGCTCCCGGAGGAGCGGGAAGGAGGATCGAGAGAGTGCAACTCCCACGGGTTGAGACAAGAACAGTCCAGCAACCAATGTACAACACAAATCACCACCGCTACTATCAACTACAACAATGATAAGGGAAAATAATAAGGGAAGAGAATACGATACCACCGGCCAAGAAAACGAGTTCCACCCGGAAGCCCGTGTCCTTCCGGGTAACTCCCAGTTACCCCCCACCCCGGCCATGACGTGCTGTGGTATGGAATACCTCCCTGGCTAGCCTGGGTCAGGCGCCCCGTCCCTGCTTCCTCACAGCTTCCCCTCCTCCCTGGCAGAGCATGAGCCTCACAAAGTCCTTGGTCAGGGTAAACATCACTTAGCAACAACTGAAAACATCGGCTTCACCAACACTGTTCTCAGGCTGGAAGTCAAAACACAGCACTGCACCAGATACCACAAACGAAAAAACGTGACTGCTACTGCTGAACCCAGGACAGTAAGGTATGACATGCTGAAACTGTGAGATCAAGAGCAACAACTTTGAGAACAAATAAATCGGCATTATGAAAAGTGACTATTAATCCAAAACAATTTATGCTTATCACAAATACGATTGGACACATTCCAGTCAGATCTGTCACTATCTCAAGCCTTCATGCCTCATGTTGGGCGCCAAAAAGTACTCTTGGTTTAAGCCCAGCCGGCAACTCAGGACCATGCAGCCACTTGCTCACTCCCTCCTTCTTCCTCCCCTGGCTCCCAGAGGGATGGGGAGGAGAATCGAAAGAATGTAACTCCCACGGGTTGAGATAAGAACAGTCCAGTAACTAAGGTATAACACAAAACCACTGCTGCTACCACCAATAATGATAAGGGAAATAACATGGGGAGAGAATACAACTGCTCATCACCCACCAACCGATACCCAGCCTGACCCGAGTGTTGATCTGGCCCTTCTGGGTAACTGCCCCTAGTTTATATACTGGCCATGACATGCTGTGGTATGGAATACCTCTTTGGTTAGTTTGGGTCAGGTGTCCTGTCTCTGCTTCCTCCCGGCTCCCCCTTCTCCCTGGAAGAGCATGAGGTTCAAAAAGTCTTTGGTCAGAGTAAACATAACTGAGCAGCAACTAAAAACACCGGTGTTATCAATGTTGTTCCCAGGCTGAAAGTCAAAAACACAGCTCTGCACCAGCTACTGAGAAGGAGAAAAATGACTGCTACTGCTGAACCCAGGACACGTTCAAAGAGTCATTGCAGAATGCACATTTCTTTTGTGACTAGGGGTAAAGCTACAGCAGTTACTCAGTGAGTAGCAAGTCACTCCAAGCTACTGTAGAAAGGTACTTTAGTATAATGCACAGATGGTCAATTAGGTCAGAGTTCATCACTCAAAGGGATGGGACAAGTTACATCATCAGGCTCTCCAATCTCCAAGAAGGAAATGGGGCAAGAAGGCCAGAAGGCTTTATTTTCAAACAAGAGACATACTAGGAACAAGGTGGGCCTTCTCCGGAAGCTATCAGAACTGGCTACCCTGGATTTGGAGAAGGCTGAGGTTCTCAATGACTTTTTTGCCTCATTCTTCACTGGCAAATGCTCTAATCACACTGCTCAAGTCTTTGGAAGACAAATGTGAGAATGAGCACTTTTGGCCATTGTAGGAGAGGATCAGGTTCAAGATCATTTTAAGGACCTGAACGTGCACTAGCCCATGTGACCTGATGAAATCCATCCGCGGGTCCTGAAGGAGCAGGGAAATGAAGTTGCTAAGCCACTGGCCATCATATTTGAAAAATCATGGCAGTCAGGTGAAGTTCCCGATGACTGGAAAAAGGGAAATATAACCCCCATTTTCAAGAAGGGGAAAATGGATGACCCGGGGAATTACAGACCCGTCAGTGTCACCTCTGTGCCTGGCAAAATCTTGGAGCAGATTCTCCTGGAAGGCATGCTAAGGCACATGAAAATCAACAAGGTGCTTGGTGACAGCCAGCATGGCTTCACTAAGGGGAAATCCTGCCTGACCAATTTGGTGGCCTTCTATGATGGGGCTTCAGAACTGATGGACAGGGGTAGAGCAGTTGACGTCATCTACCTGGACTTGTGTAAAGTGTTCGACACTGTCCCACAAGACATCTTTGTCTCTAAATTGGAGAGATATCAATTTCCTAGCTGGGTTTGGAATTTCTTTCCTGGTTTCCCAAGTGGAGCAAGTTAATGAGTTACATCTTTGTCTGCTCTCAAATGCATTATCTCTTGCTGCATAGCATCCCGTTAGATTTCCCTGGAGTTTCTGCTGTTTTAAATGGCCTGAACTTTTTTTTTTTGTCCTTGAAAGATTATAAGACATTTAATTTTTCTTATGTCATGGTTAATTTTTACTCCTACTACTGGCATTTCACATAAGTTTGCCACTGTTGCCATCACAAGAAAGCTGTTATCCAATCTATGTGTGTTGTCAGTGTGACTTCCTGGTCCAATCTCATGGATTTTACCTAAAAGCATCATGCAGCTGTTAAAAAGGTGGCTGTTGAGCACCCTGGGAGCATTACACTCTTCCTGTAAGAAGTTAGTAGAAAAGCATAGCTAATAGATTGGAGCAGGAAACACAGATGCTGTGCATTTAATGTGCTTTGAGCACATACAAAATATGTTGTCATTGTTACTGACTCTCACATGGTGATAATTTCTAGCATCCCAGTTTTATGAGTGGGCTAGCATTATGGTAAGCATTGCCACTCGTTACCTCTTGCTGGGAGCAGCAATGTATTTTTATCGTTCATATTTGATTATATAGGGTGCTGTGAAGATGGAAAATGACAAACTTCATCACAGCAGCTTCAGTCAATAAAACATCGAGACTGATGTTCAGGGTGTTAGGCACATCCTTTTGAAGACCTCAGGCTTTGAAACTGATTCAAACCTTCATCCTGCCAACAGCCCTTGGGGTTATGCCAGGCAAGCCTGTGTAACAATAACAAGATCACTAGGGGAGCAATAAGATCACCATGCATTTAGGAATTTGTCTTTGAATCTTATCCTGGCAGCTTTTCTTACCTCTTTATACTCAGGTCTTTGTCATCACTGGTGGATTTCCTCTCAAATTCTCGCAGCTTCCATGGAAGACTCAGTTGTAGGAAATGCCAGTCTTTGTCTTTATTTTTTTCTTTATTTTCTCTAAAAAGAGTTGACAAAAATAAAAGATAATGAAACAATGGAAACTGTTACTGGGCTTACCCTTCTGCCTCACCAGCTCCACAGCCTTGCCTATCTTGTGACTGTGGCTGATGAGCTCCTGCAGACTGCCTCAGGGCTATTGTATACTCTCAGTTCCCAACCCAAATCTTTCTGCTGCTTTTATTAAAGGTGGTTACTGGTGCTGATGCACTTAGTCTCCAGCTGTGTCTCTACACTGGAATGAAATGACAGTTACTTATTCTCTCCTAAGAAGAGTTCAGCTTCCTCGTTTCTTAGGTTTTGGTATGCAACAGTAATATATGAATCAACATAAGGAATTTCATCTTTTTCCAGGTCTTTAATTTCTGCAACTGTCCAGCTGCCTCTACAGTCATGGGATGAGCTAGACCATGAACCTGATCAGTCAGCAAAAATTTATTTTGGGATAAATAAGAAAAAAGGGTTATTTTTTTCAGATTAGGATGTTCCCATATTCCAGACTTCCTCAGATGTACAGATGTGCAAGTACATCAGAGGGGACAACGCAGAAGATGAAGATGTGTGTCAAAGAGGCAGGCAGAGAAACTAATGCAGAATTACTGCCATGGCCTTATGTCCATTGAATTAGGTAATTTCCTTCTGCTTTCTGCATAAGAACCTTCAATTAACATCTCTACTATGGGCGTTAGTTGCTGCATTCCTGGCTTCGAAATGTTTTCCCTTGCTTGTAGCTTCTTTAAAATATGATCATTTTCTAAAGATGTAATTTACATATTCAGTATGCAGCCCCTTTTAAAAGTGTAAAAGGTTTTAAGTTGTGAGCTTTTCTTGGAGTCCCCTTTGTATAACTTGCAAGCACATAAAAATCACTGATCTGAGTATGGAACCACCCATTATAGGCGTGGAGCTTGGCACATAGCCCAGGTGATTAGTAGTATTTAAACAACTGATTAGACAAAGGCAGTTTTAACCTGTTGTCACTTAAAGCTTCCTTTGAAATGCAGAATTGTTCCTTTGTGCTTATCACAGCTTCTTACCAAAATTAGATGAAGTCATGCTCATCTATGGTTTCCCTTAAATGACTGTGTGTTTTTATTTTTAGGGAATGGAAGAGTGTGAAACAAATTCTAATTCTTTGATATTATTATTTTTTCACACCCGTGATGTAATCTTCACGCATCTTCAACCTGCAGAAAGGTGCAAAGGTGTTTTAGTTTTCTGGGGAATTGTATATTATAGGGTTCTCTTCTTTTTCTAGGTCTTCTTATAGGAAAATAAACAAAGCACTATACTGACAACAGGATTATTATTTTCTGATATTTGCTCTCTAATTTGGGTTTCTTTGTCTTTATCAAGTTCTGTAGTTCTGACTTTGAAAAATTCTACAGTGGTCCAGGAAAACTATTTCTCTTTTCTTCCTGGCACACTGATGCTTCTGCTTTAGGAAAGCATTAAGAACGCATTAAATAGGAGTCATTATTCATAAGTAAGAGAAATGTTTGTTACAAGTGAATGTCCTGTTTTTAAAATCACTGTTTGATATCATTTTTTTATAAAATATTTTCTTAATCATCTGCCAGAAGTGAAACAATCTGGAGAATAATTTTAGAATTTGCAAAAGCTGCTTTACACCTGGAAATAGGAAAAATAATCTATGACATTTCTATTCACTGGCAAGACTGGAATGTGGGTTTGAATTTGCAGCTGATCAGGTTTGCTAATAGATACCTCTGTGGTCTACGGGAATTGCAGAACTGCAGGCCCAAACAAGGCTGAAAATAAAAAACACCTTCTTGAAAGACAAAGAAGGTTAATGAGTTAGCTTTCCATTTTCTGGCTACAAAGCAAAGCAATTAAAAGGTATGTAAGTGAGTATTATGAGCTGGTGTTCATTTCAAATATAGAGAGATGCTGTCAGCTACTGGGTGGTACATTAGCATAGATGCAACCTATAATTCCGATCGATTATCTTTTCTGCACAAACGTGGGAAAACATACTGATTTAGTCTTGTGATTGTGTTTCTGTATACACAGACTAAATTGCTTTTGGCAGCTTGAACATGAGAGCAATCTACTCTGCTAATACTATATTTTTGAAGTCTCAGATGGATTTGGGTACTACAATTTCCTCTGATTTAGCTTAAGGTTAAATAACAACAACAACAGCAACAATATAATGCTTTGCAGGTTACATTTTTAGTCTCTGAAGAATCACCTTGTAGATTTTTCATGTTAGAAAGTCATTAAGTTTTAGAAAGAATATTTATTCCTCCTCTCCACTCTGTATACTGTAATTTGTGAAGTTTATATCATAAATCTAACCAGTAATCAGAGCAACAGTGTGACATTTTGCATATCTCTTTCTTGAATTAATCACACAGCTTTTGTCTTACAATTTGTTCTTGAATATAGGCTGGACTATTAAAATTCCTTTCATGAAAAATGCTTCCTGAAGCCCTCATTAACTTTTTTTTTTTTTCTTTTTAATTTTCCTGTGTGTTTCCTTGTCTTTTTATCAGTGTTGTGCTGAAACAAATGGCTGTATTCTGACATTCTCTATTACAGCTACATCACATTAATCCTTTTTGGGTTTTCTTCCTTTTTTTCTAAACATCATTACTTTATACTATCTTTTTCACTTACAATTTTAGCTAGGGATCACAATAGTCTTGTTCTCCATCCACCTGTCCTTCTCATCCACGTTCTTATATTGTAGCCAGAACTAAAAAGACAATTGTTACTGACATAAGAGTATTTTTAAAGTCCTCCAATGTTTTAAGCAGATCTAAATCTATTTGATTTCAGAAATGTTGTCTCTCTCTAATTGACATGCCATGTTTCAGTTCTCAGTTGTCAAACCAAATGAAATGTCTGTGATCATTTATCATCCATGGATGGAAAAGAATTCATTATGCAAGGTGAGAATACTGGGATACCTAACTCTCCACCGCTCTCTTTGAAACATGAACAGAAGTCTCAAATTGAGGTAAAATGCACATTGCCTAAGGTGAGGTCTCTGGTGAAGCTTTGTCCCATGGGCTGCACACACTGCAAGATGCATGGAAATAAGGCAGTGTTTGTATCATTAGAAGGGAATGTCAGAAGGTCTTCTTTTCTGCACATGTAATTTTCCATGAATGTTTGTGAAAAATTACCTTTTTGTTTTATGTATGTTACAAATGTGGTACCAATGTCCATGTAATTATATTTATATGCTTACACACAATGTGTCCTTCCATAAGTTTTTACCAAAGTGACTTTTTTTCTAGTGAGCCTGGTTGAAAAATTATTGGGCTGTGTTTGAACTTGTATGTGTCTTCATACATGCATTAGAGGAAAACCTGAATACATTAGTGTATAGATACTAGGAATATTAACTTTTTTCTTAATTTCTTCCTGCGTAATTGAAGCTCATTAACATATAAATAAATTATCTAAATTCTTTTTACTGCTTTATATGTGAAATATATGAATATTTCTAAAAAGTTAGAACAAAGCTGTGTCTATCTCATATCCCTTTTCTTGACAGTGGTCTGTAGCTACCGCTCAAGACAAAGAATCCAGCAAGACAGGACATGGTGAAGATGGCTCTTTTGATGTAATGCAAGTTTTAGAAACTCTCTTGGAGTATTATTCATTCTTTATCACCCAATTATCTTACATTTCACAAAGTCATTTTGCTCATTTATTTGTTCCATTGCTTTGAGAAATCTCCAGAGTGTCCCTGTTTGATGGAAAGTTTCTGGGGGAATTTCGATGCCACACTGGGATCTCATCTTAGAGAACTTCAGATCTTCTTATAGCTTTTCATTGTCCAGACACTGTTTCATTTCACTCTCTCACACACACACAGGGACACACATCAATACATTTATGAAGCTTAGGTATTTCTATATGTTTTCAAGAAAAATGATATTCAAAAGCCTCCCATTGACTTTTTATAAATGTTTCATACAGAAACTTGCTTGACAGCCAAAAGGAATGAATAAGCTTATTCCAACAAAATCACCACCATGTCTGATTACACTATTTTTCAATGGCCAGTTTTGTGCAGAGAAAGAGATCCCTATGGGGAGGTTGTTTGTCAGCCCAAGTCAAAGCTTTAATGTTACTCTGAAATAGCCTAGTTGAAGTTGGGTGAGAGTTTCTCTTTTTCCCTTTAGGCAAAAAGGTATAAAGAAATTATGTAAAAAAATATATAAATCAGGCCACAGAGACCATATTAGTTCATGTAAGCTCCTGGTGCAAATATATATTCATTTTCTGTTCTAATAGGGCTCTTATTTTTGAAAAGTCTTTTTTACTTTTACATTTTTCTGCATCTATGTTTTCTTTAAATCTATTACAGTTTATTTTGCCAGGGTCTACTTAAGCATATTTTAATCATAAGGTTATCAGAGTCACATTTATCAGTACAGTGGCTACAATAATATACACTTCATCCCTAGGAATTAGTTTTGCTCTCAGCTCTTCCCAGAATTATTTTAAACTAAACAATAATCCCTATGTCTGAAGCAGCTTCTGCACTGAACAGTCGTTCCAGTGGGATATAAAATTTAAATGGCAATAATTTATACTTGCTTTACTCCACAGTTGTCAGCCAAATCAGACTTTTTGTGTAAAATATGCATTGTCATATTAACCATTTCAACAGGAACGTGAATCTGCTGTTTCTTTTAACAATGTCTTGATTTTAGCGGAGTTGCTGGTTGAAGAGTGAAGGAAATCTTCCATGCCATTGTGTTTAGCAAATGCTACCTGATATGATGAAAAAATATAATTGACAGAAACAATTCCTGTAGATTCAGAGTAAAGCTTAAAGGATGAAGGATTTCTCTTAGTTTTTCCTTGCAGCTATGCGACTGTGTATACTTTGACATGTAACTGGAACTAAAAAATGCAGCTGTTAGTTAAGGTGAAGAAAGATTGAACCATGTTAGATGTACATACGTGTTCTGCTACCCTTCTAGAAAGGCAATAACATTTGGTGTCCTTTTGCTTTCCAAAGAACACAATGAAAATTTAATTCCTAGCAGCAACCACCATTTTGCTGTCTGTTTATGAGAAAAGTAGATATTGCACATTAAATAAATAAAAAAAAAAAACTGTTCAAAAAAAAAAGGATTCAGGTAGTGTGCTTCAGAGTGCTGCCATGTGTGATATTTAGATGGCTTGTGCCTAGAGTGAAATCCCAAGTGGCTGAGTTCCCGAAGTAGTTCATGGGGATAGGTCAGGAAAGAATGCAAGCCGCACAGACTACTGAGCAGGGAAACTGGATGGGGCTAACCAATGGTACATGAGGTAAGGTAAGATTTGAAACCTGACTGCTCCTCAGATGGAGGTACTACTCAGAGCAAGATCATCAAGTAGTGCTTGGCACAGCTTATCTTCATTTGGGCCAGGAGGTTAGTACTCATCCTCAGTATTGAGCAGAGGGATGGTATAACCTCCTTAACCAGATGTGCTAAGTGATACCAAGCTGTGTGGTTCGGTTGATACACTGGAGGTAAGGGATGCCATTCAGAGGAAGCTGGACACACTTGAGAGATGGGTCAATGCCAACCTCATGGAGTTCAACAAAGCAAAGTGCAAGGTTCTACATTTGTGTCAGGGCAATCCTAGGCACAGCTACAGGTTGGGCAGAGAAGAGATTCAGAACAGCTCTGAGGAGACGGACTTGGGGGTGTTGCGTGGTGAGAAAATGAACATGAGCCAGCTTCAGTGTGTGCTCACAGCTCAGAAAGCCAACTGTATCCTGGGCTGCATCAAAAGGAGCGTGACCAGCAGGTCAAAGGAGGTGATCCTGGCCCTCTACTCTGCTCTCGTGAGACCTCACTTGGAGTACTGTGTGCAGTTCTGGTGTTCTCAACATGAGAAGGACATGGAACTGTTGGAACAAGTCCAGAGGAGGGCCACGAGGATGATCAGGGGACTGGAGCACCTCCCGTATGAAGACAGGCTGAGGAAGTTGGGGCTGCTCAGCCTGGAGAAGAGAAGGCTGCATGGAGACCTCATAGCAGCCTTCCAGTATCTGAAGGGGGCCTCTAAGGATGCTGGAGGGGGACTCTTAATCAGGGGCTGTACCCACAGGACAAGGGCAATGGGTTGAAACTTAAACAGGAGAAGTTCAAATTAGATATATGGAAGAAGTTCTTTACTGTGAGTGTGGTGAGGCACTGGAATAGGTTGCCTAGAGAAGCTGTGGCTGCCCCAATCCTGGCAGTGCTCAAGGCCAGGCTGGACAGAGCCTTGGGCAACCTGGTCTAGTGGAACGTGTCCCTGCCCATGGCAGGGTTGGAGCTTGATGATCTTAAGGTCCTTTCCAACCCAAACCATTCTATGATTCTATTTTCTAGAAGAATCTGGTGTCTCTTTGAACATAGGAATAGGGCTGGGTAAGTGCCATAAGATGACATTTGAGTATGAAAGCTTATCTTCCTTTGCTGCTTCCTTGCTGCAGGCCACAAAGACACCAAAATTTAATGAAGAGAATTTCTTCTCTACTGTTAAGACTCATGGTCAGCATCTGATATTGTGGACTTGCAGCTTACAAGAGTAAGGTCTTGATGAGAGGCACATTATCCACAGGTCTGTGTTTTGCCTCCAATTAAGTGGCGTTGAACATAACACAAGATTTTGATGGAAAACAAAATGATTTTTAAGCTACTAAAGGGCAAAGTCAATGGCATAGTTACCAAATTTGGAAAGTGAATGCAAAGACACAAGGCAATTACATACCATATTAGCCAGCTGTACTTGGCTTGGTTTCCTGCCTCCACTCTGCTTGTTTGCCAAAGAGCTGACAGGATGGATCTGTAGTTTGTTAGAGCTATGACCAAGTTCCTCTAAAGAGCCACATCCATCTGGCATTATCTCTCCTGAGTTGGAGCCTCCAACTTAGGACAGTCTGTCTTTAATGAATTGCTTTACTCTCCAAGGATTCTACAGAGTATAAACATACCCCAAGGGAATTGTCAATAAACCACAGTCTTGATAGTTAATTTAATTACTGTTTGAATTATAAGCTTTCTGCTAATGTAAATCTGTCCACTGTAGTATTAGCTACTGATACATAGACGCATTTTTGAAATACTACTTCATACTGGGTTGCCCAGATAGTATTATCACTCTCTTCATCAGTTAGATGGTACATTAATACCATGTAAATGGTGCTCTCCTCAATACATGGTTGATGAATATGCATTGAAACATCTGAGCTTGTGAGATTCTAAGTAACTGTCTTTGCTAGCACAGCAGAAGTATTTACAGTCAAAACAGTTCAGGTATAACATATAGGTGAAAAACGGGAAAAAAGGAAAGCAGAGAGTAAAACACATATGGTTTGTTATTTCAGAAAAACTTTAAAAACAAGTAATGAGGTTTTCAAATTTTGCAAATGGTTTAAAACCATAAGAAAAGTTTCATATATGGCGTCATGAATCCTGGTTTAGGATCCTGATCACTACAGCAGTTTGTCATGAATGGGTGATTTACGTCACTTAAAGAATCACTGTCAAAGGTATTAGCAAAAGTGTTTTTAATATGAATTTATAAAAGTGCAATTTTACAAATTTCCATGTCAAGGTTCACTCTATTACTTACTACGTGGATGAAATGTACAAAGGCAAATTGCATTAGAACTGGTTTAGAATTATTTACACATTTACACATAATAAGAGTAAAGACACAGAAAGGTAAGGGAGACTCTCCTGTTGAGTCAAAAGGTTCAGAATTCTTGGTTTCTAAATTCAGTCAAGCTTAGGTGTAGCTAGGGTCAGTCCTATTCTCAAACTTGGACAATGGTGTATATCTAAAGGAATTAACTACGTGGATTTCATAAGTGTTAATGCAGGTTTCTGTCAGTTACTTACTGAGGATCTGTTGCAGGTAAGGGATCTCCCCCCCTTGGGTGAGGAAGGATCTCTTAGCCTCAGGTAAGGAGTCTCAAACCTTGCAAAAAGCATCCCGCTCAAGTGGCGTGCTATCCAATTGCAGTTCAGGGAAGGCTCGAATTAGACTCATACAAAGACATGCTGCCAAGCAGGGGGAGCTATAAGAAGGATCACTGAGGCTGTCACATTTATGGGATAAAAGGGTTGGCTCGTAGTCAGATTGTATAAGATGCAAAGGTATGCATGAGACTCCTTATACCCACAACTTTCTTTGTTCCTTGATAAATGAGTCTTGGAAAGTCCACACGCTATCCATATGATAATCACTTGATCCATGTCCCAGACTCACTGGGTCACTCTGTCTTTGTGGGTTTCCTAGAGAGTTCTTGTGTGACTATGGCTCTTTATCTCCTTTGGACCGGGTACCAAACTACTCCTAGTTTGGTTAAGGGGATCCAATGCATACATCACAATAGACAAAATAAACCAGGCTTTTTTTCAGCTTTTTGGTGAACTAAGTAACAAAGGAAAGGAAAAGAAAAAAAAAAGAAAAGAAAAGAAAAAAAGAAAAGAAAAGAAAAGAAAAGAAAAGAAAAGAAAAGAAAAGAAAAGAAAAGAAAAGAAAAGAAAAGAAAAAAAGAAAATTAAGTTAGCCTAAAATACTTTCTTCAATAGAAAAAAATCATGGTATTTTGTTTTTGGGTCTCTTTGCATACACCTCATGTTTTGTTGAACTTTTAATAAGAAATAATGTTTTCAAAATCAAAAGCCACAAAGAGTGAAATTGATAAAAATGTCTGCCACAAGATTTCAGAAAGTTCAAAAATCAGTATTTTATTTTGTTTTTATGTTGAACTCTTTCATTCAAATCTGATAGCAAATTCATCTTAGTTGCATTGAGAAATTCACCTTCATTGGGAAGGTTTTCTTCTGTCTCACACCCTAGAAGACACATTACCCTGACAGGTAAGACTGAAGATGCTCAATGTCTGCAATATAATTGAGGGTATTTTTTGTACCTTAAAGACATCCAACATGACCAGCTTTAGGTTTCTTCAAGATAATTAGAGATGAGCTGGGTTTTCAGGGTTTTAGTTTTAGAGCTTAAATTCTGTACAAATTTCATTTTGGGTCATTTATTTAATCTTGCCCAGGGCAACAGTTAATCTTTTGTTGACATATATTTAATCTTTTGCCCTTTAGTGCAGAAGTACCTGGTACTATATGATATTTTAATAAAAAGGCAAGAGCTAAGACTAGCTTTACTGAAAGCATCATATTTTGCTAGGGAGCCTCAATCCCCAAAGCCTTCCACTTGCAGAATATTTGTGTCTAATTCAGTAATTTCTGGTGGCAACTGCATTTTACCACTTGATTTATGCTTCCAGTCAAAATGGAGAAGTGTGTCTTTGCAGTGCAATAAACTAACCACTTTTCCAAAGTAAATGATTAGATCTTGTAATACATGTTTTCCCTCTAAATACTAAAGTGCACAAGACTAGCTGTCATTATGTACACATTTACCAAATTCAGAATGCTATATGCATTTTGCAAAAGAACTGATGCAGTGTTTGAGAGCAGTGGAAGACTGGCAGCCTTGAAAACTGAAGCGATCTATCCACAGTCTGGCTGTTGTGATGGGGGCCACTGCAGTATTTCGTCTGTCAGGTGCTGCTGGGATGCACAGCCCCAGTCTGGAGACTTTGTTCTTTGTTGCAGGATAACTGTGATGTCTTTTGATAACTCAAAATAATGCATCACTAATTGCACACTAGTTAACACAAATTCATTAGGTCATTAGGACATTGAGAAAGCTGAAGCATTCAATGACTTTTTTACCTTGGTCTTTGCTGGCAGGAGCTCCAGCCACACTGCCCAAGTCACAGAAGGCAAAGGCAGTGACTTAGAGAATGAAGAACCGCTGCTGTAGAAGATCAGGTTCAAGATCATCTGAGGAACACGAAGGTGCACAAGTCCATGAGACCTGGTGAGATAGAGAACTGGCAGATGTTGTTGCCAGTCCATTATCCATCATATATGAGAAGTTATGGCAGCATCGTGAAGTTCCTGCTGACTGGAAAAGGGGCAATACACCCCCCATTTTTAAAAAAGGAATAAAAGAGAATCCAGGGATCTACAGTCCAGTCAGACTCAGCTCAGTGCTTAGCAAGATCATGCAGCAGAGCCTCCTGGAAACTGTGCTAACTCATACGGACAATAAGAGATTGATTGGCAACAGCCAGCATGACTTCAGTAAGGCAATTTTTTAAGGACAAATTTGGCGGCATTCTATGATAGGTTTACAGTTTTGGTGGGAGGATAAGGGAAAAGCTACTGATGACATCTACCTGGACTTCTGCAAGGCATTTGACATTGTCCCGCATGACATCCTTGTCTCCAAATTTGAGAGGCATGGATTTGATGGATGGACCACTCAGTGGATAGCAAATAGTCTGGCTGGTCACACTCAGAGTTGTGGTCAATGCCTTAATGTCCCAGTGGAATGGAGACCAGTGATGAGTGCTGTACCTCAGGGGTCGGCACTGGGACCGATCCTGTTCAGCAACTTTTTTGGCAACACGGACAGTAGGATTGAGCACTCTCAGCAAGTTTGCTGATGACATCAAGCTGTGTGGTGCTCTTGACACACTGGATGGAATGCAGAGGGACCTGGACAGGCTGGAGAGGTGGGACCAGGTGAACCTCATGGAGTTCATGCAGTTCAACAAGGCCAAGTGCAAGGTTCTCCACATGGGTTGGGCAATCCTGAACACAAACAAAGGCTGGGACAGACTGGATAGAGCAGCCCTGAGGAGAAGGGCTTGGGAGTGTTGGGTGGTAAGAAGCTCCCCATGACCCAGTTTCAGTGTGAGCTTGAGCCCAGAAACCTGCCTTGTGCTGGGCTGCATCCCCAGAATGTGAGCAGCAGGTCAAGGGAGGAGATTCTTCCCCTCTGCTGCACTCTGGGGAGACCCCCCCTGCAGTCCTGGATCCAGCTCTGGGGCAACAACACAAGAGGGACGTGGAGCTGTTGGAGAGAGTCCAGAGGAGGCCACAGAGATGCTGCGAGGGCTGGAGCAGCTCTGCTCTGGAGACAGGCTGAGAGAGCTGGGTTGGTTCAGCCTGGAGAAGAGAAGGATCCTTAAGGGGAGACCTTAGAGCAGCTGCCAGTGCCTGAAGGGGCTACAAGAAAGCTGGAGAGGGGCTTTGGACAAGGGCCTGTAGGGACAGGACAAGGGGGAATGGCTTTAACCTGACAGAGGGGAGACTGAGATGAGCTCTTAGGCAGAAGTTCTTCCCTGTGAGGGTGCTGAGGCCCTGGCACAGGTTGCCCGGAGAAGCTGTGGCTGCCCCATCCCTGGCAGTGTTCAAGGCCAGGGTGGACGGGGCTTGAAGCAACCTGGTCTAGTGGAAGGTGTCCCTGCCCGTGACAGGGGGCTGGAACTGGATGAGCTTTGAGGTCCCTTCCAACACAAACCAGTCTGGGATTCTATGATTTGCTTATCACTTACTAATAGCTCCCTAGCCGATTAAATATAGTACTGTCATGGTTATTAATATTCTATAGGCATTTCAGTGCATTTGCAAGACCTCAAGACTGAGGCTTCTTAGGCTAATTTTGTCTGAACCTGTCTGGGAGCTTGTTTTTTTTCAAGGTTTAGCTGCAGTAAGCCCAAGTGTCTATACCTGATGCATTTTACTTTCGCTTATTTTTGTGTAGTACAACCATAGTTTTTATACAGATAGCTGTAACAAGCCATTATTCTGTGTAGAATGAAGTATTGCAACTAAAATGGTGACATAGTGTAGAGGAATAAAGTCTGGCACAATAGCAGAGCTCTCAAGAACTGGGGATGCAGGATGTGGAGCAGAGGAACAATCATGTGGTGATAAGAATCAAGGCATGGGCTAGCATTCAAGACCCTGTAGCTATAATCAACTTATCATTGATCAGTTAAACAAAAGCAGACCTGGAGCTGGATAAAGTCATACTTTTTAGGGGTAAAAAACGAATAAAAGATCAAGTGTCTAATGTGGAAAAAACCCCATGATTTTGCAAATTTGGATGTAATGTGATTTACAGACCAATAAAGACTGAAATGTAAAGTACATTAGCAAATTTAAAATAACCTGCAAGTGGATCCTAAAGGAAGGAAGAAGAAAACCTCACTATCGTCATCATGCTTTTCCAAGCAAAAGGCTTGGGATGCTGATAGCTTGCTGTTCTCCTTATCAGACTGAAGACCTCGTCATTAGGACCCCAGGAAGTAGTGAAAGCATGAGCAAAACACCTGAAAAAGGTGTAGACTCTTTAAATGTGTATACAATTTTAGCTATACTATTATTATTGAGACTTGTTTTGATAAGAGTATTTTTTTTTCCTTTTCATTTTCTATAATAATTATATCTGGACTTAATAATACATTGTGGATTAGGCTTTTAAGATTTTATTTACCCTGACAATAAATTATTTTACATACTATGGAATTCATTTTTGCCTAATACAAAGTTTTCAGTATAATTATCTGAGCTATGTCTGTAACCAGTGCCATAATCTTGACTAGATTTTTGTGCACACATAAGAAGTGGGCTGTTTTCAAAGAAAGAGTAAGTGAATCTTGCCCAATGTGATGGGCTTTGGGTTCCCATGAATTTGTAGTTACCACTGATTTTAAGTATAATTAGAACATAAATGGAAATAGAATGAAAATAGTCAATTTACTTATCATGTAGGCTCTGTTTCTCTTACTTATACTTTCTAGTCTTACAAGGCTGTAACAGACAAGTCTCTTATGCCTGAAAGCACCAGTGTAGAGTGCAGTACAATTGTTGCCCTTCTCTGCGGTAGCTCTGCAAAATCCAGGAAACTAGAACTTTACTGAGACATTGTGAAAAAACATGTTCATTGCTTTTCTTGCTAACCAGGATTTCCAGATCCACGAAGAAACTCTTATGAAGCCCAGTTCTTTCAAACCAAAACTGGGTTCAGTGGGAATCCAGTGATGATTAGAAAGACCACTGCAACGCCACTAGCTCTAAACTGACATACACTGTGAATGCTAATACTCTTTGCTTTGGTATCTTTTATGTAAGGTTTTGTAGGGTCTTTGCACAGTACTACTATCTGCTCTAGGTCCAGCCTCCACCAGACTCCATTTCAGCTACAGAGTGGCTGGCTCTTAGGGAATTGCATTTTCCTTTGCTTGTAACTATGATCTATCTGTCTGAGAGAAGCGTGTACTTTGACTGAATAGCCATTTCTAGGAATAGAATAGTAGAATTACCGGTTTGGGTTTCAAAGGACCTTAAGATCATCTAGTTCCAAGCCCCTGGCCATGGGGAGGGACACTTTCCGCTAGACCAGGCTGTCCAACTAGGCTTTGAACACTGCCAGGGATGGAGAATAACCTAAGTAATGTCATTTTGCATATATAGCCTCCATTTTACTCAAACAACAGAGCATGTGCTACATTCTTACTCTTTTTTCTTTCTTACCCCTCCCAGTTAATCGGCAACACAAAGAGGAATAGATTGAATTCAACGCTGATTACTGTGGATGGGATGTAGGGAATGAATACTTATGAGGCAATGTAAAACAAGGGTGTGATTCATACTGTGACAAAGGCAAGGCACTGCAGATGCTAATTGTTTTCAGGAAAGAAGTTAGAGAGTAAACAGAAACCCATTTTTCTTTGATTTACTCATCACAAGACAATGAAATATAATCAGATACTAATAGTATCAAAATATGAGACAACAAACTCAATTGAAAGAAGAGCTGAGCACAAACAAGGTGTGAACTGAAGTCTGAAGAACCACATAAAAATTAGAGAAACCCACCCTGCAAGCTTATCAGCAAAAAGAGGGATACATATAGCTGTATTTCATGGTCTGGGGTCTTGTTAACTATAAAGGGGGTTAAGTTTTGGTTAGCAGAATAACAGAATGGGAGAAAGAGGAGGAGAGCTTTTGCTTGTAACTTTCTTTCTTAATATCCTCTTTCATAAACAGTCACTAAATTAATTAATTAGCGTTTCATTAGACATCACCAACTTTGAGTTCATTGGAAACTTACTGAGAGAGAGAGCTCTTTTTTCTCCATAGAGAAAGCTCTTTATGAAAGCTGTGAGATGCATGAGAACAACCTAAGAACTCATCACCTGAACATTATCTGGATTTCTGCATTTCTGTCTCTGGAAATTTCTTTTTTCAGGATTTTTTTCCATACCAAAATGGAATGCAGAAGTGTTTTTTGAAGGTGAATTTGATGAGTCTTAGGATCTGTGGTGAAGAAGAATACTCCCCTACAGGTGGTGAAGATTTATGTCTGAATGGTAGCAAATGAACACCAGCTTTCTTCATCAAATTTAGGCTGAGATTCACACATGAACAGAAGTTAGAGATAAGACTCTAGATAGGAAGTTAGAGTAATTTCTTCTTTGAAGCTGCCTTTTTTGTTTGGTGTTTGATTAGCTCTCATCGCTGTAAAGTCCTGGTTCATGGCTGGTACTCCTCTCTGCTATTAGCAAAAAATATTAAGAAGGAGAAGTCGGGGAACAGAAACAACAGAAAATTGTGTGAGGGAAATAGCTGACCGTATTTAAAGGAAGGAATTAAATGTGAGAAAAGTTTTCCAAACTCTGGAAGTGCAGCAGTTCATCCAAAAGATCTGTCTTAAGTCTAGGTATGGTCTTGGTAGTGAAAAATCCCCCAAATTTGTCAGTGAAAGGGGAGAATCCCAAAGGCAGTTAAGAGAAGCTTAAAAACATAACTATTTAATGGAGAATAGCTTACAAATAATATTGTGAGTATATTGAAAGGTGCAAAATGTCATCACTGCTGTTGCTTCCACACATTAATTTATCAAATTCCACTTTGCTGTAAAGTAGGTTGCTGGCTCCCAAATGCCTTGTTTAAAAATTGTACCCAAACACTACTTATCTGGTTGTGGTTTAACTCCAGCCAGCAACTTAGCCCCACACAGCTGATAGCCCACTCCCCTCAATGTAGGATGGGTAAGAGTATTGGAAGGGTAAAAGTGAGAAAACTCATGGGTTGAGAGTGAGTTTGAGCCAGTGTAACAGGTAAATCAGAAGCCACACACACAAGCAAAGCAAAACAAGGAATTAATACACCTCTTTCTATGGTCAGACAGTTCAGCCATCTCCAGGACAGCAGGACTCCATCACAGATCATAGTGATGTGAGAAGACAAACACCACTACTCCAAATGTCCCCCTTTGCTTCTTCTTCTTCCCCCACCTTTATGCCCTGAGTATGACCTCCTATGGTATGGAATATTCATAAGTAAGCACCGCTGCTCACCAATGACAAAACCATCCCTGTGTTATCCACACTGTTTCCAGCACAACCCCAAAACATAGCCCCATACTAGGTACTATGAAGAAAATTAGCCCAAACCAGCACACTGATGGTTAGAAAATTCATGGTCAATTTATACATGCTTTCTACATACATTCAATCATTAGTAATATTTCCTTTAATTTTTATTTTCTGGGCTTCAGATGAGCTTTTGTTACCCCCATAAAGAATGTTATGCACTCCTGTTATCATTCTGGTAGTACAGATCTAACTGAAGCTAACCTTATTTTTGACTAGAAGTAACTTGTATTGCATTTGATACACCAAACAAGCCCTGACAAATAGTCTCTAAAATGATGAAGAATCTGTTTCATCTGAGAAACCGTAAGTTTCAAGGATAGCAATCTTGATATGGGCCAGACATGAAAATAAATGTTGAACAGCAGCATCATAAGCATTTCTGGAAATATTTGGTCTTTATGAAAGCAGCAGCACATTTGTGTCCAGACAAGTGGAGTGGCTTTATGGACATACTTAATTCATGAGGACTTTCTTAGGGAGGGTTCAGAACTCACTCATCATTATGCCTAATTTATCTGAACAGGCTTCAGAAAGTTATGCTTTGCTCTTCTTTGGAACAAAAGCCAGACCTTGGAAACTTTATTTACAGACAAATAAATAAATGGGCTGAGTTATCCATTATAGGAATAAGTATTTCTCTGAAGTGCCTCTCATCTGTACACTTTGCAGGCCAGACTTTTGAGCACGAAATCCTATCCTGACTGCTATAGAAGTCACTGCATTTACTGTTTTCCAGAGTTTCAAACTATTGCCCATCTAGTCATAATTTTTTATTTTGTATATACATTCCTCTCACAAGCTTAAGTTCTCATTGTTTTGATTAAAACACTGCTAGCCAAGGACAATGGATAAAAAGTAGACTATCACATTCAATGACATTTTCTGTCCTATGAGGTGCAAAAAATGTATTTCATTCAACAGTGTGTATTAGCACTAAAAGGAAGGGAAAGCATTCTCATTCAAGAAGCAGTTCTTTTCTTTGGTATCTACAAGTGGGAATGATTCTCATTATAACCAGAGGTTGTGATGCTGTGATGAGACTATACTGTACTTTCCAATATTCCTTTTAGCAACTTCAGGATGATTGCATCTACTGTGGCACAGTGCCATCCTGTGGACCCTAAGGTTATCTAAGACAACCACACTGATATAATGGGCATGACACCTTAATATGTTGAACAATTTTTATGTAAGGCTTTAAACCAGATCTCATTCAGTAGTTGCTAATGCATTACTTAAATAAAAGCCCATGGCTGAAACCTGTGTCCGTACCTCTTCATGTAAATATACACTTCCTCCTGTGGCACTGCTGACATAAAATACTTGAGCTGCTTGAAGGACAATAATTCTTCACACTAGCTTTCAAAAAGTTCCAAAATTTATTTTAATTCCACATTTTATTAAGGCAACCTCTTACCAATACTTTTGTTAAAAAAAGGTGAATCAGGTCCAACTTGGGTCAAAAATAAATTGTTGATGGATAAGTACATTTTTGATGGTATTTGATCAAAATTACATTGAAAGCTTACATGCTAGTGGTCAAGACACAAGTCACAGACATGGGAGAGCCAGACTGAAGGCCTTGCTGTTGTTCATGCAGTGCTTTTCCTCACAAGTCACAATCCAACCAGGAGAAGCTTGCATCCTAAGGCAGATTCAGGAGGTCTGTCTTTCTCATCTTCCTTAAACTTTGTAGTTCTTATTTATATGTCTGTGAAATGACTTGGTTGCATAATAATTTATCATGTTGAATGTATTTTATCTACCTCTGACAAAATTATCTTGTCTTTTATAGTGGGCATATTTCCTGGCAAACAGCTATGTTGAGAACATTTTATTTCCAGGAGGTTTGATTTTCATTCCACTTTTACTTTTTTGATGGGCCCGGAAAAAGAGATTCGGCAAGTCTTAGGAAACTTTTAAAATAGCTCTGGGAAAGGCAGGAAAAAACATCTATTGCCTAGAGAGTTCATTCAGAGGACTGGTATGAAGTGTGCAATCTGAACGCTCTGACCCCAGCTGGATAAAGACAGTTCATCTGATTTATACATGTGCAAATATAATGCTACTCAATGCAAAAGTGTTTCACTGAGTGTTGAGTGAATGCTCTCTGGTGACTATGAAGGCAGAGTGTTAAAAGTGTTAATGCAATCAATAAAAATGAAAAAGTCTGAGAGTAGCATTCAATCTAAGCAGTAGAAGCTTTACAGAACATTGCCACTGAAATAAATACTTAGTAACTCTAACTGAAGGTGCTATTCTTTTGACAGGATGAGTTTCATGCCTCACAGCACAAAAGTTATGAGATTTTGATCAGTAATCAAAGAACAACTCTACATTTTTCATAGCAAAAAGACATTGCTTCTTTTCCCCTGACATGCCTATGATTAAATGAAAGTTTCATCTCCTGCCTCTGCCTTCCCTTTCATTTTGGGTGAAAAGAGAACGAGGGAAAAAATAGTCCAGAAAGAAAAGAGGAAGAGGTGAAAGAGTACTAGAAAATATATGTTAAGTACACTGTGACTAACTAGAAATTGATATATGAGTGTCAATGGATGTCACTACATGACACTATTACATGAAGTTGAATTGAGGCTGCCTGAGCTTAAAAAATTTCCAGAGCTCATGCTTAAAACTGTAGAGAATACACTAAGGCTTAGATCAGAGAGGATATTTGGATATCTGATTCCACAGCTTCGATTTCAGCGGGAAACATGAGCTGCTTGTTTTCACTACTATTACATTCACACTTGTTATATCACACACACACTTTACATCACTTATGACATGATTTTCTTTTGTACATATTAGATGTTATAAACTCATTTTCTAAATTTATTTTTAGAACTAAGTTAATTTTGTATGCTGCTTCCACTTAGAAGAGTGAGATGATGCAGAAGTCTGTATCAATAACAAATAAATTATTGCAACGGGTTTCAGATGAGAAGCCAGAGATTTTTACAGTTGAGGAGGGCAGCTGAGGAGGGCAGCTGAGGATTTTGTCAGGTAAGAAAGCTTTGGGGAAAGTACATACTGGCAAGATGTTTCTGGTACAATGCAACAATGAAATGCCTTAGTAATGTTGCCTCTTAAAATGTCTCCTGACTTTTGGAGTCCTCCAAGTGAGTGGTGCTGCACATGCATCTTGAAATGACTGTCTCCAACTCAGCAGCCTCTGGAAGACGATCACTCATCCACCAGGTGCATTTTTCTTTACATATAAAATTTTATTCTTAACTATTCAAGAACATATTTTACTGAAGAAGAAGTTACCTGTGTCAGACGAATAGTTAGAAGGCTAGTGTAAACCATGGAGGAGGGGTAGGGACAGAGGGATGGCACTTATGTGAAATAAATAATTTGACATTAGGTAATTCAGAACTGAAATGTATGCTGGGAGAGTGAAGGAATGAAAAACTGAGCTCTGAATTTTCTTGAATTCCCACAGTGTAACTAGCCATCTTCCTGGAGATAGTGGCAGAATGCCGTAGAATATGGCAGACAGCAGCCTCCTAAATAAAATACAAAAATAACTGTAGCTTTTCTAAAACATGGGCTGCAACCATTAGGAAATGAGTTTATTGTTCACCTAAACTCAATATATTTCAGAATCTTGAAGCAAAATGCTTTAAATGGACTGGGCAGATGGTTCCATGTTCAGTAAGTTTTTCCTGGGACTTGTAAACTATGTTATTGAGACTGTTAGCTGACCATACTGGAGTGGGGAGTGGTATCCACACAGTGTCATGTCCTCTGTTATTTAGAAACACTCTTATGACTGATAACTCAGTTAACATTATTTTAGCTGCTTTGTGTATGGGTTGCTGGTAAGAAATATATTCGCCTGTAATAAAGGAACATATTATTGTTATTATGGCTATTCAAACATTTACCTGTAATTTTTTCTAATTATTTGTGTGTCTGTTTTGAGAATGAGGTTTAATTACAAATACAGGAAAATATACCATCTTATTTTATTTGTACAAAATAAAGAAAAACATCTCAGTTAAATGAATGGCCTCTTGTGGAAGCAGTTATATATTAATGTTATTTTCCAGTAGCTTGAAAGGTATTTTTGTAGAGTTTATTTATTCCATACAATTGATAGTTGTAAAAGAAAATGCTCCTACTTTTGTGCCTTTTCTTTTTTTGCCTAAGCCTAAAAAAATCCCTGCTGTCATACTGAAATAAACACTGAAAAATCCTTTTTAGAAGAACGTGGTGAAAATTTGTAAGTACCTCTTCTATATTAACTCCTGTGGGGAAAAAAATGCCTATGTAGGACACAGCTAAATATCTGGGTGGTAGTTTACAAAAAAATAAATAAAAATGGGGGGAGGGAGGGGAAAACTATAGTCAAGAAGAAAGCTTTTGCAAGTACAAAGAACTGGCCTCAGATTTCTCCCATTAAAATTGAAAGTCTTTTATTAACTTGAGTTGAAGCTGAGTGAGGCCAAGACTGAGTGGCTTGGGAAATGTGAATCTATGGTCAAAGCTGATGTTTTGCAAGCTCTGCATATGGAGCTTGTTCATCTGTTGCTCAGCTCCAGCTCCCATCCCTCTGCCATGAGCTGGGAAGAGGGTGGGAGAAAGAGCCCAAATATCTCTGATCCACAAAAATGTGCAAATTTTACATGCTTTATATATTCATTTTATTTTTATTTATTTTTTATATGAACTGTAGTCACTTGCAATAAAGTAACAAAAATTACATTTTAAAGTATAAAAATGAGGTGGACTATGAGACATTATAGCTAAAACTAGACAAGGTACATTGTGTAGTTCAAATTCTGCCACATGGGACGTGGAGGTAAATTTCTAGTAGAAGCATAGAATCACAGCCTGGTTTAGGTTGGAAGGGACCTTAAAGCTTATCCAATTCCAACCCCCTGCCATGGGCAGGCACACCTTCCACTAGACCAGGTTGCTCCAAGCCCTGTTCAACCTGGCCTTTAACACTGCCAGGGATGGGGCAGCCACAGCTTCTCTGGGCAACCTGTTCTAATGCCTCATTTTCACACGAAAGAACTTCTTCCTTATATCTAACCTAAATACCCTATTTTATGTTTAAAGGCATTACCCCTTGTCCTATCATTACAACTCCTGACCACAGCTTATCTGGGCAACCTGTGCCAGGGCCTCACCAGCCTCAGAGGGAACAATTCCTGCCTAAGATCTCATCTCAATCTCAGTGGAGCTCCAGCAGCTCCATGTCCCTCTTGTGGTGTTGCCCCAGAGCTGACGTCAGACAGCACGGGGGCCTCCCCAGACTGCAGCAGAGGGGGAGAATCCCCTCCCTCGACCTGCTGCTCATGCTCTGGGGATGCAGCCCATCATGCAGGGGGGTTCTGGACTCAAGCACACACTGAAGCTGGGTCATGGGGAGCTTCTTCTCACCCAGCACCCCCAGGTCTTTTTGCTCAGGGCTCCGTCATGTCATGCTATAATTCATAAAAAGTAGTTATTTACAAACCAAATATATTTCTTTGATTGGCTGCACTAAAACCTTTCTGTAAGCTTAGCCTCATCTTTAATAAAGAATTCATAAAGGCCAATTTTTTTTCTGAGTCAGATAAATTTGGTAGTTGTACCTTAAAATAGACTTACAGTTCAGGGAGAGCACTTTGGAATAACATACAAGTGAGTAGGAGTCCCATTTCCCAGTTTTATAATGGTGTATTTTTCAAAGAATAAATCTCATGAAGGTCAGAGGAAGTTCCAATCCATTTATTGCTATGAAAAACTTCCAACCACAGCTTTCCAAGGACTCACAATTCAGGTTTGTTTTTCAAAAACCCCGTAGCAAACCCCATATTTCAAATCCTTATTCAGGTTGATATTGTGGTATTGCTTTCCTAAATGGTCTGACTTCATGACTTGTGTGTTTCTTTTCAGGGCTAAGAGCAGATTGGACCTTCTTAGTTATTAACATTACTTAATTATACCTCAGTTAACATCTCAGAAGTCCACAGAATTATTCTGAATATGTATCTTTGTAAGAGAATGGTAACATTTCTATATTTTCTAGTACTTAAGTTCTATAAATTTACCAGTAGCCTTTTCTCCTTTTTGTTGTCAATTGTCCTCTTTCAACACCTGAATTATTGAATCCCAGACTGGTTTGGGTTGAAAGGGACCTTAAAGCTCACCCAGTTCCAACCCCCTGCCACAGGCAGGTGCACCTTCGACTAGACCAAGTATTAAATATATATATTAATATATATAATAGTATATATTATATATAATATTTATAATACATATAACACATATAATGCATATAATAGCTACATCTAATATGTAGAAAATTCTTTTACAGTAGCGTTAATGGGTCCTTCACTTTCAAAAGCATAATTTTCACCTTTTATGTACAAGCCATGGTCAAGCCTCTTTTCAGGCTTCATTTAAACTTTATCTAGCTTTAAGCTCTTTTGAAATATGCTTTCCAGACATAGCATTACAAGTTTTAATTATTTGAATACTTTCCAAAATTTTCAATCATTTTTCCCTAATTTTATTTTTTTTTTTTCAGTGAGCTTAATCTCTACAAAAGTTACACAGTACCAAAATTTTTCTTCCTTCTTGTACAAATTTTCTCCTTGATTATTCATCAGACTAGGCATTGTTTACCCCTCTGGGCTCCGAGAATAATGGCTGTATGGCTGTAGCTGTTCTCTGCTGGTAGTGTAATCCAAAGGTCTACTGCAGGGTCACTTTGTTGAAGGAGCCAGTTTCCTGCCTTTGTATGAGACATAATAATACACATTGTGGAAAACCAGCAGGTGATCACAACTCATTGATATATCATTTGCCACTTCACAATTACTGTTGCTTCTTTTGATATCAGCATTGCTATCTCCTTTTTCCTTTCCTTTCCTTTCCTTTCCTTTCCTTTCCTTTCCTTTCCTTTCCTTTCCTTTCCTTTCCTTTCCTTTCCTTTCCTTTCCTTTCCTTTCCTTTCCTTTCCTTTCCTTTCCTTTCCTTTCCTTTCCTTTCCTTTCCTTTCCTTTCCTTTCCTTTCCTTTCCTTTCCTTTCCTTTCCTTTCCTTTCCTTTCCTTCCCTTTCCTCTCCCCTTCCCTTCCCTTCCCTTCCCTTCCCTTCCCTTCCCTTCCCTTCCCTTCCCTTCCCTTCCCTTCCCTTCCCTTCCCTCTCTCCTCTCTCCTCTCTCTCTCTCTCCTCTCTCTCTCTTCTTCTCTCTCTCTCTTCTTCTCTCTCTCTCTCTCCTCTCTCCTCTCTCCTCTCTCCTCTCTCCTCTCTCCTCTCTCCTCTCTCCTCTCTCCTCTCTCCTCTCTCCTCTCTCCTCTCTCCTCTCTCCTCTCTCCTCTCCTCTCCTCTCCTCTCCTCTCCTCTCCTCTCCTCTCCTCTCCTCTCCTCTCCCCTCCCCTCCCCTCCCCTCCCCCTTCCCCTTCCCCTTCCCCTTCCCCTTCCCCTTCCCCTTCCCCTTCCCCTTCCCCTTCCCCTTCCCTTTCCCCTTCCCCTTCTCCTTTCCTGTTTTTTCCCTTTCTCTTTCTCCTTACTTTCTCTTTCTCTCTCTTTCTCTTTCTTTCTTTCTCTCTTTTTTCTTTCTCTCTCTCTTTCTCTTTCTTCTCTCTCTCCTTCTCTTTCTTCTCTCTCTCTCTTTCTTTCGCTTTCGCTTTCTCTCTTTTTCACTTTCTCTTTCCCTTTCACTTTCTCTTTCCCTTTACCTTTCCTTTTTTTTTTTTTTTTTTAAAAAAGAATTGCTGAAGATACTCAGTGCATTCATGGTACGAGCTGCCTTGATACTTCGTTCCATGGACCTCATCCACCAGTGAAATGGATCCTTTGCTCCTGTCTGGAATGGGCAAATTAACTCTGTGGCTGGGGAAACCTGCATAATGAAGAGAAGATTGTTAGCTACGGTCCATACCCCATGAGGAGTATGAACACAGCCATTCACACCACTTCTGAAGACCAGGACTTACTGCCTGCTGAGTAACTGCACTACTGTTCATGAGCCAATACGCAGCCTTCCAGTGAGCCACATTATATTCTTCCCAGATGCCACAAACACTGCAGGATAAGGCAATGATTGTTTTTTAAAAGTGTTTTTTGAGCCATAGCATTAATCTATTAAACTACTGTAATACTAGACTGGATATTTATCACACTATTGCACATTGACATACAGCAAATTCCTTAGTGGTACTGAAGGCTATTATGTCAGCCAGGCATCTTGATCAACTTGACTTTTCATATCAGAAACCAGATTTTCAAAACCTACTTGCTAGAAAAAAATATTGCTTATCAGTAATTATGCTACTATTCTTTGAGGTTCTACCCATGATTCTGCCCTGTGTCGGTCTTCTGTTTCTTTTTGTCTTGTAATGGTCAGTTGTGTTCCCCTTGGAGTCCTTTGAGTGCATTATTAGGACTTTTCCTCAAGTGAGTATAGCTTGTGTATTTTTTGTCTAGAGTCCCACAGACCTTTAGAAAGGAATAAAAGACAGGTCATATTCTTAAGTTTCATATTATCTGTTTTTTAAAATGTAAAATTAATGCAGTATTAATGCCTGCTTCATGTACAATTCATTAATACAAATGAATTTTCATTATGCATTAATTTAATATTAATTATCACCTCAGGAAGTAGTAGCTTCTACTTCTATGCCTGGAGGCACATAATTGTGCTTAATTCAAATGTTGCCCAAAAATTTGACTTAGAGAATTTTCTGCACAACTTTTCTGAGGTGTACCTCTGTGTAAGATACACATCCTGTGAAGATTCTTAACACCCAGAACTGCTGAGGTAATTGCAGCAATGGGCCTGAAAAC
Organism: Pezoporus occidentalis; assembly: GCF_034315485.1. Taxonomy (NCBI): domain Eukaryota; kingdom Metazoa; phylum Chordata; class Aves; order Psittaciformes; family Psittacidae; genus Pezoporus; species Pezoporus occidentalis. The sequence goes on along the minus strand of NW_026914051.1, from coordinate 539,829 downwards.
CACACTGGTTTACAATCAGCACCATTAAGGTTAGTCCTAAAATTGAGAAGACTGCCCAATAATGCAAAATTATTTCTTTCTTATTTCTGTAGAAGAATGGAAGTAGGCAGTTAAAATATAGTAGCTTCATTTCTTTCTTTCTTTCCTTCCTTTATAAAAACCCTTCAACATGCAATTAGAATTCATTCTTGTTATGATTGGCAGAAAAATGGAAAATACTTATGCCTTCAAGTAACATTTTTGGAGTGATGCTCCCTGCTTTGTGTTATCAAGCCCTAATAATTTTTGTTAGTAACTCAAATTGTTATTGCAAATTTTACTTATCATATTTTTAAAAGATATTTGTATTCTTATTCAATGACCTCATAAAAGCATAGGGGAGCTTTTTTCTCCATATTCTTTCTTTAAGGAAATCAGGAAGCACTCTTTCTTCCTAAGGATTTTGAGTGCTGTACTGAGCATCTGAAAATGAAGAATATTCTCCTGTGCACGTGCCGAGTGAAATCCATTGTTGTGCAGCTGACCACCAAAGACTGTGGAATTTGGCAGTCTTGAAATGCATTTTCAGTGGACGTATGTTGTGAATACAGCATTAGCTATTCCAGCTGCTTATATATAATTACATCTTGTGTTTCTTGTTCAAAAGAAAAGAAATGTACTCCCAGTGGAAAATAGACTGAAGTCTGCATCCACTGGTTTAGGCCTAGGCATTTAAAATTGCAAGTTATATTCCTTCAACCTAAAAAGCTTCTGCCTGAAAACTTTACATTTCTAGCCAAGAAGAAACTGATAATGTAGGAGCTTGGGACAGCAGGCAGATAGCAGCAGAATTATTAAGAACTTAAAATTCATTGTTAGCAAAGGTAGGCTTTTTTCCTAGTGTTTTATCAGAACCCGAGTAGAGTAAGATAAATGTTTATTCCCTAGCAAAATCTTCCTTAGTGAAATATTCCACAATTCATGTATTTTTCATGCATGCACACACAGACATATATTTCATCTAATCTCAGATTTCACTAGTGGTGGCTGTTAATGCTTTTTTGCCACAGCTGATGTTAGGAGTTTAGCAGGATTTAACACAATGTAGTATATTTGCTGACCATATAAGGGGTAAAATGCCATATGAGAAGATGGTAAAACATCGAATGAAAAAATGGTGCAATGGATTATGTCCCTGGCCACTTTCTGTGTTTTTAACAAATCTGCAAAAGACAGAATACCTAGGAAAAATGTGGGTTCAAAAGAACATCATTTCTTAACCATGTTTGAATATGCAAGTTTATGGTTATTGTACTTGAGCTAACTGCAAAACTCTGGCATGTCAAAAAGTGAGAGTGACCCACATGACTAGTGAAGAGTCTCAAAGGGAACCAGAGGAATCAGAAACATCTGTGGCCCTTTCCTCCTCTGTGTATTTCCCTGTTGCCTTTGTTCTCCTCTTGCTGTGTCCTTCTGCATGGACATGGTGTGTCACTATCAGCAGGTAGTATTCCACCTGTCTTCAATGCAAATTCTTTCCTTCTCTGCCCACAGGCATCTCGCTGGTTGTCCAATCAGCAATTATTCTCAAAGAAATAAGGATTTTCTGTCAGCATAACAACTTGAATGGCCACTGATTTTTCAAGATTTCAAGACTGGTCACAGTCTTTGCAGTTGCTTCATCCCCTGCCAGCATTTCCACGAAGTTGTGTAGAACTGTACTTCATTAGCATTTATTATCTTTCTTACAGCCTCATATGCTGACTGAACACAATAACAGTCTCCACACTTGGGGGACTCCAGGCTGGTATTATTAATAGTATTTTGATTATGATTTACAGTTCCACAATTTCAGATTTCCCCAGGTTAACAAAAACATGGCTTATCACAATTGCTGTAGGTTGAAAGAAAACAAAAGCTGAAATTCTGTAAAACTCTAAATTGTCAAGACATTGCAGTTACCTGAGCAATGGCCATGATAATATCAACAGTACACAAGTGCATACTGAATACAGTGGTACCGGAGGAGAATGCAAACAATGAAAACCAAGTTAGAAAGAAAAGTTACAATTATATTTCCTTTTATCTTTCAATTTTCTTTGCATAGGGATTGGAAGATTTTTAAAAAGTCATCTTTTAAATACTGTTATTTTGGCCCACTTCATAATAGATTTTAAAGCTTCAATCTCATAATTTTGTTCCTTCTATTCTGTCATCCTATTGAAGCTATGTGGTATAAATCATGGACTAATGTGAAATGAACTAGTAAATTGGTACATAATAGGCAATTTCTTTATATCTGCTGAAGTATTTCATATGCACTGATAAATACATTATACTGAATATTTGTAAATGGTTTTTGAAGAATGCAAATTCAGAAATGTGCACTTCTTGAAAAGTTTAAACTCTTGACATTCAGTGCTCTGCGAAGATACAGGATTCTGCACCCAGAGTGTGTTTTTTTTTTGTTTTTTTTTTTTCTGGTGATAAGGACACAGTTACCTGTAGCCACAGAGTCATTTGAAGAAAGATGCTCCAGCTAAGCACCAGAGGAAATTATTTCTTTACGATGACCTTGTGTCACTGCAAGTACAGAGCACTCTTCACAGCTGAATGCTCTAGCCCCAGCGACTACTAATATGAAAAGTAATAGGTTTTAAAATGCTGGCCATCTGAGCTGTGTGCCACATACAATTATTCCCTTTGCAATTTTTAAGATTTATTTATGTGGTATCTTTCAGGATGTTTTCACTAGAGCATTAACACATTCATGATAAGTTCATGAGAATTTCACGCACATTGTAGTAAGACACTATTAGTGATAAATTACCTCCAGGGAGCCGAGAAACTCCAACTTGCATATGACAATCTAGAAAACACTTGTCACTTTCTGTTGTGTTGGTGTTTACTGCATTCAGTAAAACACTCTCTGGAAATGCTTAGAAAAACACCTCAGTAAAATAACTATGAGAAATTCTCCTTTGTTTTTATTTGGGGATATAGATAAAAGCAATCACTTGGATAATGAGGATAAAACTCAAAGAAGTATAGGCATAAAATATAAGGCATATCTGTTATGACCTTTAGTTCATTTCTCCCTTGGGGCAGATTTGTTGCCTTCTGAACACTGCCTTGAGCCCTGGCCACCCTAGGTATAAAACACTAAGTCACGAAGATGCCAGTTACTTTTTCCTTTGAAATGTTATATAGCGCCTTACGCACTATTCAGGAAGTCAATTTTATGGTTTGTCTGATTTTGAAATCTAACAATAGTTGTTAGTGCCATGAAAACCTGCAGCAGAGAAGCAGCCCTTCACCAGAGGTGCTTATGGTACTCTGAGTCTTCTCCTTCAGCATTTTCTTCCACAAGAAAAAATTCTTTTGAGTAGTACAGCCCTACACCCCCAATTTTATGCAAGGAATCAATTTCAGATACTTGTGAGGATGAAGAGCATAAAGATCCTTCAATATAACACTTTGTGCAGTAGGAAACTGAAATCACCTAAAGTCACTACTTGTAACTGGCTATTCAGGTAATATAAATCACCACTACACCATGTTATGTTTGCTGAAGACCAGACTACAAGCACTGACATATTAAATGTAACTTGTGACTTATAAGAGAGTTAGGAGGGCTTCAGCGATATTCATTCCGCTTGGGGGGGATCATGACTAACTGTAACATTCTGAGGCTTTTAAGGTATGTGAGAAATGTGGTTATTTAACACTCTCTTCTGCAATGCAACATTTCTTAAGTGGTTTGTGTGTGTTAAAGCATGTGGAAGCTAATAGTCATGTGGAGCACACAGTAAAATGAACTCCAGCCTGGGTTGCAAACCAGAAGGTTTACGTGGAGCATCAGGTTTCCCTGCTGTTATTGAACATTATTGCAAGAATAAAAGGCAAATGAGATAACCATATATGCAGCTGCAGTATAAGCAAGCCAGGGACAGAGTGTACAACTAAGGGGTTGCACTGTGAGAGAGCTACATGACATTAAAGGAAAATTGTGTCATGTATTCACTCTAAAATAACAAGAAATTACCTACTTGTACTTGACTTTATTTTTTTTTATTTTGTTGCTGGTTTTAAAATTTAGAGGGACAATTTTTTATTCTCTAGCTGGAAGTGGAAGATTAGTCATAGATGGAAAAGGGGTGAGCAAGTGGGAGAAAGTCTTTGCTTTAGGAAACACAGAATTCAATAGTCATAGAATCACAGAATTATAGAACTGTTTGGGTTGGAAGGGACCTCAAAGCTCATCCAGTTCCAGCCCCCTGTCACGGGCAGGGACACCTTCCACTAGACCAGGTTGCTCCAAGCCCCGTCCAAGCTGGCCTTGAACACTGCCAGGGATGGGGCAGCCACAGCTTCTCCGGGCAACCTGTGCCAGGGCCTCACCACCCTCACAGGGAAGAGCTTCTGCCTAAGAGCTCATTTCAGTCTCCCCTCTGTCAGGTTAAAGCCATTCCCCTTGTCCTGTCCCTACAGGCCCTTGTCCAAAGCCCCTCTCCAGCTTTCTTGTAGCCCCTTTAGGAACTGGCAGCTGCTCTAAGGTCTCCCCTTAAGGAGCCTTCTCTTCTCCAGGCTGAACCAACCCAGCTCTCTCAGCCTGTCTCCAGAGCAGAGCTGCTCCAGCCCTCACAGCATCTCTGTGGCCTCCTCTGGACTCTCTCCAGCAGCTCCACGTCCCTCTTGTGTTGTTGCCCCAGGGCTGGATGCAGGACTGCAGGGGGGTCTCGCCAGAGCACAGTAGAAGGGGAGAATCCCCTCCCTCTACCTGCTGCTCACACTCTGGGGATGCAGCCCAGAACACAGGGTGGGTTTGGGCTCCAGCACACACTGAAGCTGGGTCATGGGGAGCTTCTGTCACCCAACACCCCCAGGTCTTTTTCCCTCAGGTCTGCTCCATCCAGTCTACCCCAGCCTGTTTGTGCTGAGGACTACCCTGACCCAGAGGCAGGACCTTGCACTTGGTCTTGTTGAACTTCATGAGGTTCACATGGACCCATCTCTCCAGCCTGTCCAGGTCCTTACGGATCCCATCCCTTCCTTCCAGCATGTCAACCGCACCAAACAGCTTGGTGTTGTCTGAAATAATGCAAAAAAGTGTTTAACATGATTGTATGTAAAGGTTTTAGTGCATTTAGAAGCATTTCATATGAAATTTCACCTGAAAAATTAATTCAGGTCAATTGGGAAAAGCATGAAAATTACCAGAAGATCATTAAAAAGTGCCATGATAAACAGCTATGTCTTAAGAAGTTGGAAAGTTTCTGCTGGGATATTGAAAACATTAACAGTAATTTCAGTTTCATATAATAATTGAATTAATTGCCTGAAATAAAAATACAAACCCAGATTTATTAAATTTATAAATGAACCTGAATTAACATTTGTTGTCAGTTCCCCTGGCATAAAGCCCATAAAATAGCAGTTTATGGTTAGATTTGTGAGTCAGAAGCGTATGCAAACATCTCTGGTACGTATTTTTCATACTACTATATTAGGGATATCAGCTTTTCTAAGCAAAAGTACAGCTCATTCTGTTCTTCTTCCTGTCCTGTTGGTGAATGATACCATGGAAGACGAATCCTCTGTCAAGAGCTAAAGCTAAGGAAGGGCGACTAGGTGACATGTATGGCAGAAGTCATCAGACAAGCAGTGTAATATGTTACTTCTGCAGGCTGGTGAGATGGCAATGGAGAAGACTGCAGCTGTGAAGCGATCTGCATGGATCAGATCCCCAGAATACTGAATGCAGAGGTCATATGAAATCCTAAAGATGCACTTGTACACACACACACATTATATTTGGGATGTTTTGGTAGCTGTGCTTCTGTCTCTGCTTTGTCTGTTGCTGGCAGAGAGAGGGCAGTGATAGATGCCATCTGTGTATTGACAATATACTCACTGCTGAGTAATTCGCTGCGTGTTCCTGACGTTCATCAAGGTCCCTTTAGGTTTTGTTTTGCTTTACAACTATAAGGAGATTATTTACAACAGCAGAATATTTTTAATGTGACAGTTTCCTGTTAAGACCAGTGAATAGATAGGTGGCTTGCCAAGATGGATTGGACCCACAAACTTCTGTCATATTTGTGGTCTGTAAAACGACACAATAACAAGGTCTGTGTTCTTCCCTTTTGCATGTATAACCTTCAGACTGTTGTTTTCCACCATTTCTTGTCCTATGTCTTTGCACAACGAAGGGCATCTTCCTGCTCATAACAGGTAGAAGTGGGGTGAGGTTTGCAAAACTGATGGCTGCTAAGACATGTCTTTGTGTGATTAACTCTGAAGGGACTGTACATGGGCAAGGTGATTCTTAGAGACAGGGTAATTATTTGGTAGGGTAATTATTTGGTAGGGTAATTATTTGCTTCTCAGCCTCATCAAGTCTATGAGACCCACAGACACAAGGGACATTTTCTAGTATAGTAGTTGGATGTAGTGCCATGGTTTTGATTTGCTAGGGCACAGTGAGGTTCAAAGCTGCAGCTGCTCTTTTGCACACCTCTTCTCCCCTCCTGCTTCCAGGAATATAGGATGTTCATCTATTGTCAAACATCTCTTAGGGCATTCCAAATTTCACAAAACCATGCGCTGTGTTCCATTACCAGCTTCTACACATTTATTTGTCTTCTTTTGCTATCTTCATGTAGCAAATGTTGCTGTGTTGCTGTGATAAAGAGCATTGCAAAGCCCTTCCATTGGCTTCTATCTGATACTGTCCAAAGAAGGGAAACTATTTGCCTTAGCAGCAATTTATCAGTAGGCCTGTATTCACATTGATTTTCCTTCTGAAGCTACTTCTGGCTGTCAGGAACATGATTTTGACAGCAATTATCACAGTGCCATTAGTGAAGACTACCCTCTCCTTTGCAGTATCTGAGTCTTGTCTTTGACTCCGACAATAAAAAATAAACACCTACTTCTAACAAAATTCTAATCTCATGGGATTACATGTGAAAATAGAGCAGGTACACTTTGCTGGTTTGTTTCATGAGTAAAACAAGAAGCCACCACAGTTGGAAAGTGACAATTTCTAAAAGTTTTAAAATGCCCCTGTGACTGCTTCTGTTGGAAAGGAGTGATTATCCATTGCTGCAGTTTATAGTTTCACTCAGACAGAGGCAGTTTAATCTCAGTTGGTGGGAACACTGATGAAAAAACAACCCACCTACTGAAGCCAGCAGAGGCACTCAAAGGATGACAAAACATAAAATATTACAGTATATTTGGTCACGTGGCTTGAAGATACAGTTTTCTTATTTCATGTTAATTAGTGTCACTTGCATGAAAGCTCAGTCTTAAAATATCTTGATTTACTTGGTGATGTTCTGCTTCAACGCTACCCTTAGGGACAGCTGTGAATAATAATGAAGAAGAGGTTTGAACTAGATGGATAATCAGACAGGTGAATAGACAGATGATTTACATGCATGTATGATATGTAAATTTAATCCTAATTAAAGAAGGAATTACCAAAAAAAGATGGTGAATCATTTCTAGTGTTGTATGATTGACATAAAAACCTAACCTCCCCACACTGCAGAGCAGCATTGTGCTGCTTGTGGGATCATTATCCTTTTGATTCAGTGTTCACTTCTTTAATCTCAAATTTCTTATGTTAGCAGTTTTGTTAATTTAATTTTTAATTCTGTCCTTATTGCCAGTAATTAGAAAGGGATCTGAACACCCAGAATAATCTTATTGAAGTACAGCTATTTCTCATCATCTGAGGAGCGGTCAGTGCTGTTTCTTAAATTTCTTTCACCCACATGTTCAAGTTGTAGAAAATAACCATGGCCAGCAGCCTTTTCAATTTCACGCTGCAACAGGATAATAGAGCTTTAAGCCAGATCTTGTGCTGACCTGCTAGAGAAGCTACTAATAAAGTCTGCAGCATAACATAGATTTAAGCAGCTGAGCAAGTGGCAAGGGAGATGGTTCACTGTCAGCAGCAGCAGGGACCTAATGCTATTTGTAGAACTGCCCTATTTCTTTGATTCTTCTTGTTCTGCCATATACTGTACAGGAGTGTGCTGGGAGGTTTCATGGACAGGAGGAAATATACTTCCTGGTCCCCATGCTGTTCTTGTGATGCCAGCTCTGGAAATCCTTCTGCCAGGGGAGGACAGTAATGCCCTTCCTTATCCCACAAAGGAGTTATGGTCTCAGAGAGCCAGTAGTCAAGATTTTAAAGGTAACCAGTTTAAATATAGTCTTTAAATGTGAATAAATGAAAACTATGTATTGACAGCAGGAGTAGTGCTTGGCATGAACTATGAACTGTATAAGGGAAGCAGTCTTTGCATTTTGATTAAATCTATGTCAGGAAAAAAAAAAAAAAAAAAGAATTTTCCACAAAATAACTTATTAAAATACCTGTATCAAATTGAAGTAACTACAATCTGTGATTCCAACTTATTTGTGCATGCAGGACCCTTTATCTTTTTACTGCTTAGGCTAAGCACACATACTGGCATTTTTGTATCTTGCCCACCATGCAGGAAAAATACTGAAAAAAAACAGGCGCTCCCTTTGGTGAACAGCATATGAGAAGGACTATAAAGACGCAAATGAGATGAAAACTAAGTAAATGAATGGAGAGCCACATCTTTTACCCTCATGTTGTAGACTCCCTGGTTATCTCTAGTCTAATTTTAGTGGAAAACGCATGGATGCAAATAAATGCATGTCATTACTGCTGTTGAAAACCCTACTATATTGGAATTCCAGCATTCCCCTTGTCCCCTTTACTTTTATTTTTCTCTTCTTCTAGCTGCCTGTTGTTTTAAATTACATACTTATTGTCCTGGGTTCAGCAGTAGCAGTCATTTTTCCCCTTCTTGGTAGCTGGTGTAGTGCAGTGTTTTGACTTTCAGCTCGGGAACAGAGCTGGTAACAAGGATGTTTTGGTTTGGCCAAGGACTTTGTGAGCCTCATGCTCTGCCAGGGAGGAGGGGAAGCCAGGAGGAAGCAGAGACAGGACACCTGACCCAAACTGACCAAAGAGGTATTCCATACCACAGCACGTCATGCCCAGGATGTAACTGGGAGTTAGCCGGAAGGGCTGGGGGACTGCAGGGTTGGAGGAGGTATCGGTCGGTGCTTGGTCGGGCTGAGGGGGGACAAGTTATCAGTCGGCTGGTGCTGAGGTGTTGTATTCTCTTGCCTTGTTATTTCCTTTATCATTATTATCATTGGTGGTAGTAGTAGTGATCTGTGTTATACCTTAGTTACTAAACTGTTCTTATCTCAACCCGTGGGAGTTGCATTCTTTTCGATTCTCCTCTCCGTCCCTCCGGGAGCAGGGGGAGGGCAAGAAAGGGGGGGAGTGAGTGAACGAGTTGCCTGACTGGGTTGAAACCACGACAGTTCTTTTTGGCGCCCAACGTGGGGCACGAAGGGTTGAGATAACGACAGATCTGACCGGATTAATAGTCACTTGTCACAATGCTGATTTATTGGCTCTCAGAGTTGTTTCTCTTGATCTCACAGCTTCGGAATGTTGTAACTTACTTAGAGCCGGTATTTGCTGTGTTAGTGTTTATCAAGTGTGGGGCCTGGGCTAAGGTTCTTGTCTCACTGTGCTTTATGGCAATGACTTGTAACACGGGCGGGCTCCAGCAGCAGGGCGGGACGGACGTGGCCGTGGACTTGTACCTGGCCGTCCGGCTGCTCTTCACCGGCCTGGCCCTCACCCTACTCTCCATCTTCGTGAGGCTGCGGGGAGCCGAGGGGGAGCGGCCCCGGGAGCCGGCGGGTGCTGAAGCGGCCCGGGAGAGCGGCCCCGGGAACCAAGCGGCGGCGGGAGCGGGGCCGGAGGCCGCGAGGGGACGGCTGCGGGTGGAGGAGGTCGGGGCGGTCGAGGAGAGGAAGGAAGCGGCTGCCGAGCAGCGGGAGAAGGGGGCGGAGGAGCCGAGCCCCGCGGCCGAGCCCAGCCCCGCGACGGCCGAGAGCATTCCCCGGAAGCCGCCCGCCGAGCCCCAGGAGGATGCAGGAGACCAGGCAGCATTTCCCAGCAAGGCAGAGGTGGAAGAGCTGGACTCAGGAAAAGAGAAGCTGGCGGTGGGAGAGCCGGCAAGCACAGCAGCTACACCAGCCCCAGTGACAAGTACAGCAGCATCAACTGAGAGTTCTGAAGGGTTTGAATGGCCTTTGGGTATCCTTGGGACCTGCCTGCTGATTGTGATGGGGATCAGCATGTTGGCACACACACAGGCTGTGTTCTACCCACAACCATTTTGTCTGATCTCAGAAGTTAAGCAGAGTCAGGTTTGGGTCTTGTCTGGGGTTAGATGATGATGTAGGGGGACCAAAAGGTTTTCCCCAAGGCTGGACAGTCATGAGTGGCAGGGTGTGTGGGACAGTATGGGCAAGTATCTAGTCCACTGGGCCCCTCCAGTGCTTTGGAAGCGTCGGAGATGGAAGACAGCTGTATGGAGTCCCCAGCAACAAGCTGCAGAAACTGCTGAAGGGGACAGTGAATTATTTTAAGCCTGGTGGGCCCATGGCACTTCAGGCCATCAGAGCAGAGATGCAACATAGAGATGGACTCATGATCGAGGGGTGGACTTAGCAATGGACACTATTGCCCAGGTTGTTCACGAGTGTGAACACTGCACACAGTCTCTCCTGCTCTGGAAGACTGTTACAAGAGATGGAGCCTGACATCATGGACCAGATGGACTCAGCAGCTTTATAGGGACTGGTCTATGCACTAAGTTAAGAGTGCACCGAGATAAGAGTGATGGTATATTGAAAATGTGGGATCTGAGCATGACGTGAATGGTATGGAATAAGGGGTGGATAATGTCCTGGGTTCAGCAGTAGCAGTCATTTTTCCCCTTCTTGGTAGCTGGTGTAGTGCAGTGTTTTGACTTTCAGCTCGGTAACAGAGCTGATAACAAGGATGTTTTGGTTTGGCCAAGGACTTTGTGAGCCTCATGCTCTGCCAGGGAGGAGGGGGAGCCAGGAGGAAGCAGAGACAGGACACCTGACCCAAACTGACCAAAGAGGTATTCCATACCACAGCACGTCATGTCCAGGAGGTAACTGGGAGTTAGCCGGAAGGGCTGGGGGACTGCAGGGTTGGAGGAGGTATCGGTCGGTGCTTGGTCGGGCTGAGGGGGGACAAGTTATCGGTCGGCTGGTGCTGAGGTGTTGTATTCTCTTGCCTTGTTATTTCCTTTATCATTATTATCATTGGTGGTAGTAGTAGTGATCTGTGTTATACCTTAGTTACTAAACTGTTCTTATCTCAACCCGTGGGAGTTGCATTCTTTTCGATTCTCCTCTCCGTCCCTCCGGGAGCAGGGGGAGGGCAAGAAAGGGGGGGAGTGAGTGAACGAGTTACCTGACTGGGTTTAAACCACGACACTTATCTCCCCCAAAAGATCTTTAAAAGCATAATATATTCATTTACAAGAAGATTATATTGACAATTACAAGGTTCTCTTGAATTCTATCTCTTCTAGGAGTCTCTTCCGAGTTGTGCTACACTATTTGTCTGTCAAAGAGTTAAGTAGTGCATAGTATGCATTGTTAGCTCATTGCCTTTGGGGGCTGGATAGTACATAGAGGAGTGAACCCTAATACTGTAATGATTTCAAGATAAGCATATTTAGCAATTATCCATAGAATTATTTAGGAAGGATCAAGCAAAAAAGAACCAATTTTCCAAATCAGAAATGCAATCTCACTAAAATAAAAGCAAGCAAACAAAACCATGTCTTTATTCTTCCCTCTGCTGTCCACACAGATATTTTCCATCTAGTTGTTCTTGTCAAGAAAAAGAGAATATCAGAAGGTTTCCTGGCTCATATCAGCATAATATCAAAGTAAATGCAATTGAAGCGTGACCCTGTGTAAAACTGATCCAAGTTAAGGGAATATCAAAATCGATACTTTCAAAACACTCAAAGAAGGTCTGTTTTCACTAACCCAGTGCCAGCAGCTCTGCAGTGCCACCATGGGATATTGACAGGTACACACCAGCCCTAGCCTCCCACAGCTTTCACAGCAACTCGATTACAATATCGTATTTCTTTCGAGCTGACAGAAGTTCCTGCAGCTGGTATTTTAAGAACTCCGCACTTAGCTGGAAACTTGCAGCCACACAGGCATTAGATGTATGTCAGGATCCTGCATTATGCATGAAGGTCACTTCTTTCTTCCTGTGCTGGAGAAGTCCATTGTACTTTGGCAGTGGTTTGTCACCGAGTTCAGCATGACAGTGCTGTCAGGAGCCCAACAATTTTCCTCCCAGAGTCTGCTGCTTTGAAGGCTTTGCTAACCCAAGGCATGTCAAAAGGCAGGGGTGATGAATCTAGGTGTTAATATGGATATTTCTGAAGGAAGGTCTTGTAAAAAAAAAATGTGCTTGGTTTGCAGGGACTGACCTTGAGCTGCTCAGCTTTTATGCAACCTGTTTAAAGAAGATTTATAGTCTCACCATTTGTATGTAACTGTATTTGGACAACACTGTGTGTATAGACTTAAGTGAATGGAAGCTATGCATTTAAAAAACTTCTGATAATTACGAAAAGTCTGAAGGTGGAAATACATTGTCTAAAGCAGGTAAGTTGGCCAGAGTGTGCAATTAAACCTTTGCATGCTTAATACTATTAAAAAATCTCCAAACCAGTTTAATGGGTTGTACATCAAAGGTCACATGTGTCTATCATCTAAACTTCTCTCAAATTTAGAATCCTGAGATCTTTCAGACAATTGTGATATTCAATAAATGGGTATCTGTTTTGATTGTCCTTCTGACTATGCATCCTCCTCACTCTCTTTCCCGGATGAAGTTTGCTTTTGTACTTAATGAAAGAATATACTTCTGCCTTCTTAGAAAAGAAAAAGGGAAGAAAGAAAATGTCACAATAACATGAAATACAATTCTCCACCCTTTCTTAAAACACTCTTTTTCATGCTATGTTGCAAGTGTTTGAATTAGCTTGGTGTAAGTTTTTATTATATTAGTTAAATCACTTTTAAAACCCCACCAAATTAAAAGTCTTTTATACATTTGTGCAGTGACTTGCATGGAATAGAGGATTTTAGGAAGCAGTTGTCCATTATAGCACTTCCTCAACCAATATTGTGTTAAAGGAGTCACTAAGTTAATTTATGCTTTTAGTCCCATAGTGCTTGTTCAGTCTGGCAGCTGCAGAGAAGGTCAACAGAGGTAAAGCTGTGTTTCTTAAGATGTAGAAGTTCTGAGAAATCCTGGGTCACTCTAATTACTAGCAGTTCAAGTTAAGCATAGTGGCAGCCTGGCTTGTGCTTTGGAAAACCTGACACTACAGTGTGCTTTGTGAAAATGCTCCCCATTTTGTGTACTTGAAGGGATGACATGTGGAGGGCAGTCACCCAGGGTGCATTTGGATTTACCTTTGAATGAAACCCCTTTGAAGTAAACCAAGTTAGTGGCCTTTCATCAATAATTACATCTGCTATGTAAATTAATTTTCTGCTTGATCACATGCATCTTTTTGCAAGCCCAAGACTGCTGCACATCTGCCCTTGGCAGAGCAAAGATGCTGCCTGCCCTGTGTGAACTGAGCTTTGGTCTTCCTCTTGAAGTGACATTTGTATTCTCCCCAAACCCAGACCAATAGATCAGTACTGTGGCTGATAAAGACTTCATTTTTGGTTATACACACTGATCTCTCTCTCTACCTGGTACTTGTCATGCCCACATGGTCTAATCATTCTCGGTGCTGGGAATGTTTTCTTAATGACCGGCCTACAGTTATGTTTACTTAATAAATGCCTATTTGTCTGAGAGTCCCACAGCCTTTGCAAATTGTTCATTTTATAACAGATGTGTTTCTGACTCACCTCCCCCTGAGTTCATGCGTGTATTTGTGGAAGTGCAAATGTGCGTGAAAACGTTAAGCAAATGATGCTAGAAATTTTCTACATTTTGAAGGGAAATGTTTTCAGCTGGCCATGTGGGAATGCTTCAATATTTCATTAAAAAAAAAAAATAAAAGTGTATATGAGTTGAAATAATGAAGGTTAATGTGTGCTGACAATTTCTGGGTTAAGCTTCCCTTCTTAGGAGGTTTGATCCTTGTGACTCCAGAACAATAAACTGTGAAAAGAAAGTAAATAGTCAAAAATAAACCCATAAAATATACACTACATCAATATCTAGGCAGAGATTGAGTTTAGCGAAACAGGATAGTATTTGCTTGTATTAAAACATATTTGAAACAGAAGGAAAAGATTTCATGTTGAAACATAGCTTAGATACAGGAGTCTTGTGAGACTTCCTTTGTGTTAAATCTAAGAAGCCAAGGACATATAAATCAAATAAATAGACATTACCTACTTTTTAAACTTTATGTTTGCTCTTACAGAGATTGCAAGCCCTAGTTATTTCTGTTTGTTATGTCTTGAAGGACATTAAGGAGAGCAGCCCAAACAAATTAAGATGGGAAACCACTCCCTGCAAGAACAAGATATGTGGTCTCTATGGTAACTTCCTGAAAGAGCTTATCATACTGTTTTAAGCCATTATAGATATTCCAAATTCAAGCAGAAGTATAATGGCTTACCACAGCACAAGAAAAACTGGAAGTGTTCCAGGCCAGATTAGATTGGGCTTGGAGCACCCTGGTCTAGTGGAAGGAGTCCCTGCCCACAGCAGGGGTTTGGAACTGGATGAACTTTAAGGTCCCTTCCAACCCAAACCAATCTGTGATTCTGTGATTCTATTACTACACTGAAGCAAGCTTTGAGCTGGAGGTGCTAGTTTGAATCAGTTACCAAATAGACAAGAATATGGATCCAAGTTGCTCAGTATTTACCTGGTCATGATCTTACTGGTCAGATGGAAATAAATTTAGCCAGGATTGCTCATTTTAGAGGGTAACGACATAGTTTCCACAGAATGATGAATCCATGGAGTCAGCTTGCAGAAAAAAAAAAAACACCACATCTTTATCATCATCCCAGTATTTCAGATACTTTTTGCAAAACAAGCTCCAATACTTGTAGGTGAAATATCCAGACTTAGACAGCTCTGAAAATGTATGCAATGAAGAATTATGATTAGAAGGGGAAATAATTTGAATTTTAAAAAGTTTTTTCTCTGAGTTTCCTACTATTAATAGTTCCAGAAGTCAAACCCATAGAAATGAAGCATGAGAAGACCTTAGCTTTTGAGAGCTTTTGATTATGTATAGGTTATTTCTTTAATTTTATTTTTTAAATAATGAGCATAATTTTGCAAACTGCATTTCACAGATGTTATATAGAACAAAATACTGCCTGGATTATATACTTAACTACAGAAAGGCCAAGGTGTTCATCATTCATTGCCTTCCTTCAGGCTGTGAGGATAAGGCATATAACCTCTCTCCTGATGGTAATTGTTTGCTACATTTATCACAATAATTTCCCCTCTCTCTCAAAATAGGGCTACAGAAAGATGGAAGAAAAGGAATGACTTCAATAAAAGCGACTGAGTAAGCCTTATCCTCAAATGTCATTCCACAAAACTGTAAGAGCCATCCTCTGAATACACAGTGTCAGCTGTCTGCATAATATTTGAGTGGCAAATGTTAGTTTATGAATTTAAAACTGCATCACTGAAAGTAAATGGAAGATATGATTTTTATCCACATTTAGTTTTTTTATTAATACATGTGAATGATGCATCAGTGCTAGGCAATATTCTCAGGAAAAGATGGTGATGGCAAATACCCAGTAATTCCACTTCCTCACTTCCCACTTACTTGTAATAAGATCAACAAACACTTTTTAGGGACCACAATACATTAAAGCACTTCACTTCATACTGATTATGCGACAGCACACGAATCCTATGCTAGCTATTGGAACTGAACAGAAAACCGAAAGGACAAATAAACCACTGTATCAAGGGAAGAACACAAAGCTGATGTCATTGCAGATGATGGTGGAAAAAAAGAACCTATGACTTTGAGGGACTCCTAAGTCTGGCAAAAATCCTGAGCTAAGTAATATACCAGTAGAGAAAGGCTGAGTATTGTTGTCTTTGATAGCGAAGTCCAACCATAACGGACACCTATAAATTGCAAATTACACATTTGGTTATTAGAAAAGAATTCTTCCCTGTGAGGGTGGTGAGGCCCTGCCACAGGTTGCCCAGAGAAGCTGTGGCTGCCCCATCCCTGGCAGTGTTCAAGGCCAGGCTGGACAGGGCTTGAAGCAACCTGGTCTAGTGGAAGGCGTCCCTGCCTGTGGCAGGGGTTTGGAACTGGATGAGCTTTAAGGTCCCTTCCAACACAAACCAGGCTGTGATTCTATGATTTGCTTATCACTCATTAATATCTCCCTAGCCGATTAAATATGGTACTGTCATGGTTATTAATATGCTATAGGCATTTGTGTGTATTTGCAAGATCTCAAGACCGAGACTTCTTTCTAACCCAAACAAGTCTGGGATTTTATGATGCTGCAGAATTTATGACGAATTGCCCTCTTCACTCATATATGCATATGAGAGCAAGGCAGGTTCCAAGTGCACTGGAGGAATATCTCCCGTGTCTGTCTTCCTCATCTGATGGGCTGGATCACAACTCTGCTGACAGCAGAAGACTTATTTTGAAGTAAACCCTTATTTTGGGTCTCCCCAGTGCCTCTAGGGTGTTCCACTTGCAGACCTTCCAGTGAGAAGGGGGAGTCAGCTACCCCTAGGGCAGATTTCCTCTTCCCTCTGCTACAGCTGTTGGGGAGGGGTAGGATGGGGTTCATGAGGGTGTCTCCATCCTCCCTGCTGGCTTTTAAGTCAGTCACACACCTATATGTGCTGTGCTTCATGGTGTGGTGGCAATGACAGGGTTGTGCTGAGCGGGTAAGGGCATCATCAAAGCCGTAGGGTCACAGAAAGAAAATCAGCAAAGTTTCTGCTCTGTTACTGTATTCTCTGAACACAGCTTGTAGCAAATCCTCTTTGGCTTGCAAACAAATCTGGAGTTTTACTTTGTGTATTTTGTTTTCACTTTTTATGTAGTGCCTCGCTTTGAAGTATTCACAGAGAAAAACAAAATAGTGCTTTTCTAGGTAAATAAGCAAAGGAACATGGAGCATATTAGTATGTACTGATTTTTTATTCTACTGAAAATTAACACTTTGGTCTTTGTGTTCAATGTCAGCTGCAAGGAATAATTAACACCGAACTCAGAATGAATGCCATTATAAGAAACAGTACAGCTGATATTTCTTGTCTCATTTGCAATTATGCCTGAAGGTAACAGGATCACATAGCAGGCTGAGATCCTGCATAATCAGTTAAGAGACTTTAATGTAATATGACTATTAAAAGGTTGTGGTGAAGACATAGGCAAATATGCCAATCATGCAGCTGCTTCTGCTTCTGCATAGTACAGTCCCGTTCAAATCTGTGCACCTACCCATGATTAAAGTTGACCAAATGTGCTTGCACATGTGTGGTGCTGTACTGCTCGTGTTACATCTGAGGGCAGCATAGATGCTTGCGCAAATATACCTCAAATTCTGGCCTGCATTTTGAGGCACTGCTTTTCTTTTCCGCCTCCCTCTACCTCTAACCTTTAACTTCAGTTTAACAAAGGCTGAGGATTATTATTCATGGTTATGATCTTTCCTATTCTCAAAGTAACTGATTCCACTGCATGCAGATTGTCTCAAGATGAATACACGAAGAATAAGCCCCTATGAAACACTGAAGATGTGTACTAAGACAACAGTGACATTTGAAATAATTTTAGCCAGAATTGTGTCATATGAATTAGTCTTTCAACCAGGTTGGTTACAGAATTAATATTAATGAATTTAATTAATGGTACCTCAACTGCTCAGAGCCACACCATGCTAAATAAGATATCTTAGAGACTGGAAGAACTGGAGAGTCATAGATGAGCTGGGGGGCTGAGTTCAGATGAAGATTGACCATTTCACCCTCCAGTCCCTCTATAACTAATATTCAGTCCCAATAATTTTGATAAAAAACTATAAAGCCAAATTCTATTCTGCAATGACTTTGAGCAATGTTTTTGAACAGGAGGTGCTGATTCTGTGCTGTTTCTGGCAGTGATGCTCATAGTCCATAAAGCCTCTATGTTTGAACAGCTGCATTCAGGGACTGGGCCCAATTCTCCCCCTTCTCCACATTTATTACAGTTTCTGTGTGCTCCAGATTGGGGGGAAAAGGGCAAGCCAATGCTATGGGAAGGGACAGGGACTCTGAGGTGAAGTGGGAGCTGGAGTCATGTTCAGCATGACTTTATCAACATTGTGTACGTGGCCTCCAAAACTATGCCAGGAATCCTACTGATGAAAGCTCAATTCCTGCCATGCAGCTGAGGAAGCGCAGTTGAAACCTTGCCTTTTCCAATGCTAAACTGTGAACACAAGGTTCTGTGTAAAATCCACCAGGATCAGGGCTGGTCCCATCAATACTTCTACTGTAGAGCTAGAGGGGAGGAGCCTTATTTGGGGAGAATAATGAATGAAAAAAGGGTTGTTCATAGAAGTGCCTCTCCCCAGCACAGACCAAGCTATACATTCTCTGGTTCAAAATTGTGCTGCACTGGCCAGAAGAATCAGTCCAGGATGTCTTGAGATAGTAAAGGAATGCTAATGAGCCTTTGCATGTTCTTCAGTCAAAACACTGCTTTGCAGTGAATGCGACCAAAAGGATTACCAATATATACAGAGGGCTCAAAGCAAATGGGAAAAAAACAAACAACAAACAAACCCCAAAACCCCAGCTGTGATGCACTCCTCAGTGATTTACTAACAAATTGTACCAGTGGACATTCCTTCCAAGACAGTGCAATGCAATTTCACAATCATTCATGAGAGATACCAGGTAGGAGCTAAGCACTGCTCATTTGAGCCCTCATAATGCTGAGCTGTTGCCTGGCTGCCTGAAAAGAGCATGGCACCCATCGGAAAACACTGTTGACTGGGCTGTTGACATCAATGGTGTCTCAAGCAGCTCTGCCATCTGGTATGATGAGTATGGTAGACCAGTACCATACATCTCATCATTGATTTCATCTGACTTTGGGAACATATTAGTTCGTTCAGGCACTAAAAATGCATTGCAGACATTAATCTGAATAGACTATAATCCATTGGAAAAGAAATTAACCACAAATGCATTTTTTTGCAGGCCATAGGAATGTCTGTGGTAAAGGCTGGGGAGAAGATTGCTAAATGTTTAAAAATATCGAAACTGTTTTAGCTGAAGTGCAGTCTTTTATACCATGAAGGGATTAACTGGGACATGTTTACTGAGCCATTCCTGTTACCCACTCTGTGTTTACAGATGTAAACTGTGCATGCCATTCAGTCAGCTCAGCAGTTGCACTGCGACTGGGCAAATTTCCCTTCCCCACATCACACCTAGCTCCGGAGCTGCTCTGGTTTGGAAGTCTGGCTTTAGACTCCCAGAAATATTTGAGGAATGTGACCGTTACAGTTAAACGTTCCCAGGGAAAAGCCATATGTGAATAGATGCTTTCATTCCCACAGCTGAACAACACTTTCTATTACAGCTCAGAAACTGGAAAGAAATGGAAAAGTGGAGCAGCCGATGCAAGTGCTATATATGTATATTACATAAATATTGGCTCAGATTCTTCTGGAAGCCACATTGTCTCCTATCTGGAAACTGAATATCTTTGTGAACAAGAAAACCTTTTTACTTATTCTGATCATTGGTCAGTGATGGCTTTTTAAATGAAATACTTGCAAATCACTCAGAAAAGGGCTTTAAAACAAAGAAGTGCTTCTGACTTTCAAGTAATGCTGCCTGTTCGCATTTGAAGGAAAGTCCATTTCTAAGCCTCAAAGCCAAGATAATTAAACAAACCAGGAACCTAAATAAAATACCCACAAACAACCACTCTCCCTGCATCCCCACTTACTTTTCTAAAATAAAAGCAAATCAGCATACTTATTATGAACAGCTAGTGTAGGTTGATGAACTTCATTAACATCCTTGAAATGCTAGTTATAAAATATTAGAGTGAAAAAAGTAACAAAAAAAAGACTAATCACACTGCTGAATACACAGGTCTTGAGCCGTGCACAGCCACACTTTGTCCCCCACATGGGCAGGGTCTTAATGCAGTATTTGTGAGACAGCTCTCATCTTCAGTTCATAGATCTGCATTTTTCAGCCTTGGGAGTCTAGACCTGGTGCTGCTCACTTATTTCCTACATCAGTGGTGCAAGAATAGGGAATCTGAAACACTAAAAGAGAAAAAGGTACTACTGTGCAGGTATACATGTATCCAATCTGTGTATGCTAGGGAAAGATGGACATTTTCATGGGGCACATCCCTGCAATGAAGTGTACTCAGTGCCAAATTGAGCCTAAAGGAGAAAGTAGCACAGTGTATTTCAGTTTTGGGATTTTCGAAGTTCAGGAAAAATTATACAGACCGGGATGTAGAGAAACCAGTAACCAGTGGTGTTCCTCAAGGGACCAGTTTAATGTCTTCATCAGTGACTTGGACAGTGGGATTGAGTGGGCCCTCGGCAAGTTTGCTGATCTTACCAAGCTGTGTGGTTCGGTTGACATGCTGGGGGGAAGGGATGGGATTCAGAGAGATCTGGACAGGCCAGAGAGGTGGGACCATGCAAACATCATGGAGTTCAACAAGACCAAGTGCAAGGTTGCTGCACATGGCTTGGGGCAATCCCCAGCACAAACACAGACTGGGGCAGACTGGATGGAGCAGCCCTGAGGAGAAGGAGTTGGGGATGTTGGGTGACAGAAGCTCCCCATGACCCAGCTTCAGTGTGTGCTTGAGCCCAGAACCCCCCTTCATGTGGGTGGCATCCCCAGAGTGTGAGTAGCAGGTTGAGGGAGGGGATTCACCCCTCTACACAGATCTCATGATATCCCAGCTGGAGTACTGTGTCCAGATCTAGGGTCCCCAGTATGAGAAAGATATGGACCTGTTGGAGTGGATCCTCCATTTTCAGGTGGCTGGAACATCCTACATGAATAAAGGCTGAAGGAATTGGGGCTGCTCAGCCTGGAGAAGAGATGGATCCAGGAAGACCTTATTGCAGTGTTGCAACATATAGAAGGTGTCTACAAGAAAGCTGGAGATGGACTGTCTACAGAGGGTATGTAGTGATAGGACAAGGGGAAATGACTAAAACAGGGTAGATTTAGATTGGACATAAGGATGACATCCTTTCCCCTGAGGGTGGTGAGACACAGGAATGGTTTGCCCAGAGAAGCTGTGGATGCTCCAACATTGGAAGTTTCCAAGGCCAGGTTGGATGGGGCTTTGAGCAACCTGATCTAGTGGAAGGTGTCCCTGCCCATTGAAAGAGGGTTGGACTAGATTATATTTGAAGATCCTTTCCAACCCAGACTGGTTTATGATTCTCTATGTACATAGCACAAAATTGTCCCCAAAATTATACAACACCCACAACTCCTGGAAACAGAAAAAGGACCTCTAACATATATGGTTCCCTATAAAACAAATCCTAATTTCTTCAATCTTTTCTGAAAGAAATGGAAGAAATTAGTGAGAGAAGGGGTAATATACTCAAACTGCCACTGGTATTACCCACACCAAAAGGTTCACTCGAAATGGAATTAACTTTTAGGCTTACTAATCAGTCTCTTGATGCATGCTGGATTTATTTGGGTAGTTCTATAGAGAATGACAGCTATTGTCACAGCAAGGGGAACGATCACCCTTCGGCTTCCTCTTTGCTCTCTATTCCAGTGGGTGTTGGTCTCTGCTCCCAGTGAACAAGGGATATGACAGGAGAAAATGGCTTCAAGCTGCACAAGAGGAGGTTTATACTGGATACTAGGAACAATTTCTTCCCCAGAAGGGTGGTCAGGAATTGGAACAGGCTGCCCAGGGCAGTGGTGGAGTCACCGTCCCTGGGAGTGTTCACACACTGTGTAGGCAAGGCGGTTTGTGACATGGTTTAATGGTGGACTTGGAAGTGCTGGGGTAAAGGTCGGACTCGATGATCTTGAAGGTTTTTTCCAACCTAGATGATTCTATGATTCTATGGTGTTATGGTATGTATATGTATACGTACTTAAAATATGTGCACATGATATTCACATCAGCAATGCATGCTTTAATTGCTTATTTAAAAATTCTGCATCAGTGCCTCTTCTAATGAAGCTGTGAAACTGTTATAGTAATGAGTCCCATATAATTAAGGAATTTCTCCAAATAAAATATTGTAAAGGCAATGGCATTCCAGAGAAAAATAGAACAGAAGTAAAATGTGAAGAATGAAGATTCAGAAAATCTATTTTTTTTCTGTACAATTCGATGAATAATTCTAGATCCCAGACATGATTTATGTTTTTCATTTAAAATTGTGTTGTGGTGATGGCAAACACCAGCTAAGCTCCACACGGCTGCTAGCTCAGTATTTCACCAGGACAGGGTACAGAATAGAAAGATCAAAAGTGAAAAGCTAGTGGGCTGAGATAAAAACAGTTTAATGAGTGAAGGAAAGAGAGAGAATAAAAACCAAACCAAAGCCATGAAGTGATGCAAAGGCAGTCAGTCACCACTTCCCACAAGCAGACAGATGCCCTTGCAGTTTCCAAGCAATGGCCCATTGCCAGGTAAATCCATCCCAGCCAGACTTAGTACAAAAGTCTGTAGTGCATTGGTCCATAGCATCCACATCACAGTGTCTGATAATTTCATGAGAACATGCTGTATCACTTTTTATGGGGCCTTTTATCCTGCATGAGTGGATTGCATGTATATTTTATGCCCAACACTCTGTGTACTTAATTGTATTTCTTGTGGTCAAGGCAATACATTTCTGTATGGCACCTGCTGACCTCTCACAGCATCCCAGAAAACCAATATATTTCAAGATGTTTATTTAGTCTGCTTTTGATTTTCCAGTCTGATGCAAATGACTAGTGACCTTTCCTACCATCTTTTGAGGGCTGACATCCTTCATCTAGTCGTGGCTATTAGAAATGTGCTTACTGACCTACCATCTGATGTGCAACCTCAAATAACCAAAATGCGTTAACTTGTAAACCAGCAAGAAAGCAGCATCAGAAAAATTATGGTGATGAACAGACCGTGTTATGACTGTTCTGTTTCTTGTGCCCCACATGTATTTCACTAGATTACCTGTGCTTACCATACATTCCCATATATGTGGAGCCTCCTTCTAAATTGATATACACTACAACAAAACACAACTGGTATTCTTACTAATGTATACTGGTAAAATAAATTTTGCTGCCCCCTTAGATAGCTAAATTGTGAGAGCAAGATGTTTCCATGTTCTTATGTTCAGATGCATTTACACGTATATATTTACAGCTCCCCAAATTCTGATACTGATGTATCATTGAAAGATAATCTGCAATAAATGGAGTTATAAAGCTATTCAACACATTCCTCATATGTTTACCTCATGCTTTATATTCTTAATTTAAAGCAGTCTTTCGCATCCTAAAGTGTAATTCTCTCTTAAGAAAATGATGCAAATTTAGAAAATAAGTTTGCCTCAGTAGAATTATCTTATATTTTTTCCAATTTCATTTTATGAAGCTAAGTGACCACAGGTCACTTATTTATCACTGGTCACATAGTGATCACTGAGTGAAGAGATTAACCTCCTGTTATTTCAATCTAAGGTACAAAGTAAGTGTCATAGAAATATCAGAGACTACTTATTTCATAAGGATGTAGTGTTGATATGCATGTTAATCCACTGAGCTCATTAGAAACATGTATGGGAGGATGGACAATGATAAATAGTTGCTATTCTGAAGAGAATTACTCAATATTTCTCTCATTGTCTTCATTAGAATTCCTGGGTACCTATATAATGAAGAATGAGAGGAAAAATCACTTTCCATTCTTTCAGGAACAGGCCCTGTGTTTCACGAAAGAGTTGCAATTTGTAATTAAAAGTCAGAAAGATTCAAGATGCATATTTTCAGAAATTAATGACTAAAGCACTAGCATTCTGCCATCATCCAGCAAACGTAATCCCCTTTTTGTGCACATCGTTGTATTCTGATTTTTAAGACTGGTAGAGATATGTAATCAGAAAAAAATTGCAACTTGAACCAAGCCAATTCTGTGACAATATGCTGTTTGTGTTCACATTGTGTATTTGGCAAAGGTACCCATCACCATCGGATGCTTTTTATCTCTAAAGACAATTTTTGGTGAAAGGATGAAAGCTGAAATGGGATATGAAATCATTATTCTGGGTCAGTAAGGAGTAAAAATCTGAAGCTCCATCTCTCATAACTACATAAAAATTTTTTAAACTCTCATTGCTTAGAGAGGGGATCTACAGCTTTTCCATGCACTACTTTAACCTCCAGGCTTCTTTGGAAATTGAAATGAGGCAATTAATGAAACTAAGAAATTTTGGGGAGTGGTCTCTACAGCAAATCAAGCAGATGCAAGGGAGTGAGCATGCACTGGCCCTGCTTTGGCATCTCTGCTGGAAGCCTTATAAGAGGTTTGCACTGCAGCTGCTGTTTATCTTCTTGGAAATTAATTTGCCTATGCAGGACTGGAGAAGAGAGGATAAAGATTGATAAACATCCCAAGAAATTTGACTTAAAGGAAATGAAAGCATCAGTTTACATTTCCGGTGCTCAGATAGACAGCACCAAGATAGAAAAAAATATTTTCAGACTCATTGAAACCTTTGCGTTTTTTATCTGAAAGAAGGAAGAGGACACACTGAAGGGAAACTTGACACTGCCAGAAACAAACTTACCTACCACAAAGATGCCGTGAATGCATCCCTGAAAATGCCGCATCATATCTCTGCTCCTCATTTGCTGCCAGTGAGGCTAAGTGGTGTCTCCTTTAAGGTACTGAAATATAAGTGCTTCAAAAATTACCTCATTTTTCAAAAGTTTTATTGTTAAGTTTGAAGACTAGACAAGGTCATACTGGTTTTACATCATTCTACATGATTTAAGTATATACAAACCCATTTGAATATAACACAGCTTGAAGGGCTGCAAGGGTGTCTCAGATACTTCTGTACTTACTGACACATCAGAAGTCAGCACTGAATACTACAGATCATATTTGTTGTACAGCAAAGATACACTCACTTAGTATCCTTAGTCTTGAAACCTCACACTAATTTGTATGCAGCCATTCCAAAAGAGAAAGTCAACCTCAAAACCAGAGCCAGTTTAACGTGATAAGCCCTTAACAGAACGCAGATAAAATGACACCTTGTGCCAGTGCTTTATTTCCCAACCTATAAACATAGCACATTACAGAGCTACAGAAAGGTGAAGTTTGCCTACAGATACTTAAGTGGTTCAAGGTGAAATTTAATAAGAAGAACATTTTCAGTCTTGTTCAATGCCATTGTTACAATTAATACAGAAGTCAAGGATCATTTCAGTGTTTCTCTACCCCCTCCTAAAGGGACATATCCTGTCCTGCACTTATTCTGGTTTTGGGATGCCAGTTGCTTTCACTGGCAGAGTACAGTTGTGTTAGCTTATAACTTGTCCCAGATGTCAGTGGTGTTCACCAGGAAAAGAAAATAAAATTAAAGGGAAAAGGTTTTCATTCTAGACCATAATCTGATTTTCATCTGTTTTGTTAAGTTTGAAGTACTCCACAGAAATCAAGAGTTATTTCAGACTTATACTGCTGACACTGGGAGCAAACTTTGCTGTTATGGCTGCACAATGCCATTTAATGAAAGCTTCTTGGAAATTATTCCTTAGCTTCTTGAAAGCTAAGGAATAATTTCATTTAGAAAAAGCCCCACTATGCTGGTTGACATTATAGGGGCATCACATGTGTGATTATTCTGTAAATTATCAGTGCTATCACAATGTATGGAGCTTTCTCTGCAGGTTGTGAAGACTGATGGCAGATGAAAGTTGACACAGGATATAATAATGAAAACACTCAACACTAAATTAATAAAAACTAAAATTACTATGTTAGGTATCATGACATCGCTATTTTTATATGCAGATGAATGAAAAACAATTAAATTACTAAACCAACAAAGATTAATTCAAAACCAAAATGCTATTCTTCATATCTGTAATTAAATTCAGAGTCAGTTGTTCTTCCATAACAGGAAAATTTTTTTTGACCTCTTTAAATATTGTGTGTGCCCTGAAGATATAAATATTACTTTTTTTTTAAATTTAATTTTATTTGTTATTTATCTTTTCTTTTGTAGAGCCTAAAGTGCAAAACTTGGGCAGTAAGGTGATTTAGGAATACACTTGTCCTCCATTATTCATTTCTTTTTTTTTTCCCTTTAGAAGTACCACCATGATTGACTTTCTCTTTAAAATCGCTCACTATGCTTGAAGACCACTCCATATATACATCATTAATGAATGCTGTTAACACGGTTACAGACAAGACAGTAACAGTCTAGTGGCTTTTGTTAAGCAGCACAAAGTAAAAAATAAAGAACAAACTTTGCAGTGTTGCACAGGACCTCAACATTTCTTACACATACTTTTACCTTTACATGACTCTTCTTTATAAGTCTTTAAATGTCTAAGCCTTATAAAATAAATACTTGTATAAATACAGTTTAAGGATTAAATCATTTTATAGAGGCAGGGTGTTCTGTTTCTTAAAATGTGACAGTTTAAGTGGCACTATCAGAAAACCGCCACCAATATATCCCCAATTCTTGTATGTAAAATTCCTGGCTGCTATTCTAGAGTCTTTCACAGTTCAATGGATAATATATTTTGCCTGTGGTGGAGAATGTGCAATTAAATGCAGGTTTTTGAAATCCAAACCATTTTGTTTCCAAAGTAAATTCTGCCCTTTGCAGACTGGGGGCCAACTAGTTGTTTGCCTGGGAAGCAGTGCCCAGGTTCATGCTTCAGTATTTTGGTGAGAATGGAAAAGTAACAAAGAATAAGTTCAGCAACATTCACTAAAACATGCAGCTGTATATTTCTCTCTCTCTTTCTCCCTACATCAGCATGTTATGAAATCAAAAGGGTGGCAGTAATCCCAAATGCTGTTATTTCAGGTAACAGATAAAGTGTCTCCTCATTCCTTGTCCTGGGATTTTTTTAGACTTGGGCGCTACTCTAACATAGTCACAGAGCAGTTTACTTAAAAGGAACTTGGAGTGCTCTGCAAAGGTGCATAGTGTTATTGCCATCATCAGGGGAAACTGAGACGTGTGGGGGAATGTCCTCTTTACTGCTCCACTTTACTCCTAAAACCTACTTCTTAAGCTGGCTAGCATAAACACATAGCCAAACACATAGCATGTATAAAGCATTTCTGTAGATGAGACGTGGTAAAAATTAACCCTTTTGTGGCTCACTGGCAGATGTATTAAGAGATGTAGTTAGGAGTGAAGAGTGACGAGTGCCCAGCTTTGATGAACTCCTACGGCACCTCTTGCCTTCATGCCTAGGAGGAAGGCTGTGGGCACCTCCATAAGAACCCTCAGAGAGGCCTTCCTGGCAGTAAGAGTGTTATTCCACCTCTGTGTCTTTTAGCTCCTGCTTCCTTCATGTTCACCTCCTCACAGAAACTGAGGAGGTTTCTGAAAAAAGTAATTGGGCAAGCAGGTCTGTCTATCATTGTGTGCTGGGCAAGTCAGGAAACAGGCTCGGGATTTCTGGTGTTCTGTGTGCCTTTACCTATGTGGGTACTTCAGATGAGATACCACTAGTACTCTGGTGTCTCATTTCAGCTTCCTTCAAAAAATGCATCTCAAGCAGAATTAATAAACTTTGGCAAATTTGTTAACTTCATAATATACTGATAAGCAGATTATTTTTTCCATATGCAAACAGTTCACCTCTTTCAAGGAAAAATAATATCAGTGGTGTTACAAAACAGAAAAGATGGAGGTCATGTCTATAGCATGCAAAACAGAGACGAAACAGGGGGTTAGTTAGGAAAATCCTTTAGGTACATAGACTCTGTTCAGATGCAAGTGATGAAAGGTAGCTTGTAATATATCACAGGTACTATGTTTTACAGTACCACAGAATGCCTTCCAAATATATGTCATAAATACTGACAGTGTTTGATAGGCACAATTACTATAATGCAGTCATCCCCAAGTAAACTTATTGCTAAAAGCTGCAGTATCACTTTTTGCAAGTAAGATGACAGTATGATTTATGGAGAACTCAGCCCAATGTTTCTAAAGCTGCAAATGAGCTTTGTCATGCTATTTCTCTCCCCTTGTAAAAAAGATGCTGCTGTTTTCCCTTAACACGCTTCAACTAGTCAGAACAACTCAAAGGAGAACTAGAAAGATAATTCCACAGCAGAAGGGACAACACTGACGTATTTCAAGGACAAAATTGGATTGGATCATTTAAAGAGCAGGCTTAGACCTCCTTGCGAAAGACAGTTAGCGGCCTACCATAAAATGAGCACTTGTTCATGAAAAACCCACTCAGCATCCTACAGGCTTTGCAGAGTTCCTTCTGCGAAGGGACTTGAGCTACACCGAGAGACGCGGAGGTCTGCCTCAGTCCTCTGCTGTGCAGCCCAGCAGCTCTGACCGCAGGGTGATCCTGCCGTACCATGACCACGGAAGGATGCGGATGTGCCGGGCATAGATTGGAGGGTCGATGACGTTCTTACGGTGTGTGTCGTTGTCAAAATTTCCCTGGAACACCTGAAAGACAAGAAGCAAGAAGATTTAAGATTGTGTGGCTTAAGGAACAAATGTGGTACACACCTGATGTTCCCAGGCACCTCTCCACGCCAAATTTTGGTCACAGAATCATTGAACAGTTTGGGTTGGAAGGGACCTTAAAGCTCATCCAGTTCCAACCTCCTGCCATGGCAGGGACACCTTCCACTAGACCAGGTTGCTCCAGTCCCCATCAACTCTGGCCTTGAACACTGCCAGGGATGAGGCAGCCACAGCTTCCTTGGGCAACCCGTGCCAGTGCCTCACTCTCACACTAAAGAACTTCTTCCTTATATCTAACCTAAATATCCCATTTTATGTTTAAAGGCATTACCCCTTGTCCTATAACTACATCCCCTGACTATTTGGGCACACAACTGATGCTGCTAAAAGCACTTGCCTTTCTCAAGGCCTCGGGATTTCATTGCATGCTAGGGACCTCAGAGCCAGGTATGAGTGTGGTATGCTCAGTCCTGGTACAGGTTTAGCCTTTGGCTCAAAGCTTTATCTGCTGTTCTACCAACACCCAGGGCTCCACTCTAAAAGTTACATCTAAATCATTAATATTTAAAAAATCAAATGTCTTTTTACTTGGCATTTGCATCATGTTGAATTAATCCCAGGAGATCCTGTTATTGTTTCCAACAAAATAACATTAATAATTAAAGTTACGTGTATTTTTTTGTATCATTTATGAATGCAGCTTGGATGCAACTGTAGAAGGCCTTGTAAAGTTAGTGATTCTCAAGGATGCAATCTTCTTCTGTCAAACAAAAGTAAGCATATGAATTAAGGGCACTGGTTTGTAACCAAATTAAAAATCCCTAGCACAGTATAGTGCATGTTAGGATCTTATTTCCACTAGTAGGTGTTAGCCAATAGATAACTAAGATCCTGAACTTCTGCCTGTGTTAAAACAACACCAGATTTTTCTCCACTCAAAGGCCACGTCAACCCCTTTTGGCAAAATGCTCAGATTATTCCCTTGGATATTTTCAGGCTGTTACGGGAAATTTTCATTCTCTTCAAATGTCAGCTAATTCACTTCTCACTTGTAAAAACTGAATTTGATGGCTTTTTGAAAATTGTGGCTTTTTGGTCTCTATGCTGCACAATTTCTTTGAATTTTAAGAGCTTCTTCAAGTGCAATCAATTTGGCATCTTGAACAAAGCATGTATCCTCCGCAAGTGATGCTTTTCAACAAGTGATAAATTTTCCTTCTTGTCTGCCATCACGCTAACACAGAGGCTGGAGCACTGAAGCACCCAGGAGTTAAGACAGAGAAAATTGCAGACAGGCTGACCACAGAAACAAGTGTTATGAGCCTAAGGAAAAATTGTATTTACCACAGGAAAACATGTTTGTTGCCCAAGTACAGTGTTTATTACATAAATCAGCTGGAGCTTGGGCTAAGATGATTGTGCCTGAATTTGGGTTTCATCTGTGGTAATATAGCATACAATAAAAGGCAGTAAACTCATTATTAAAATTACAGAGTGGCATCCCCCAAGGTACAATATGCAGTTGGGAAAGGGGTATTTTCATTTGATTCCTTGCACATGCCTGCAATATATCTGTTGATTTTTACTTTTATTTTATACCAAGCAAGATGATAAGCAATGCAGAACTGCAGCAATTCTTGCTGCAAAACTACTGGAAAATTCTCTTCATCCCTATTTTATTTTCCCTACTAAGATGTATTTCAAAGATAACATTTAAATGCAGGTTTAGAACAAGAAACATTGTTTACCAGAAGAATCATTATATAGCCCCAGTACACGTATCTGCACACAGCTACGTGAAATGGATAAAGTTATGTGATGCAAACCACCAAACACAGATGAAGAAGGTAGGATTATGCCATTTACTTACAGCAGGAAAATAAGAATTAAATTTTATTTCTAATTCCTACATGATTTCATTCCCACTTGAAGTAAAACTCATCTCCTTCAGAGGTTAATTCAGGCAAACCAGAAATCTACCTTCCCTCAAAATTCAAGATCCAGTTTTAGGAAATTAACTAAATGTGTTAGATCAGAAAAAGGGGTTTGGGGAAATAAAGTTACGAGAAAGTGAGGGAAGCTTTGTCAGCACCCACAAATGTGACCTGCATGAAATACAACATCCTAAGAGCAAATTTTGCTGTGAATCCATGGCAAGTTTCTTATGGGGAAAAATACATTTTTTGTCACTCTTTGGTTTTGTAGCCTAAGTTGGAGTCAAGAAACTTGGAAAGAGCAGAGAGGACAAAGGACAAAAGCTGTACGTCTGACTTACCACTACAAAAGAGCTATTTCTGTAGCTGAAAGTAATTTTTCTTTAATTAAATGCTGCTTTAAGCCCAAACAGTCAATACTAAATGAAACACCTAAGCAATTAAAACACCTTGAAGAGATGGTACCCTCCTGCCATAAATGATCACGCCTCACACTTGTTTCTGAGGAGTTTGTTTCAGTAATCAGCACCTCTGAGCACTGTTATGATTTATTAGCATTCAAGAAGATGATGTTGGAGTTCTATGTAATTTTTCAGATGAAAAAAAGCATAATGACAGTAAACCCCGAGCTGATTAGTGGTCAAGGGATAAACAGCAGAGTGTAAGTTGTTAACATGTCAGTGCATAATGCCAGTGCATTTCTTCATTTTGAGTTCTGGGTGGGTGCAGATCTGGTCCTGCCTTATCTCAAACAGCAGATATACAGAGTGAAGCAGCAAGATAGCCACAAGCATGGAAGAACGTCCTTTGAACATTATTAAACAGACTAAGTCTCTTCATCTTGGAAGGACAGAGATGTGGCAAACTGTAAGTAGCATGGAGAAAATCAATAGTGAGCAGTATTGCCAGGAGGAGACAAGGAATGATAGCAGGTTTGTTCAGAGCCACCTTAAAGGCCACAGTGCCCCATATAACACATAATTGAACTGTGGCACAGCTTCTTAGAATCACAGCCTGGTTTGGATTGGAAAGGACCTTAAAGCTCATCCAGTTCCAACCCGCTGCCACAGGCAGGGACACCTTCCACTAAACCAAGTTGCTCCAAGCCCCATCCAACCTGGCCTTGAGTACTGCCAGGGATGGGGCAGCCACAGCTTCTCTGGGCAACCTGTGCCAGGGCCTCACCACCCTCACAGGGAAGAACTTCTGCCTAAGAGCTCATCTCAGTCTCTCCTCTGTCAGGTTAAAGCCATTTCCCCTTGTTCTGTCCCTACAGACCCTTGCCCAAGACCCCTCTCCAGGTTTCTTGCAGGTATTGGAAAGCTTCTATTCCACAGCCTGTAACTACTGTTAAAGAAGTGTTACAAGTAAAATCAACAGGGACTATTAGAGAATCATAGAATCACAGAATAGTTAGGGCTGGAAAGGACCTTAAGATCATCAAGTTCCAACCCCCAGAAGAAAGCAAGACCCTGGGGAACTACACTAGGGAAGAACAACAGACTTACGTATCTTTATTCTCTAGGCATCTTCTCTAGTCATCTGCTACATGTAGCTTCATACTGTGGTTATACCTATTTATGTATGCCTGCAATCAAAAGGTGTAACTTGCTAAAACATTTACCCAGCAGATTCAGCAAGTTTACACATGCATGCCTAACACACATATGTACTGCTCCTCTGTATCTTTAGGCTCTTACAGCTGTGTCCTGGGTTCAGCAGTAGCAGTCATTTTTCTCCTTCTTGGTAGCTGGTGCAATGCTGTGTTTTGACTTTCAGCTCGGGAACAGAGCTAATAACAATGATGTTTTGGTTTGGCCAAGGACTTTGTGAGCCTCATGCTCTGCCAGGGAGGAGAGGAAGCCGGGGAGGAAGCTGACCCAAAGTGACCAAAGAGGTATTCCATACCACAGCACGTCATGCCCAGGATGTAACTGGGAGTTAGCTGAAAGGGCTAGGGGACTGCAGGGCTGGAGGAAGTATGGGTCAGAGCTTGGTCGGGCTGGTGGGGGGCGAGTTATCAGTTGGCTGGTGGTGAGATGATGTATTCTCTTCCCTTGTTATTCCCTTTGTCATTATTATTATTGGTGGTAGCAGTAGTGGTTTGTGTTATACCTTAGTTACTAAACTGTTCTTATCTCAACCCGTGGGAGTTGCATTCTTTTCGATTCTCCTCTCCGTCCCTCCGGGAGTAGGGGGAGGGAAAGAAGATGGGGGGGGGGGGGGAAGTGTTAGTGAGTGAACAAGCTGTCTGACTGGGTTTAAACCACGACAGTTCTTTTTGGCGCCCAACGTGGGGCGCGAAGGGTTGAGATAAGGACAGATCTGACCGGATTAATAGTCACTCGTCACAATGCTGATTTATTGGCTCTCAAAGTTGTTGATCTCACAGTTTCAGTATATTGTACCTTACTTAGAGCCGGTATTTGCTGTGTGTTTATCAAGTGTGGGGCTTGGGCTAAGGTTCTTGTCTCACTGTACTTTATGGCAATGACTTGTAACACGGGCGGGCTCCAGCAGCAGGGCGGGACGGACGTGGCCGTGGACTTGTACCTGGCCGTCCGGCTGCCCTTCACCGTCCTGGCCCTCGTCCTCGCCTCCGTCTTCGTGAGGCCGTGGGGAGCCGAGGGGGAGCGGCCCCGGGAGCCGGCGGATGCTGAAGCGGCCCGGGAGAGCGGCCCCGGGGACCAAGCGGCGGCGGGAGCGGGGCCGGAGGCTGCGAGGGGACGGCTGCCTGTGGAGGAGGTCGGGGCGGTCGAGGAGCGGAAGGAGGCGGCTGCTGAGCAGCGGGAGAAGGCGGCGGAGGAGCCGAGCCCCGCGGAGGAGCAGAGCCCCGCAGAGGAACAGAGCTGATAACAAGGATGTTTTGGTTTGGCCAAGGACTTTGTGAGCCTCATGCTCTGCCAGGGAGGAGGGGAAGTCGGGAGGAAGCAGAGACAGGACACTTGACCCAAAGTGACCAAAGAGGTATTCCATACCACAGCACGTCATGCCCAGGATGTAACTGAGAGTTAGCTGGGAGGGCTGGTAGACTGCGGGGTTGGAGGAAGTATGGGTCGGTGCTTGGTTGGGCTGGGGGGGGGGGCAAGTTATTGGTTGGCTGGTGGTGAGGTGATGTATTCTCTTCCCTTGTTATTTCCTTTATCATTATTATTATTGGTGGTAGCAGTAGTGATTTGTGTTATACCTTAGTTACTAAACTGTTCTTATCTCAACCTGTGGCAGTTGCATTCTTTTCGATTCTCCTCTCTGTCCCTCCAGGAGTAGGGTGAGGGCAAGAAGGGGGGGGGGTAGTGAGTGAACAAGCTGTCTGACTGGGTTTAAACCACGAGAAGCTGCTATTAAAAGAAAAAACAGTAGAAAAATTCATGCTGTTCTGCTTTTAAATATGATAACTTATTTTATGATCAGTTCATGCAAAAGAGAATAAAAACCTGGAAAACATGCACTGGTATTCCCTGCCAAAAGTGTGTTTCAAAATATAAAAAAGTCTTCTTTATAATTGTGTTCAACAAGCAATTTTGATGTCATGCTTCAAGCATTCACTAAGATTTTTAAACAGGACTGTTTCATGGCATATGCAGCAAATTCAAGTAATGGCAATGTAAGGTGATTTATATTTTAAAAAGAAAACTACTGTATGTTTTAGAACATAGTAAGTTATGAGAAACATCTGAAGAATAATTTATTACCACTGCTGTTTGCTTTGCTCCAAACACAGAGCTGGAAATCAGACTTTAGGGCACATCCACAGGACTCATTAATTGGCAGTTGCAGTAAGACTGTTTGTGGTGCCGTGTCACTGGATATGCACAAGGACAAAAATTCAGGGAGTCTGATTCTCTACAGAGAATCTTTCTGGATTTCATGTCTCACAGAAACTTTAACTACATGAAAAATCTGCATCAGCCATAGCATTATTGATTCCTGATATTTATGATAATGGCTGAGAGCTGAGACTTTTAATAGTCAAACTTTAGATGGTGAAGTCATTATGTTGTCTGCTGTACCTTAACCATACTTTTTATTATGAGCAGAATATTTTGAGCATGTGACTTCACAGAGCAGCTAATCCTGCTTATATTAGTGCTATACCTAGAAACAGTTATACCTGTCTTCTGTTTGGAGTTTGTTTCAATGCAGAACATCTCACTGTTTTGACATATAATTTAAAATCTAAAATTAATTTCAAATCTAAAAAGAAGCTGCATGAAAAATTATTTTTTGATGGCTATATTCCTTTATCTTGGAAACATTTTATTTCTTTATGACTATTCACTGAAGAAGACTTGCTTAAGCAAAGAGAGGTAATTTGCAGATTTGAATAGCCTGTTTACAAGTTTTTGGCTCTTGATGGAGTAAACTTTTCACCATGAAGAGTTACAAGTGAACAAAACTAGCTAAAAGACAGTGAAAGATGTCATGGTTTCTCACCAGAAATAGAGCTACTATTTACAGGCATCCTGCATTCTTTTGGAAGATGCTTTCCATTACAAAAGACTGTGGAGGTGTTTTTAATGTACATAACGTGTGTGCACATATGCTTTTGGAGTGATTTAGAAAAAAAGATATTCTTTCTTTCTTTCTTTCTTTTCAGTTAGAACACATAAAGTCTCTGGGTGTGAATTTTCTACTCTTGATCTTGGTCATCTTCCTTTCTTCTTCATCAAACACTTTTTGCCTGACTGGCTGATGACAGCAGTTGGTTGGCATATAATTGTTAGCTGTGGAAAAGAGTCCTGTGCCAGGAGAAGGACTGCCTTTTCCGTCTCTGTAATACATGAATAAGTATTTGTATTACATGAACTTTATTATTTCTTCAAGTTCAGAATAGACACCAGGCACATAAATCTTTTAAACTTGTGAAACTTACTATCACATTCTTGTTATTTTTAACTCTTGATCTGTCTACTGATGCTACTAAAATAGGATTTTACTCTACTGTACATAGTTTGTAGGTGCTTTATGATAGAGATTCAAAGCCAAGCAAAAAGACAAATATTCTGAAGACCAACTTCCCTCCAGAGCTACTTCTGGAAATTCAAGCCAAAGACTGTTAATATGAACATGTTGTCTTCCTTCAGCTCTTAGTGTGGTAAAAGCGGAAGGGATATATGTGCTGGAGGCACAACCTGGAATGAGTATATCTAGATCTTAATCTCACACAGATCATGTTAACTCAGTTGAAAGTAATAGAAGTCACTTGTAATTTAAACCAGTGCAGAAAACTGTCAGATTACAAATATTATTTTAAGTAATAGCATTAAATTATAATAATTTAAATAACATTGCTAAAGAAAGGTCTTTAGCTGTGCAAAGTATGTGGAGTATATGCAGGAGCTGAATCTATCAATGTAAACGAGCCAATGTAATAATTAAACACCGCACAGAAAAACCATTAGCAAATCTAGAAGAAATATTTTTAACCTGATATGATCTAACCTTTCATTTTTAAGTAGGTTCCTGTCTTCTGTTGCTGTGGCAATTAACTATGTATGCAAAGCATATAACTTACAACTAGTTCATAATTTTGTGCACAAATCCAGTGTCTATTTGCATACAGGACATTATCTATCTACAATTAATTGCACTGCTGATGGCTAATAGTGACTGACAGTGCTGCAGACTGCTGGAATTCTTTAGGCTGCTTCCAAATGTTCTCGTCTTATTTTTAAAAATGGCCTGTAAAATGCCATTTGACCTACAGCAGGCCATGCAATTTATAAAACATGTGGAAACTGATTAAAAAGAAAAAAAAAGGTCAGATTTGGTTTGTATGTCCTTAGCTTTAGAGGCGTAGTGAGCTACTGACCTCTAGTTGAGAAAAACAAGATAGCTATTAGCTCTGGTCCTTTTTCTAAAATATACTTCCTTCCTACTTGACAGTCAGCAATGGAATTTATTTTGGTTCTAGAAGGCAAGAGAAAAAGCTTTCATATATTTCAGGCAGCTCATTCAAACTATTTAAAATGAAAGAGACATTTAAAAGACACATTTCCCTCCCCTCCTCCTGCCTATTCATCTGCATTCATAGAAGTTCAGCACAGATATGAATTCAAATGACGGCTGTTAAAATAGCAGAAGCCAAACATGAGCTGCAGGAGCCACTCTTCTTGGAACAGTTAAAATAGCAGAAGCCAAACAGGAGCTTCAGGAGCCACTCTTCTTGGAACAGCTTCTCCATTTGCAATGGTGCAAAGAAGAAAACAGCACCATATTTCCTTCTGTTTGAAATGACTATTTTGTTGCAGATTGATCAAAGATATAGGCTGCACATAGTGCACTTGTGAACAAAAGATACCAGTATCTTTTCCTCAGTGAAGTAATTTCACAAATGATGAAAAGGCAGACAGGAATAGCTTCAGTTCACTGAGATCGGCTGATACATTAGGACTCGCTCTGTAAACTGCTAAATAGTGCGATGGAGGCATCAAACAGAACAGAGCTTTCAGCTCTTACATCAAACTTTATAAAGTCACAATATTCATCTGCAAATCACTATTACCAGCCTCTCAATATGTCCATAATTTCTGTGCCTGAGACGTTCTTTTTATCTTTGCTTTTCCAGAATGCAAAATGGCATATTTTCTTCTGACTTTAGTTATTTTTCTTTTATCCTGTCTTCCTTTTCCTTAAACTTTTTGGAACAATCCTTCTCCTAACTTACTGGATGACTGCACAAGGATCACAGGATGCGTATAGGATGACTAAATCACCTGCAGAAGAAATAAGGAATCTATGGTATTCTATAATTTGCAGAAGAAATCAAGATGTTCAGTTAATAAATAGAATGAATGAGGGTAAATTATGAATAATTTATGCTTGCTGCTGTTGATAGTTGCCAGTGTGTGTGTTTCATCTCCCTTCTGTATCTCCTGATACAGACAGAAGAAACAAAGTTTCACTTTGCTGTGAAAACACATTTTTTTTGTACAGTGTTCTTGAATTTTGGGCCAAATCTTGTATCATAACTTAAGCTAAGGAAATTGTTGTGGATCCTGTGCAAAGTTGTTACTATCAGACAGGACCAGCGATGCTATTGTAATTCTGCTCCCTATGGGTAAGATACATCGTGGCTTTTCTTAGGCTGTTTTATTTTCCACATATATTTTTGTCCCACTGCACAGGCCAGAGTGTAGCCAGTATTTCTAGTTCTATACATATCCAGTGTGGACAACTGCCACCAGAATACACTGGATCAACACACGCCTAGCTGGAGCAGTGATGAAGGGTTTGGTGTCAAACTGTAAGCTTTTACTGGGTGAGTGCAATTTGTGTATTCACAGTAATAAAATGGATGATGGAAATAGATTTGCTTGTTAGAAGTGAAGATGTGGCTAAGCTTTTCCCATTTTGAAAGGAAGTATCAAAGTTCAGAGTGGTCTTGACAAAATGAGATCAATGGTGCAATTTAATGAGTAGCAAGCCAAACCTTAGGAAGTCATAACCAATGTCACAGGTAGACTATGGAGAATAATGGAGAAGGGCTCATCCAAGAAGAACACAGAAGACTGATCTGAGGTTGAGAAAACATACACTT
Organism: Pezoporus occidentalis; assembly: GCF_034315485.1. NCBI lineage: Eukaryota > Metazoa > Chordata > Aves > Psittaciformes > Psittacidae > Pezoporus > Pezoporus occidentalis. The sequence goes on along the minus strand of NW_026914051.1, from coordinate 501,699 downwards.
TGAAGAAAGACTGAAAGAACAGATAATGGTTTTGTTGTTTTTTTTTCTTTTTTCAAGAAGAAATTGCTTAACATACTGCAAACAAACAAACTGAAAAGATTAAGATAACACTTCTTTTTGCCTGTGAGGACAGGCAGGTGTGTTGCTGGGATGGCGACAAGCAATCTTTCCACTTTTAATGATATTTAAACATGGGAGTGTAGACTTTTCATCACCAGCCGTTAAATAATAATCTGATGGAGAACGGTGCAGGGTATGATCATTGTATGAGGTGAAAGGTGAGTGAATTAAGCTTTAGTTCTGAAAATGAACTGTTGAGCCTACTCCTAGGGTGTCAGGATGGGACCTGGGGCTTGTTCGATCTCATTTCCTGCTGAGGATACCTCAGAGGGGATGGAAAGAGAGGAGCATAGTCTCTACAAAGGGCAACAAAAAATGTGTCTAGATGCTGTCTCGAGATCCTTTCTAGCCCTACCTCCTACAAAGTTTTGCCAAGTTCACTGGCAGACAGCTAGCATTTCTGGAATGTCAGATCCTGCTGCAAGACTTTGACATTTCCAGAAGTGTGTCATAGTACAGTTTGGACTAATGTTTATCAAAGGCTGAGATCTAGCCTTGTATTAAGTATCTTGTTTATTTTGTATACATTTAAATTCACAAGTTGTTACTTCTTATTTCCAGCTAAGTGTATTTGATCACATTCTACTTTTAACTGCTCTTGATTTTTTAAAGAATCATAAGAATATGCAACTATTTTATTCTTAGGGTTGTTAATTAATATGGCATATGAGATGTTTTAATAAGACAATGAGTTAGAGTTTTCCGTTGTTTCTCATAGAGTATGTATATAGCAATTAACAATCCAGCTGATAATGAAAGTGATAAGAATTTAATCGCCTTGGCAAACGTTATAAACAAGTGTAGACTGTTTATAACATTTGCCATTGCCATTTATAAGAGTGCTGTTAAGTCAGAGTGCATTTTATTTTAGATCTGCTTGTGACTGCTACTGTGTTCCTCACCAAAGACTTGAATGCATGTTCTCTATTTTAGTAACTTGAATGAAACAGATTGCTAATACAAGTTTGGCTTGAAGAAAACATTCATTTCACAGCAGATCTTTTGCTTCTGTTTTTAAATGCCAGGGACTTACAATGGGATGTGTGCAAAGTACTGAAGTGAATATCTGTCGTTTATATTGAATGCATTTATGGTACATCTACAAAAGGTGAGTTGTTTCCAATTTTTATGTGACAACCAACTATACAAGACACATCTATAACCACTGGTGTCAGGACCTTCTCAGTTGGATGGCTAAAGCAACTGATATTGTTTTACCTATCTAAAGTACTTTAGAGTTTGGTGGGCAAAAATCTCAGAGCAAGATAAAACCTCAGTAAACTGCCATTTGGCTTTTAAGACTGGGACTTTACAGCGTCATCTTTGGATAACAATCTTACAAACATAACACTTCTATGCAGACACACACATCCAGCTATATACATATTTAATCTAGTAATTTAGAACACTTTCCCCTAAAAATAATGGGTGTACATTTGATCAATCACTTAAAATCATCAAAATTTAAGAGATGCAGCTGCCTAACCCTTCATCAATAGATCTACCTGTACTCACACAACACAGATCAATACATATCAAAAGCTTTCTTATTACTTAGAAAGAAAAAAAACACCTGACCTATATGGAGGGTATGACATTTTACTGAAGAATTTTTGTTTACTTTAAGAAAAATAAGGACAAGTGGGAACATTCATCACCCTGTTAAAAACACCATGTTTGAGACATGCAGCATCAGACATATCAGCCATCTGTTATTTTTATTAATGTATCTTTTGTTTCAATCAGACAAAATCCCACTAAGACATTTAATAAATAATTCACATTTTGTCAGCTTGCTTAATATTTCCCTTAAGCAATGCATATGCTGTAATCTCTTTCTTAAGAGATGATATGAATTCAGGTGTATAAAAGTGTAATACGGTTTAAAGGAAATGAATAATATCCTAAATGACAAGAGAAAAGTTAAATGCTTGCAGGTAAATCAATTAGCAAGCCTATACTTTCTCTATGCCTCTCATTAAACATTTGCAAAGAAAGTTGAGAAACTCTTTATGTTTTGTATTCATTTAATAGTGTAATAAAACAATAATCTTTCCGTTGGGTATTTGAACCCCAATGATTAATTTCCACTTAAAAATGAAGCCAAAATGGCTAGGTAATGAGGTATCCTAAAGATGTGTTTTACAGAAAACTACAGAAAATAATGCATACTTATCAAAATATACACAGAGACACAGTTTTTGAATATACAAATAAACTGTTATTTATATACCTTCTCCTCTAGAGTTAAAGAAGCAATTCCAATAAATGGAGAACTGTAAAATTTTATGTCCCATATTTAGTAGTGTAAAATCAGGTGCACTGCATTCATAGTTATGATATAACAGCACTGTGAATGTCATTGTGTTATATGACTCTTTCATTCACCTCAACTTTTACCTGTTTGATTCCACACATCTGGAACCCTATGAAGCAGGCAGCATGCGATAATCTACAGTCTTACAGCACTGGCGTTACTACAGATGTAGACCTCTGCAGTAATGCAACTGAAATATCAATCTTCTACTTGTTTTACCTTATCCTTCTTTTGTTTGTCATCTTGGTATACGATCCAGTGCTCCCCGTCATTACTGTAAGCAAGCTTGTAGGACCCCACAAACTGGATGTGACCAAAATCTTTAGCTCCTTGGGTAATTATGCCAGTGATTTTTGTAGGGGCAAGCAGGTCAACCTGAACAGAACAAGACAGAAATAAACCAGAAGAATGTAATTAGTTTCAGTTTCTGTTTGCAGTCTGACCTCACATCAAACCAAAGCAAAATGGTGCAGCATGTCACACATTTTTTGACGCCCCTTAGTTCATGGTGAAAGAGGACCGAATCCAAAAGGCGACTTTGCACTGTTTTGGAATCGTGCCCTTCTGCAAGCTCTAGTCAACTTACATTACTTTTCTGTTTGTTACTAATGGTTTATACCACCTAATGGCACAACAGGGATAACCTTGTACCATTATCTATGGTATGAGGTGTGGGTGTGAGGTGCCATACACTACCCCAACAAAACAGCAGCCTCCAGTGCAAATAGTCTGCAACCAAAAAGTGTTCCCATGTGCTCTTAATAATCAGAATACAGTGTGTCAGAGGCTGCTTCCCCAAGCACCTTTCCATTTCCTTTGCAATAACAGAGCCTGTGCTTTACCAAGTCATTCAAAACATCACACTTCTTTTCCTGCTGAACTTTTCTTCTCTCTTCAAGCCTTTATTTCTTTTTCTACCTCTAAAGCTCTAACTTTTACATTTCTTGATTTTCTTTTTTATTTTTATAATCTTAGCACAAGACTTTTAAAAAAGCAAGGCAGGAATCTTAAAGCCTAACAAAACCTGACCTTTCAAGTGGCTTTCACGTGGGTCAGCACATCTGAGATCAGTTCTTTTGAACCAGAACCTGACACTGAATATAAAAGATTTGGGCCAGATGCGTTGGATTAAAATGATCAGAATACAATAATATAATTAAATTGACCTAATAATGTATTTTTAGAGGAAGAATGGAGGAGCTAAATTCCCTATTAAAATTGACATTTTCTTGAAATGTGAAGGTAAAATTGAGGTTTCATTCTGTGCTCCTGTGCTCTCCAGCAATGTGCCAAGCCAGTGAAAAAAAAAAAAAAAAGGAAGACAAAAAGGTACATTTACTTCAAACAATAAATAGCTGTGAAGCAGTAGACATTTTTAATATTGTCTGTTAAATGAGACAAGAGAAACTAATAGTAAAAATATTACAGTAAAATGACGGGAGTGCTGAACTCCATGAGAAGATCAGTGATGTTTTTACTGCAAGAAATTGAAAGGAGAAGGTGAAGAAATATAGACTCTCTCACTTATCAAATGCTGAAGATCCAGTGTTGCAAAGCTGAGGCCACCTGAGCAAACTAGATTTTGACTGAAATATGGGTCAAGACAGAAGAACAGATGTGATACAAAGCATAAAAAGTTAGTCATGAGAAGAGAATGAAAAATACGCAAGTATAAGAAGTCAGCTAGTCCAAGACAGTGCCTTAGAAAGACAGACACTACAGTTTGGATTGTATAAAAAAGAAAACAGAAAATTGTAAGCGTACATTTATAGGAAGAGGGAAAATGAATTCTTAGTGCAGTCAGCCAAGGGATACAGAGAGCCCTCCCCCAACATTTGAAGACAGATGGCAAATAATGAGCAGCAAATCCCTTTAAGAAAAGGATTATAATACTTTTTACTAAAGCTTTAATACTGCGACACTGTGACAGTAAGTGGAAGATGTCATTGGTTCTACCATAATGAACTGATTTATTGCCATCTGATAGCAGCAGCATTGCTAGGAGCAGCACCCTGATGTGTGAGGGAAGTATCCTTGGGAGGCAAAACTCTTTTTGTTTTCAGTTTTGGTCAATGGAAAGAGACTGTGGGACTCAATCAACGATTATTCAGCACAGCAGTCTGATTTGGATGCTCTCATCGACTGCTTGAAGGGACTTCTTTCTCCTGTAAGGAGTGCAAAGTGACTTCCTTCCGTAGCCTAAATGTGCCTCTGGGAAATGCAAGCTGCTGATTAGTGTAAGTCTTTCTTTCATGAATTAATAAACACCAGGTCTCCAGACCTTGCTTCCAAACATTTTGGAGTCTAAATGAATAGTCTGTTTTTCAAAAAGGCTGATCTGGTAAGGAATCACTAATTGCTCCACACTTTCAGGCAGCATTTGAACTAAACATTTCAGAGTCAACTTCAGATTCTCTTTAGAAGTAATTCTGACATTAGCATTTTACAGGGTAACCTCTTTTTTAGCAGAGAACAATTCTTATATTCAAAGTCAATGTCTCTCCTGTTAACTTGAAAAAATGCCTCCAAAAATCAGTTGTTTATTTTTAAAATGTTGCAAGTAATCTAAAAGGATTTCACAAATATTTTACATGGCCATGACACTCAAAAGTATTCCTCATTGAAATTCAGAACACGGAGAAAAAAAATCTCATTAAGTCAGGGGATTTCAAAGGTAAAAATCACAATGAATCTTTATTATCACATAGATCCAATGTTAATAAAAATGTCCTAGTAACATGTTTATTTTATATTTATCCTATAAGCACCTGTTTTGTGTTTATAGGACATATCCAGTGGTCTTATACTCTTGTTCAGAAAAATGATGTGGGAAGCTGAAAGGTAATTTGGCATATGTTCAGTCTTTTTCTGAAAGACTCACATAGCACTATGTAGAATATGGGGGTGCGTTTGTGTGCATTATATTAAAGAAAAGAAAAAAAGAGGAATGACCCCATCTGGAATATTGTGTCCAGTTCTGGGCCCCTCAGTTCAAGAAGGACAGGGAGCTGCTGGAGAGAGTCCAGCGAAGGGCAACAAAGATGATTAAGGGAGTGGAGCATCTCCCTTATGAGGAAAGACTGAGGGAGCTGGGTCTCTATAGTTTAGAGAAGAGGAGACTGAGGGGTGACCTTATTAGTGTCTATAAATATATAAAGGGGGAGTGTCATGAGGATGGAGCCAGGCTCTACTCAGTGGCAAACAATGATAGGACAAGGGGTAATGGGTACAAACTGGAACACAAGAGGTTCCACTTAAACTTGAGAAGAAACTTCTTCTCAGTGAGGGTGACGGAACACTGGAACAGGCTGCCCAGGGAGGTTGTGGAGTCTCCTTCCCTGGAGACATTCAAAACCCGCCTGGACACATTCCTGTGTAACATTATCTGGTGTTCCTGCTCCGGCAGGGGGATTGGACTAGGTGATCTTTCGAGGTCCCTTCCAATCTCTAGCATACTGTGATACTGTGTGATACTGTGATACTGTGATGAGTAAACAGATTCTGTTCTAGGTCTTGACAACAGAAACAATATGTATTGCTGGAGATGAAAAAGAGTAAAAGGGTACAGCACCAGCATCCCCCTCTCATACTTTAGTATCTTATTTACTTATTCATTCATAAGCTGATCAGAAGCCTTCAGGCCATAAAAATTGCTTAATCTAGCAATATAGAGCTTTCCCTTTGTTGCTTTATTACCTTCAACAAAGGGTTAACACCCTTCCTTTTCATTCTTCCTACTGAAAGTACTTGAGAACATGAAGGTGAGAAGAATTTACACTAATTTCTAGGCAAAACATCTGCATTGAAATAGCTGACAAGAAACTCATAACTTCCCATCAGAACACAGAACACATTTATTCAGTTAATATAGACTGCAAGTAACAGCCAATCAAACAAATTACCAGGGAGAGAAGTTGAATTAACACACAACCACTACATACTCTTCAAAGCTGAATGTGATTAACAGGATCAGAATGTGACTTTGGTTTTTTCAATGGAGCAGAATTTAAAACAAGGTAAAGGCAATTAGCCTGCAACTGATAGGATCATTAGCTGGTTACAAGAAGAGCCATGGTTTACAGTTTAATGTACATTTCTACAAGCAGCTGATCAAAAAGCAGTTTAACATCTTGTGTCTGAAAGAACTCTCTCAGGCTATAGTGACTCCCTTTTCCCACCTTGCTTCAGATGTTAAAGACGATTCAGTGTGATTTGGAGGAGAATTAATTTAAGAAAAATCACAAGGGCAAACCCACGTGAGTATGAAATGTTTTTAATGAACCACTTCATGGATGCGCAGCATGAATTTATGTGTCAGTGTGCAGTTAAATGTGGAGTGAGTAGGTCTTCCTGATCAGCAGAAAAGTCACATTCATGCTCTGTCCCTGCTCTCAACAGCACAGAGCTAATAAACCTCAGCTCTCAAGATCTGACTATGCAGATATGGCCACCATGACTATTCATATAGCCACCAGCACTCCTTGAGAACTGCCATGTACTGAGACCTTCTATCTCGCAACATTCATTTCTTCCACGAGCGGGAACTTAGGCATGAGACACTTGTAGACATTTGGGTTAGCTGCCCATAAACCAGTTTGGATCTGCATTTGCATTCACTGTGCATGAGCACAGCCATACTGCTTCTGGACTCATGATGATGTATTGCCTACCACAACCTACTGACTTGGTCATCGTTTAACCCCAGCCAGCAACTAAGGACCACGCATCTGCTCACTCACATATCCCCACACCTGGTGGGATGGGGAGGAGAACTGGTAAAGGTAAAACCCATGGCTGAAGAACAGTTAATTGAAATTAAATATAATAATAACAATAACAACAAAACAACGACAACTACAATAATGAAGATGAAAATAGAAACAACAAAAAGAGAGAGATGATTAAACCCCAAGAAAGACAAGTGATGCTCAATACCATTGCTCATCACCCACTGAATGATACCCAGCCTGCCCCTCAGCAGTTATCAGTCCTCTCTGGGTAGCTCCCCACAGTTTATATACAGGGCATGATGTGCTGTGGTATGGAATACCTCTTTGGCTAGTTCCGATGAGCTATCCTGCCTCTGTTCCCTCCTGGCTTCTTGTGCCTCTCCTCAACGGCAAAGCATGACTGAACAGCCCTTGATCAGGGTAAGGATTTCTGAGCAACAACTAAAACATCTCTGTGTTATCAGCATTATTCTCAGACAAAAGCCAAAACACAGCACTGTACCAGATGAAAGCAGGACACTGTTATATCAGAAAGCTCAGTAAAAGCAGAGTAGATGTGCCATGAAATGTCAACCATAACTTTGCAAATATCCCTTTCCCACTCCTTTTCCCTTTTCTACGTACTTGGTGGAAACAAATAAAGTTCCAGGCATTTCCTGGGACTATTAGAGAGTTGGGACAGTACACGAATGAAAAGCCACCTGTGAATAGGACTTTGGAGAGGGAATGGGTAGCTTTCATAGGATCGCATGTGGAAGCTGAGTGACCACACAGCTCAAGCAGTCTCTCTTGGAACAGAAACACATCGCGACTCTGGCTTACAAGAAGACAAGCCTCAAAAAGGCACAAACTGCGGAATTCTCCAGGCTCTCAGACATGAACAGGAGATAGATATGGATGTTCATACAGGGCAACCAGCTTTAGGTGGCCTTGCTTGATGATGACACCCAGGGGTCCTTTATAACCTCAACCATTCTGTGATCCTCTGATACATAGCAAAAGCCAGCCACACTGCCCAAAGAATCGGAGACTGAGAAGGCAATAAGAGGTGGTAGAGTGTGTTTGTACTAATAAGCAGCACAGTGCAAGGGCACAGATCTGTAAAGCAAAGCAGCTGATTTGGAGAACAGGATTTCTCACAGAGGGTCCTGCAGGGTCTTTAATTCCAGCTAGTCTGGACAAATTTTTGAAGTACGTCTTTTGGCTTTATTTAATCTGAAAGGAATCTATTTCATGCTCTGTGAGGATACTCTATTCATGTCCATACCAAAACATGAAAAGTCAAGTCTAAAAATAACTACACTGTTTTAGTTAAAGGAGAAAAAAGAACCCTGAGAATCTGGGGAGCACCAGATCCTATTTCACAAGATAATTGTAAGATGGCTCATTCAACCTTCAGTTGTGCACTTCCTCATCTCAGGACATACAATCTTGATTTCGTTTTAAAGATGCAAAGCAGAGAGATGGGGTGGAAGACTTCAGGAGTGCTAACAGTTAAGTTTAGTACAATAATGATTTTTAATAATTAATTAAAATGTGTAATTTAGTCCATTCCTTATACAGATACTATGCTTCTGCTTGACTATAACTAATCCTATGCCCATTTTTTCTTGTAATTTCAGAGATATATTTTTTCTGCCAGATTTGTTTTTATTTAACCTGTGCTTTTTGTGGACTGGTTTTTATCACTTGTTGCCAGGTAACACTGACGAATTTCTGGGTATTCCTGCTCTATGTGGCAAAAAGCCCTTTGGGCTAAAACCACCAGGGACCAGAAAGAAAGAAACCTGGATCCACCACACGTGAGTGTAAGAGGGAAGCACTGCCAAGATGGGGGCAGCACTTACCCTTAAGAGATCAAAAAAGAAGGCTTTCATGGTCTTCATCTGCTACTTCAGCAAGGTGCAGATCTGCGTGTTACATGTGCTGGTCTTGCAAGGAGGTCTCAGATATTTTGGGATGCTTAAGGTAATGTTAGAGACTCAAGGTAATGTTAGAGACGCATAGTAACGTTAGAGACTCATGGTTGGCACCTGTAGCCCATTAGAAAGTCTAATGCACCTAAGCTGTCCTGAGCAGGTTATTTACTCTTCACTTAAGACCTCATGTCTCCCCTGATTTTCCCAGGTTAAACTGACACATTCAGCTGCTCTCTGCACTCAAGACTGAGAAAAGGAGAGTCAGGCTTGCTCTGTCTGCAGCATAAAGTCAGAATTGTGCCTCTCCTTATCTTACTGCATGAGATGTAGGTGCTTTGCATTCTCCTCCATGGCCAAACATCGGATATAGATGGAGAATGGGTGACAGTACGGCACACTTGCCACAAATGTGCAACATGTAGATGTTTCTAACAACATTTCAGCAGCAGTTTTGTTTGTGAACTATGAAGCTTAGCACTTCAGGCTGTTTTCAAAAGGCTCATATTTAAAGAACCCAAACAAACCAACAAACAACACAAGTTATAATCTATCATGCCTAATTGCATCTAAAAGCTTTGAAGGAAAAAAAAACAACCAACCAACTATTACACTCTTGGTAGAAAAATATAGTTACCACTGCGGCATCATACACAGCAGACTGATTTTAGTATAGTCACTTAAATATACATGATTAGGGCAAATACTTCTTAATAAAACCTGAAAAAAATACAGTGAGAAAATCACTTATGAGACAAAAGGAAATGCTCTAGGAGAAGACATAATAATTTGACAGGAAGAAGCATTTCGGAGCATTTTGTTCAATATTCCACTATAAAGGACTTCCATAACTTCTAAATAAAATAATAAAAAATAACAAAACCTACCATAACGTAACATAAGGTAATGTAACAAAGTGTACTTACATGTAATTGGGTCTGTTTAGCTAGAATATGTTAGAAATTAAATTTCTCAAGACATACAGATGGATTTTTTTTCAGGTGAAATGAGATTGGAGTGCCATTCTCTTCATCTTTGTAAGTCTGGCTTCGACCTTCAGCATTATCATCCTTCAATAAGAATGCCAGAGAGGGACTTTTCATCAGGGACTGTAGTGACAGGAAAAGGGGTAATAGATTCCAACTTAAAAAGGGGAGACTTAGGTTAAATCTTAGGAAGAAATTCTCTGTGAGGGTGCTGAGGCCCTGGCACAGGTTGCCCAGAGAAGCTGTGGCTGCCCCATCCCTGCCAGTTCTCAAGGCCAGGTTGGATGGGGATTGGAGCAACCTGGTCTAGTGGAAGGTGTCCCTGCCCGTGTCAATGGTTGGAACTGGATGAGGTCCCTTCTAACTCAAACAATTCTATGATTTTAACAGTGTGCCTTTGTATTTTTAATGTCTGCAGTCATCTATGCTAAGATGAATACAACTCTTACTTCATTTAATTTTATTTACCTCTTCTTAAAGAGCACATTCCATCTGAACCACTTTATGACTGCAGAAACTACACGAAAGAAACAAGTTAGAAAGTGTACCATATACTGTAACATGTCCTCAGTATAATTTAAAAGTGAGAAAATAGGCTGTAAGGTCTGTCACTTGAAATCTCCACAGACCATCAAAAATACACCTTAGGCCATTATTCTGAAAGCTTGGAAGTGAAACTCACAGGCAAGCTGACAGGTCACTTGAATTCTATAAGCAACCTCTTAGATAGCAGATACTTCGCAAACAGTCCAGGCTGTGTGAATCCTTTAGTAATGTATTTATGCGCTTAGCAATCACTGTTATATAGATATTACAGGGAAAGTAGAAAAAAACACCTGAATGAATACAGAATGTTTTTCAGCATTTTTGTAGAAATTTCAGATAAAACAGCTGTACATGATCAACTGCATAGCCATTTTAAGAGCAGCATTTGTTTCTTCTGAAGAAACTTTTTACAGCCACGCTTTACTAAACCATGACTAATCTTATTTTATTGATATCTCAAACCTAAAATGGAGAAAAAAAGAAAAAAAGAAAAGTGAAAATGCAAGTTTTAGCCTCAGGATCTGGATTTTTAAAAGTGCCAAAGGGAGTTGCTAGCCATTTCCTATGGGAACTCAAGGCAGTTGATGTTCTGTGGTTATATTGGCACACTAGTAAACTCTGTCTACAGCACACACAAGGTAATACTGTTTTCATACTGATCCTGCAAAATGGAATGGTATCTGTGGGTGTTGCTAACTTCCACGACTTACCACAGACTATTTAAGTCCACATGGTAAATGGCAGTAGTTGATACGTCCAGGTCTGAGCGTAGTCTGATGTAAGAAACTTCAGTATTTCAAAATGATAACGTCAGTGATGATTAAATTTATGACCTTTTCTCCTAACACCGAATATTTCATGTCTGTGTACAAGAGTGTTATTACCATTAATGTGATTAGGGGATTTTCTCAGATGCAATATAGCTGATTACACTGGTCACCAAAAGTCAAGAAATCGTTAATAAAACAGCAGTAGTCGTTCTATCCACTATGGTATATTCAAAGCTTATCAGTCCTTGATGATGGTAAGAGACTAATTTAGCAGTGTTTAAGCAGGTTTAGGCATTTGGTGGAGTTACAAGAAGCTTTTGGGCTGCATTAGTACACTTTCAGAGTTAATAATATCATTCCGTGCCATATCCACTAATTGCAGTTCTTGTAGGAAAGCCAAGGACAAAACAATACTTCACCATTAGAAAAAAAAAAAAAAGAAAAAAGAAAAAGAATATGATCATGAATAGTTCATTATACAACCCACTGGCAACATATTATGGTACCTTTCTGTCAAGGTCTTCAGCAGAAAAGTACTGCAAGCAGTGACTGTGCAGTACAATCTGCTGATCCCAGCAACTAGTTAAGGCTAGGAATAGATAAAGAAATTGGACAAAAAAAAAAAAAAAAAAAATTACATTCAGTTCTTTACATAATGGTACATGGCCTTAAAAGCAAAAATTGCTGGATTATAGTAAGGAATAGTTTTCAGGAGTGTAATTTCTGGAATATATAATTTAAATTAGTTATTGCTGCACTAACAACAATGAAGCTGATATCTTTTGATCAAAAGCTTTTTTTTTGACTATGACTGAAGATAAAAATAAAACACAGAAAGAACAATTACCAAAGTAAAAAAAGAAAAAGAAAATAAAATTATCAACCATTTGTATTTCTGCTTGTCTTTCTTCTAATCTGTGATTAAGGAACAGATCATGCTGAGATGCTAGATGGGCATGCTCCACCCTCCTTAGACTGCAAGAACAGCAAGAAAGGAAGTCCGTTGCCTCTTCTTATTTAACTAAAACAAATCACAAGTTGTTTAGCAATTTTATCAGTAATATTTCTTGCTTGTGAGTGCTGTGGGCTCTGGCCTGCTATATATTGTTTAGTTTTTTGTTAAAGCCCATTACAGGGAATCTCAGGTGCTGGAGTGGATAGCAGCAAAATACTGGCAAATGGAGATAGGAAACAGCTTGGAATGTAAGCAGGGAAATGTGGTATATTTAACTGTAAGTTTCAGACTGACACTTGATAACCAGAAACGTAAATAGTGAGGTATTTAACATGTTATATCAGCACTTGAAAGCAGTGTAAGCTTTTGTACTCAAGTGAGGAAATTCTAGGTATCTCAGGTTTCATTTGTCTTGGATTTTCACTGCATTAAGGTTTTAAGCAGAAATCAAGGGCTGGTGATGCAATGCCTGGGAAAGCAAAATCCTTTCCTGCAAATGAATTACTACAACTTCTGCTTGGTTTTCAGTAGGGAAGATGATGTGACACCTTTTATTGGAGGACCAGTAAGTATCTTTGTAAAAATGTTGGGATCATAAATGAACTCACCTATGCATGATCAGCTCATTTTATTTTTAAAATGAAAAATAATGGTGGTACTATGTGAGTTCATTATTTACCTGGTCATTTTTTCTCAAGTGATATAACACTACATAAAAATGTCCCAGTAATTTGAGTATATATCTGAGTATATATCTGGCTATAGGTCAACAAGATAAACAAGTAAACTGAAGATTAGCTTGCACACTTACCTTGCACACTTACACACACTGTGAAATGACTAATAATTTATATAACTACTGAACTCATTAAAATACTAACCCAAACCTGCCTGTTAGCAAAGTTAAATCTGCCAAGAAGGTAAGTGCACTTTAGTCTCAAAGTTTCTCCTTGTATTTAAAGGCTCTAAGGGCATGACTCTTATTTTCACAGGAAATGCAATGCAGACAGCATCTTTCAGCCATTCTTTTTAAGAATGACTTTGCCCATCTGTCAGCCAGGATTATTATGCATAACCTACTTCATACAAATACGCTGCAGTAAACTAAAAATGTCAAAACTGTGCTATCAGACTTTGAAAAAAAAAAAGCTTTTTTTGTTCTTTTTTTTTTTTTTTTCTTAAATTATCTCATAGGGCAGGCTTTTGTTTCCAGTGATACACTGTTAATAATGACCACAAGTATAAAAAAGTGGTGCACTACAGTGTAGGAATTGGCTTTGGCTTTTTTAGCTAGAGAAGTATTTTTACACGTTTACAGACGAAATCAGGTTTCTTTTTCCTTTAGCCTAAATGGCTTGGCACTTCTAAGGCAATAATCTCATAATGTACTGGCTTGAATACAATTAAAAGGTCTATTAATCTTCATCCTCCAGGACATGAGATAGATTATCTGTTATTAGTCAAAAGGATACCATGGTGCACCTACTATAGAGCTTCATAAATATGGTCAAAATAAGACTAGGCTACTGGCAGGACACATCCAACCCTGGGACTCAGTTCTGCCTTTGATCTGACACAGACGTTATTTTCTTGGCTTTCAAAACACCCTGTAATGATTATCGGCTCTCTGCACCTACTGCGGAGTGTGAGGAAAGCACAAGGCATGACTTATTGAAGGGATTAACACTTTGCTAAAATTGTTGACCAAGCCTGGATTTAAATGGGAAAATATTTTCCTGTTTCTCCAAAGTTAAAAACCAAAAGCAATTCACTTTGTACTGCCAGAAATTAAAAATAAAATCCTGAGAGATAGAAGATGAAGAAGTATCCTCGTGAAATAGCTGATCAGTATCTTGGCCATTAGCTGTGCCTTGCCCAGGTTCAGTTTCTGATCTGGGTATGGAAAAGAAGGTTCATGAGAATGGACTTCCACATTCCAGATAAAAGTAACTATTGACTTACTTTTACCATTTTTACAGTATATTCCATCCTAGAGCTTTCATGATAAAAGTTCCTCAAAGCCTGATTGACTGGGAAATATCATAGGAATTTTTAACAAGTAACTGGGATTAAATACACTTCCACAGAATTTAAACCCAGATTTTAAACTGGAATTCACAGATGCAGTATATTATTCACAGATGCAGTATATATATAAACTGGAATTCAAACTGCAGTATATTAAATTAAGTAGTAAGTAAAGCTGATCTGCAACCAGAGCTTTCATATTCACAGTATCACAGTATGCCAGAGATTGGAAGGGACCTCAAAAGATCATCTAGTCCAATCCCCCTGCCGGAGCAGGAACACCTAGATAAGGTTACACAGGAATGTGTCCAGGCGGGTTTTGAATGTCTCCAGGGAAGGAGACTCCACAACCTCCCTGGGCAGCCTGTTCCAGTGTTCTGTCACCCTCACCGAGAAGAAGTTTCTTCTCAAGTTTAAGTGGAACCTCTTGTGTTCCAGTTTGTACCCATTACCCCTTGTCCTATCATTGTTTGCCACTGAGTAGAGCCTGGCTCCATCCTCGTGACACTCCCCCTTTATATATTTATAGACACTTATAAGGTCTCCTCGTCTCCAAACTATAGAGACCCAGCTCCCTCAGTCTTTCCTCATAAGGGAGATGCTCCACTCCCTTAATCATCTTCGTTGCCCTGCGCTGGACTCTCTCCAGCAGCTCCCTGTCCTTCTTGAACTGAGGGGCCCAGAACTGGACACAATATTCCAGATGCGGTCTCACCAGGGCAGAGTAGAGGGGAAGGAGGACCTCTCTCGACCTACTAACCACCCCCCTTCTAATACACCCTAGGATGCCATTGGCCTTCTTGGCCACAAGGGCACAGTGTTGGCTCATGGTCATCCTGTCGTCCACTAGGACCCCCAGGTCCCTCTCCCCTACACTGCTCTCTAACAGGTCGTTCCCCAACCTATACTGGAACCTGGGGTTGTTCCTGCCCAGATGCAGGACTCTACACTTTCCCTTGTTATATTTCATCAAGTTATTCCCTGCCCAACTCTCCAGCCTGTCCAGGTCTCGCTGGATGGCAGCACAGCCTTCTGGCGTGTCAGCCACTCCTCCCAGCTTAGTGTCATCAGCAAACTTGCTGATAGTCCACTCAAGTCCCTCACCTAAATTGTTGATGAATATATTAAATAGTACCGGTCCCAGTACTGACTCTTGAGGCACTCCACTAGTTACAGGCCTCCAACTAGACTCAGCCCCATAGACTACAACTCTCTGGCTTCTCTCCTTCAGCCAGTTCACAGTCCACCTCACTACCTGATCATCCAGTCCACACTTCCTCAATTTAGCCGTGAGGATGCTGTGGGAGACTGTGTCAAATGCTTTGCTGAAGTCAAGGTAGACCACATCCACCGCTCTGCCATCATCCATCCACCGTGTTATTTCCTCATAAAAGGCTAAGAGATTGGTCAAACATGATTTCCCCCTGGTGAAGCCATGTTGACTGCCCCTCATAACCCTCTTATCCTTGATATGCTTTAAGATGGCACCAAGGACAAGGCGTTCCATCACTTTCCCAGGGATGGAGGTGAGGCTGACCGGTCTATAGTTACCCGGGTCCTCCTTCTTGCCCTTTTTGAAGACCGGAGTGACATTTGCTTTCCTCCAGTCCTCAGGCACCTCTCCCATTTCCCAAGACTTGGTAAAGATGATGGAGAGAGGTCTAGCAATGACTTCCGCCAGTTCCCTCAGCACCCGCGGGTGCAACCCATCTGGACCCATGGACTTATGGATGTCCAGATTGCTCAACTGGTCTCTAACCCATTCCTCATCAACTAAGGCAAACCGCCCCGTTGACCTGACTTCATCTAAGGTCTCAGGGGTACAGGGCTCTTCAGGACTGCCTGCAGCAGAGTAGACAGAGACAAAGAAGGCATTCAGTAACTCTGCCATCTCTGCATCTTCTGTCACCAGGGCACCCATCCCGTTCATCAGTGGGCCTACATTGCCTCTGGTGTTAGTTTTGTCTGCCATGTATTTGAAAAAGCTCTTTTTGCTGTCCTTGACCCTTCTCGACAGGTTTAATTCTAAGGCCTTAGCCATCCTAGCTGCCTTCCTACATCCTCTAGCAGCAGCCTTATATTCCTCCCAAGTGGCCAGCCCCTCCTTCCATGACCTGTAAACTCTCCTCTTCCACTTGAGCATACCCAGCAATTCCCTATTTAGCTACGCAGGTCTCTTGGCCCTCTTCCTTGACTTCCTACGTGTCGGGATGCTCCGATCTTGAGCTCGGAAAAAGCAATCCTTGAATGCCAACCAACTATCTTGGGCCCCTTTACCTTCAAGCAGCTTTGCCCATGGGATTTCCCCTAGCAATTGCTTGAAAAGGCCAAAGTTTGCCCTGCTAAAGTCCAGGGTTGCAATTCTACTTGCTATTCTACTATCCTACCACACGAGATCCTGAACTCCACCATCTCGTGGTCGCTGCAACCAAGGCAGCCCTCAACCCTTACTGCTTCGACCAGACCCTCCTTGTTAGTGAGGATGAGATCCAGCAGCGCTCCTCTCCTGGTCGGCTCATCCACCATTTGCAGGAGGAAGTTATCATCCATACACTGGAGGAACCTCCTGGACTGTGGCTGGGTTGCTGACTCGTCCTTCCAGCAAACATCAGGGAAGTTAAAATCCCCCACGACGACCACGGCCTGTGACTGTGAGGCCGCTCTCAGCTGCCTGTAGAAGGCCTCGTCAACTTCCTCACCCTGATCTGGTGGCCTGCAACAGACACCCACAACAGTATCGCCCCTGCCAGCCTGCCCCTTAATTCTCACCCACAGAGTCTCAACTCGCTCGTCATCTGTCCCTGGACAGAACTCGGTGCATTGTAGCTGCTCCCGCACATAAAGAGGAACCCCACCACCCCGCCTGGCTGGCCTGTCTCTCCTGAAAAGGACATAGCCCTCCATGACTATGTTCCAGTCATGTGAGCTGTCCCACCACGTCTCTGTAATTGCCACCAGATCACAGTCTCCTGACTTAACACAGGTTTCCAACTCCTCCTGCTTATTTCCCGTGCTGCGCGCATTGGTGTACAGACATTCCAGGGAGCGAGCTGAGCACACCGATTTCACCCTAGGATTATAGGAGGCCTCCCAGTCTTCATCAATTCTGGAGTGCTGCCCAAAAAGTCATAAAAAATTTGTCTCTGAAACGTGAATGATAGTTTTCATAAAATTTGACCATTTCAATAAGGGTATGAAATTCTACTGAAGAATTTCGAAATTATCAATAAAGTTGTTTCATTTGCATAAGAACAGGTATAAAAGTAAAAATAGGAACTCCAAAATGGTTTAAATCTAATTTAATAGCAAAAATTAAAATGCTGTATTTTCACTCCGAATGTTTTCCAAAAATTTTAATAAAAATGAAAAGAGCATCTCAATTGTTAAATATTTTCAATTTTAAAGTATCGGAGCTATTCCATCCTTTGTACTGTTAAATAATTAATCAAAGGAGTACTAAAGCTTTAGTGCACAGGCAACTAGGCAACAGGGTACACCAACGCAGACAAAATACTTCCTGCACTTATGC
Source organism: Pezoporus occidentalis (assembly GCF_034315485.1). Taxonomy (NCBI): domain Eukaryota; kingdom Metazoa; phylum Chordata; class Aves; order Psittaciformes; family Psittacidae; genus Pezoporus; species Pezoporus occidentalis. The sequence continues at coordinate 483,802 of NW_026914051.1, read as the reverse complement.
ATACTTTTCTGCTTGAAAATAAAATGACACGAGATGTGCGGTCACGAACATGGAGCTTGGTAGATGAAGTTATATCTATTTTGGAATAAAGTGACTGTCCTTATGCTTCAATAGCCAACATTACTTAGGAAAATGATTGACAGTATGTGACTGGCACCTACAACTCAAATTAGCCACGAAATATCTTATTATTTTAGTATTTTTCTTTGGACTTTTAAAATTAAAACATTCTTTCTTTTGCACTCTAACCCACGTGAGAACATGAAAAGAACATAATGCAGAAAGTTGTTACATAAATATATCCATCTCAGCCTGTAATGTGTCTAAAAAGCATTTTTATAAGGCTAAGAATGCTAGGATCTACTTGACTGAAGCTGGAAACAATTTCAAAACTGATGGCTCCCCAAAAAGAACACTGGACAAACACTTCCAGGGTTATAGAAAGGGATCAGCAGAAAAAACCCTTCTTATGGTATCCCCAGAGGCCACCAGTGGTCAGACAGTAACAAAATCTTACACAATACAAGGGTCAACCTGGATGAATTGGACTTTCTGGCAGGGGGCATGCAGATTTTTTCTGAGCCTGCTTGGTCTTTTTAAGCCTTCTCTTTCACTCATTTCCAATTGATTCTTCATTATGCTCTACAGTACCTCCACTGAAGAAAACAACAAACAAATCATGTGTGCATGATTTTTATAACTTAAACACAACTTAGCGTAGGTTCTTACAGACAATGTCTCTTAAGCCCTCTGGAAACAGAACAAACTCAATGGTTGCTATTGGCTGTATCTTTGAGATGACACTCAAAAATCATGTTGTAGACACATTAAAAGTATTAAATGACATTACCGTAATTTCCAGTATAAATAACTACACGTATGTTTCAAATATGGTGCTTGTTCCAAGTAGCATTCCAATACCTAAAAGGGTCTGACAAGAAAGCTAGAGAGGGACTTCTAACAATGGTGTGTAGGGACAGGACAAGATGGAATGTCTTCAAGCTTAAAGAGGGGAGATTGAGATGACACATTAGGCAGCAGTTCTTCCCTGTGAGGGTGGTGAGGCCCTGGCATAGGTTGTCCAAAGAAGCTTTGGCTGCCCCATCCCTGGCAGAGTTCAAGGCAGAGGGAACTGGATGAGCTTTAAGGTCCCTTTCAACCCAAACCAGACTGTGATTCTATGATTGTTGCTTTCTATGCTGAACACATTGAAGGGTTAGATGAAAACAAGTGTCATGTTCACACTGAGTAGGTTAGTAAAAATGTTTGAGTTATTTTTCAATATATGAAGAGTGCCAACATTCCCTAGACTTCCCTTGGCCATAACTAACTGCAACTAACATTTTTGAAAAAGAAGAAAACAACCCTTTTTTGAACCAGAGACAGTAAAAGAGAAACGTATAGATACGGCTGGAAAAGCACACAGTCCTCTCAAAACCATACCTATTTTCTACAATAAACAAGGCTGGATCCCAAAGAAAGTAATATCTGAATCAGAATATTTGCAAATTCTACATTAGCACATACCCGTACAACCCACACCAACATCTGTTACAGCTACAAAGAGCTGTACACATACCACAGGGGTGAAGTCTGGTCTCCCATAAAACAGCAGAAAAATAGGAGATGATAAATTATTAATGAAGTCAAAACTCTCGAATTTTGAGCACCAACGGAGAAGTCTGTGAAATCACAGCTTTAAGAAATCTGAAAAGGACATATTTTCAGCTTGGAGAGGGATGTACTTTCCTTGTAGGTCCAACAGATTCTTCTTGCTTTTCCTGTTTTTTCCCTTGTGTTCCCAATATTCTCTTCTCAAAGATTAATCTTTTAAATGGTTCTTGCAGCCCTTGCTCTGTCAGGTGGGTATAAGCCTAATTAAAACACAGCATTTACTGTAAAAGAATCTGCACCTTTGTGGAAGGCCTGGCAAAACTGGAATTTTTCAGTCAACTTCAGGCATGTGACACATCCACTTTCATACTTTGTTAGTGAAAAATTAATTTTAAGTGTATAAATCAGAAAAATAAACTTGAAAATCTATCAATGGCATCTACCACAAAAAACTGTAGAAAAATAGTCTTTTTCCATATTAACTTCTACTAGAAAGCAAAGCATTATACTGTCTGGCAGACAGAAACAAAAGATCTTTGGATTACTTCTGCAGCAGACTGTTTGCTAAGTAGCTTTCTATCAAGAATTCAAGTAAAAAATTACTGGTTTGTAGTTTACAGATTTTCTCCACTCTAAGTAGATGTTTCTCAGGCATTGCAGCTCCACAGAGCAGACTATTTCCTAACAATTTGCTCTGTAGGCAGCAGAATATATACCTCTATTACAATAATGCAAATCAGCAATAATTTGTGTACTGACTTGCAACAGAGCAACATATTATTGTGCTTGTATCAGATGACTCAGTGAAAGACTATGATTTTCAAATTTGCCATGGTAACCGATAGTGAAAATATTCATTTTTCTCACAGAAAACTGTATTTTAAAAAACATGGGCATTAATCGGAAGTTTGTAAGTTTTAGAGCAATGGCATCTTAAGTATTTTTCCTCACTGCTGATTCCCAGCAAGTCTCTGTAGAAATATTTTGCCAAGCTGGCTAAAAAGACACTCCTGAGGTTATACCCACAGCAGATATAACTATCATCTTTCTCCCAAATGTCATGCTAAACCAACCAGATTTAAAGACTTTGTGGAACTGGGTGAGAATATTCTGCTCAGAGCAAGCACTGCACTACATTTCAGTTGGGATTAAACGGTAGTCTTTGTGTTAGCCCCCAAAACACACAAAAAAGGGCCTGATTAACCTCTTTCATGTGTACTAATGCGCTTATCTCTGTTAGCTTCAATGAAAACCTTGGCTACAGGCACTGTAGATCTCAAGTTCACAAGTTTATTACTAGCACAGGGAACCTGACCTTCTTATACCACAGGGCAGAAGTCTCACCCCAGAACTAGAGCTCATCCCCAAGACTACTGAAATTAGACATTTCAGTCCTTTTAAACTACAAAGCCACACATGAGGAAAATGATGCTTTTCCTGTACATACTTTTGATTTTAGAAGGACCTTGCCAAAAAGAAGGCAAAGGGGTTCACTGGTGAGGCCGTACCCCAGATACTCTGTTCAGTCTGGGCCCCTCACTACAAGAGAGATATTGAGGTGCTGGAGTGGGTCCAGAGAAGGGCAAGGGAGCTGGTGAAGGGCCTGGAGCAGAAGTGTGATGGGGAATGGCTGAGGGAACTGGGGGTGTTCAGTCTGCAGAAGAGAAGGCTCAGATGGGACCTTACCACTCTCAAAAACTACCTGAAAGGAGGGTGGAAACAGGAGGTGGGTGTCGGCCTCTTCTCCCAAGGAACGAGTGACAGGACAAGAGGAAACAGCCTCAAGCTGCACCAGGGGAGGTTCAGATTGGATATTAGGAACAAATTCTTCCCTGAAAGAGTGGTCAGGCACTGGAACAGGCTGCCCAGAGCAGTGGTGGAACCACCTTCCCTGGAAGCGTTCACACACTGTGTAGATGAAGCCCTTAGTGACATGGTTTAGTGGTGGGCTTGGCAGTGCTGGGTTAACTGTTGGGCTCCATAATCTTAAAGGTCTTTTCCAACCTAAATGATTCTATAGACACTTAGGGGTTACCCTGATTAAAAGTACTTTGTGACTCTCCATGGTAAATGGTCCATAATCTATTCTAAATAAGAGCAACAGGGAAGACTGGAAAAAAAACACCAAAAAAGGTAAAGTATCTTGTATAAAAAGTAATTTTTTTCTGAATACAGAGTGGGTAGTTTGTTCATTTTGCTTGTAGCACTATGGGTGAAGCAAGTTATTCCTAAAATAACAACAACAAAATAGCAATATATTGTTGCATTTCCAGAATTACAAATGCAGTCAGGTTGCATGAACCCTGACTGTATCTGCTATATTCAGATACGTATTTCTGAGGTTGAGATGATGATCTTATGATGACAGCACATTTTGAACTTTGGCTTGAAAGAGATACTTGATATATATGTTTGCAATTATGCTGGTGCACAAGAGTATAAAGGTCAGAGGCTAAGTCAGAGCACAGCATAGCTTTTTAAAATTATCCTCTCTGCATTCTTTACTTCTATTTTTGATTCCACATTCAACTGTAAAAGACAACCTTAAAGAAAAGCAGCTTTATTTGGTTTGTCCAAATAATGTATGTTTGAAATGGGCAATGGCCATTTAGAAAGCAAACAAAAAAACCTCACATGACCTCTTCCATTTTCCTGGGACTTCACAATAGTTCCTGAAAGGCTCATTGACAGAGATGGTAGTGAAATTATCTGCAAGCAGAAGCCTGGCTGCATTTTGACTGCTCAGAAGCCTGAGTTGTTACACCAGCAGGATTTTGAAAGAGCTTTGATTTGAAATGTTGTAAAATGGAGCCAACTCTGGACAGTAGGTGGGAGAAGCACCCTGCAGAGACTGTGTTGCTGGTGGGGGCTCAGCAGAGCATGGCAGAACATCACAGACGTGGTAGCAAAGGATGCGATTCATTCCTGACGTTACACAAACGACTCATGCAGGGCCAACTGAAAACTCTGGAAGAAATTCTTGGACAATGTTTGAAAAGATGACCTCAGTTTTGAATACAGCAATTCTTTAACAAGTTTGGTTGAATACATTTAGCAAGTTCTCTTTTGTATGCTGGAAGTCCTTTGTAGCCAAAATATATTCTTCCTTCATAGAAATATTTTTATATATACATATTTACATCCACAAACACATATATGTCCCTACATACACGTCTATATACATTCAAAATGTACTGCATTTTTGCTTAACGTTTTTTATATATCGTATCTGTGAAGTTGCTATTTGGTTTACACAAGCATACACCCAGACATACTCCTTAATTCAGTTTTCCATCAAAATTATGAATTATTTGTCTTCTGAGACTAACCCTTACCATAGCACTATGTGTTCCTCTGCCAAGGAGACAGATATAGGCACTTTTGTATCTACCTGTATGTATACAGATATATAAATTTATTTATGATAAGTTCAAATGTGATCAGGTATAAAGTGGAAGAAGCAGCACATTTAAAAATAATTGCTGAAAGCAAGTAGAGAAAGTTAATTTCTTGAAGTCAAAACCTGAGAGATATAATGTAGGTGATCTAATGAAAAAATGGGAATAAAATTCAGGGATTCTGTGGCTGTTGTATATGGGGCAGTTGAGGCATAAAGCTCATACCCATCACCTGAGGAAATTTCATTTTCATGATCGTGCCAATGACATGGATATTGGATGATATTAAGTCCCCAATACCTTTCACCAAAGCCATGAGCAATATTAAAACCACAAACTTACATTATTTTTATTTAGTCTACATTTAATGTTTCATTTCATAGGCTCTGGATGCCATAGCCGTACACTATCAGAAAACAATGCAGCTGCATTTAGAAGGTATAAATACGTGCTGGTGCTTGGTCTAAACAAAACATGAAATCACACAGGAATACTTTGGACAGGCAAAAACCTTTCTCATGTGCCAGTATTTTCCAATGCTGGGATAAACAACTGAGCCTTATAACTTCAATGTGGAAATCACCTTTTGGAGAACATTCCCTGAGGACCCACGGTAACAGCACCTGGCAGTTCAAACTGTTCTACTAGATTTTGGTCCAACGTTATTAGAAACCAACAATCGCCTGTAAGTGCAGCTCAATTTTCCTATTTTCTCGATTATTTTCATTTTTGGCATGTGGAAGTCCTTTAGAGCAAATCTAAGAGCAACAGGATACACTTAGTCCTGTGCTGGCCCATTAGCTACAACCAGGAATACTTCAATATTCTCTGGAAGTAGGGGGTACTGACAAAATTAAGAATGTGATATTCCTGTTAATGACAGCAGATATATCAGTTGGCCACATAAGGAACATCTATTTTCTCTGCAGACATTGTCTCAGCTACATTCTCACTGATGCGTGCAAATAATATTATTTAGTATACACATCTGTGCTGACTCAAATATTTTTTGAGTAGTGTAGGAATATCCTTCATTTATCACTGCCTTCTGCACCATTCTACATGCACTTTGACTTCTCTGAAAATCAACAAAAAATGTTTAGTTCAAAATAAGACAAAAGTCTTAATAAAATTTTACTGGGCTTTGAAAATGCAATTCACTTGTTAACAAGCGCATTGTTACACATAATTCACATCATGTGTGTCTTAAATTTACCACTATGACAGTAAGAAGTGTACTGCACCTCAAACACTGTATTTCATTTGTTCATGGTTGGACCCGATGATGTTAAAGGTCTTTTCCAATCTAAACAATTCTGTGATTCTATACTGTCCATACTTTATTGTGCTGCATTCCAGAGAAGTTAGGCTTATTTCTATAAAACAGATGAAATATAAGAATCCTGGAGAAATATGGAACTAGGCTCTTTGAGGAGAAAGCGCTGAACTAAAACGAGATGGGGCTTCCCAGAATTTTTATCTACTACCTAACGCAGGGCTCTGTAATATGTATTTTTATCTGCAGAAATTCCTGGAAGATCTAAGCCTTTTATAAACAGAATACCAAATTAGTATGTAGGGATATGACAAACATTTTTCTCTCTCTAAAAGCTGATAATTTTACCTCTACCAAATTATACCCCAATTGTTCTGAGGGTGTCCCTGCATGCGCGCAAACAACATTCATAGCTATGTACACAGTCCAACTATATCTGATGTGTTGACAGACAGTTCTAAGGACTCATTCTTTCTTCTGTTGGAAATTAAAAATGCCAGCATTTCAAAACTGTATGTATATAAACTATGCTCAGGTTTGTCTTATTTGCAAGCTCATGCGAGGAACACAAACCTTCTTCTGCCTTTTGCAAGCATAATCTTAAATTACTGTAGTTTTCATGGGCTCCAAAGGGGAATATGCTGTGCCTTACTCTCAGTTCTCAAAAGCACACAGATTAGCCTTGCATGTCTCCTGTTCCACTGCTGTAGTCTTGATAGAAAGCTGGGAGCTGTTGCAGCAGTTCTAGCACCAGTGACAGGAACAAAATAAAGGTTTAGCTCCCACAGCCGCTCAACTAGGAGTATGCTCCTCAGACTATCTGTTTCATAATTCATTTCCAAAACAGCTTTACCAATGAAAGGTAGCAATGTAAAAACTTACTTGCCCTTGTGCATACTGCAATATGCTTAATTATGTGTCGTGGTTTAAACCCAGTCAGGTAACTCGTTCGCTCACTTCCCCCCCCCCTTTCTTGCCCTCCCCCTGCTCTCGGAGGGACGGAGAGGAGAATCGAAAAGAATGCAACTCCCACGGGTTGAGATAAGAACAGTTTAGTAACTAAGGTATAACACAAATCACTACTGCTACCACCAATGATAATAATGATAAAGGAAATAACAAGGGAAGAGAATACATCATCTCACCACCAGCCGACCGATAACTCGCCCCCCCCAGCCCGACCAAGCTCTGACCGATACCTCCTCCAACCCTGCAGTCTTCCAGCCCTTCCGGCTAACTCCCAGTTACATCCTGGGCATGACGTGCTGTGGTATGGAATACCTCTTTGGTCAGTTTGGGTCAGGTGTCCTGTCTCTGCTTCCTCCTGGCTTCCCTTCCTCCCTGGCAGAGCATGAGGCTCACAAAGTCCTTGGCCAAACCAAAACATCCTTGTTATCAGCTCTGTTCCTGAGCTGAAAGTCAAAACACTGCACTGCACCAGCTACCAAGAAGGAGAAACATGACTGCTACTGCTGAACCCAGGACATTATGTTAAAAATTAAACTATTTTTTCCCTACTGACTAACAAAACCAGCAGTACACTTCTGTCCTGGGTTCAGCAGTAGCAGTCATTTTTTTCTCCTTCTTAGTAGCTGGTGCAGTGCTGTGCTTTCGACTTTTGGCCTGGGAACAGTGCTGATAACACCAAAGTTTTTAGTTACTGCTCAAATGTTTAGTCTGGCCAAGGACTTTCTGAGTCTCATGCTCTGCCACGGAGGAGAGGTAGCCAGGAGGAAGCAGAGACAGGACACCTGACCCAAACTAGCCAAAGAGGTATTCCATACCACAGAACATCATGCCCAGGATGTAACTGAGAGTTACCCAGAAGGGCTGGTTCACTGCTTGGTCAAGCTGGGTATCGACAGGTGGTATTGTATTCTCTTCCCTTGTTATTTCCCTTATCATTATTATTATTGGTGGCAGCAGTAGTGGTTTGCGTTATATCTTAGTTACTGGACTGTTCTGATCTCAACCCATGGGAGTTACATTCTTTAGATTCTCCTCCCTGACCCTCCAGGAGCAGGGGGTGGGAAAAAAGGGGGGGAGTGAGTGAAAGGGCTGTGTGGTTGACTTACAGCCTGGGCTTAAACCACGACAACTTCTTAAAGGAAGGTATTTAAAAAGTGGTATTTGCTATTTTTGACTTAATGCTTACAATGTGTTACTTGTAACATGTTCACCACCATAAACTGTCCTGGAGAGATCTGATTATTACAGCATCCACTTGCACTTTAGTACAGATTAGAAATATGTTAACATAAATGTAGACTAAATACATATATGCATATAACATTAAGGTAATAAACTTAGATGCAGTAAAAATCTGCGATGATGTAACATGCTGTAATTGGTTTCCCTGATATTAAACAGATTGTCTCAGAGTCAAATCTTTTTCCTTAAGTTATCTGTGTTGAGGTATTGAATGCTCAGACTTTTCTAGTTTCATAATTTTGCTCCTCTTTTGACAATATAAGCATTAGATGCATATCAATGTTGAATATTTACAGTGTATGCAGCATGGCTTGGTTTGAAATCTTGGCATCTGGCTGCTTTATGACTGTATAAATGCAAAAAGAGCCAAAACCTTGCAGACTGCTTGGCTAGCTGCAGTGATAAATACCAATTAGTAATAAATGACTGCTGCCATCGGTGGCTTGGATACTGCTTTCAAACTACCTGCATCACACCTGCCCCAAACAATACAGCAGCTCTTTATTAAAGTGAAATATCTGCCCCCTGTTTTCAACCAGTAGGTGTCTGTGATTGTCACGATTCATCATGGAAGGAGCAGAAGGACTTGGAACTGCTGTGGTAGAAGAACATCGATGCCACAGAACACCAGATACCTATCTGGAAAAGATGCCCAAAGGTGGTGGCCTCTGCATGCCGTAGCCATCCACATGTAGAGGCATAGGGAGAGGAGGAGGCAGACAGCCAACACTATGGCCACTCACGCAGGCTTTCACAAACACAGTTAAGAGCCTTCACTTAAATGTCAGTATGAATGAGATGGATGAGAGGACAGGAGGTGAGAGGACAGGAGGCAAGAGGACAAGTGGTAAAGACGTGTAAATGCAAAACTTTGTTTCATTTAAAAAGATGAAGCATCCACAAGAAAATTACAGTGGGATGCTGGCAACATAGCTAGGGCTGCTGCTGTTTCTTAACATGAATTCTTTTTCAAGGTATGTAGGCCATGTGAGATTTTTCTGTAGTATGACTGACTTAACTTCTAACATGAATCTGGCACCTGTGTTACTTTTCATTGGTGAAACATTTAAAAGATTCTGCCCTGTTTTGACTTGGAAGAGACATACTTACGTTATGAAATCAGTATGCACCTCAGGATACCCTTATCTACCTGCTAAATCTTACGATTTTGGCATGGTAGAAAGAAGTGGAAAGGGGTAAATTTACGGTAAATTTGAGCAAAATCTCTGCATGAATTTGAGAAGAAATATAGACACCATAAGTGGCAATGTTTTTCCCACCCCGTGGTGGGTAATTCTGATTTAATTTTCATTCTGGCAGTATGACCAGAACATGACTGCATTGTCTCATCCAAACTAAATGTGCTGCATCAGATCAATGAATGTGAACATCAAGTAAGGTTTTAGATCTACTTTGCCACCACTTCACCCATTGTGATGCAGCTAATAAAGAACAGCTCATCAGGTCTTGCAACATGTTCCTAATTCTCAGAGGAACTCAGCAGCAACCACAGTCACTTGGAGATTCTGAATGGAAATTCAGACCCTGTTAATTCTCTAGCCAGAGAAATAGACAAGCATTTTTCTTGCACAGGGGTTGCGAGCAGAATGAGGAAAAGACTTCGGTCTGCAAAGCACCTCCCCAGGTCATTCTGCATGAATCTGTATTTCTAGCCAGTAGCCTCTTCAGACTCAGGTGCTCTCAGAAAATCAGAGCTGCCTAAAATACTCTGGAGAGCACTTGGAGATCGTTTCTGATGAGATCTGTGAGCACATATACAGAAACAAAAATGAAAGAAAGCTCAGTCATTGCTAGATGTTATTCGCATAGTGTGTTCTGACATGACATTTTACAAGTATTATTCAAGCAGGTGCATTTAATGATGGTTTTGAGACTAAGAAAGTTATGCTGTCTTGAGTAATCGGTTTTACATCACTATTTTTTTCCTCAAACCATTCTAGGATTCTATGACACAGCAAATTATGTTCTTTGCCTTGATCACTTATCAGTGGGCCACAAACGTGTGAACACTGCAGTAAATTAAGCTTTTTGTATGTAGTTTGCTATCAGCATCTTGCCTACTCTCCAATCATTTATTTAAGCAGGCCAGAAAAATACTGTAATTTCTAAAAATCAGTGGTACTGTCAGTACCTTTAGAATTTCATTGACCATTAGCAATACTTCAAAATTCTTTTGTGGAAAACCACTTTTTGTCCCTTTAGAGAACAGCTTTTTTTATTCCTTTATGAAGTGTAAATTCCTCTGTGCAATTTTACTTAGAAAAAAATACTGTGAAGATTACTGGACACTATCACACATACTGGTAATTAAAGAGTTTAGAAATACTGATAATAATAACTTAAAATGTGTTCTTCTCCTGCTACTTTCTTAACTGCTTATGTAGGTAAGTAATTCTGTGGTGAAGGTGTTTCAGCTATACAATGCGAAATACAAATCAAAAAGGAAGACATACACATAGAGGATTTGTAAGATATAAGGAAGCTTGTTAGCAGACATGAGGCACTTATCACCCTTTTTCTAATGCAGCCTTGTCCACCTGATGGTGTCTGAGGGACCTTTTCAGTTTGGTGATATGGATGAAACCAGCAGAGCTGCTTCAACCCGTCCACACAACCAAGTTGCCCTGATTGATACACCCAAGATTTTCTCCCTTTCCTGAAGACTAACTTGAAATGCCATGTGTTAACTTCAGGGGACAGCATGCTGGTTCAATGCTATTCTTAGCATTGAAATTACTGTGTAGGAATATATTTCAGGTTATTACCCTCATAATGTTGAAATACAATCAGTTGGATAATTATATTAAAATGATTTAAAGTAAAAATACTTTTACAAGTTGGGGTAGACTTAATATTGACTAACTTATTTTTGGTTTGGTGAAAGGTAGTCTCCTAACAAAAGCTAGCTATAGTAACTTAACAGAGTGAATGGAGACTTAATGGAGACAAGAGCCTCCTCCAGAGTGCCATTCGTTTGAATCTCCCAGACAGGCACCTCTCTTGAAGACAGACTACAGAGATGGAGTGCCAGTGAATTGCTTAGATTTGGCTAAACAGATTTAGGAAAAATACAGATAACACCCTGCACAGTAAGAAATTATGCTGAAATTATCTTTTTACAGGGTTATAAAACAGGAAAAGTCCTATTGTAAACGGAATTAACAGCTGCAGGATATGATTCAGCAGAAATAAACCTTCAAGTTCTATAAAATTAGAGCAGCATCTATAAATTAATATTTTGACATTATTCCTTGTCAATCAGATAATGCCACCTCAGTGGACAAAACTATTTTGATTGCCAGACTACAGAAATATGTGCCCCCATGTTTGATGTGAAGCACTGAGCATTCACTTCCAGCTAAATAAAAGAGGAATTTTTGAAAGCAGTTCTCCTAACAATAGAATTACATGGAAATTGGGGCAGATAAAAAAATAAATAAATATGCTGTATCAGCTTTCTTGTTTACTTTCCTTGACTGTGGTACCTTCACTTGTATGGTAAATGTCTCTGTAGAAAGCTGACAGGAGAGGACAGGCTACATTGGTGCAAACCAAGGGCTCTGCATTTGGCATCCAAAAGTAGATACAAAAGGCGAAATACATCTGGTCTAATACATCTGCAGTCTCCATTAATTTTCAGATATGGGAATCTCTTTAGCCTCATGCTTTGTCCATTTATTTCTTCCAGTAAAAACTGGACAAATTCATGTCCAATCTCCCCTTGAAATCAAATCTATGTCACACAGGCATAAAATATTTTGTCAAAGTTTCTCTGGACTTTTATGCACTGTGTGAAACCACCTCCTAAAACCTGTCTCTCACTGTTGACCCTCTCTACTTCTTGTCACACATACTTCTGTTATCCAGGCACAACAGGTAGTATCTTAATATCCACTTAAGGGCAGTACAGAGAAGAAAAAGGGGTACAGAAAGCATGCAATTCCTAAATCCTCAGTTTGTAGAGTTTATAGGTGGTTAGTGGTACAGACTACCACTACTAGAGTGAGCTCAATGCTAGCTCTTAATGTGGATATGTTTCCTTTTATTTATATATCAACCTGCCACCTGCTAATCCTAATGACCCCACTTAATTCTTATAATGTGAAAAATACTGCACATTGCATTCCTAACCTGCTTTAGCCATACTATTCTCTATTTTTGTTATATTACATACAGAGAACTTTGTTTAAAGTAAAAAAAAAAAAAAAAAAAATTACAACCCAAGACTGAATTGGTAAATATCTGTCAAATACTTGAGACAATGGAACTAGGAATCACTTACAGGATGGTATGGACAATGACTACTGCACTGAAAAGGAGCAATTTAAGGTAGGGTTGTATGGCAAGCATTGCTGTGCACAACACTGATTACTCCCAGTCATTATCCTATGTACTTTGGCAAAACCATTTAGAAATACACATGAGCATCTACACTGACTTTACTCTGGATCAGACTTCTGATACTTATTTTTGAGTCATCACAGCATCAATTCTTACATTTACATCAATGAGAGAAGATCAGCATGGTGCCACCCATATCTGAATATACACTAGCTGGCTTTTTTTACTTCTGTTTCAAGTAGACACTGTTTACCTTGGATATTAAACTTCCTGTGAAAAAATAATATGAAATAACGTTACTGTAATAGGCTAGTCAATGGCAGTTCCTGAGCTCTAAAAATCCTTCCAATTAGCTTTTACAGCAATCTGGTCCTAAAGTTGGTGAGTTAAACTATAACATAATCAAATAACAGAACTGCCTGCCTTTGTTTTTATCCCTGTTATGTGATAACCAAAATAAGCGAAGTTCAGTGATCTATTTTTTGAATCACAGTACTGAGTTTCTCTTCATGAATTTCCCTTTAATCTGTGAAATAATGATACAATGGAAAATGACAGATAATCAAATTGTCTAGAAAGCTCCTCATAGAGTCTCTATTCCGGTTTTAAAGACCATGTTGCCTAAATGGCTGAAGTGCAATGCTAAAATGAGATCTACAGTTCTCTGTAAAACTGAGGAACAGATTATATTTGAATAATTAATTTTAATGTTTTCATTTATTTTTTGTGCATTAAACTTGCTTATATTTTTTAATGCAAGAAATAAAATCTAATTCCCACAATTTAGTTCTTATTTTAGTCAAAATGAAGTGGAAAGGCTCATGCAATGTGGGAGGACTGCAATATAAATTGCTCAGCCACAATTTCCACCTTCCAGGTGAGCTTCCATAATAGATGACAGACTTCTTTAAGGCATGGAGCTATATGTTACTCAACATACCAACATTTATTTCCAATTGGTCCATTTTTTTCCTTAGAATGTTATTATTTCACTTGAAGTTTGACTTTTCACAGGGTCAAAGATACAACATTGTGGTCCTTTGCTAGTCATCACCTCTTGCTCTGTTAGTGGGCACCATTATTGTTTCATTAGAGCTAAAATCAGAAAACATTTGATGACATTTTACCAGAAGAGTGCATTGCAATTACAAAATCTAAAAAAAAGCTTAGTCGAAAAAGGAGTAAGACTGCATCTTTCCCACATGCATCTGCAGAGATATAAAGTAACTCAGACACGCAAAATTCTCAGAAGACCCTTCATTCTCTTATGTTTTATTTATGGTGTATATTTTACATGAAAAATTATCCTAGAATTTTTTAAAAAATCTTTTTTCTTGTATACATATAGCCAGATTGCCTTAGGAACACAAACTTAGACATAGTAGGTTGCAGAATAAAGAAAATAAAGGGAACCATGTTAAAACTCTCTGATAAAAATCCCAAAATAACTCTTAAATCATCATAAAATAAGAGATTTAATTTTTAATATCAAAAGAATTTCTAGGACTATGAGTTATTGCTCTGAACCTTGAAAAACAAGACTTCTAAGCTCCTCTCAAAAAAAACCAACTCCCCTGATGTATTTTGGAGCACAAACCAAATCTTACTGTGGTCCTGCAATTTATACAGGTGTGCTTTTGGGGAAAGTGAAAAGAATAAACAGTTTGGTGGCAAATGCTGTGAAAAAATGGTCAACCACTATTAACGAAACTAGCAGCTCTTTTAAAGCAGCTCTGAGGTTAACTTCAGAATCACAGAATATAGAATTGACTGGGTTGGAAAGACTTTTAAGATCATCAAGTCCAACCACTGTCCAGTACTGCCAACTCCACCACTAAACCATGTCACTGAGGGCCTCGTCTGCACAGTGTGTGAACAGTTCCAAGGATGGTGACTCCACCAGTGCCCTGGGCAGCCTGCTCCAATGCCTGACCACCCTTTCACAGTGAAGAAATTGGACTTGAGGTGTGGCCTCACCAGTGCTGAGGATTTTTTGAGTAAAGTAGTCATCCCAGTGGAGCTAGATATGCAGGCAGAAAAAAGGCAAGCTATTTTAAGGAGCAAACTGGATGTATCATTTGCTAGTCACCAGGCACCTCTCTACTGATGGCCAGGCTATGGCTCCCATTAGCTCATTTGGACTTGTTTCACATTCTCTTAATGTGTGATCCAGCATTGTTGCAATGCCCACATGCTTTCATGCTGAGGTTCACTCATTTTACACATAGTGGAGCGCAACACATTTATATAAGGATGGAAACCATGATATTTCAAAGGTGCTGTTGAAGTTGGTGAAGCACCTTCACAGGCTTAGTGTCAGTGAGAGGCACTGAACACAACAGGGCTTTCTTCTGTGGTGCTCCCAGTTATGTGACTGCTGTGCTCTAAGGCCCTTATTGAGTATGGAGACATCTCCGCTTCTTTTCAAAATCATCTGATCACTGATTTTTATAGTCTCAACATTGCCATGTAAGTTAGCTAGTGTGTTATAATTCTCATTATCTCTTAATAAAGATGACCCATTAAGATGGGTCTAAATATTTTTACTTCTACCATTGGAAATAGTAGATCAGTGCTTTTTTTACAGAGGTGTTTTTACTTTTATAACTTTTCTATAACTTTTACTAGTTATATATAGATATAACATCTAATTGTGAAAAGATTTTTCTTCTTAATTATACAACAAAGAAAGTCTGAGTTGAAATAGGATTAATATATCTTGTGGTTAATTAAACATGAGGCTTCTAAGGAGATCAACAACACAAAGCAATTAAGACTTCGTTACGTATAGGACATAATTAGGTAGGAAGTTCTTGTTATCCTAAGGACAAACTTTTAAAGCATGCATTCCTTTAAAATAATTTATTATCTGACTTACCTTAGAAAAAAAAATCAAATGTGGGTACACACACTGTCAACTCAGGTATCTTTCCAGCTCTGTCCTGATGTCAAAGATGAGTTACAGATTAAAAACCATGGCTCTAAGAAAATGTGCCTCTATTTCTATCTTTACACCTGTTGAGTAAGTCTGAGTTCCTGTGAGTAGACATACGCCAAGACACAAACCAAAACTCAGTTAAGAAATTGCAAGGACAGCCTGCACTACAAGTGTCTAGGCGATTTTGAGCCTTGAGATTTTGATTTCCTTTCCTTTCCTTTCCTTTCCTTTCCTTTCCTTTCCTTTCCTTTCCTTTCCTTTCCTTTCCTTTCCTTTCCTTTCCTTTCCTTTCCTTTCCTTTCCTTTCCTTTCCTTTCCTTTCCTTTCCTTTCCTTTCCTTTCCTTTCCTTTCCTTTCCTTTCCTTTCCTTTCCTTTCCTTTCCTTTCCTTTCCTTCCCTTTCCTTTCCTTCCCTTCCCTTCCCTTCCCTTCCCTTCCCTTCCCTTCCCTTCCCTTCCCTTCCCTTCCCTTCCCTTCCCTTCCCTTCCCTTCCCTTCCCTTCCCTTCCCTTCCCTTCCCTTCCCTTCCCTTCCCTTCCCTTCCCTTTCCTTTCCTTTCCTTTCCTTTCCATCCCTTCCCTTCCCTTCCCTTCCCTTCCCTTCCCTTCCCTTCCCTTCCCTTCCCTTCCCTTCCCTTCCCTTCCCTTCCCTTCCCTTCCCTTCCCTTCCCTTCCCTTCCCTTCCCTTCCCTTCCCTTCCCTTCCCTTCCCTTCCCTTCCCTTCCCTTCCCTTCCCTTCCCTTCCCTTCCCTTCCCTTCCCTTCCCTTCTCTTTCTTTTCTTTCTCTTTTCCTTTTCTTCTCTTCTCTTTTCTTCCCTTTTTTTTCTCTTCTCCTTTCTTCCTTTTTTTCCTTTCCTCTTTCCTCCTTCCCTCTCCCTCCCTCTCTCCCTCCCTTCTTTCCTCCTTCCCTTTTCCCTTTCCCTTTCCCATTTCCTTTCCTCTCCTCTCCTCACTCATTTTCTCTGCTACGCTTTTTCTTCTATGTCATGTTTTTGACAGGGAAACTGTTCTTGAGTTACTTGAGGATCAAGCAGGATGAATGATATTAAGCAGAGTGGAAAGATGGTCTTGCACAATACATTGCTACCTAGACACACAAGTTAGCATGGAAAACAAAAACTAAGACTGTGTTCTGCTGAGACCAACAGAGCAGGATGTTATTAGGGAAAAATACATGATGGAACTATGAATAGGCTAAGATTCAGAAACAGCAAGAGAAATGTCCCTGTCTACTTTATGTGATGCTTTAACACTCTGAGATAGGACTGTTAAATTTTTCTGCTTATTGCTGGGTAAGTGCCAGACTGGTTAAGCATGCTTCCCCTTCCTCTGGAGAAGGCTGCAAGGTAGTGTGTTGCCTTCTAATTTAGATTAATTTGAGGTTCCTTTGACACGACTACTTCTTTCTGTTTGTGTCTCAATTTCATTATCTACTTAAAAAAAACCCCACAACCGTTTCTCTGTTCAGCATTTGCCAAGGCAGGAACCAGTCTGCTTCTGTCCACTTTATGCAGGGAACAAAATATGAAAATATAACCCTCATTTTCAAGAAGGGGAAAATGGATGACCCAGGGAATTACAGACCAGTCAGCCTCATCTCAGTGCCTGGCAAAGTTGGAGCAGATTCTCCTGGAAGGCATGCTAAGGCACATGAAAAACAACAAGGTGCTTAGTGACAGACAGCACAGCTTCACTAAGGCAAAATCCTGCCTGACCAATTTGGTGGCCTTCTATGATAGGGCTACGGAACTGATGGACAGGGGTAGAGCAGTTGATGTCATCTACCTGGACTTGTGTAAAGCGTTCGACATTATCCCACACGACATCCTTGTCTCTAAATTGGAGAGACATCAATTTGATAGGTGGACCACTCAGTGGATAAAGAACTGGCTGGATGGCTGCACACAAAGAGTTGTGGTCAATGGCTCAATGTCCGGCTGGAGACCAGTAACGAGTGGTGTTCGTCAGGGGTCGGTGTTGGGATCGGTCTTGTTCAACATCTTTGTTGGTGACATGGACAGTGGGATTGAGTGTGCCCTCAGCAAGTTTGCCAATGACACCAAGCTGTGTGGTTTGGTTGATACGCTGGAGGGAAGGAATGCCATCCAGAGGGACCTTGACACACTTGTGAGGTGGGCTGATGTCAACCTGATGAAGTTTAACCATGCCAAGTGCAAGGTCCTACACCTGGGTCGGCGCAATCCCAGGCACAGCTACAGGTTGGGCAGAGAAGAGATTCAGAGTAGCCCTGAGGAGAAGGACTTGGGGGTGTTGGCTGATGAGAAATTGAACATGAGCTGGCTTCAGTGTGCACTCGCAGCCCAGAAAGCCAACTGTATCCTGGACTGCATCAGAAGGAGCATGACCAGCAGGACGAAGGAGGTCATCCTGCCCCTCTACTCTCCTCTCGTGAGACCTCACGTGGAGTATTGTGTGCAGTTCTGGTGTCCTCAACATAAAAAGGACATGGAACTGTTGGAACAAGTCCAGAGGAGGGCCATGAGGATTATCAGGGGGCTGGAGCACCTCCCATATAAAGATAGGCTGAGAAAGTTGGTGCTGTTCAGGCTGGAGAAGAGAAGGCTGCATGGAGACCTCATAGCAGCCTTCCGGTATCTGAAGGGGGCCTCTAAGGACGCTGGGGAGGGACTCTTCATTAGGGACTGCAGTGACAGGACAAGTGGTAACGGGTTCAAAGTTAAACAGGGGAAGTTTAGATTGGATATAAGGAAGTTCCTTACTGGGAGGGTGGTGAGGCACCAGAATGGGTTCCCCAGGGAAGCTGTGAATGCTCCATCTCTGGCAGTGTTAAAGGCCAGGTTGGACAGAGCCTTGAATGACATGGTTTAGTGTTAGGTGTCCCTGCCCATGGCAGGGGGTTGGAACTAGCTGATCTTAAGGTCCTTTCCAACCATAACTATTCTGTGATTCTATGAATAGCAGACTTTGAACAAGCATGTTCTGAAATCGACCAGAATCTCTTAATACAGTTTCACTCCATTGTTAAAGTGGCATAAAGACTAAAATGGCATGAATGCAAAACTGAAAGGGCTATTCAGTGAAAAATAGCTTTCTTAGAACTTAGTACATTTTACTTAAAAGATCCTGACAGATACATGAAGAAAATTTGTGAGTTATGCTTAGTCAAGTAGTAATATCTAGGAACAAAACCACAGGGCTAATAAAAACAGCACAGTCCAGTTAAATGCATCAAGCTATCAGAAACCAGAACTAGACTCAGTTCCAGTCTACTCTTTCATCCTGTACTGTCTTTGTCTCATCTGTTTCTATAGCAGGTATTTTTTCTTTCTCAAAGACACTTGACCTTGTCAAGGTCACTTCATTTCGCTCTGTCGTCTGTATTTTCTTTCACATCCTTTTGTCTTGTTGCGACTGAAAGCATTGTGGGATGACAAGTGTGTCCACTAGTGCTTAAATTTAAAACTAATTCACATGTAGATATGAAAAAAGGAACAGCTTTATAAGGAGTAAGTGAATGCTATTTTGAAACACTGCCATGGAAGAAGAAGGCATGAATAGGAAACACATTTGCATGTTTCTCTCTGTATTCCTACCCAGAAAGTTTCATGCCAATTTTGTTATTTTAGGAAAGGGCAAGGAAATGATGGTTTTCACAAATAGGGACAGATCATTATTTCAAATCAGTGGAAAGGACAGTGAGATAAAACAGGCAGGAATTTAAATAGATGAAAAATAACATCTTTCCATTAAAATTTAGTGTATGCCATTTTTAGAAGGTGCTGCTGTTGGCATGAAGTCAGAGCAAAATTTCCACCCTAAATACACAGTAACAAAAAATACTTCAGACTGAAATCTAAGTACATCAGGATTCAGAACAACCAGGGAATTTCGCCTACACTCCCAGATGTTTTAAATAAGATCAGAAACTGTTATTGTAATAAGAAATGGGTCAATTTAACTTCCATGTGCTGGGGAGTGATACACAGATCAAAACTACCAATCAGTAAGGAAACTTACAGTGCTCTCTTGGAATGCTTTAGAGCTAGACACGATTCAACTGCTTATGGAAACTTCTCAAGTAATTTTTATTACTGATAATGATTTTTTTATGTTCCAAAGATAGGCTCTGAGACACTGAGTTAACCCCTCATTTTTTACTGAAGACTCAAAAGAGAGAGGAGGGAATATAATTCACTGAACAAAGTCAGACTTCATGCAATGAAATATTTTTCTCTTAGAAAATCTTAACCATAGCCAATTTACAGTTCAAATGGACTCTTCCCTTTGTACCTTTTTATGAAGGTGTGATCATAGACATTTTTATTGGACGTCCTGCAACAAAGAGCTTCTGTATTCTTGCCTGCTCTTCTAACAATCTCTTTATATTTGGTCAGAGTAAAATCAAGAGGCTCCAGACTTCACTACCTAAATAATAAAATACCATCTAAACAGAGCATTGAAAAGGCAAAATAAACCAAGATTTTATGCTGCCTCATTTAATTCCAAGGCTTAAATTCAATTACTAGTATAAATAATTCCATAAAATGAATTACAGAAGAAAGCTTTGCAAAGTCAAAACCAATTTAGGAAGTGCAATGCTGAAATGCACAATTTAGTAACATTGTTAATGTGAATAATACATTTAACATGAAATGATTTGGAGGAAAAACTGGGTTAGAGAGTGATCTCTGGAATGGCCATCGAGTATTTGCTGGCAGGTACCTGTGAGTAGGAAATCAAAATCTAACTCTTAATACAATTTCTGTAAGCTATGTGTTTGTTAGCAGTGTTCAAAAAGCATTGGGGAATGGAGAGCTTAGAGTTTGGTTGTTTTTTTTCTGAAAAAAAAGAAAGGAAGGAAGGAAGGGAGGGAGGGAGGACAGAAGATGGAAGGAAGGAAGATGGAAGGAAGGAAAGGGAGGGAGGGTGGATGGAAGATGGAAGGAAGGAAGATGGAAGGAAGGGAGGGAGGGAGGAAGAGGGAGGAAGATGGAAAGAAGGAAGGAAGGAAGGAAGGAAGGACAGAAGGAAGGAAGATGGAAGAGAGGGAAGAAAAAAAAGTTTTGTGCTCTTGTTGAGTCATCTTAAAAGCAAATACTGGCCACATAATTGCAAACTTAAACCTATGTTTTAGAAGTCAGCAAAGAAATCACAGTAAAGTGACCTGTTTAGAATTCTTCCCTAAGCAGTGCAAAGTAGGTAAATTCAACAGTGTACCATTTAGAAGTGAGCATCTCTCTTTATCTGCTTTTGTCTTTCTTTAACTAAATTCCTCAGAACTATTTGTCCATTACTACTTTATTCTACCACTGGCTGCTTTTTACAGCGAAATTTATCTATAGTGAGCTTATGGCAAAGTATGGGAAAGGAAAGATCCATATTAACAATTTAGTCACAACCCGCCGTGTTATGTTGCTGCAGCCTGTGAACTATCAGACTGTGTGAACACACCCTGTGAAGCTGTTCATCAAGGTAACCATAAGAGCAAGAAGATGCCAAAGATGATTGTCTAAGTTAAGTCCTTCAAGCAAAAACGACAGCTGCTTTGCCAAGAACCACAAGAAAAGGAGAATATTTAAGCTGGTAGCCAGACAGAAACCACTTACTTAGCTACCTTAACCAGTATTAGTATTAATGCCTGCTTTGCCAAAGACACGGTTCAAAAGATATTTAAACAATCCGCACAGTTTTCTCCTTATGACTGTTTTCAACATTTAGAAAATGCTACAGTATACTGATTTGCCATCTTGTAACCCTCTGTGGAATTCATTGCAAATAAACAGGTAAATGCAATAAAAAAAGGGGAGAAACAGTAGGTGCAACAATAATAGGTAATCAGTAAATACCACGAGAGACAGGAAACAACATCCCTTTTTTTTAGTAACATAATGAATGAATGAATGAAACAACCACCAATAAAACAAGCTGACCAATATGAGATGAAAAATAATGTTTTCTTCCCATATTAAAAAGGAGACAGATTCACCCCACATAACTTTCATCTTTCAAAAATGCATTACCCAGTTTAAGCTAATCTTATTCCCTGATAGTACTTGTCACATTTCCATTGACTACAGAAGGAGCCTAAGCAACTAATTAGAAGTAGATATTTAAAGATATCTATAAATTGCATATATAAATTTTATGTATAGAACCCATAAAATTAAAAATTTCTGTAGTTTAGTCCATTTGCAGCAGGTTATACAGCCAATAACTTGGTGAAATGCAAAAAAAGGTCTGGGTTGCCTCTCCAGACTCATGTTAGCCGTGCTTTCCGTGAGGCTGCTGGAGCTGACATAGCATTAGGCATGGTTACCTTCTGTCTTAATTTTTATTTATCTTAGTATTTAGACAACTTCAGATAACTTGTGTTGGTGCTACAAAGCACAACATGCACCACTGTCAAGTTTTGCAAATACTGGAGAAATGTAGCACAGTCTACTTTCTGTACTCCGCAAGAAAAACTGAATAGAAGCTGGGTCAGGGTCAGCCTTTAAATAAGAACTCTTTAATTTGATCGCTTAGGAGCTTAAACACTGCAAATAATAGCTAGAAAATCAATAAGAGTAGATCCTGTGATGTCATGAGACTCTTTAAATAAGGATGGTTTTGCATATATACAACAAAAAGTGAATGATTATTTGGAACACAATTTTGCTTTTGTTTTCAAACAAAAGACTTTGTGATGTGAAAAATACAGTCATGTATTAAACTGAAAGAATAATTGCAGTACTGAGACCATTCTTTTCTAAGAGTGTTAATGAAAAATCTGTTACATTTTCTAGTACTGGAGATTAGGTTGGCAGGAAATCACCCAACTACTGGCAGTCATCACATTCTAAAAATGTGTAGGTACATGTACAGCAACTGCTTTGCCAATCTTCAAAAAATCTGTTGTCTTTATCAGTAATTGTGTTGTTTTTTTTTTTTCCCTAATAGTGCTTAGCTGATTCCATCACATACAATCAGCAAGAGAAACATTAGAAAAAGACATTGCTTATTGCTCCACTCTACTATTTAAGAAAAGGATGACAACTCAACTGACCTTAATGGCAGGTATATAAAATAACTGTGGATAAACTGCATCAGGTTTACCCTTCATTCACATCAAGCTGCAGAAACTTCCACTAGCTTTGCAGCAAAATACAAGCTAAGCAACCAGATGAAAGTAATTTTTGCAGGGAATACATGGTTTTAAAGTTTCAGGTGAAAGTAGAAACATAAAGCTACTGCAGTACTGCTCTTGACTTGAAAGCAATATGGAGATATAAAGGAACCTCAGTAGGCTTCCAAGATTGGGATACTCCTTATCCAACTGTGACCTGTAGAGAAACAGGCCTTCAAAATACCCAGCTTACTGCTGGTTTTAAGATAAAATACTACCAATACCCATGTACGGTTGTAAAGTTAGGACTTAGAGAACTTTATTGAAAAACAATTTATGCCAAAAAAGATTGTTGAGGAAGAAGAAAGTTCCAGCTATTTGGAAACACCAAAATGAGATTCTTTAGCTCCAACTAATCTTGCAGAAGATGGCAGTTAGGGAAAAAGCATCAGAGAAAATACCTGCTGAAGCACCAGGCAAATGACAAATGGGCAAAGGCATTAACATAGATGGTGTTTTTGTCTTTATTTGGCAATGAGACAGAGTGGAAAATCAATATGATGACAGATCAAATTGATGTGCAGTGATCCCGCAGTAATAGGGAAACATTTTAAAACACCAAAACTTAACTAAATGCAAAGAGAGAAAAGGGAGCTTAAGCTGCTGTCCACATTTCATAATTTGTAACTGCAGAAGATTAGTAGTTGAGTAGGATTGGATTTTGAGGCAAATGTGAATTCTTTTGAATGACAGCCTTAGCTAGGAAAATGAGCTACAGAATAGCAATAACTTATTTACAAGAGCAGTCACCAAGCCGTTCCTTAACACTTTCTTTAATGTCAAATAACTGAAGAAATAGGGAGGGGGGAACTGGCTGGAATTACAGTCCTGAACTGTGCTCACAAGGAACAGAAGCACTCCCAAACTGGCAAAGCAAACTGCTCACTTGTTCAGCAAGATCCTGGGGAAAACCTGTGAACTGGTTCAAGGTAGCAAATGAAGCTCACCCGCAAATAACAGTAATGACAGAAAAGGACTGCCTTGAAGGGAAGTGAATTTTAGGCTTATATTTCTTTTCTCACTAATTAACTGGAAATACTATATCTTACCTAATTTATGCAAAGTTTATATATAATTATGTGAAGCAAAGAATTACTTTTTTTTTTTTTTTTAAATTTTCCTTCCTATTTCCCTCAAATTTGTAATTTTATTCAGATCATTTCACAGAAGTATCTTCAGAAAAAAGGGAGGCCCTAAAGAAAGTCATCAGGTGTAGACAGGGTTACTGGAACTGATTACTTGCCTTAGATTTTATACCAAACCTGAACAGTTATGTTGTTCTGTATCACAAAGATGCACAGATTTCAACTGAGACAAGTACAGAGACACTAACCAAACAGGTTAATTAAGTTAATGAAAGCTCCTGTAGTATAATTTAGGCCAGGCAACTGAGATAGCTTCTGCAGCATCATCACTAAGGAGTGGCAAGAGTGCTCTTGAGCAAGCATGTGGGGGAATTCAGGCCTGGATTATACCTGGCTGGAGAAATTAAGCTCATTAACTTCTCCTCCACATCACCAAAATATTTTCTTCCATTTCTAATGATGGTGTTTGGTGTAAAGGAGTTGTGCTGTGTGGGGAAACTGGAGTTCATAAGTGATTAAATTCTAGATCACAACAGATTCTCAACAACTGCAGCACCAATAAGCTCAGTATACTTCTTGAACCCCCAAAATGCCACATAACACTTTATATTCCTGCCTCTGGAGCAAAATTATGGATGTACCACTCCAGAACTCTTTAAAACAAAGAGCAGACTTGTTAATGGATGCATTTTAAAATACAATGAAGATTCAGAATTTTCCTTTTTGAGAGAAAACCAAATAAAAAAAACCCAGCTCATGACAGAGAATTTATCTCTAGGGTTCATCCAAAAGTGCTGTGAGCTGCCCAAAAGCATCAAGAAGCATTTATGCATGATGGAAACATCACCTCTCAGCAACCTTTACTACAGCAGGCACTCTGCCATGCATGTCAGCCCACAAGCTTTTAAGGAAAGAAACAGTTGATAGCAATGGCATTTGGGCAAAGATCCCCCAAAATAACTGTAAGAACAGACCTGTTCAAGTCATCCACATACCACACATTACAACAATAAATTTTAAAGGCATCAGTAGACTTCTACCCTGTATTGGATCTCCAGTGAAAAATGTAAAAGATGAGCCAAATAAGGCATGTGAACTGAAACTTCAAAAGGCATGGAAAACTAACACTGTGAAGCATCATACTGGTAGGCCAGCTACTTTAAGCAAAATCCAGAAACCTATGTCTTACTTGGGATACTGTGGAATTGCTATTGGGATAATTCCTTGTAAAATATAATTGCTGAGAGAGAAGGGCAAACAGGTAAGTTTGCTTTCACATGCTTTTTATTACAAATCTGTTTTGACTAAACTCTATGAAAGCAGCATAATGATAACATTGCAGTCAGTATGTTAAAAGGTTACAATGCAATAATCTGCATTTTATGGAAAAAAACAGAGGACTAACAGCAAAGAGAACAAAAATGAATGAACAAATTTAAACAAGCATATCTTTCTTACAGAACTGCTACCTAGACTTGAAGTATGTGAGCCCATCTCTACTCACAGACTGAATTCAGAGTAACCAACCTATAGCAGAAGTTAAGGATCAACTTAAGTGCTGAAAACACTGGTGTTTTTAATGCCTCCTGTTTTGTTTTGTTTTTATTTCAAACCACAAATGTTATGATAGTCCTCTGGAGAAATATTAAATATAATGACATTCAGGAAATGGTAAACTAGTCATATTCCTGTGAAGTTACTGAACTCACACCATAGCCATATGACAAATGAACTAAAAGAGAAATTTTTCTTCACAGCTTTCTTTTGACCAGATACAAACAAGTACGCCTGCTACTTCAAGGACTTGCAGAGACTGTGCAAGTGGACAGATTAGACTGGCAGGTTCAGAGGGGTTCAAACATAGCAAGATTTGGAACAGAATGGAAAATTTTACAATATAAGAATCAAGTCTTCAGCCCCTTGCCATCTTTTGCTAAGTGAAAATTGACTGTCACCCCCAGGAGGAATAACACCGCAACAGGACATCCCTGTGGAGTGTCTGCACATCCTTTGTGTCCTGGTATCACTGATGGGGTAAATCACAGAATCATAGAATTGTTAAAGTTGGAAAGGACCTTAAGATAATCTAGTTTCACCCCCTCTGCCATAGGCAGGGATGTCTCACCTTAGACTAAACATTATACAACTGCCTCTCTTCTATGTGGAGAAACATTTTCATCTGCTTCTCCACCGTAAAACACAGCAATAAAATTTTCCTCTTCTCCTTATTAACTGTTCTTTTAACAAGGTGCTTTAAAAATATTCAGCAAATCCCAGGATCTTCAGTTATTCAAAAGTTAAATAGACAAGCCAATTGCTTCTTCCATTCTGTACGTGTGTAAACTTGGAGAAAAGATAGTAATGGTATTGCTAAATTGCTTAGCAACTGTAGGTAGAAAGCTAATATGTCATAATTTATATGTGAAAGATTACAGGTTGTTAGTAGCCACATCTAGTGCTATTGAGGCTTCCCACTGAGAACTGCACTGCAAACTGGCAGCTGACTCAAAACACTGCTATTTTCAACAGTTCAAAAACTGTAAATGTGTCAGCGACTGGTCAAACAGGCTTCGATACTGACGACTTATTGCGATCTTTCACACTAGTGTCCTACTGACTTATATAAATCACTCCCAGGCTGAAAACAAGCCCTCTGCACAGCTTTGTAATGAATTCATGTGCTGAATCAGTCTTGCTAGCTTCAGAGAGGTGTTGGAAGGTGATTTTGATCAGTCTCAACTAGACGAAGACAATTTCTATGAGCCATATTTGCTAATATGCACCAAGAAGAAGTAAATATGCTTTTCTAGGGCTCCTTGGGAGGTCATAAGGGATAAAAAAACATGAACACCTCAACAAAATAGAAAAAGTCAGTGAAACAGATCTGCAACTACTATTTGTGCTCATTAACAAAGGAAAATTCATGGCTGCTGGGTTTGGTTTAACCATAAGGTTTGGTTAGTGGTGGTGAAGGTTTCCTTGGGCAAGGGTTTCTGCAACTGCGGTACCAAAGACACGAAGACCTGTGTGAGCTTTTATAGATTTATCTTCTATGTACGGCAGAATAAGGATGGTTATACTCAGAAACTGAAGAGTATGAATATAATCTTAAAACCAGTCAACCACTTCTATACCTGAAATGCAAAGAAGATAAACATTTGGGCAAATGTATGTGAAACGTTACCTGCAACCACTGTGACTGGTCATTGTGGCCAGAGGTCCAGGCATTAACTTTGCCTTGCTTGTCCAGCCGTGCTTTCCTGGGCTCCCAAGTGAACATGTCCATGTTGAGTGTACGGAAAACACTGGAAGCGCTAATTTGGTAGTCCTGTATATGTCCTGATTTCATCCCCAGCGGTTCAGAGCAACCTGGAACAGCAAAATAATATTTGTGACACTACCTACCTATCTCTGCAAGTGGTATAGGTTTTTGGTTATGGAAAAGAAAACTAGCAATTCTTGAAAAAGGCTTTAATCAAGACTATTGTTGGAGGAACTTGCAAAAAAACAAATGAAAAATAGCTAATTCAAGGCACTTTATTTCGACAGTAGCTTGGGAGAATCAAAAACAAGATAGAGAATTCAACGTATTTCATCCTGGCATAAATGTATGAAGGCAAACAAACAGATAAGATGACTTTTGTCTCTTCTTATCTGGGCTTTATTTTCCTGTCCAGCAGCTTGCTATCATTTCCCCTATTCATTTTTTTTTTTTTTTTCATGCTTTTATGCCATGTCACATCAACTATCTGTTTGCCTACTGAGGAAACATTTTTTCTTAAAGCCACTGCTGAAGTACAGTGTTAACAAGCACTAAACTCTTCTATACTTTTCAATTGCTTGACATCTAGCCAAAAATTTAGAAAGCCCCAGCACCCACTAAGGGAGTGGAAGACTACAGAAAGACAACTGTAAAGGAGGGAGAATAGTAGGAGATAATTGCTTAGAAGAAATAGAGTTAATGGCTTATTTGCTTAAATCACATAGATGTCCCAAGTGACTGAGTTACTTTGATTGCAGCATGTTGGGCGTCCGGGGCGGGGGCGGGGGGAAGGAATAGTAAGTGGCTCTACGCTCCTCTGCTTCGCTATTGTACACGGGGAAACGAGAAGGTTTTTGGACCCAGAAGAGGGAAGAAGCAAGCTGTCAACAGGAGAGACACCCTTTGATAGCAGGACTATAACAACAGTGCTGGAAGGCAAGGAAGGCAGATGAGCTGCATAGTTTTAATATTAAAAAAGATAGGAAAATGAAAGTCAAGCCAAGTGGCTGAGAGCCAGAGGGCTGCTAAGAGGTTAAGAAAGGTGGATGTAGAGCTAGGTGGAGTAATGTTCGGTTATTGAGGAAAAGGTAAAAGACGGAGATGAGAATATAAAAAGAAGCTGTTTTTTCATTTCCTTCCTGCCCCAGCTGTCAAAAACCTGTACACGTGCAGCTGTCCCAGAGTTTTCACTTCACAAATTCAGGGATCCTACTTGGTTTAGCAGCTGACATAACTCAGTTAAATTGCCCATAATATTTTGACATATTCTAACTAACTGAGTGAGGTGTGCTCAGGACCTAACATACCTGGTTTTGCAGAGAGTGCGTCATTACTGTGAATACACAGAACCTTGACTTCATGTATCATTAGGAAGACAGAGGCTTTCCACCTGATACTCATACGCAGAGCTGGTTCCTATCAGTCATTTGCTGAGTAACCTGCTGTGTTTCTTAAAGCACACAGATAAGTCATGAAGGTTTTCCTGTTGCAACCATGACCTACTCTGCTGGTGCCTCTTGACAAACTAGGAGCATTGTGTGACCATTTAAAACACCTTCAAAGTTTTCACTCTGTTTTTCACTTTATTTGAGCTAGGCATCAAAGATGGTTCCCCGTTTCATAAAACTTCATTTCCTCCACAATATGTTTATCAGATTTAAAGACGTGAGTTTTTTTTTACTTTCTTTACTATTATTAGCAAAACCCTTTTGGTCAGATTCTACTTTCTGTTTATTTCTGTAGGTTTAATGCACACGATTAAGTAGACTTATGTATTCAAATCAAGAAGGTGAGACCAGGCTCTTTGTGGGGAGTCTGACAGTGAGAGCATGTGTATTACTAGAGACAGATAATATGGTCTTTAATGTAGTAAGTACTGCATTTAAAATTTGAAATACTGATGTGTTTCATACTAAATTGAAAAATAAGAAAAACCACCAGAGTTCACTTTTGAAAAATTATTGTCTCAGAACTGATTCTCAGTGCACAAATGAAAATTGCACAGCCTTGTCTGTAGAAAGAACTACCTAGTTCAACAAGAGAACAATTTTCCCAAGAGTATGAGGGAACACTTGATAGCACAAATGTGGAAGACTCATCCGTTGCTTTAAAAATGGACTTATTGTTCAATTCTGAAGTATCAATTCAGGATCACGAGGGCTGTCAGCAGGAATGTTTCATCTGAGGAACCTGAAGCAGGTTTCTGACACAAAAACATGGGTTGTCAAAACTGTTTTTCAGTGCTGGTTCAATCCATCAAAAATAATTCTATCTTTTCTGAGTATTATTATTGATTTATGAAACAACAGATGTCTCTACCTGTGTGTCTGTGTATGCGTGCATGCATTAATGGGATTTTACACTTGCTTTCCTTCTCCCCTGCCCCAAAGGGAAAAGGAAGACAGTTGTTAAAGGTAACAGGAGAAAGTAAGAAGAACAATGAGAATCAGAAGAGAGGAAAATGGTGGCCAAGCAATGTGTTTGTGCTGTGTCTCAGAGAGCAACAGCAGACCCAGTTGCTTCCCAGCTCCTACAGCACCCTGCTGCAATGACATAAAGTAATGACGACTTACTTTGATAGGCGAGCTGTTACCTATACAGCAAAGGACAGAAACATCAAACTAGTACAAAACTTTGTGTCTGTAGCTAGTCATCCCTCACAAAAGTGTGTCTATAATAATGCTTCTGACTCCACAGGACATCTCTTCACTGCACTGTATCTTCTTTAAATTTGCTTTGTAATGTCCCTGCAAAGGGATTCAATCTCCCTTTCCATTTTTACAACCTATTAAAGTTAGTGAGAACTGATGTGGACATACAGCTATGGTCAGTGGACCATCTTAGGTCAAAATATTTGAGATACTTTCATATCACCATCTCTGATAAATGATATCTGGCACTTCTGCATGTTTTAACCTGTCTAGGTATAGGTTTTGCAGTTAATCCTTATTTGGTCTAGCTTAATGAAACATGAACAGTGAAACAATGAGGATGAGAGTGGATTAGCCTGAAAGAATCGACGTGAAGGCTATTCTTTGTTCACTCTTCTGAGAGCACAATATTTTACTCTGCGTCTCCTTTCATGAAAACTCAAACCCTCAACAGAAATATTAAATATCCAAAACCACAAAAAGATCTCCATGCAAAGGTCTACATGCATCTTGTCTGGCGCCAGGATTTGTGCAGTATTGGCAAAAGCAGCATAGGTAAATTATTTGAGGGCAAAGGTGATTTTGTTTTAGCTAATACCGTGTTATTTTTCTTCTATGAAAATCCAGAGATTTCATTTCTTTTTCTCTTAATGAACACTGGATTTCTTTCCAGATTAGATAGTGCTAAGAAGGACAAGGTAAGGGGAATCTAGTATGAAATGCAGATGTTACTAGTCCCTTTGTGTGTGAGTTTGTGTGAATAGTAGCTAAAGGTACTGTTAGGATCGAAAAATAGTAACTTGCCAAAAAGAGGAAAATTACATGCTCAGAAGATGTTGATTTTCAAACGGATGGTTAAGCCCTGGGGACCAGCATTCCTCTGCAAGACTTGATAAACTCAGAATACCAAGGATTTGCTGAATTGCTGCACAGCCACCAATATACGGGAGAATCAACAATGTATGGCATAGACTTGAATGCAGAAAGGCAGAGCCTCCTCTGTGTAGCTGTTTCATTGCATGAGTGAACTGCATGAGTAAGTGACTATGTTGTGCGAACAGTCATCTGTCTTCAGATACAGAAGCTTGATGTTACTAGTAATACCAGCATAATGAATAAAGGCATTCTAATAAACAGTAGCTGTGATCTGCTTCTTCCCCCACATCAATGTTTATGAAGGGAAGGGAGTTTACAACACAGATGTGCAAAACACAAATAAGGCAGGAACAAAAGTCCATGAAAATTAATGCCTAACTCACCAATGTCAAACTTCACAAACACTGATCATGGTTTTTGGTAATATCTGACCATGGGTCCTGGTAAGTAAACCTATTCATAAGCCTCGAGCAGATTATATTGAACATCTTGCTGAAGTTGAAGTCTGTACTAAGAAATAATTACTTTTTAATCATCTGGTGCTGTGAGGCGGTCTCCCTCCCTTCAATACTGAGGTTTTTTTCCTAGCACCAGGACTTTTTAGAAAAGTCAGGCATCTCAAAGTATTTTTCTGTCTAAGACAGATCACCTGGAATTACAGTGAATTAGTCTGTTATGTATAACTGTACTCTTATGAAATTGTTCTGCTGAGGCTTGGCTGCCTGCAGTTCAAAGAAACAATGACCTTGAAACTCTTAGGAGACCACTGAAATGTATTCACTTCAGTAGCTTTCACAGTTCTTTGAGCAAAACAATTCCTGGTCATTCTGGCAAGGACTTACTCTAAATTGTAGTTCTAGAAATGGAAGATATAAAAAAAAAATCTAATAGACTAAAGCAGCTAGACAGAGTTTTCCATTTACTCTCAAACCTATCTATATTGGAAAAGGGCTACAGTGAGATTTATGCATTAACTTTTCATTTCTGAATCTGGTTTTGATGCCACTAGAGGACTGAAAATTATTTAACTCCAGCTGCTCTGATATATCATTACTGAACTGGATGACTATTGTTTGTACAGTAAGCAGGCAGCCACATAAAAATCATTCTTAAATGAATTCAGTGGAGCACTCCCATTGGTAAAGGGCTGATCTCTTGAAAAAGATAAAAAATTTACATGCTCTGCTGAATTTGTAAGGGAACATGGTTCTTGCAGAGAGTGGCTAGAGGTCAGGCTTTATATCTATGAGCTATAACTTCTGCTACTACAAACCTTAAGAGGGTTTGTATTGATTCCACTTGCTCATTTACTTTTTGCCATGAGATGCTTCTGCTAGAAACCCACAAAACAAATCTAAACTGAAATCTTGGCTAAAGTAGCATAGCAAAAAACACCTTACTGCACTCTGAGTGGTCCTCAAGGGCAGTGAAAGAACCCTTGTCCCTCCAAGGATGTCACACAGCGTCTCGGCGGGCTTACACCACAAACAGAAGGAATTACATCAACTTTGATGCCTGCTTCTGCCGTGCCTCTGCTGTGCAGCACTGCACACACAGCTTTGGCTCCCAGAAACTCTTTCCAGTGCTTAGTTTAGCCTGTCCTTAGTGTAAATGCAAATCAGAGAATCTTTGTCTCTTAATTTGCTTAGTATAGAACGTTACGGTCCTGATTGCTCTCTACAACTGAAAAGAGGCTGAAGCCAGAAGGTGGCTGGTCTCTTCTCCCAAGAACAAGTGACAGGACAAGAGGAAAAGGCCTTAAGCTGTGCCAAGGGAGGTTTAGACTGGAGATAAGGGACAATTTCTTCCCCAAAGGGTGGTCAGGCATTGGAACAGTCTGCCAGAGGGCAGCAGTGGAGTCACCATCTCTGGAAGTACTCACATACCACATACATGAAGCCGTCAGAGACACGGGATAACGGTTGGACTTGATGATCTTAAAGGTCTTTTCCAACCTAGTCGATTCTAATTCTATAATAGCTGTTGATACTAAAACTGCTATAAATGTCCTTTTCCAGGTTGCTGGAAAAGTGGAGGCTAATGCATGCTGAAAGATTTACTAAGTGTTATTAGGTTGCTACTATATTACCTTACTGCTGTTACTGCCCTTCTGCATGCAACTACTGCACTTCCATCACTTAGGTAAGTGCTGCTGCTTAAATAATTCGCATAAGGAGAGATAAGCAACTGGCTAAGTTGCTAGAAATAAAACTTCATTTCACCAAGAATACCAGGTTGCTCCAAGCCCCATCCAACCTGGCCTTGAGCACTGCCAGGGATGGGGTAGCCACAGCTTCTCTGGGCAACCTGTGCCAGGGCCTCACCTCTCTCACAGGGAAGAACTTCTGCCTAAGAGCTCATCTCAATCTCTCCTCTGTCAGGTTAAAGCCATTCCCCCTTGTCCTGTCCCTACAGGCCCTTGTCCAAAGCCCCTCTCCAGGTTTCTTGTAGCCCCTTTAGGCACTGGCAGCTGCTGTAAGGTCTCCCCAAAGCCTTCGCTTCTCCAGGCTGAAAAAGTCCAGCTCTCTCAGCCTGTATTCCCATGTCAGGGGTTGAACTGGATGATCTTTAAGGACCCTTCCAACCCAAACTATTCTGAGATTCTATGATTCTGTGAATAAAATGCGCATGGTTTAGACTTCAGCGCTGTTGGTGGTTGACTGCTGAGGGGCAGTGGTTGCAGAACACCCACCTGACAGCTCACAGCCCAGAAGTTCCATTCTCAATGTGCAGTGCCTTCTGCACACCTGAGGATACAGCCGTATGTACTGTGACTTGATAGGAGGGGTGAAGGAGTTGGCATATGGGGTGTTGTTGTCCACATTGCCATGGAACACCTATGATAAAACAATATATACATAAAACTGGAGGTTCAGTTCATTTCCGTATCTCAGAAATACCAGGGTTGTTCTTCTGCACGTTCCCCTGCAAGTTTTTCCCAGAGTCAGCTTTATCATTTCTAGTGCCCAACATGCAAGTGTATAAGCAATACATGCTGACATCAGTTTGCATCAGCACGTGCTTGCCACGTGCTCCGAAACGGGACCTCTATCTTGTCACCCCTAGAAACTGGAGCTACTAATGCAACTAAATTATGTCTTCTTTTCTAATTAGTGTATTAAATAATCCCAATTCAATTTAGCCTGCAATTCTTTGCACTGATTCACATTTATTTTTCTCCCTCTGATTCAAGAACCTGATCCAACTCCCACTGAAGCACATTGCAACCCTCCCACTGATAGCATGGGGAGCTGAATGAAACCTATAAGCATTCTTCTGTTCACTCCTCACTAACCAGATATGCCTGTAACTTTGTTTTCTTCTTTCATTAAATACCTTTTCATACAGCATTTCAATTTTCTAATAGAGTTACTATGTTTAATGCTGCAAAGGCCTTAGCTCTATCCTAAGTTACACAGTAAAGGGATTTTTGCTGCTTTGTATGCACAACTCCATAAAAAAATAAGTGGTAACTACAAACTGCAAGTGCATGCTTCCCACTGAATAATACTGTTTGCGCCGTGCAGAAATTAGCATTGATGAATGAGTTCTGTGATTCTAAGGGTTAACACTAACATTCCAATGTAATAAAAATAAATTGAAAATGGAAGAATGAATAATTGCTGGTAAACTAATTAAAACGAAAATCAGTTAAATGTAATAAACAGGATTATTCTAGCCTTGGGACGTAGTATTTATACAACCATCAATTAAAGTACAAGAAATTCTTAGCAGACAGAATGTGCAAATTTATTGATTGGGTTTTTTTTTTTTTTCAGACAAAAATAATAACAAGGCAACCTATATCACAGTGTCAGGCAATTATGCTCATCTTCTAGAGATACCTCTTAAGGCAACTAAAACACAGCACATTTTCACATAAAAATGCCTTAATCTTACCATATCGTCATTTGTGCCTTTTACTTTGTACATTGCCCACGACTTCCCATCATTACTGTATGCAATTTTGTAAGATTTTACATATTCTGGACTTCCTATCCTCTTGGCACCTTGAGTTATAACTCCAGTGACTCGCATCTTCTTCTGCAGGTTTATCTGAAATAACAGTACAATGTTATCATTAACCACTTGAGGGTCACAATTCTGATTCTTGATTCTTTGATTCCTTTATTTTATTTATTTAACAGAAAGAAAAAAATGTAGCTGTAGCACTTAAATTACTATCTTTTTACTTGCAATAATTCTTTTTGTCTTTCATACATTTAACGTACCTATGCACATAAATAAATGAAAAAAATCCCTGAACCAAAAGCCTGTACTATGCTTATGTCTCCACATGTACATGTACACACACACACACATCTATATTACTGATATATAGAATATTACTGGTGTATTACTGGGAAATAGCATATTACTGGTATATGGGATTACTGCTGTATATTTCCTTCCTAAAAAGGAAATGCAACAGTGTGATGACAATGTAAATAATGCATTAAAATACATTAGCACTTGCCTCCTTCAAATGAAACTTGCCTCCGCTCTCCAGTTAGTGGCTCTGACCCACTGCAATCCCCACTATTCAGGACAACAGTCCCAGTACAGGAGTATGGGGAGTAAGAGACATATCAGGTCTCTGCTGTCTAAATACTTAAATCTCTTTATTCTTTATGGTGTAGTCTCAAGATTTTCTTTCACTTGATAATGTAATCTAGCCTCTATTAAGTGTTTCAATATCTTCCTGTGTACACATGGGAAAGCAGAAGAAAGAATTTTACTGTTCTTTTGAGAGAGTCTAGCTATTTCTCTGCTACTTATCTGAAATATTTGGGCTTATGATATTTTTCCTCTTGAGGCAAAAGAAATTTCAGTATAGTTTTACCACAGTTCTCCCTGTAAGAAACTGATAAACACTCATACATCTTTAACATAACAAAGGGTATTTTAGAGTTTTGGACCCATTAAGAGAGCAGAAGATGACTATAAAAACTCAATTTTTTTTTTTTACATGATCTTTCTCAAATATTCCAGGAAAACTCAAGAAAATTTGCAATTGCAATGGTGAAAAGGGACTCACATCAGGAATTTGCATAGGTACATATTAGAAGAAATTCAGGCCTTTTCACAGTCTTGGGAAACCTTTTCCCCCATCCCGGAGAAAAAAAAAAAAACACAACATATTATATTTGTAAGATAACAGCTCCAGAGACTACTATCAGCCCCCTAACTACATTTAAAAATGTAGTTAACATAGAACAAGCAGTTAGACATAAAGGTTTCTAGAAGTTTGTTATGCAGGTTCCAGACTCTAAAAAGAATTCAAGAATTTTAATAAACAGGCAAGTAAAACAATTTTTCCTATACTTACGAAATGGTTAATAAAGAAGTGAATGCCATCTCTGAACCAAATTAGAAACCATACCCAAACAGAAACCAGCCATTGATTATTTGCCTTTTGCACATACTGACTAATTGTATCTTCACATTTCACTGTTTGGGAAAAGGCAGATATAATGCAACACCAGATAAAATTTCTTGGATCCAGTTATGTATGCACCTAATATTCTTCCAGTTTCATTCCCAAATTTTCTTTTATCCAGATAATAACCTTAGCAAGTTTTTTTTTGGATCAGAGTTTATGTGAGGGTTTTTATGTTTGTTGGTTTTTTTTTCTGTGTTTCCTTTTTATTATATTCCCACACTGGGTGTTTCCCATGTCCAGGCCCCCATCTCTTAACGCACAACAAATCAATCACTGCACTTCAAGAAGTAAAAGAATGACAAAAGACCCACCCAAAATTAATCTCTCAATGAGAGTAAAATATTTAATACGGATACTGTTTAAACAGTGTTCTGTGAGTTTCAGGAGGTAAAAACCCTGCCTTTTTTCCTGCTATGTATCATCCTGCTCTATAGGCTTATCTGGACATCTGTGCAATTCCATTTACTTCTCTGTTTTAATAGACAGAATCTTTCCTTTTAGAGGTTTTCCTGATCAGTATCCATACTTTGAGTTGCAAACTCAGCTTTGGCTTTAAGCACTACTGAGCCTGATGTAACACAGAAAATAGAGGACACTGTGTTTTGAAATTAGGTCTACATACTCTGTCAATGTTTCCAGGCAAATCCTAATGAAGGGGAGGAAAAACCCTGCACTTTTCAAATCCCTGCAGCTTCCTTATGTACAAAATATGGCTAACATCATGCCTGTGGTAGCTTCTTTCAGTGCATATGGAAATAATTGGCACTTTATGTCTGAGCTCTTTTATGTGTTCTAAAATTTTCAAGTCAGAGCTTATCAAATCTCAAAATATTGCAACTGTGCAATGACTATAACAACACAGGTGCCGAAACATGCTTTCTTAATGTACTTCAGTAGGAAGCAAAGTTCCCCATGTGAAATGTGAACTAGCTCTGTTAGCACTAAAAGCACTTTCAAAGGTATTTTTCTGCAGCAATTGTAAAGAAAAACAGCTATGGAAGCTCTTCTTTGTGGATTCAGACATAGGACATAATGTTCAGACTAAATTCTAATTATATTGGTGACTATGTTTTAAAACAAAGAGGTGAAAGTCACCAGGATAAGAACAGGAGTTTAACACATCTTTTAACTGAAGGTGAAAGTGTATTCAGTTATAAAGGACCCCCTACCATTACCTAGAATAACTGGGAAAAATCAAAGATAATAGAAGATCAATAGTATTTTGAGGGATTTACCTCTGTAATTTAAATACTAATGCATGATAAAGAACTTGTAAGAAGAGACACTTGCATATAAATTTGAGGAAATTACTCACAAAAAAAAAAAAAAAAGAAAAAGGTAATAACAGACCAATCAGTTCTACCAGCCCTATTTAAATTTAAGATTATTTTGAGAGTAACAGATTCAGAACTGATGCTCAGTCACTGTCCACAGAGCTGCATTCCACCCCCAGCTCAGAGAGGGTTCCTGGGTCCAGCAGCTTCCACAAGACTTAATTCACACAACATCCATCAGGGATTCAGCTGTGAAGCAGATCCAAAGATGCCTTTGTTGTTCATCCTCATGGCACAAGGCATTATGAAACTCAGGCAAGGTGTCCTTTAACACCTACCAGTAACGGAATTTGCCTCAAAGAGGTTTTGCATTTCAGTGAGGAAGCTTTCTGGGGCGGGAATAAATTACATACATTGGAGCAGTCAGGTAAAACTGCATGTAAAGGAAAGCCAGTAGTCTGACATCAACTCTTTTAAACATGATTTCTACAAGAAATAGATTATGTCTACAAAATACAGTGGATGATGCAAAGTCATCATGCTGATAGGCCAGGTTGGACAGGGCTTGGAGCAACTTGGTGTGGCAGAAAGTGTCCCTACCCATTGCAGGGTATTGGAACCGGTTCAGCTTTAAGGTCCCTTCCAACCCAAACCAGCCTGCACTTCTATGATGCTATGATAGTATGAACAGCTCAGCTAGAGCACAGGCATGGCAGTCAACTCAATAGACAGAGCCAGGGGATTAGGTACAATACCTCGGAGTCAGTGCTGTATACACTCTTGAAATCTGAATTCATGTACCACCAGTCACTTGGTGCCTTCTATACTATATCATATAGCCAAGACCACCTAAAAAGTAAATCGCTTGAGGCATACTTCCTCTAGTGTGATACATGTCCAAGAACTAGGGAATAAAATCAACCCTGTCAGTTTAAAAAGTTACCAGCAGTCCTTGAAATTTATTTTAACCTTGTTCCTTTCAACCATCACTATCATCCTGACTCCATGATTAGAACACTTCTATCATCCCAAGCAAGGTCATGTCCTCTTTCAAAAGGAGGGGAAGAAGTAACCGGTATGCCATGTTTCCTGCTTTCAGCACTGATTCTGTACGAGTTATCATCTATGAAACAATTTTCACTGGCATGCTAATGTTTTTCACTGCAATGACTCACACAAATCTATTTTACGATCCTAAATCATTCAGTTGTCTACACTGACAAAGATGCAGCCAGTCAAGATTTTACTGGAAATTGAAAAAACCCATATCAGAAAGGAAAAAAAAAAAAAAAAAAGAAAACTGAGTATTTTCCCAAAAGAAAATGGTAATATGAACAAGGTAATTTTATGAGTTCCTATATATTGTACAGTGCATCATTTTCAAAGACAATTCGGAACTAGTCCAGAACCATATACATGGTGTTTTTGCAGCTGCACTTCTAGGTGTGAGTACATGTAGGACCATAACGCTGGAGGGAAGTGCTTCAAACTTGTTTTCCATATGCAGTCCAAAGGGTTCAACAAAACAAACTTACCAGCATGCTTAACAGCTGCTATAACTCCAGAAAAAGACTAAATGCACAATCAGAATATGTCAAAGTAACAGAATAGCAGAGACTGGGGACAGCACCAGTGCGAGTTCATACTCCTCTTCAATTTGTGATCAAATATTAGTTTATTCAGTATGTAGGAGCTAGGTACTTGACAAAACAGATAAAAGAATCAGATGCATCTGTCTCATCTACATTATTACATTCAGGAGAGGAGAAGGCAGATCAGAAGATGGAGTGACTTGAAGAAGACACTGTATATAATGATCCTGCCCAGAATACATAACCATAATCCCATCATTTGTTATTGCACTATTAGCAATAACACTACCAACATTTCATACACAACAGATTTGTCTGAAACATACGTTAAGAGCAAGCTTCCAGGAAATGCTCATATTAAAGCCTTTATGAAACACTGGGTCCTGGAGACGATAAATGAAGTTTTATATGAGCCTTCATTAAAAACAGAAATGCAGTTTATGGAGAACTATGGTGTTTACCTGTTTCAGTTCTGAGATACAATAGCATTGCTAGAAATTATTTCCCATATATTCTAGCATATATATATATTTTTCCCATATATTCTAGTGTATATATATTTTTACTAACAGTCACTATTACTCATATAAAAATAGGGTTGAATAAGAGATCAAGGTTATACTGACATTCAAAAATTTATTACAGCAACCCTTCTCTGCTGATTTTATAAGGTTTTAAAAGACTGAAATTTGAATTTTTTTATCCTTTTTTTTTTCACGTCATAGTTCTAATAGATCTAGATTGGGTGCTTATGATGAAAAATAGCGACACTTGCCATTGGAAATGTTTGTAATGAAGTCAGGAAAAGAGTAACCTTACACAGTTCCCTCAATACTGGGAAATTCAGAGAATCTGAAAACTCCCTCCCATGTTTCCTTTTCTGTCTTCAAGCACCAGACGCCCTGAACATGACTGAACACTGTTGTTTCACCTTGATGTCACACCAAGAGCAGAGCAGGACTCAGCATTGATTAGGTGTAGGAAGGTCGGAGCAGGTCAGTTACTATTATCTTTCCTGTTGCGAGGTTCTCGTATATCTAGCCTGTCAGTGGCTTTCTGTTACTTTCCTAATCAGCACTGTCAGCAAAGCTTCTTCAGATTTAGTTGAGGGCATTAATGCAGTCAGGATAGTAGCAGTGATATGTGTTTTAACTAGCATTCAGACTAGGTAATGCAGTGATTTATCCACGGCAGCATTCCAGCTCTTGCTGCCGTTCTAGAAGAGGGTTTATTACATGGAGAAAAGCCAGTATGTTTTATCTTATAATTGTAATAGTCTAGGAGAACTAACATGGTCATTTGCTACATGTCACTTTACAAATAATTATTTTCGATAAGATTGTGGCATTATACCTTGCAGACAAACTAATTAAATACTCGGTTATTTCTGATTCCAAGCCCTTTTTTTTTTTCTTTTTCACTTACATGGATGCAGATCCATCAAAGTCTTTTCACAACTTTGCTATTAAATCCTCTGCAAACATCCTCCCAATACTGTGGTTTCCAGAGTACCTTGCCAGTTTAGCATACCTCACGGTAACAACAAATACCTCTCAGGTCTTGCCTATGCTAACATCTTAGCCCCAGCCAACCATCTAAAAGCCACTCTTCATCTTTGTATCTTCAAGAAGATTATTTATACGCTTCAAGTTAGGCATGCTCAATCAGAGACACAAACTGGCCCACTAACTTAATTTGCCTTTCTCTGAAAATATCAGAATATAGGTTAAACCCTACTTGCATAGCAAACATAAATGAGGGTACTGTTTGGTCCATGCAATGCTACTATGGAAGAACATATGTTACAAATGGTACAAAAGAAGCACTCCCTTCATTTGGCTTTTGTTGAGAAATTTCAATGCATGCCTCAGAGAATTTACATAATTAGACAAACTAAAAACTTGCTTAATCTATTTCTTCTTCTTAAGTCATTATTTTAGTCCCAAAGGTACTTGCTATGATTGCCATTAACTGGATGATATGAATTATTCAAATACTGGCATGTGTAGACTGTCATCTCAAGAAGAAGCCCTTAATCAATCTCACATTGTTCAGAGGTTTGTATCCCTGTAAACTTTTAACTAATTTACAAAGTATTCCCCTGTAAACTTTTAACTAATTTACAAAGTATTGATTAAATAAGCATTATCTACCTGCAATTTAAGCTTAGCCAAGGAATGCTGCAGTTTTTCATTGCTATTATTAATTCCTTCATACACTCTGAACTTGCGAACACTTTTCCTGTCTTAAGCATGCTAATGTTTCCCAGAAAGAACTTCACCAAAATGTCTAGAATATTTCTTAAAGTATCAATGCCTAAAGAAAAATGTCAGAGAAAATATCTGTATGTATGTCTCTATATAAAATAGCTATGATCAACAGCTTGTAGAGGTTAGAGGATAGGATGCTAGACTCAAGCCACAAAATCAGAAATTCACTTTTCTTTTAATCCTACATGAAAATCCTCTTCTTTAGGGAAAAGAAGCAAATTCAAAAGGTACAAGATTAAAATCATCATGAAAATATACTCAGGGAAAATTCTTAATATGCCCACTGCAAATATCAGAGGTACTTCCTATTGCACCCTTTCCATTTGTTTTTAAAGCACTCTGATAAAACTCTGTTTTTAAAGCACTGTGATGATAAATATGACCACTCACAAGCCCAACAAGACCAACTTGGTAAAATTCCCATTATGACTTCACTGGGCTTTGTCTAGGTCCTGTGTATCTTCTCAGATGAAGAAATGTCAAGGAAGAAGGGGATGTGATAGAAAATTACAAATCTGTTGCCCAGATGAAGAAATTGTCTTTATTATTTTTAAATATTAAAGCTGAACCTATAATTAAACCCATCCATTGAAAGATGGGAGCAAAAGTAAAATCTACAATAGTAGGGAACATACAGAAGATCAGACTTCTCTGGCACTGTGAGATCCCTACTGGAGTTTTTCAGATCATTGCACATTCTCAGCTTATTTTAACACACTGGGAAACTAAACCTAATGAGTTCCTCCACCAGAACAAACCCAGTGAGAACGGTGCTAACAAATAGTAATAATCCATGCTGACAGCACTCCTTTACCACAGTTCACTACCCTTTTTATGCAGCTTATCTACAGAACTTGTAGTTATTACTGCTGTAAAGGAAGAGGAAGATTCTAATGAGTGGTTCTACAATACATGGTTGACATGGGCTCTGCAACGGGCAGACTTCCTTTCCTATGTAATCCTGGCTACATCAGCACTGGGAGATGCTACATATCCCACTGTCAAACAAGGTCTGGATCTTTTGCAAAGAGTACATGAGGAACAAGTGACGCAACAGATCTGTGCTTGCAGACTCCTGGTGAGTAACTACTCCTCATGCTAACACAGCCAGTAACTCACAAAGCAGTATTTCAACTTTCATAACACATATCATAAAATAGACATCTTTACTCTCTTTCTTCCTTGGTCAAGACAGTCCTAGTCATCATACACCTATTTAAAACTTTCTTTTCCAGTGAACCTGCCACCCATAGATGGCTTTATGCTGACCATACCATTCTGTTGCTTTTCCCATGTATCTGCAAATACATTGACTAGTTAATGCAGAGCCTTTTT
Source organism: Pezoporus occidentalis (assembly GCF_034315485.1). NCBI lineage: Eukaryota > Metazoa > Chordata > Aves > Psittaciformes > Psittacidae > Pezoporus > Pezoporus occidentalis. The sequence goes on along the minus strand of NW_026914051.1, from coordinate 441,071 downwards.
AGCTGTCAGTGTATAAAGGACCCAAGGCACACTGAAGTTCCAGCTGTAACTAGGACTTCTGACTGGTGATGCTGCTCATAGCTCAGGCAACTGTTAGACCGTCTATATTGTTACAAACTTCGCGTAAGAAAGACAAACCAAGAAAATAGGAGTATTTGAAAACAATCCTTCCCACATATTGCCATCTTTGAGAATAATCTGTTAGTTGCTATGAGACTGGTTGTGCAGGGAGAGAGGCCAGGGTTTTAGATGGACACAAGTGAAATAAAGAGGTAGCTTATTAAGCATATGGGGGACAGATGGCTTTGTGACTGCTGAAAAGACTGTGCTATTCAAATGGTTTCTTTACTCTCCATTGCTATGACAGCAAAAAATGATTTGGCTCAAATGATTAATCTTTCCTGAACCTTAAGAAGTTACCTGAATGTTGGCTGAATTAAGTAGGAAAATAGGGGAAATTAGAGACCACTTCTCTCCAACCCCCAAGGTTATATTATAACACTGAGGAGACCTTCGGGTAAAATGCAGCTGCTGCTCCCAGGATGGGATGTGGTTGGCACACATGGAATCTACCCAGTGATAGTTTTCCAGGCAATCCTGGAACGTTGGCGCATGCTAAGAAAAACTGACGGGAGGGTGGAGCAGAGCAAAGGCCCCAGGGCCAGACTCTTGCACTGATTTGCAGGAGTGGGAACCTGAAGGCACCAGGTCCTGATAAAACTCACAGCAGTTGCCAAATAAGGAAACTAGATTTGTATTTGCAAAAGCAAAGCCAGACGATTTTATACACATCAGTAACAAAGTGTGTATGACTACAGCCACTCCAGCTCCATAGGCACAGAGTTAAAAGTCGAAACCTATGTTACTATGAAAAGTCTGGAGAGATCCAAGGGCCTCCTACAGTGTCAGCATGACAACACCGTGTACTTTCAATGACAATGACGTAACCTTATGGAAATTAACTGACCACTCCATACACGGTGGGAGGGTTACAAGGAGTTACTAACCTGAATTATATTCTATAAATATGTGAAATTAGGAAAGGGAAAGTGGGGAAGACTCCATCATAACTTCTGGGATCAGTCCATGGGCTGAAACTGTCTTCTTCCCCATAAGGACACCTACTGGGTAAGAACTTTATCTTATGCATACTAAATAACTAACTCATGCCAGCTGTTACTCGTGATGGAATCAGCCACTTCCCTCAGGACTCTGGGATAGATCTCATCAGGTCCCACATACTTATGTATGTTCAGGTTCCTGAAATGGTCACGAACATGATCTTCACTTACAGTGGGAGGGACTTTGCTCCTCCAGTTCCCGCTTTACAGTTCACCCACTTGAGAGGTATGTGGAGAGACCCTGCCAGTGAAGACTGAGCCAAAAAAGTCTTCAGCTGCCTCAATCTTGTCCTTGTCTGTTGTTACCTGTTTACCAGTCTTGCACCTTGCACGTTGGGGGTGGGGGGGGAGCACACTTACTTTGGTCCTCCTCTTTGACATAGCTGTAGAATCCCTTCTTGTTATTCTTTGCATCCCTTTTCAAGTTCAGCTCCAGCTCCACCTTGGCCTTCGTGACACCACCTCCGCACAACTGGACGTGTTCTTACACTCTTCCCAGTATACACCTGTCCCTGCTTCTACTGCCTGTGCGTTTCCTTCTTGCCCTTTAGTTTGACCAGCAGGTCTTGATTTCTTACACCTGGGGACTGACAGCTCTGTAGAAAGTGTCCTTACAGAACTGCCAGCTGTTTTGCTCCCTTGTCCATGACAGAGGGTTCCCAGGGGGTCCTACTAATTCCTGAAAGAGCTGAAAGTTGGCTTTCCTAAAATTCAGGGTCCTGACTGTACTCTTTGCTTGTCTCACCTCCCTCAAGACTGCAGACTCCACAAGTGCATGATCACTGCAGCCCAGACTGCCTCCAATCTCGATATCACAATCAAGTATATTTCTCATTGTCTCTTCTAATTAAGACTCAATACACAAAGTTGATGAATAAACACAAGAAGTCACCTTTCAGTGAGACAGTCATTTTAACTATGTTTGCACTTTTATTCAAAATACTTTTTCCTCCTACAGAAAAAGGCAGTAAATTAGACTTAAAATGTTAAATACTGCTTGGTATTTGTCGCGGTTTAAACCCTAGCCAGACAGCTTGTTCACTCACTCCCAGTGAGTGGTGCCGGCCTGACAGCAATCGAGGCCATCCTCCCCACCCCCTCTCCCACCCCCCCCCCCCCGGGGCTCTCCCTTTCCCCGCTCCCGGAGGAACGGGGAGGAGGATCGAAACAGTGCAACTCCTACGGGTTGAGACAAGAACAGTCCAGCAACCAATGTACACCACAAATCACCACCGCTACTACCAACTACAACAATGATAAGGGAAAATAACAAGGGAAGAGAATACAATACCACCGGCCAAGAAACGAGTCCCACCCAGAAGCCCGTGTCCTTTCGGGTAACTCCCAGTTACCCCCCACCCCGGCCATGACGTGCTGTGGTATGGAACACCTCCCTGGCTAGCCTGGGTCAGGCGCCCTGTCTCTGCTTCCTCCCAGCTTCCCCTCCTCCCTGGCAGAGCATGAGCCTCACAAAGTCCTTGGTCAGGGTAAACACCACTTAGCAATAACTGAAAACATCGGCTTCACCAGCACTGTCCCCAGGCTGGAAGTCAAAACACAGCACTGCACCAGCTACCACGAAGGAGAAACATGACTGCTACTGCTGAACCCAGGACATTATCCACCCCTTATTCCATACCATTCACATCATGCTCGAGATCCCACATTTTCAATACACCATTGCTCTCCCACATATATACATCCATATACACACAGACCAAGAGAAAAAAAATCATTTTCTTAGTGCATGGACCAATCCCTATAATGCTGCCGAGTCCATTAGGTCCATGATGTCAGGTTCCATCTCTTGTAACAATCTTTCAGGGCAGGAAAGGCTGTGTGCAGTATTGGATCATTGCCTTCTGATGCTGGTCATTCCTTTACTGTGGAACTCATCCGGTTCTATCAAAGTTCATTCTCTGTTGGGATGACGGTTGGAGGGAAGTCAGGGCTGGTCGCTGGTGACCTGGAGACATCTAGTTGATGGGCTATAAAAGTATTACACAGCAGGCAACAGCATACAATAGAGTTCACTGGCGGTTTTCCCCTAAAATCAAATCCCCTTGAGGTACACATCGGACTTCCCCATCTTCCCGCATTACCCACCAAGTATATCCAGGTCCCTAAGCAAAAGCAATCCCATGAGTGGGTTTGCCTTTACCTGAAGCAGGAGTAACCCATACTGCCTTCCCCAGCAAATTCTTCATATGCACCACGGGAACTTTGTCCCCCTCTACAATATGTAAAAGTTCTGACTGGGCTGGGCCAGCCCTGTTGGCAGATCCTCTGGTGTTGACCAACCAGGTGGCCTTTGGTAAGTGTGTATCCCAATGCTTGAAAGTCTCACCACCCATTACTCTCAGTGTAGTTTTTAACAGCCCATCATACTGTTTTTCCCAGAGGCTGGTGCGTGGTACGGTATGTGATATACCCACTCAATGCCATGCTCTTTGGCCCAAATATCTATAAGGTTATTCCGGAAAGGAGTCCCATTGTCTGACTCAATTCTCTCTGGGGTGCCGTGTCACCACAAAATCTGTTTCTCAAGGCCCAGGATAGTGTTCCGGGCAGTGGCATGGGGCACAGCGTATGTTTCCAGCCACCCGGTGGTTGCTTCCACCATGGTAAGCACATGGCACTTGCCTTGGCGGGTTGGTGGCAGTGTGATATAGTCAATCTGCCAGGCCTCCCCATATTTATACTTCAACCATCGTCCTCCATACCAAAGAGGCTTTAACCGCTTGGCTTGTTTAATTGCAGCACATGTTTCACACTCATGAATAACCTGGCCAATAGTGTCCATTGTTAAGTCCACCCCTCGGTCACGGGCCCATCTGTATGTTGCATCTCTGCCCTGATGGCCTGAAGTGTCATGGGCCCACCGGGCCAAAAATAATTCACCTTTATGTTGCCAATCTAAGTCCATCTGAGCCACTTCAATCTTAGCTGCTTTATCCGCTTGTTGGTTGTTCTGGTGTTCCTCAGTGGCCTGACTCTTGGGTACATGGGCATCTACTTGACGTACCTTCACCACCAGGTTCTGCACCTGGGCAGCAATATCTTTCCACAGTGCAGCAGCCCAGATGGGTTTACCTCTGCGTTGCCAGTTGCTCTGCTTCCATTGTTTCAACCACCCCCACAGGGCATTTGCCACCATCCATGAGTCAGTATAGAGATAAAGTACTGGCCACTTTCCTCGTTCAGCAATGTCCAGGGCCAGCTGGATGGCTTTCACCTCGGCAAACTGACTCGATTCACCCTCTCCGTCAGCAGTTTCTGCAACTTGTCGTCCAGGACTCCATACAGCTGCCTTCCATCTCCGATGCTTTCCCACAATATGGCAGGACCCATCAGTAAACAAGGCATACTGCTTTTCACTTTCTGACAGTTTATTATATGGTGGGGACTCTTCAGCACGCATCACCTCCTCCTCTGGTGACATTCCGAAATCTTTGCCCTTTAGCCAGTCCATGATGACTTCTAGAATGCCTGGACGACTGAGATTTCCTATTCGAGTTCGTTGTGTAATTAGTGCAGCCTATTTACTCCATGTAGCATCAGTTGCATGATGTGTAGAAGAGACACTGCCTTTGAACATCCAGCCCAGCTGCAGTGTACAGTACATTTTTTACATCTGGTACGGTTCAGACTGGTCCAAGGGCTACTGCATGAACTATCTCACGTTTAATTTGCTCAAAGGCTTGTTGTTGCTCAGGGCCCCATTTAAAATCATTCTTCTTCCGGGTCACATGATAGAGAGGGCTTACAATCAAACTGTAATTTGGGATGTGCATTCTCCAGAACCCCACTGCACCCAAGAAAGTTTGCGTTTCTTTCTTATTAGTTGGTGGAGATATTGCTGTTATCTTGTTGATCACATCTGTGGGGATCTGTCTACGTCCATCTTGCCATTTCATTCCCAAAAATTGAATGTCCTCTGCAGGTCCCTTGACCTTACTCCATTTTATGGCAAAACCGGCTTTCAGCAGGAGTTGGATTATTTTCCTTCCTTTCTCAAAGACTTCTTCCACTGTATCGCCCCACACAATAATGTCATCAATGTATTGCAGGTGTTCTGGCGCTTGCCCCTGTTCCAGTGAAGTCTGGATCAATCCATGGCAAATGGTAGGGCTGTGTTTCCACCCCTGGGGCAGTCGGTTCCAAGTGAACTGGACACCCCTCCAAGTAAAAGCAAACTGTGGCCTGCACTCTGCTGCCAAAGGAATTGAGAAAAATGCATTGGCAGTATCAATCGTGGCATACCACTTGGCTGCCTTTGACTCTAGTTCATACTGAAGTTCTAGCATGTCCGGTACGGCAGCACTCAATGGTGGTGTGACTTCATTCAGGCCACGATAGTCTACTGTTAGTCTCCATTCTTCATTAGACTTTCGCACTGGCCATATGGGGCTATTAAAGGGTGAGCGGGTCCTGCTGATCACCCCCTGACTCTCCAGTCTACGGATCAGCTGATGGATGGGAATCAGGGAGTCTCGGTTGGTGCCATATTGCCGCCGGTGCACTGTTGTGGTCGCAATTGGCACTTGTTGTTCTTCAACTTTCAGCAACCCCACAGCAGAGGGATCTTCCGAGAGACCAGGCAAGGTGGACAGCTGCTCAATTTCCTCAGTCTCCAAAGCAGCAATACCAAAAGCCCATTGGTACCCTTTTGGGTCTTTGAAGTATCCTCCCTTGAGGTAGTCTATGCCGAGGATGCATGGAGCCTCTGGACCAGTCACAATAGGGTGCTTTTGCCATTCCCTCCCAGTCAGGCTGATTTCAGCCTCCAGCACAGTCAACTCTTGGGATCCTCCTGTCACTCCAGAAATACAGATGGGTTTCATCCCTTGACAGCTTGATGGCATCCGGGTACACTGTGCACCGGTATCTACTAGAGCCTTATACTTCTCTGGGACTGATGTGCCAGGCTATCTGATCCACACAGTCCAGTAAATCCGATTGTCCCCTACCTCCACCTGGCTGGAGACAGGGCCCCTCTAATGGTCGTCACAGCGTTGGACACTTAAGTCGTGGTGAAAGGGATTATTCTTCATTATCACAGGAGCTGGAGTAAAATCAGCTCTTCCGCTCCATCTGGGAAACTGCTCACCAGAGACTGAAGCCATAGCTCTCATGGGATGATCAGTCTTGGCCCTTGCTCCCCTCTTCAGTTCACTCACCCGTTCCTCCAAAGCTGAAGTAGGTTTTCCATCCCACTTTGTCATGTCTTCTCCGTGATCCCGCAGGCAAAACCATAGGGTACCCCGTGGCGTATACCTCCTGTATCTCCTCTCTCGAACAATAGGACGCCTTTTGTTAATAGCTGAGACCTGTGTTGGTACACGTGAAGAGCTGGATAAATCAGATAGATCGCCCCTCAATTGTTTGAGGTCCTGGGACAGTTTTTCCACAGCTGAGATGATGGAAGGGGTGAGATTGTCTTCGAACTCTCGCAGTTTATGAACCATTTCATCCACTGTTAGGGGTACTATGTCATTCCAGGTTACTGTTGCCAATGAATGGGCATATGATGACGGTGCATTCCGTGTAAGTTTTTGCCACATGGGTCGTGTACATTCAACTTCATCTGGATCTATGGGTGTATCCCCGTTATTCAGCTTGATGTGATAGAGCATCTCTACGATGGCTGATTCCCTCAGAGACTGGATGCCTTTGTCTATAGTAGTCCACTTGGCCGAACGACTCGTAACATCGTCCTTATACGGAAACCTTTCTTTCACAGCTGCCAAGAGCCGCCTCCAAAGGCTGAGGGACTTTTTCTCTCTTGCAATTGCTTTGTCAATTCCCCCTTCTCTAGCAAGTGATCCCAGCTGCTTGGCTTCTGTACCTTCTAGTTCGTGACCATCGGCCCCATTGTCCCAGCATCGGAGCAACCAGCTGATGATGTGCTCCCCTGGTTGATGGGTAAAATCTTTTTGCACATTCTGTTGAGGTCCGAGGTCAAGAAGTTACCTCTTCTTCTTCTTCTTTGTCATATGATGATGACTCCTGATCAGATTCTAGACCGGGTGGTGAATTCATTGCTTCTTCATCTCGCTTCACCCTTCTTGCCTCTTTTTTGCTTGTTCTCTTGCGTACAGGGGCAACGGATATTGGTATGAATTGGTCCTCTGGTTTGGCTGCAGTGATTATCACTGTGGTTTGAGTAGCAACTGTACTTGTTGCTGGGGGTGGTGCAGCTGCTGTGCTTGGAGCTGGGGTAACCACGCTGTCTGTTGCAGCTGAAGTTTGAGCAGCTCCTATACTTGCCATTGGGGTAGCTGCTTTGTTCATTGCAGCCAAAGTTTGAGTAGCGACTGTACTTGTCGCTGGGGGTGGTGAAGCTGCTGTGCTTGGAGCTGGAGTAGCTGCGCTGACTGTTGCTTTGCCCTCAGATCCACCAACATTCTTTTGCTTTTGAAGGTGCTGGATGGTGTTGAACCAGGCCCTGTAAGCATAGGCCAAGCCCCAGCATGTTGCCATGATTTGTCCCTCTCTGGTATGGCCAGAATGACCACACACCTCATTTAAGTGTTTTACTAATTTTTCTGGATTTTGTAGTTGTTCAGTGGTGAAATTCCAAAGTACTGGAGGGGCCCACTGCCCTGGATACTTGCCCATACTATCCCACACACCCTGCCACTCATGGCTGTCCAGCCTCAGGGAAAATCTCTTGGTCCTCCTACATCATCTTTTGACCCCAGACAAGACCGAAACCTGACCCTTCTTAACTCTTGGAATCAGTCGTGGGCAAAACACACTCTGTATGCGTGCTAGCATGGTGATTCCCATCACCATCAGCAAACAAGTCTCAAGAGCATTAAAAGGCCATTAAAAAAATTCAAAACTCTCAAATGTAAATGGTCTGGGGGGACGACTGGGAGGGTAAAAGGATGTCTCCTTCACAGGTTGAGCACCTGAGAAGGAGAAAAAAGATGTGTAATTGCTAAGCACTTCTATTGTATACCTCCCAAAGTATAAAGGTGGTGACCACACTGGGAACATAAGCCAGATCAGTTTCATGATCAATGATTCTATTGTATTACAAGTCATTACCAGAAAGTACAATGAGACAAAAACCTTAGCCCAAGCCCCACACGTGAAAAACACTAATACAGCAAATACCGGATGGACGTAAGATACGATATACTGAAACTGTGAGATCAAGAGGAACAACGTTGAGGGCCAATAAATCAGCACTGTGACTAGTGGCTATTAATTCGGACAGTTCTGTCGTTATCTCAACCCCTCGTGCCCCATGCTGAGAGCCAAAAGAGCTGTTGTGGTTTAAACCCTAGCCAGACAGCTTGTTCACTCACTCCCAGTAAGTAGTGCTGGGCTGATAGCAATCGAGGCCCCCCCCCACCCCCCCACCCCCCCGGAGTTCTCCCCTTCCCCGCTCCCAGAGGAACGGGGAGGAGGATCGAAAGGGTGCAACTCCTACGGGTTGAGACAAGAACTGTCCAGCAACCAATGTACAACACAAATCACCACTGCTACTACCAATGACAACAATGACAAGGGAAAATAACAAGGGAAGAGAATATGATACCACCGGCCAAGAAACGAGTCCCAGCCGTGTCCTTCTGGGTAACTCCCAGTTACCCCCCACCCCGGGCATGACGTGCTGTGGTATGGAATACCTCTTTGGCTAGCCTGGGTCAGGCGCCCCGTCTCTGCTTCCTCCCTGCTTCCCCTCCTCCCTGGCAGAGCATGAGCCTCACAAAGTCCTTGGTCAGGGTAAACATCACTTAGCAGTAACCGAAAATATCAGTATCACCAGCACTGTTCCCAGGCTGGAAGTCAAAACACAGCACTGAATCAGCTACCACGAAGGAGAAACATGACTGCTACTGCTGAACCCAGGACAGTATTTCAATACACACAGAAAAACCCAAAATCTGAAAATTCTCATTGAAAGATTCAAGACTTGAACAATGTCTCTATTTTAACTGCTCATAGAATAAGAAGGTTATAAGAGTGCAAGGTAAAATACACTCCCATTTTTCAATCCAAAGAATTGATGTTCCACTGACATTAAAAGGTTTTTGAGATGACAAGGCACACATCATCATTTCCAGGGGTGGTCAAGGACTACGGATTTACTTTAGCCCTTGCTTTCCACTGCAGTATCATGGTACTGGTGACTTCCCATACTTTCAACATGTACAAACCCGTAATTTTTCCCACCAGCTGTAAAATCACAGAGAAATACAAAGGTGCAGCAAGGGACCACATGCTTGCTTCTCCCCAGCTATAGCTGTACTCTCTTTTTACCCTGCAGATTGCTCTGCATTTCTGTGACCTACCTACACACATACGAACTCATCATATACATAACTGCTCTGGGGCCATCAGCACAGAGGTAAAGGTATATAAATGCCTCTGTACCACACAAAAAAAAACCCACTTAATGTATTAGGATGTAATGAAGTAACTTGAAACAGCTTTTTCTAAAAGCCAAGCCTAGCAGAAGAGTAAGTGAGGCTTGTTTTCTTTACTGGTTTTGAAAGTGAGTGTTTGGAACATACAATACAACTTGTTTGGCTATCACACCTCAGCACAGTATCATTTACCATAGAATCACAGAGTGGTTTGAACTGGAAGGGACATGAAAGTTCATCCAGTTCCAATCCCTGCCATGGGCAGAGACACCTTCCACTAGACCAGGTTGCTCCAAGCCCCATCCAACCTGACCTTGAACACTGCCAGGGATGGGGCAGCCACAGCTTCCCTGGGCAACCTGTGCCAGAGCCTCAGCACCCTCACAGGGAAGAACTTCTGCCTAAGAGCTCATCTCAATCTCCTCTCTGTTATGTTAAAGCTACTCCCCTTGTCCTGTCCCTACAGGCCCTTGTACAAAGCCCCTCTCCAGTTTTCTTGTAGCCCCTTTAGGCACTGAGAGCTGCTCTAAGGTCTCCCTAGAGCTTTCTCTTCTCCAGGCTGTAATTTCCACAGAACTATGATGCACACACACCACTGCATTGCAGTTGGTGACACACCACAGGACTGCTGGGGCATCTCTGCATGCATCTTACTACGGACATGAGAAACCAGACAGGCACAGATTTGCTTAATTCTGTCACCACTTGCTGGTTCTATTACTTTTAATATCAGGATGGCAAATGTGAAAAAAAACATTAAGTCAAAATGGATGGTATTACAAATGCACAAAACAGTGTGTTTAATAGTGTTCATAACATCATCAAGTTTCAGTTGCCATGGGGATGTTAACTCTGAACTGACTGCTTTTGTATATCTGAACCTCAATCAAAAGTTGTGTGACAGACGTCTGTGTATGGGTGTTTGGGTGTACAAAAATGAACCTAGGAGATAGAAGATGAAATCAAATAGACACCTAGATATGGGACATGAGGGCCTATCTGGATGATTACACTCAGAAATAGGCTCCCAGTCCTTCTGTTTTCTTGTCCATTTTCAGTACATAAATTGTTTTTATCCTGTAAATTAAATGCATAGGTGCTGAGAGAGATCTGCAGCTAGCCAACATTGGTAGTGAGCCCACTGAAGTCAATGAACTTATGGCAGTTTTTGACTAGCTGAAGATCTCTCCTAATTCCTGCAGTTCAGAGGTCCTATGTGGGATTGTTTTGAGAGAATTCAGCTGCACTTTCATTATTAGTTTCTGTTCTCCCCTGCCGAGGGCTTTCAGGTATGTCATAAATATCCCCCAGGGAAATCCTCCTATGACATTAAGTAAAATTTTGGAGTATTGACCAAAAAAAAAAAAAAAAGCAAAAAGCAGAGATTTAATAGTTTTTTCAGTAGTTAGCAAATTAAGTCTTCTTATACGGTTCGAGTCACCTTACATGATGACTCTGAGACTGTATTTCACAAGGTTCATTTGGCCACTTTATACTAAACTGAGAGCTATATTAAGTAATATTAAACATTTAATCTATGATGACAGGTATTTTTGGAAGCTGATACAACAGTACCCATGAATGAGGAAATGAACTTTGACAAAATGAATGGTTTGACAGATGGTAGTTTGCTTAGAGCTCTCACTAACAGATGTCTGAATGAATGTTCTGCAAGACCTCTGTGTATTTTGGGTTTTATCATTTTATTAGCAAATAGTTATCACCTGGTGTATACTTGCTCTTTGGAAGTTAGGATGTAGAATCTGTTGATTTTTTCCTTGCCTTTTTTTTTTTGGAGAAAAAAAACCAACACTACCCAATACATTATTGATTCCTGCTTGAGGGTAAGAATAATGGAACTTACAGATTTTTACTGTAAGAGCATTTTTTGTGTTCACAGTGATTATGATTAGGTTTGTGACATTCACAGATACACAATTAACTACAGCAATATAAGGGACTGCAAACCCCCAACATGTGAGGCTGAAATGCCAGAGGTGGGACTGAAACCACAGGTGGTATGGGAGACACTTGTGTAAAAAAAAAAAAAATTAAGCCACAAATAAAAACATTCTACCCCCCCCCGAAACATTATTCCAATATATTTAGATATTAAAAAAAAAAGGAAAAAAAAAAACAAAACAAAAAAAAACCAAAACAAAACAAAAAAAAACCAAAACAAAACAAACAAAAAAACGCCAACAAAACCCCGACATTCTCAGTAATCACTAAATAAAGTACCAACATGCCTTCTGGAATAGAAACTAGAACTGAGATATTCAAACAAGTATCCTCATCACTGTGCTGTACAAATCCGCTGTATTTCAACTATATTAATGTAAACATCATATCTAAGAACACACTGATAATCTATTTATTTCTCAGGTAAATTTTTAGTGAATGCTTAAGGAAGACCCTAATGCGCTGTTTTCTCTGGATGAATGTTGTCATCACGCATGCAGCATGCCGAGTCTGTGCACATCCTCTAAGGCAATGGAGATGTCCATTCATTTCATGGGATGCCTAATATATTGGTCCCTAATTAATCACTCTGATTCCTTCTCTGGGAACAAGCTTTAAAAGAATTATACTTTTGTGGCTCTAATTGTACTTAGTAGGTCGGAGCAATCCCAAGCATGAACTACAGGCTGGGTGGAGAATGGATTGAGAGAAGCATCAAACTGTTCTATCTCAAAATATGGAGCTTCATCTGAACTGAAGCTTGTAGTTTCAGAAAAGCCAGTTAGGGAACAAATGCTAGAATTAGAATGCTCTTTTCATATAGTCTAAATAAGACTTCTAGATTTTCCATTTTGAAATCACATTTAACATTCAGAAATTGACTCCCCCAAAAGAATAAAATACGTGAAATAGACCTGGAAAGGGATTAATTATTTGAAGAGGAAAAAAACCCAAACTAAACATTGTGGACGTATTTGTATGCAATAAAAACTAGGTGGAAAAAGCTAACTACTCAACCTGAATCAAATTTATGTCACATTTTTTGAGTGTGACACTGAACTGAGCAGTCCAGCTGTTTTGTAAATGAATCCTACTCCTTCTCACAATAGTAAAATTAAATATTTGCGTGTTTTATTTAAAAAACAATCGGTAACCATACTGATGCCCCTGGAGAAATGTTTGTTGCTATGTTAATGAGCGATAGCAAAATAGCTTTTTTATTTTTCTGTTTAATAACTTACATTTCCATACAACTGTCTCCAGCAACAGTTCAGGTGCTCAGTCACAGCTCCCAGATTCGCAGTAATTAGTTCATTTTCTTAACATTTTCCAGATGTAATTTATGCTCTTGGTGGCTGTTGATTAATACTAACCTTGTAAAAACATTTCCCATGTCCAAAAGACCGCAAAGCAGTAGCAGTCACTGGCAGGCCATTAAAATTTTTCATCATCAAGTAGGGATCCTCTTCACAATCCCATCTATCATCTAGCTCTGAGGTGACTATTCTTAGGACTGTCTGGTACATTGATCACCCACCCTAGCCCAGCCTCTCCTGCAATGCGGTGTAGGAGACACTGAAACTCTGCTATGAACTCCTCCACTCCAGGCTTTGCAATGTAGGTAGTTTGTGTTACTGGTTTGATGCAAACTAACATTTAGGAATGTTTGTCTGTTGACCCAGAAACCACTGCTCTGGTATTATTTGTAGAACAAAAAGATCATACCTACTCAAAAGAATAAAGAAGCAAGACTATTATTTTATGGGACAATATTCACCCACCTTGCTCTCTCATCCCTCAACATAGCTCCTAAATATGCATCCTTTCTCCAAAATTACTACACATCTTAAATGCATGACTTGATTTAGGACTTTGTTACTGTATGCCTGTCCTCGCATTGCTAGTTATAACAAATTTTTCTATCTATCTTGTGTTCTTACACATAATATGTTATAGTGTTCTCCATGACATTTCAGTTTATGGATTTTTGGCATATTTACCATGTCTGCAGTCTTTGTGTATTACAGGAATAGTAATTGCAGTGATATAAAAGAGGATAATATATTATGGAAGCAAAAGGGAAACGAGTCATGAATAGGAGGAAAATAAGTTAAATTTTAGGTCTGGGTGGTGAAACTGGGGGCGAAGAAGAAACGTAAGGGTATAGGCATGGCTAACCTAGGTTAGAAATCACTAGAGAGAAGTAACATTTAGAAGGTCCTGCTCCTGCCAGCAGTTCAGTTTGTGCTACTGATTCTCAGTTACTATGACTTCAGATATGGTGGAGAGATAATAGAAACATCAATCCTGCCCTTGGCCATATCTATTCTAATCCATATTATCTTGACAAAATATATATGAATAGAAAAAAAATACATAAGCACAAGGAAGGAGCAGAGATGAAGTGAAATCAGAATAAAGAGAAAAAGCACATTTCCACCATAAATACGTTGTTATATACCCATAAATGAAAAATGACAAAAGGGAAAAGAGAAACCAGTCCTCTCTTAAAAAAAGAGGTTTGACAAAAAAGACCTGTTACCAGAACAAAGCAAAGGGATTATATCGAGCAACAGGCATTTTAGTTAAATCTCAGGAACAATTACGAAAAATAGAAGTGTGGGATTTTTTTCTCCTGTTTGGAAACATGAAAATTTAGTGTCACCGATAAAGTGGTAAACAGTATACATAGGTGCTAATTTTTCACAGCCAGCCTGAGGAGAAACAGAGGTCAGCAGAACTTTAAAAGGCAGATACGACTTACTCTGACGTTAATTTGCTTTCAAAAACATGGTCACTGACCCTTTAAATCACAAGGCAATTACAAGCATTGTACTGCCATTACTAATTGCATGCTGAGAGTGTAAATTTAAAATGGCAATTTCAATTTTCAGTTCACTGAGCGACTGTGGGAAAATGAAATTGAATACTAATTAGTTCAGATGTGTCAGACACCTGAAAGATTAAAGAAAAAACTCTGCATTCATTGCAAGTGAGTTATAAGCAAAGCACTCAAAACTTTCATTTGCCAAGATGCATATAAGTAAAGAAATTAGATGACAAAGAAAATTGATAATGATGGAACAAGTCAAAAATAGCTACAGACCTGTACATAATTATACTCTGTGGGACTTTGCCCATTATACACAGCTTCCTTTAGAATTTATCTCGTATTAGAAATTGTAAGAGGGCAACAAGCTGCTGCTTCAGGTTGACTGTGCTAAATGTTAATTTCCATGTCCTAAAAATTTGGAACTTTCCACTTAATCTTTGCCAAACCTTCACACCATTTTTCAGGACCCATCTTTTGGACCCGTGGCTTCATCACTCAGACCAACATGGAAAAGGTCCCATACACAATCCTCAAGTTAGGATCTAGGAACAGGCTGGTGATATGATAAAGTAAAAACTCAGGCTAGGCTATTGCTAGAGGGAACATTTCTCCCAAAAGACCAGAAGGAATGTAGCCTGGAACCTAGCACAGATCAGAGTGACTTTTTGTAACTCTGCGAATGCTTCTGAACTATCTCCCTGGCCATTACAGAAGCTGTTCAAAAATAAGATATGGGATTTCTGCTTCTCCTCTTCTCCCAGCAGAAACTGTTCCCCCATACAAAGGTCAGGCACTGTCTGTGTATTTCATGCTTGAAGAACAAGACAGCTCTCTGATGTAAGGAACTACTACGCAATGCAGAAAGTGTGAGTCTGTGCAGGTCTATATACTTGCCAAATCAAAACAGGGCTTCTGCAGAATGCTAAAAAGTGCTTTTTTCTCTAAAAGTATCATCTCCCTGAAAAATTCTAGCTTTTCTGCTCCCAGATTTTTTTAGGAATAAAAGTCTTCAGAAAATTAAAAAGAAAAAAATAAAAATCCTCTCAAGATTTAAATTTCTGGTTTTAAATTATGACAAGTATTTTTTATTTTTGCTGTGAACTGAAAAAGAAAATAAACTCAGCAAGTTTTGTGAAAATTATAGTCCAGTTTATTTTAAAAGAAAAATTAGAAGGAAAAGAAAGGACTGCTATGCGCTCAATACAAATTAATCATATCAATTAATCAGCTTCTAGAAAGTCCTTACATACTATAGCTGTCAAAACTACAGAATAACCTGCATGGGAATGGCACTTCCTAGATTAGGTCGTTAACTCCAAAAAAGAACAAAGTGTTCAAACCTAGTGCCATGGGCTGAAATTTGTGGACACATTTTCTCCAACTTGCCTTCCAGGTAAGAGCAAAGGGAAAACTTCCCTGGGAGCCAAGTCCAAGGCAAACACTGCTCTGGTCTGGGTAGAACCTGCACAGCCGCCTGATAGGTGCCTCCATGGTGCCAAGTACAAACATGGAAGCAACATACCATTAGCTATCCTCATCCAGTTCATCTCCTAGTAAAGACATGTCTAGGGGGCCAATGCTAAATGATTTTGATTTTTTTCTGCAGCTTATCTAATAATGCCCACACCCTAAAGCAGTCCAAAAGCTATTGCAACACTGACTTTTTCATTACCCATTAATGTTACATTAGCTTCCTCCTCTTGTGAAAATAATTCTGTGGAAGTCCCTTAGCATTATTCTTTCTCATTCTTTTTCCACTGTATAAATTTTGGAGAATTCCTAACCCCTCTGGTCTTTATGGAAGAAAACTGACCTAAGATACATTAGAGGGCCTTCGTGTTTTCACCCTGCAGTGAATAACAAACAGTCATACCAGTTTAATTTTTCAGAACCGACAAAATTCAGCACTTTCACCACACCAGTTTCAGAGAACTTCATCAAGCAGTGGTTTGTGCCTGCTCTCCAAAAAACAAAAATGAACACGTAACCCTGCATGCTTTCTACCCATATGTCTGGGAACTGCTTAGAAAAATTACAAACAGTATTCAGTACAAAAAACTTGAGTATGAGCAAAAAATGATGCCATGTACACAAAGGTAACTTCAAGAAGACACACCTGAGGGACATATGGACAGTTCAGCTTAGACCTCATAGACACTATGCTCAGGTACCATCTTTTCCTACTCCTGTGGCGGGAGGGAAGCACCCTCTTCACTTACTGACCATACTGGCAAAAGATGTTGACTACAATGACAAACTATGTGGGAAAACAATGCCATGCAGAGGGACCTTGACACGCTTGTAAGGTGGGCTGATGCCAACCTTATGAAGTTTAACCATGCCAAGTGCAAAGTCCTACACCTGGGTCGGGGCAATCCCAGGCACTGCCACAGGTTGGGCAGAGAAGAGATTCAGAGCAGCCCTGCGGAGAAGGACGTGGGGGTGTTGGTTGATGAGAAATTGAACATGAGCCGGCTTCAGTGTGCGCTTGCAGCCCAGAAAGCCAACTGTATCCTGGGCTGCATCAAAAGGAGCATGACCAGCAGGTTGAAGGAGGTCATCCTGCCCCTCTGCTCTCGTGAGACCTCACTTGGAGTATTGTGTGCAGTTCTGGTGTCCTCAACATAAAAAGGACATGGAACTGTTGGAACAAGTCCAGAGGAGGGCCATGAGATGATCAGGGCACTGGAGCACCTCCTGTATGAAGACAGGCTGAGAAAGTTGGGGCTGTTCATCCTGGAGAAGAGAAGGCTGCATGGAGACCTCATAGCAGCCTTCCAGTGTCTGAAGGGGGCTTATAAAGATGATGGGAAGGGACTCTTCATTAGGGACTGTAGCGATAGGACAAGGGGTAACGGGTTAAAACTTAAACAGGGGAAGTTTAGATGGGCTATAAGGAGGAAGTTCTTTACTGCGACAGTGGCGAGGCACTGGAATGGGTAGCCCAAGGAAGCTGTGAATCCTGCATCTCTGGCAGTGTTCAAGACCAGGTTGGACAGAGCCCTGGGTGACATGGTTTAGTGTGAGGTGTCTTGCCCATGGCAGGGGGTTTGGAAGTAGGTGATCTTAAGGTCCTTTCCAACCCTAACTATTCTATGATTCTAAGCATCTAACATCTGAAAATGCCAAAGCTTAGCCCAATTCACATAACATGAGAAGAAAACACCATAAACATAAAAAGCTGCAACAATCACTAGATAAATCATTATCATCATTTTAATAAAGGCATAGGATTTCATATTCACTGCTTCAGGACTTTAACTGAAGTCATTTGCTAGGTGCAGAGAAATCCAGTCCAGAACAGAAGCACTGCCATTTAAATCATTCTAGCCATAACATCCTTGAGTGGGAAAAAACCCACATATTTTCAGCCCCATGGATGAAGCTGAACTAATAGCTATTTCAACTTTAATGAAAACAGTTCTTGTTACTTACAGCATGATGCACACAACGCTTAACCTGTGTGCCCAGAGCAGGTCTGCAGAGACAACAAATTATTCCTCTGAGCTCTGTTACAGCCAAAACCACATTAAAGCACTCTAGAATAATGCCCAAGGAAAGCCGAATGTGTCAAAGTATCCTTACCAAGAGATATTGCTGCAAAATGCTACTAAGGAAATAATAAGCAATGTAACATAATGTGGAAAGCAGCTTTTTCTAAGTTTGTTTCCATAGTTTAGAGCCACAATGGAACATATGAACACGTTTTTTAGATATAAAGATTTGTGCATTTGTGAAGTCAAGATTATTACTGTTTTGCAACTAATGGTGCCTTTTAGTCTGGGCCTCTTTTTTTTACAGTGAATAAGAAGCTAGCTGTTAGTTTACCACTTGTCTCCATCAGTTTCTTAAGTGACTCTGGCAACTGAATCAAGGGGATTTTTTTCCTCCTCAGCTCCATCTGTTACCTGAATCCATGGCCATCTGTCATTTTCTGCAGCAGTCCAAGCATTCACAAGACCCTTCTTATTAAGCCGTGCATAGTATGGGTACCACTTCTGGAGTCCGAAAAGAGCCCGATGAGTGGATGATGCAGTAATTTGTTGGTTTGACACAATTCCTCCTTCTATTCCTAGTGGGCCAGAGCATCCTGTGAATGGAAACAAGGAAATAAATGAATCCAACTGAAATTATCAACTCTTCTGAGTCCCAAGTGGCTGTAATTGCAAACAGCATACAAACAGACCCAAACTGTCATGTCAAATACTTTATTAGAAGAGATTTAAAAACTCAAGTAGCAGGTGTACTTGAGTACAAATGTACAAAAATACTGCTTGTAAATAACTATTCCTATTTCAAAATTAATGAAATTGATTTGGCTTTCAATTTCTTTAAGTTTGCTCTCTCTGAAGAGTTATGAGTTTGGGTTGCATAGATCCAATGACAAAATGATCCTTAAATTCAAGTACGGAAATAACTCCTAGAAGCAAATTTAAAAGTCTGTAATTAACGATCTTTTGCTTCGTGGGTCAACTGCACTTCAGCAAATCTCAACAGAATACTTACACTTCTGATTTTCTCAGAAGCATGGCAGTGCTTCACCTCAAGCAGCACCCAAAAATGAACTCTGAAGTGGTACTGCTACAAAATCCTTACCCCATGTGGGCATAAGTCATCAAGTCATGAGTCAAATTCCTCATTAATATGAAGGTACAGAGAAGAAAAAGTGACCAGCGCCAACTTGCTGCTCTTAGCAGAAGCTGAGGTAGGCAGATGATGCTGGGAGTCACTGACAATACAATCCTCAAGTACTGTGCGTCACTGATAATGGAGACAAAAGCTAAATTGCAGTTTTAAGCTGATTATGGGAGGACAAGCATGTGGGTGTGCTCTGGAAAGATAAACAAAACACCCACACAAGTGCAGTTCTGAACATGCTCCTTCTTAAAGGCAAAAAAATGGCTTACTTCCAGGATATGTGTAAATGAAATCTTGGCCCTGCTGAATTAATGACTGACTTGCACCATACAATGATTTCATCCACATCTTTAACAGTCCAGGAATCTGGGCTAGAATATAAAGTTTAGTACTACATTTCTGCGTTATGTATCAGCCAACTATAATGTCAGTGCATTCAGCACTTGACATTCAGAACTTGACTCTGCTCATGCTGCACAAAATACAATAAAATGCATCTCTCTCCTGCTGCTGTTCCAGGTGTGTAGAAGCACCAGAAGAAAACAAATTCTTTGTCACCAGCATAGGCAGGCTCAATACAGGATGTGTTCAAAAGCCCCATGTATGTTGTAAAAGTACTGTTTTTCATTGTGCTATCAAGCACTACTTAAAAAATGAAAGACCTGCTCAAATCATAGCTCTGTTTCTGATCTTTTCAACTAATCACAATAAATTCCTTTTGTGTATAAAGTGCTGGCAAGTCAGAGGTAAACTATTCTACTTTTTTAGGGAAATGGTGCACTTTCAAGAGTTTTTTACATTTACTTACTTAAATATCTTTGTCTTTTCACAACAGAAAAAAAAGTGCACACGTGTGTTTATATGTATGTGTAACTTGCAAACACACAGATGTACATATAAGACTGATTCCAGCTTACCATGAAATCAACCACCCACTTACAGCTATCCTGAATTAATAATGATTTAAAAAAATAGAAATGTGAGAAAACAGAAGGTGGCTTCCAAGAGGAGTTAAAAAGGTGGGATGGAGGCTTGACAGATGCTTTAATACTGACATGGAGCATGAACCTGTATTCTGTCTCCTCACAGCAAGGATCATGAGGTCAGGACCCTGTCAGCTGTGCTAGTGACCGAACAGGAAAAACAAGTGCATGAGGACAGGGCCCCAGCATGTATCAGGGCCAGTTTTGAGTGGGGTCCAGAATAATGGTATTTCCTTTAGCAGGTAATTTTCAAAAGAAGAACATGCATTTGATGTCACAATCCTTCATCTCCTATAGACATCCCAGATTTGGCAGCTTCTGTTTAAGGCCCAGAACTTTCTGAAAAATTTTGATTTTAAGGCATGCTAGTTCTCATGCTTGAGATGCATTAAACAGTATTTGAAATATGTGTGCATTCCTTACAAAAGACAGGTGAATTTTCCTTTCTAAATTGAAGGCAGTCAGATTACCAAGTACAGCACTTAACTCTAATTTGTCAGCTATAACTGTATACAGTCAGAAGTGTTTACCTTCCTCAGCTTTACCAGGATTATTCCTGAAATCCAAAGCAAACCTCTACCTTCAGGGAACAGGTATTTCATTGCACAAGCTTATATGAACTGCAGTTCCAGTTTTGGTTTGTCATGTTTGTCAGTTTTTCAGTGCAAGTTAAACACAAGATTTGCCACTCCCGCGTTCAGTTCAAACAGAACAACACGAGATGCATGTGAAATATTACATTGGATAATAATTTCTAAGCAATATTAACCTTACAACCTATATATATATATATGCACACACTGCTAAGACCTGTCTTTAGAGTATCATCTTTTTCACCTCGCTGAAGGGCATCAGCTCATTCTCATAAAATGGGAAACTTAAATTAAGCAAAAGTTTAATCCTGCTCAAAGCCTCTTTGAAGGTCCAAAACATGGAACTGGGAATGTACTCTGACCACAGCAGTGCAGATGAATTGAGCAATTCAAATTAAGCAAAAGTTTAATCCTGCTCAAAGCCTCTTTGAAGGTCCAAAACATGGAACTGGGAATGTACTCTGACCACAGCAGTGCGGATGAATTGAGCAATTCCCTAAGCACAGCCCTGGCAGATGGGCCTTGAGGAAGCTCACCCAGGGCCATCTCTTCCAGAGACTTAATATACCTCCACATGCACCATGAGGGGTTTGGTTTGTTTTTTTTGAGTAGTTTTACTTTGAACTTGACCACACAAATTTCAACCTTCTGTTTCACAGCCAGGTCAATCTGTATTTCAGGATTCAAACTCCTCAGTCCATTTTAATAATGCTAAGTACATTTCCTAAATGATCACACTATTTTGCTTTCTTTCTTATTTATTGAACACCCAGGACTTCAGCAGAAGTTTTGCCACGATTCTTTGAGTAAGCTCCTTTCACTGTTAGGACTGCATGTTTACCCATCCTTTAGTTCTTTATTTTTAATCAGATACTATTCGACAAGAAAACCTTTCAATATCCTTTCTTTAATCAGTTGTTGAAAACATTTTTGGATATTCAAATACCACAGAGCAAATGGGCCTGTCTTAGCCATATGCTAATTCCAAATACTCCAATAGCTTTGTGAGTCATGTTTTCTCCTTACGAAAGCTCTAATGGGGCTATTACTCTCTGAATTCTCACGAAATTTAGTTCGCCTGAAAACTCTCAGCTGAATAACCCACCTCTAGATCCATTAAACATCTTGCATCAGTAAAGTACTGGCTACAGACTAGCCTCTTCCCAAGATACTCAATTTGAGACACAAACAATACTTTCCTTCAAGTTAAAATATCAATTATTTCTTTTAGTGCTTAAGAGCTGTGATAGGCCATAGACTACTAACAATGAAGGAAAGAAGTAATTGCAGCTTTTAGAGATTGTCTTTGAAGTAAAACAGATACATATTTTGCAGAACAAGTACAAGCTGTATTATATTTTGTTGTTATACATCTGCCTCTATTAAATCCACAGTTCATTTCACAAAAATCATGACAGCTTCGGAAACTGCAGTCTCCAAGGGAGTAGTAATATCACTACAGTGATGCTGTACAATTCAGTGTGGTCAACATCAGTCATTAAATAGAAAACTGGTTTTATTAATAATGCTGACACACCGGGTTATGACAATAGGCTTGATGCTAGAAACTTGAAAAAAATAACCAAAACCCAGCAATTAAAAAGCTGGCTGACACATTGATAATAGAGATCCTTGACAAGGAAGATTTTGTCACCTGGAGCTGTTATTTTAGTGTCATTATAGCAAAATAATAACTCAAGCAGTATTGGTTTTAATCCTACAGTGACAATTGGTATGTACCAAAGTAATGATGCTTCTTTTGTTCTCACCAAACATAAGCCTTTGTCCACAATGCCCCATTGTCCTTGAAGACAACAGAACATAAAGGTGTACCAATAACTACATGATTGTGAATAGATCCTGTGAAGGATGGGAAAAGTCAACAACACAAAGTGAATGATACATTTATAATTTTTCAGTTCTCCAAAGAATCCCCACCAACTCACATGAAGATGGCATGTTTGTAAAACTACCTTGAAGGCTTCTTTTACAATCTCAAACTTAACTAGATGTGACAAGTTATGTACTATTTTGCACCATAAAGCAAATGATCATTAGTCCAGATTTCACTTGTAGACCAACAGTATGGGGACCAAGTAACCCTGCAGGCAAAGATCAGTTCTGTGCTTCCACCCTTGTATTTTACAATAAATCCCTCCTGAACAAAAATATTTGTGCAAAAGGAAACAGAAGGTTTTAGTCAGCCATGTCTTTTACACTGGTATCTCTTCAGAGGTAAATTAGAATGGGGGAATATGTCACTGATTCCCCCTCTTAACAGGAGCAAGACAAACCATTTAAGATAAAGAATTACTACAGTAGGAGATAATAAGCAGAAAGCACTGGGTAAACATGTTACTTGAGTACATTTAATTTGGACTTTTATACTGATGTCAGTCCACAAATTAAACAAACCTCCAAATGGTTTAAAAATTGAAAATGTGAGGATTATGCCTCTGAAACAAAAGAAAGAAAGATTTCTTGTTATTGACGATGAAACATGCCTTCTTTGCAGCATGAATATATAGCTTTCATTTTCTCCGTTCATTTGTCTCTACCTAATATCATCCAAACAAACAGATGCAAAATTGAAGGCATGCGGAAAACAAATCTGCTTTAGACATCTGCAATCCTGTCTTTCTCCAAGTGCCTCATTTTCTGGAATGAGATTACTCTGGCTGCGCTTAGCATAGCACGGTAATTGTGCTGAGCACAAAACTGACAATGGGATTACGGATGACCTCTGATACTGCAGTAATTAATGCTGCTCTCCACCATGTAATCTAGGCTTCAGCCTCCTCTTCATCTTGTTCTTCCTGCCACCCACACATCCTTGCCCTGTTTGTTCTGTCAAGGATAGCTCTCTTCAGGTAACAATGGATTTGTTTATATTGGAGTTGGTTAGATGGATACAGACAATCATTTAGCAGTCTGCTATTATAGTGCCTGTCCATATGTAATGTATGAAGCAGTGTCCTTGTAAAGCTTGTTTTTTTCATAGCCATGACACAATAATGTTCAAATCCTCTCTTCCTTATACATACTCTGTAAAGTGCCTTTTACAGAGAAATGGCTGCGAGATACAGCTTCTCTTCCTACTAGAAGTGTCAGTAGACCCTATCATGGTTTTAGTGCAATGGGAATTACAGATAACTACTGATATTGCAGTAATTAATGCTGATACATGCATAAACTCCTACCATGCAATATAGGCTTCAGCCTCCTATTTATTTTTCTTGTTCCTTCACACAGATGCTTTGGCTCTTTGACTATAAGCATTTTCCCACGCTGGCCTGCAATCCAAAGGGTGGGATTCACATCCCTCTAATGAACAGCCAGAGGCATTTTTTACACTGAGCAAGTCTGCAAAAACTTAAGACTTCCAGGATAGTCCAGGAGCATATGAAGATGACGACTCAAACAATGAAAGCAGATTATGTCTTTTTTCATATAGTGCTGCATCTGAAATGCAGGGATGTTATTCGGACTAATTTGCTTAGTTCTAGTTTGACAGTTTCTCCATTATGCTCTTTGAATAGAATGGATAGGATTGTAAATTCCTGACAAAAAGCACAAGGATTAACGAACGCCTGGGGAACTGCAACATACGGCACAGTTGAAGAGGGGAGCTATACAGCAGGAGTACAATTAAAAGAAGATAACATCTTCTGATTTAGGAACTCCCTAAACTGAAAACTGATGGAAGCTGGAAGGAAAATACAATGGAAGAACCATTACTTATTGCTTGTCCCTTGTCTTACACTCATTCATTAAGCATTCATTTCAAACCACTGTCCAAGGCAGGACTATTGGACTGTCATCAAACCTAGCATGGTTATTGTTACGTTCAAAAAGAAGGGTATATCTCAAATCTTGCATCTGCAAAGCTGTCATCAGAAAAGTCACTTAGTCACTTTTTTTTAGTATTGCTCCATGGTGATTGTTGCCCCTATGTCTGCGCTGAACTCTATAACATTAATGTTATTGACAGCATCCCACAACATGGTCCAAATGCCTTTAATGGAACTGGCCCGTCAAGAGGACTTCCAGAACGAAGATAAGCTGTTTGTGGATCCCTATCAGAAAAATACATGGCTTCAAATGATCTGGAAAAGACTCTGCCCCAAGACATGTCACATCCCATTACAGCTACGCCATTTCTGACAGATGTTTGCTAAATGCCTTTTTTTTTTTCCAAAAAAAGCTCCACTAGTGAGCATTCAACAATAAACATTTGTTGATAGTGTTTGACTGAAGTCCCACTTGAATCTTTCTTATTCCTTTTATTTCTTGTCCTGATTCTATGAATATGAACAACAAAGTCCTCTTCTTAAAACAGCCTTTAGTGTATCTATCTCCTCTCCTATTCCTTTCTACCTGGGGATGACAAATAGCCACAATTTACACTAAGCACATGGCAGCACAATGTGAAAAAACACAGCCATCCTTGACACAGGGGTTATTTGACTAAGTGGACACACATCCTAAAAGCTAGCTGAGAATGCAGAACCCAGGAAAATGATCAGCTGAACCTCGACCATGACACATAACCCATACGGCCAATTTACAGCCACAGCGTAAAACTACTACCACTCCCTGGTGATTTCAGGAAGAAAAAGCCCCATTGTCAGGAACCAAAATGCTTCCTGAGTTTATACCACTATTCAGGTAACTGCATACAGCAATTGAGTCATACACATTACCCTTATATTATTTTGTTTTCAAACAGCAGTTACAAATTAAAACCAAAATTAAGTTGCAGTAAGGAGTTAAGTTTCTCTCCTTTGCTGAGCTCTCACAGTATCACAGTATCACAGTATCACAGTATGCTGGAGATTGGAAGGGACCTCAAAAGATCATCTAGTCCAATCCCCCTGCCAGAGCAGGAACACCTAGATAACGTTACACAGGAATGTGTCCAGGCGGGCTTTGAATGTCTCCAGGGAAGGAGACTCCACAACCTCCCTGGGCAGCCTGTTCCAGTGTTCCGTCACCCTCACTGAGAAGAAGTTCCTTCTCAAGTTTAAGTGGAACCTCTTGTGTTCCAGTTTGCACCCATTACCCCTTGTCCTATCATTGCTTGCCACTGAGTAGAGCCTGACTCCATCCTCGTGACATTCCCCCTTTATATATTTATAGACACTAATAAGGTCACCCCTCAGTCTCCTCTTCTCTAAACTATAGAGACCCAGCTCCCTCAGTCTTTCCTCATAAGGGAGATGCTCCACTCCCTTAATCATCTTGGTTGCCCTGCGCTGGACTCTCTCCAGCAGCTCCCTGTCCTTCTTGAACGGAGGGGCCCAGAACTGGACACAATATTCCAGATGGGGTCTCACCAGGGCAGAGTAGAGGGGAAGGAGGACCTCTCTCGACCTACTAACCACCGCCCTTCTAATACATCCCAGGAAGCCATTGGCCTTCTTAGCCACAAAGGCACAGTGTTGGCTCACGGTCATCCTGTCGTCCACTAGGACCCCCAGGTCCCTCTCCCCTACACTGCTCTCTAGCAGGTCGTTCCCCAACCTATACTGGAACCTGGGGTTGTTCCTGCCCAGATGCAGGACTCTACACTTTCCCTTGTTATATTTCATCCCGTTATTCCCTGCCCAACTCTCCAGCCTGTCCAGGTCTCGCTGGATGGCAGCACAGCCTTCTGGAGTGTCAGCCACTCCTCCCAGCTTAGTGTCATCAGCAAACTTGCTGATAGTACACTCAATTCCCTCATCTAAATCATTGATGAATATATTAAATAATACCGGTCCCAGTACTGACCCTTGAGGCACTCCACTAGTTACAGGCCTCCAACTAGACTCAGCCCCATAGACTACAACTCTCTGGCTTCTCTCCTTCAGCCAGTTCGCAGTCCACCTCACTACCTGATCATCCAGACCACACTTCCTCAATTTAGCTGTGAGGATGCTGTGGGAGACTGTGTCAAAGGCTTTGCTGAAGTCAAGGTAGACCACATCCACCGCTCTGCCATCATCCATCCACTGTGTTATTTCCTCATAAAAGGCTAAGAGATTGGTCAAACATGATTTCCCCCTGGTGAAGCCATGTTGACTGCCCCTCATAACCCTCTTATCCTTGATATGCCTTAAGATGGCACCAAGGATAAGGTGTTCCATCACTTTCCCAGGGATGGAGGTGAGGCTGACCGGTCTATAGTTACCCGGGTCCTCCTTCTTGCCCTTTTTGAAGACCGGAGTGACATTTGCCTTCCTCCAGTCCTCAGGCACCTCTCCCGTTTCCCAGGACTTGGTAAAGATGATGGCGAGTGGTCTAGCAATGACTTCCGCCAGTTCCCTCAGCACCCGCGGGTGCATCCCATCTGGACCCATGGATTTATGGATGTCCAGATTGCTCAACTGATCTCTAACCCATTCCTCATCGACTAAGGCAAGTCGCTCCGTCGACCTGACTTCATCTAAGGTCTCAGGGGTATAGGGCTCTTCAGGACTGCCTGCAGCAGAGTAGACAGAGACAAAGAAGGCATTCAGTAACTCTGCCATCTCTGCATCTTCTGTCACCAGGGCACCCATCCCGTTCATCAGTGGGCCTACATTGCCTCTGGTGTTAGTTTTGTCTGCTATGTACTTGAAAAAGCTCTTTTTGCTGTCCTTGACCCTTCTTGCCAGGTTTAATTCTAAGGAAGCCTTAGTCCTCCTAGCTGCCTTCCTACATCCCCTAGCAGCAGCCTTATATTCCTCCCAAGTGGCCAGCCCCTCCTTCCATGACCTGTAAACTCTCCTCTTCCACTTGAGCATACCCAGCAATTCCCTATTTAGCCACACAGGTCTCTTGGCCCTCTTCCTTGACTTCCTACGTGTCGGGATGCTCCGATCTTGAGCACGGAAAAAGCAGTCCTTGAATGTCAACCAACTATCTTGGGCCCCTTTACCTTCAAGCAGCCTTGCCCATGGGATTTCCCCTAGCAATTGCTTGAAAAGGCCAAAGTTTGCCCTGCTAAAGCCCAGGGTTGCAATTCTACTTGCTATTCTCCTAGTCCTACCACACAAGATCCTCAATTCCACCATCTCGTGGTCGCTGCAACCAAGGCAGCCCTCAACCCTTACTGCTTTGACCAGATCCTCCTTGTTAGTGAGGATGAGATCCAGCAGCGCTCCTCTCCTGGTCGGCTCATCCACCATTTGCAGGAGGAAGTTATCATCCACACACTGGAGGAACCTCCTGGACTGCGGCTGGGTTGCCGAGTGGTCCTTCCAGCAAACATCAGGGAAGTTAAAATCCCCCATGACGACCACGGCCTGTGACTGTGAGGCCGCTCTCAGCTGCCTGTAGAAGGCCTCGTCAACTTCCTCACCCTGATCTGGTGGCCTGTAACAGACACCTACAACAGTATCCCCCCTGCCAGCCTGCCCCTTAATTCTCACCCACAGACTCTCAACTCGCTCATCATCTGTCCCCAGACAGAACTCGGTGCATTGTAGTTCCTCCCGCACATAAAGAGCAACCCCACCACCCTTCCTGGCTGGCCTGTCTTTCCTGAAAAGGACATAGCCCTCCATGACTATATTCCAGTCATGTGAGCTGTCCCACCAAGTCTCTGTAATTGCCACCAGATCATAGTCTCCTGACTTAACACAGGTTTCCAACTCCGCCTGTTTATTTCCCATGCTGCGCGCATTGGTGTACAGACATTTCAGGGAGCGAGCTGAGCACACCGATTTCACCCTAGGATTATAGGAGGCCTCCCAGTCTTCATTAATTCTGGAGCACATATATTAATCTCTATGTAAAAAAATTTCAAGTTGGCACTGTGAAAAATAACATTTCTACCATATTTAGGTACTGACATTAATCAGTTTTACATAACTCATAGACACTTAAACACTACTAAAATTAAACTTAATGAAACTGAAATTATGGAGTAACATTAAAAAAACTTCTAACAAGAATTAACCTACATTCATGTTATAGAAGGTAAATTCATAGGAGCTTTCGAGTTGTGCTACTAGCTATGTGGTCATAGTTACACACTTACGGAATAGCAGACACAGACACCAGAGCCCCTATTACCGCATAATAGTAATCGATTATCTTAAGTTGCAATGACATGAAAAGGTATGTGATTCCAAGTCCTATTTACCAATCCCAAGATTTTCTGGTGGATCTGGACTTGAGCAGCTGTGTGTGGAAGAAATTTGTGTACTTGTGGATCTATTAATTACCTCCTTTACTTTAAGCTTAACTTAGGCATGTGAAAATGAAAATTAGGAACTCACTCTCATTTAAAAATAATCTTTTTTTATCTGCTGCTGCTGAACCTTGTGAAATCTGTGCAATTCTCCCTTCCTTAGGTATTGATGGAAATACTTATTCGAAGAATGGAAGAAAACTCAGCAGCTTTCTAGCTGTGTTAGGAAATTTGCTAATGAAACAGCATTCTAAGGGAGTTCAGCCTGAACTCAGGATACCTACAACTTTCAGAGTTCCTTGGTTTTATATTTATATTCATCTGCCTTTACTGACATGCAGGTTTGTTTTTTTGTTTGTCTGGTTGGTTGATTGTTTTTTGTTTTGTTTTGTTTATGGATTATGCAACACAAAAACTTTATCTATGTGGCAAATGCATTATACTGTAGTGTACCCTCTCTTCTCCCTGAATTAATTCCAAATGACTTTTTTTTTTTTTATGTCATGGAGCAATAGTACTAGAAAAACTATCAATTTTAACACAGAGTGGATGAGTATATCTTAAAATGGTAATATTACAATTTCCAGGAGCTGTCAGCACTCACGGGAAAAGAAAATCCAAGCTCAAGAATATTCATACCAGTGCAGTACTGAGAAAGTTCATATTCTGCTTCTCAACTGGAGTAAGAGGTATATAAAGCATATATACATTCACAGTCTTGCTAATTTCAGAGGTAATGAATTAAATAGCAAATTTCACTTATTTACAAATTTTGGCAACCCTAATTTGAAGGCAGCTCATGACACATGTACCTATATGCTTAGTGACTGCTTCTCAAAATCAGTCCCAAAAATCAACTTTAAAAAAAAAAACAAAAACCCAATAACAACAAAACAAACCTAAACTTTTTCTTGAAAGTAAAACTGGAAAGACAAGACACAGTTACACAGAAAGACAAACTGCATTTTCCTAGTCGATTTAAAATGGAAATTAGTGGATTAGAACATCAGAGTAATTAGCATGCCTGCAAGCCAGCCAACCAAACAAAGTAAGCATAGGGATGCAATCCACATGACCAAGCTTCAGCTATCAAAAAGCTACCTATCTGCCCTGCACTAGCTGCTTAGGCTCCTTGTGTCATCTGTGGGAAGAAACAGGCAACTCCAAACCACAATTTCCATTATTCCATTATCTGTTAAGAAAGTGTTTAACACAAATATAATCATCTTTTCTGCACCTACTGACCAAGGAACAAGTCTAGGTCACTACCTTCAATTTACTGCCGAGGTTTAAGGACTAAATTTAGTTAATCTGATGAGTTTTAAAAACACTGAAAAGACATTACTTTAAAAATACAAGACGGCATACTTTCCTGCAAAGCTAGAATTACTAGACAGCTAGCATTCTTGGGTTTTATGGAAAAAAGTCTTTTAAAAACAGATGCCAAGGAAGAAACGAGCGTAACAGCTAATGAACAACTTTCCAGACTTTGATTTTTTTCTGTTGAAAAAAATGATCAGAAAAAAGTTGAATGTGACTTTGGAATTGGAATTCTGAAGTGATATACCCACAGAAAACCTCAGAAGGCTATTTGCTATACAAATACTAACCAATCCTCATTCTGTCTGTATGACACCTAAGGTCAGTGGTGATGAATCCCAGGGGTCAAAACAGGTGTTCTAGTGAGTTTGTGGAGGTCCATCTATGAAGACGCTAAAACCTGACTGGATATAGTAGTCCTGGGCAAAAGGCTTCAGCAGGGAGGCTGGACTAGATGACCTCCAAAGTACCCTGACAAGCTCAACCTTTCTGTGATTCTTTGCTCTGATTCCAGCCTTGCTCTCGTTCCAAGTGGTCCCAACCCCAGGTTCTTCTCAGATCAATGCTCACAAACTGGTAAATCCCAGCATCAAACCAGCACAGACAAGCCCTTTCTGGTTAGGAATAATCTGACATTGTTCTGTTGACTTTGGAGCGTTAGTCATTTACAATGTTTGAGGATTTATCCCTGAAGTACTTCACTTTATCCAGCCTTATACAGAGCTACATTAAATACTACTATTGCTAAAACAAATTGTTCATTATCATTTTTTTTCTTCTTGGGAGGCTTCGTAAGAAGAACATTTCATACAAATGTACTGGCAACTACATATCCTGGCTCATTATGCGATTAGTTGTCCCTTTGTTTGGCTTCAGTAGTCCAACAGCACTGGCAATTGACACAGACACAGTAGATGTATTTCTATACACCTATTTTTTGAACGCATGGCCTCATTTTTTTTTTTTTTTTGTCAAGCACATTCTTACTGCCATCTCACTGGCTCTTGAGCTCATGATAGGCTTTCTTCCTCCACTGGCTGCTTCTTATGTCACCTTTTAAAATACCACTTTTAAATGCAAGCAAAGCCTAAGCCCTCTACTGTCCCTTTATAAGTTTTGTCAAATCCTGCCAAGAGAGATGTCATACCTGGATTCTGGACTACTGAAGCTCTGCCTGATCTTTTGCACTAGTTACAGGAAACACATGCTGACGCTACTTTTATTTTTTTGTTTTTACAGTGCTAACTAATTATGGTTAATTTGATGCCCACTTATGTCATATGTACATAATTGCTTAATGATATTGTTTTTTCTCAGTACCTGCCTGTTCCAAAAAACAACTTGAAAAAGAAATAACAAACAACAAACCCAAACCTTCTCTTGGAAGCAAAACTGGAAAGACGAGATAATAGTTGCACTATTATCATTACTATTATTTGCACTAGACAAACTGCATTTTCCTAGCATGTCTACAATGAAAATCAGTGGGCTTACAACATGAATGTAATTAGCATGGCTGCAAGCCAGCCTGATGATGAGAATGATCATTTGACAGGAGGAAACGATGTGTTCTTCACGTGGCAAATCTCATTTTGCTGCCTGAAGACAGTCTTTCTGTCCTTGTCGTTTGGTGTGTTCTTTTTTTTTGTCCTTTTCAGCAGCTGTTCCTAGAAATGGCAGTATTTATCGTTATAAGACGTATTTATTGAAATTGCTTAAAAACTAAATTTTTGAATGTATTGGCCTACTCTTTTTTTTTTTTCTCAGGCACATTTTTACTGCTATCTTATATGCTTTTGAGTTTCTTACATTTTTTTTTTCCCCCAACTGGCAGCTCTTGCTTCTTAACATCATCTCTTAAAACATCACTTTTAAATACAAGCAAAGCGAAGTCCTCTACAGTTGCTGTCACACAGAGGCAGATCTTCACTTGAACGAATTCTAACGTGTGCAAGATCTGTGCATGGAACACTGACTTTTTGCATTTTATAACTCTGCAGATTTCCAATATTAATATCATCATTGACTAAAAGAGATGGTATAGGTCCAATGTTCTGATCTGAGTGATACTGAGTAACTCAGTTGTAGCAACTCGTCTTAATTGTTGTTCTGAAGACTAATCCTCCTGGCAAGACCAAATCAATGTTTTCATTCCCACTGAAGGAATTTAATCAGCCCTTCCACTGAGACAAGGTAATAGATCATGTGTTCCTCTTTCTAGTCCATTGCAACACAAAATGAAACAACAAAGTAGAATTTACAAACCCCTATTTTATTTTGCACTTCAGTAGACCTGCAGAACACATAATGTCAGTGATTATTTTGTATACATAAAAGATAAGAGTCACAGGTTTTATAACTTCAAGCTGACTCCTAATTAACTACACAAGGGAATAGAACATTTTTACCCAGCCCTGGTAAGTTTATAGAGCCATTCAGTCCTGAAATCAGAAGGCGTTTATCTCCATGTTTTCTTCACAGATTTAAACCAAAACAAAATGGATTTTCTTGACCTGTTAGCATTTTAATTATTACTGCTCTGATTTCTGAAGCATGATTCTGAGTATGTTAGCAGACAGCGCGGTACTACAGCACTGAGGTGAAGCATACGATTAATCTTGTTTCATGCCTTCACATAAAATATGGTATGCCAAAAGCAACATCTTTACCGATTTGCATCAGTAGTGGCTAATGAGCACGCAGACATTTTCAGAGAAGCAAACTTTTCAAACGATGTTTTGTGAAGCTTCAAGTCTCTAGGAAGTGACATGAAAATGACGTGAAACAGAAGACAGCTTTTCAGACAGTAATGGGAAGAACTGCTACATATTTGCTGATATGTCGGGAAGAGATTAAATGCTTTTTATATGCTGATGTAGCATTTCAGCCAATGGCAGTACATTATTCAGTTATCACACTGGTCAACACAGTTCATGTGTGTAAGCAGAAGTAATCAAATATAAAGAAATTGGCCGTTATGTTCTACTTCCCAACAGAGCCATTACTGCTAAGTGACTATCTTGCACTTCCATTACCAAATCCTGTCCTTCATACTTTTATAGTATGGTTGTAAAACTCACTTTGGCCTTTACATGCTCTACAAGCTCCACGATGAGAACACAAACTGAAAATAAAGTTAGGCAACTCTTAGATAGTCTGAGTATTTAAAAAATGGAAGCAAAAGGATTTTAGAGTTCTTTCAGCACCTAATAATGACTTCTTTTTTCCAGTGGTAATGTGATTTCATGACGTAGTATTTTTAAGAACTGTATCTAGATGAAAAAGCTATATTTAGGGATTACAGATCAGTGCTCTTCTCCCATCTACAAAAAGCAGCTGTAGGGTGCACTGTGGGAACTACAGGAAGAGGAGTCTACTTCAACATCTTGTAAGCTGCTAAGTCTATAATTAAGATCACCAAGTACCTGGATAAAGATAACCTGCTGGGAAGACACCAACATGACTTCTGAAAAAGGCAGTCCTGCTTCATCTTGCTGGGTTCTTTAATGGTGACAATACACATAGGGATAAAGGAAATATAGTCAAAACTGCACACTTGGATTTTTCAGAAAGCATTTAATAAGGGTCCATGTGAAAGGCTCTTGCCAGGCAGTAGGTAAAAGGCCCTGCTGCAGACAAGCTAATTTAACTCTGTCTATATATAAACTATATATGTAACATGCTATACAGAGAAGTCTAATTAACAAACAGGACGAGGCTTTTCAGCATGTAATGTCAGCAATGGGATCCCCCAAGGATCATTGCTGGAGTAAGTTTTACTTATCAGTGACCTGGAGGAAAGTATGAATGGGGAAACTGTCCATTTTGAAGCTACTAAGCTCTCTTGATCAAATACCGCTCTAATTACCAGCAGCTCCAGAAGGACATAGAAAACAGAAAGAATGATCAAAAAGGTGACAGATGAACCCCAACGTACACAAATGCATGCATGAAGAAAAAATAATGTGCATGCACACGTAGACTTGGAGGAGATATGAGCAGAACAAATGATAGGAACTGCCCAAGCCTACATTCTCTTCTTAAATGATGTTTGTCATTGCCACAGAGACATGATGCTTAGCCAACCAGACAGCTGAACTCTCTGAACTAAATTGATGGGGTTTTATGTTCTTAAGAAATAACCAATGAAATGACAGTGAAATTTAGCTAAGAATCCATGACGTTATTCATGTAGTCTATTTAAAAACAACTCCCCGGGAAAACACACTGCATACATATTAAGTATAGCTGTTCAATTAAGAACAAACTAGACTTTAAAAACCTAGGGTTTAGAACTCATCTCCTTTAATACCATTTATAGGCTCTTTACTCAGTATTCTGTAGGAAACCTAATTATCTGGCAATTTAATATTATAAAGAAAAAAAGTTTTTTAGTGGATTACCAAGAAGAGGGTTGTATTTCTAAGATGGCACACTGAGAAACAATATCTCCTTTCCTGAAATTCCTCCTCCATAAACATGGTCAATGATGCTATTAGCTGTGACTTTTTCATTCCAGCGCTTTATATAAGAGATGGAAGGTATTAGAGAACACCATCAGCTGACCAAAATGCAAATCTTTTAGCATTTTTCCTTTGATAAATGACACATAAACATTTTAATTTATTGTGGATAAAATCTTCTCACCTTATTTACCAAATTCCTAGATACTGGAAAAAAATAGATTGATGTAGTAACTGTCACTTTCAACTATGTAAAGAGAACTATTCACAAAATGTTAGAACAAAAGGCAAATGGGGAGTTATCTGTCAGGAATAATGAATAAGCACAACTGTGTTTACAAATTCATCTTGATGCATTAGGCTCTGATAGCCGAGTAAGAGCCAGGAGACCCCACTATGCTGATGTATTAAGAAATTCCAAATAAAGTTGCACATGTCAGAATTACAGTGCAATTACCACAGTGAAGGTCTTTCTTTGATTCTTTTGATTCAATAAAGTACCAACAGAACTAAACTATGATTTTATTTATCCATAATGACTTCTGAAAAAAACTTTAACATTATGTTATAAAAATTTACACATCTATTAAAATCCCCAATTATCTCTTTGTCCCATGTCCTCAGTACCAGTACAGAAAGCTCACACAACCCTGGAAACTTCTTAATGCTTATCTTGTCTAAGTCTCCCTATGTAAAATTTGTGACTTCAAATCCTTTTGGACTAACACAGATCATAATTTTGCTATGTGGGATGCTGATCTGCTAACTTAATTGCAGTTACTTGCAGACTTGCATGAAAATTGCATGAAAAATGCCAATTACATCAGAGACCAGAAATCTGTTTTAACTCAGGCCCTTTCGTTGGTCACAGAGCAGCAGGGTGGTATCTCTTCTTTCCCAAGAGAAAACACTCTTCTGCATTACATCCCTTATGCATGGCCACTGTGGCCTGATGCATTTTTTGCTGTTCACAAAATTTACAGTTTTCCTCAGCTTTTCATGTTGGCTAACTTATCCAACTCCCTAGACAGTAACCAATCTTGGTGAATTCCTTGGGGTCACCTTATTGCTCTTTGCAGCATGGCAAAAGTAACACAAATGACACTAGGCCAGATGATGACTAACAATTAGGCTTTCCAAACTGAATCAAACCCCACTTCTAAAGTCTGTTAAGGTGTCACTCACTCAAATTCACATCTGTTGGAAAAGTTAAAGGCATTATGAAATAAAAAGGTGGAATGACCAGGAGGTAAGAAAAAGAAAAGGAAGAGGTTTCAGTAATCACAGAAAAATCCATATTCAGCTTCCTGTACAGTTGTGTTACTGCTATCCAGATGAGAAAAGACATGTTTTAGAAACACTGACGAAAAAGAAAGAATCTTATTTGCACACAGTGGATGCTAGGATTAAAATTTGCTTTCAGACTTGTAAGAATACCAGAGAATATTCCTCTCATTAATATTTGCTTTTGTCTAACTTTGATTTAATGAATTACAACATGGTTACTTTTCATGCTGTGCCCAGGATGAAATTTCGAAACATGGATATGTAAAACTGAATTGCATAAAAATAAGAACACAGTAATCATTAAATTAGGTTTCAGCAACCTAAAACCATAAATGGAATTTGGTATTATTAGAATTAACAATAGATACAATATTAAAAACTACACACTGAAACAGATCTTAACTGAAAGCATGCAGTGCTACCATCAATTTTACAGATTTGGCAGCAGAGGAAAATCGTATTTATGGGTGAGGTCTAGAAATTGGTTTTGCTGGATCAGTAATCTGGATATTGCTGGATATTAATCTGCCCATCAGTTTTAAAGGGTGGAAGTTTAGTATAATATGTTTCTGCAAATTACATTTCTAAGTAACTGCACCAAACCAAGAGCTGGCCAAATTAAATTTAGCACTAATACCAGAAAACAGTCACTGATTGGAGAGGACTTTGAGCAACTTGGTCTAGTGGAAGGTGTCCCTGCCCATGGAAGGGGGTTGGAACTGAGTGAGCTTTAAGGTCCCTTCCAATGCAAACTATGATACAAAGAAAAAGGGCTTGAATTAAGAGTAATTCCATCAGCCTTTCCTGGCATCCATACAGGCATGTCATTTGCCTCTGGCCGACAGGCAGTGAATGACAGTCCCATGCTGAACTCTGAAGAGGCTAGAAAGCAGGTTAGGCTGTGACGAATAACATGCTGCTTCTCCTAGCACAACAATCAGATGCTTGAGATATTCAGAATTTCTTGTAAGATCATTTAATGGAAAGCAACAAATGAGCATGGTGTTGTTCAGGGACTAAAACAGATGTAACCTTCTAGCATCACTCACTGCCCCCCTACCTATCTTACACATCATTATTGCACCATTGCCTGGGACATGAATTTGCTGGACTCTCCGTCTGTTCAAAGCAGCAGGAGCTGTGGATCTTGCCCCAGTGGGAAGTTAATCACTAAACACACGCTATTTCCTTCTCCTTCTGAAAACTGCAGGTGAGAGTTGTGCTGATCCTGGAGATTTAAGTTCATTTAGGGCTCATGTTATCACGTTTTGTTCTATCCTCTCTTTAGTTTATTGGATTTTCACAGCTTGGCTCGAATTCCAAGTCCAAATGAATCTTCAAAATATGAATCAACTTTCAAATCTCCAACTTTTGTAAGGTTTATCCCACACTTCACTGTAATTCTGCTTTCCTGGTTTGTTAACTACTGCAGACCTCAAGGAAGTTTCATTATGAGGAGTTTGTGAGGCTCTAAAGATGATTTTCCTCTCATTGCTCATTTCTGTATTCACCAAAGGGTAGCAGCAGACTAGACCAGTCTGACTCAGATGGCAAGACACCCTCCATGTTTAATCTCTTTTGAAATAAATTCTGTATCTTAAACATACTAAGACCTGAAATAAAGCATTTGCCAATTGAACTAGAATGTGAAACATAAATATGGCCCTGTGACTTGGCTATTGGGAACTTTGTTGAGCCTACTGGAGCTGTAAATTGTCCTTTTCATAGATTTATAATCATTAGATTTATGATCATTTTATTGAAGGTGTTTTTCCCTACTTTTACGGGTTTTTCTGGTCTCAATAACTGGTGATTTGTTTTCAGCTTGCTTTTACTGGCTTTTAATTACTTTACAGTACCAATTATTTACCTGCGAATTATTTTCCATTTTTGCAAGGTTGTAAAATAACAATGGGCATTATTGACCAGACCAGGAACTTAGGAACTGTAGAGGCTACTTTCAGAACAACAGTATGCTGTAATTTTTCTTCTAAGGCTTAAAAATGCTGAAACACGGATTGTAGGCTTTGCCATACATACAAATGCACAAAAAAGTTCTTCCAACACAGGAACAGTAGATCACATTTATAAGTACTTTTTGTCCTCTACTTTTTCTGAATGTCATATTGCTCCCTCACACAGAGAACTGCAGCTAATGGCTCAAGGTCCAGCTGGAGACGAGTGGAGTCATTCAGGGGTTGGTGTTGGGACCAATCCTGTTCAACACATGGATCAAATCAAGTGGGATTGAACAAGTTTGCTGATGACACCTAGCTATGTGGTATGTTGATGCGCTGGAGGGAAGGGATGCCATCCAGAGGGACCTGGACACATTTGAGAGGTAGGACCATGCAAACCCCATGAAGTTCTACAAAGCAAAGTACAAGGTCCTACACCTGGGTAAGGCCAATCCCAGGCACAGCTTCAGGTTGAGCAGAGAAGAGATTCTGAGCAGCACTGCAGAGAAGGACTTGGGGGTGTTGGTCGATGAGAAAATGAACATGAACTGGCTTCAGTGTGCGCTCGCAGCCCAGAAAGCCAACCGTATCCTGGCCTGCATCAAAAGGAGCATGACCAGCAGGTCGAAGGAGGTGATCCTGCCCCTCTACTCTGCTCTCGTGAGACCTCACTTGGAGTACTGTGTGCAGTTCCGGTGTCCTCAACATAAAAAGGACATGGAACTGTTGGAACAAGTCCAGAGGAGGGCCACGAGGATGATCAGGGGACTGGAGCACCTCCCGTATGAAGACAGACTGAGGAAGTTGGTGCTGTTCAGCCTTGAGAAGAGAAGGCTGCATGGAGACCTCATAGCATCTGAAGGGGACATACAAGGATGTTGGAGAGAGGGACTCTTCCTCAGGGACTGTAGTGATAGGAGAAGGGGTAATGAGTTTAAACATACACGGGTTAGGGCTAGTTTAGGTTTAAGGAAGAAGTTCTTTACTGTGAGGGTGGTGAGGCACTGGCATAAGTTGCCTAAATAAGTGGCAAATGCTCCATCCCTGGTGGTGTTCAAGGCCAGGCTGGACAGGGCTTTGGGTGGTGTGGTCTACTGTGAGGTGTCCCTGCCTACAGCAGGGGGGGTTGGAACTAGATGGTCTTAAGGTCCTTTACAACCCTAACCATTCTATGATTCTATGAATATAGGTTGAGCTCATGCTCTAAGTATTGACACAACACAAAAGCCGCTATAGCACTGTATGACTTGACTTTTAGTAAGAAGGTGATTAAATGTATAAAATATGTCTGTTGGGTCCTAAGGACTTACCTGACTATTTTACAATGAGTTTCTGTCAGGTGTCTGAGTATAGATTCTATCCTCTACTGCCTAATCAAAGTAAGATACTGAGAAATGAATTTTCAAAGGGAGACATTGCTGTACAGTACAACTGCAGCAAGATTAAAATGTACCCAAAGGCACAGGGCTCATGACTTCATTTTAACATCAAACACTGAGAGATGTCTCATTTTCCTACTGTATTGAAAGGAGGAACTACAATTCTGCTCTGTTTAGCCTAATTTTGCACACTTTTGCATCTTACATGGTATATCTGGAAAAAGAAGGTCTGCAGCAGAAGGGCCAGAGTGTGCTTTTGTTCTTTAAAGACTCAATATGAGAAATGTTAGTTTGATTAATATTTCTCACTAGGTCATTGAAATGCCTGGAAAACATTTCAGTGTTAACTATGTGTTCTGCTATTTCTATAACATTTTCTCCCTCTTTGTGCTATTAAAACAACACATGACACAGAAATGTTACCCAGACAATATTCCCAGAACAGTGTAGCCTCAGCAAACCTCAATGCTTTTAGCAAGAGATTCAAGATGGATTTGCCCAGTGCAAAAGTAGAAATTGTGTTCCATCCATGGTTAGCTGAAGTAATAGTTAAAAATGCATATAATGCACCACTCTCGCTATTGATATATTTAGCCTGTCTTTCAGAATTTATAGAACATCTGTAATGATTTCTGGTTTTATTCTTACAGCATATTCAAAAAAGAACAAATTATCAAGACTGGATTAAAGTTGTATTTAACATGTAAAAGTATTCCCTGTTGCATTTTCGAAATAAGTTTGTAGTATGCTTTTGTTTCAAGATATTTCTGTAGTCCATGGAGGTCATAAATCAAGTGTTACCGTTAACTTTACATTAAATTGATATATTGTTTTTAGCCAAAGTATTTTTTTCCATTCTTCCTTTTGATTGAGATTTAACCACACACTATTCCCTAAATCAGAAAGGACATCATATGAATGATTTGTGATATCAATCTACCCTAAGTAGATTAAGAACTGAAATTATTTCTCTAAGGGTAATATTTGTGTGTGTGTGTATATATATATGTGCATATATATATACATGCATATATATACAATATACATACACACACATACCTATGAAATCTCATTTTTTTTTTCCCATGCAAGTCCTGAACTTGTTATCTAAATAATGACAGACAGGACTATATATATTTACTGAATATTTATTCATTGTATCCTTGGCAAATGATTTGAGGATTCTAGCTCTTAAATTTTATGATCTTTGAAAAAACAAAACAAACCAAGAGGTGTATAAAAATTAAGTTCTTATCTTGGCTGCCTTAAACATGAATTAAAAAAAACAGTTTCTCCTCTCTTGATCAACATTCTGAACTGGTGTTAGGTCTTGATTTCATGGCCAGGCTTTATCCCCTGCCATTCCTCAGTACCAGCCCAGTATTTGTGCAGCTGTAAAGTTCACCAGATCAAAGAACTGATATGGTTCATTAATTACCTTTTTCATTTCCTGGGTCAGATTTTGCTGAGACAATGAGGTACATGGGTAAAACGGCAGCAAGAATGAGCAGCCGCAAAAGCAGCAAGACAGGTAAAGAAAAGCCGAAGCAGGGTTCCTCCAAGCAGCAACTGGGCTGGTTTATGTGTTTTCAAGGAATTGTTACTCTACAGTGTGATGAAGTGAAAAACAGGGGTAAGGTCCCAATTCACTGACAAAAATAGAAAATCTGCTGGGAAATTTCTGGAATTTGAAGGCTTCAAGGCCTATAAGAGCTTACTTATTTAATAAATTGGAAAGAGAGCAACAAGCAACCTGTCTTGATTCAGGTGATGTTTATAATTTACAGGACATCTAGAAATCCCTCAGGTTTAGCATGTGCCGTAACAGACTTCCCAGTACATACTGGCAACATGAATGAAAATGGAACAGAAAATCTAACATAAAGAAATAAATTATTTTTGTACCAGTTAATGTGTATCTTCCACTTTTGCACATGGCTATAGTACCCTTACCTACAGTAGTCCGTATTTCTAGAAATTACAAGTAATTCTGTAGTTCATTTTTTTCCCTAATGAAAGCTGAAAACCTGAATCAACTGACTAAATATGAAAGGTTGGAAAATATCAATATCAATTATTGACACTGTGAATTATGGAGCGATTTCAAGAACGCAGAAGAAAATTTTGCATGTTTGGCCAGTTTTCGCAAAATTTTGCTACATTTTATATAACACCAGTATTTTAGGTAATAAACCTGCCAGACTTTCAAAACAATCAAGAATATGCTTGCAACCACACTTCATATTGATTATTCACAGAATTAGTCAAGCTGATATTTTAAGCTGTAAAGAAAGTTCTCCTAAATCTCACTCAATGAGATCTTAACAGTAATCAGTACTTTAGGAAACTTAAGTCCATATTGATTCCTGTCAAGTAAAGTGTTTAACAGTGGCGCACTACAAGCTTTAAGCCACAACTTGCTGCTAACTAGAGGTGCATAAAAAAATCTCATGCTTTCAAACCTAAGTTCCCCAGCAGGTAATCTGGAAATGAGGTATGATTCTAACAGGATCATGTTTACCATTTAACAACAGTCCAGTGTTTAAGAGGTTCATTTTTACAGGGCACTGAATTCACAAGAAAGACTGTTACCATGTTTATTAACTTAAGAAAATGGTTAAGTTCTGATTCCTATTCATATTTTTAAAACACAGACTTCACAGAAGACAAATTTTAGTTAGAAGTAAAGCTTCCCCATGAAAACATAGCTTTTAACTGTTTCATAAATTGTGGTGGTTTTTTTTTTTTTGTTTTGTTTGTTTGTTTGTTTTTCCTGGGCAGTTTTTATGACCTCATCCTGTGATGTTTCTTTTGGATAGCATTTTTCTGAACCTAAGAATGGAGCCTTTCTGAGCCCTGAACCCTCCTAAGTCAGGGCTGGCAAGAGTTGGATTTGAGAAAGATAGATACCCAAGACTCACTGAAGACAATGACCATCAAACAGAAGAGTTCAAAGGACAAGCATTTGAAGCCAGAAAGTCATAAAATCACAAAATGGTTTGGGTTGGAAGGAACCTTAAAGCTCATCCACTCCCGAACCCTGCCATGGGCAGCAACACCTTCCACTTCAAGCCCCATCCAACCTGGCCTTGAGCACTGCCAGGGATGGGGCAGCCACAGCTTCTCTGGGCACCCTGTGCCAGGGCCTCAGCACCCTCACAGGGAAGAACTTCTGCCTAAGAGCTCATCTCAGTCTCCCCTCTGCCAATTTAAAGCCATTCCCCCTTGTCCTGCTACTAAATGCCCTTGTCAAAAGTCCCTCTCCAGCTTTTTTGTCAGCCTCTTGAAGTCCCAGGAGGCTGTTAAAAGTCGCAACGATTAAGGGCACTGCCTTGAAAACACACTTTAAAGTGAAATACAGAAGACACCAAAAAAAGCAGTACAGTCTCAAAAAAAAAAAACCAAACTGTGAGACTAGTTATTTCTCCTGTGCTACAAATCATTAAACTTGCAGGTGTCCTGTATTCTTGGGAACAATTTTGAAAGAAATCTCTAAAATCACAGTGCATCAGGATGCTTTGGAATGACACCATCTAGCCTGGGAGTATAAGGCTGCATGTAAGCAGAAGTCTTGAAAGTCTCTTTTAAGCCTAGATCTGTCAGATCGCTAGGTAATTTTTAAGTAAAAATGACACTGAAAGAAGAGGTGTTTTCATTTAAATAAAAAATTGCCACTTTGAGTTCCACAGAGAGGAATGCAGAAGGCGACCAAGTGCGGTACAAACACATTACAGAACTAAAGTATCAACCACAGGAAACAAATGAAAATACTGTGAAAGTGCACTGCTTATCAGGATTTCTGACATGCTAGACAAATTAAATTGGTGCATTTGCTCTGAAATCAGTCCTCCTACATATGGGCTTGCTGAATATGCAGAAAAGGAGGCGAAGGGACCATAGCCTATGTAAAAATATTTACAGTGATTAATCTGATCTGTAGCTTTAAAGAAAGAGCATAAGAAAATCTGCCATATGCTTTAATGGCAGCAACTCTTGG
This sequence comes from Pezoporus occidentalis, assembly GCF_034315485.1. NCBI lineage: Eukaryota > Metazoa > Chordata > Aves > Psittaciformes > Psittacidae > Pezoporus > Pezoporus occidentalis. Next base: position 397,995 of record NW_026914051.1, on the reverse strand, counting down.
CAATCAGCAAAATACAGCTCGGAAATGCACACTGGTGAAATTATAACATGTCCACTGCATAGCACCATCTTCTAGATAAAGATAAAACCAAACAAATAGCAATCAAAAATTACCTGTGGAACTATTCAGAAATTACTGCAATTCACAATCCAAGTTGCTCATGGGAGATTTTAACAATACAGATTTGTACTGAATAATGCAAACAGTCTGACACTATGTAAGTGGCTCCCTGGTGCCTGGAAGAGAATTTTGTGATCCAGAAAGTAAAACCTTCAACCCCAGGAGAATCTGTGTGGGAAGCAATACTTATTTATAGAGGCTCCGACACTAAGGAAAGCTGTAATGGAGGTAATCATAACTGATAGCTTGAATTCAGCACAGAAACAAGAAATGGGCTAAGAGAGTGCAAGAACAGAAGGTGCTGCAGCTGCATCAAGGAAATGCTGGGGCCTTAAGAAAACTGGAAAGTAATATGGAAATAATACAACTTAGGTTTTGCTTTCAGAGGATGGGGAAAGGTGCTCTCTTTCCATTATGTGTTTACTAAACATCTGCAGACAAACTTTGTAAATACCAGATGCTCAGTGAAGTATCTCTTAACAGATTCATGAGCTTATTCTGTAACAACTGAGCGCTTGGGCTCCACATCACTCTGACTTTGCTCAACCTGTGCTTTCCAGCAGTGAGAAGCAGCTGGTTTACATATCATTTATGCCTGAACAGCTAGAAATAGCAGTAGGTAATACGAAAAAAAGAAGGTTTAATTAAAGCATTTCCAGAAGAAAACTAAGAGGTCAGGCCAATGCTTCAAAATGAGAAGGGATATAAACAAAACACAAGGAAAGCCCAAAGAAGCAGAAGCATTATTAGGATGCGAAGCACATTGGCTGGCTAAGGAAATCATCTCAGTGTCTTCTGATAATTTTCTCATGGCTGAGACCTTAAAAGCATTTCCATACCTCATCCATGACAGAAGGAGATTCAGAAGATTGTCAAGGTGGTACAAATACAGTTCCAAGCCCATTAAGCATTTTAGTGCTATTTTAGTACTCGGTTCTAGACGAGCCTTTCCCCCTCACTTCAGCTGCACTAGTTATTAGCAGAGGGTCTTGGGACTAGTCAGGAGAATTTTGGGTGGGTGTCCCACAAGTCTTGCAGGACCTGGGTGTAATACAAATCACACCCAGAAAGTACTACACATGAGATAAAATTTAAGGGAATTACTTAGGAGATTAACTACGGTGGAATTAAAAAGAGAGAAAAAACTTAGATGGTGCATTAGGAAAAAAAAGGCTGAAGCAAACTACTTCAATCTGGTAAGTAACACAAAAAGTCATTATTACAAAGTACAGGTATTTGGGATATACCAAACTAGATATAATGTTAGAAAATACATCCTGGAAAAGCTTAATTGGCAGAAGAACAGACTGTATGGTGTATTTTTGCCTTTTTTTTTATTCTTGATCTAGACTATTTCATATATTCTGTGATGTGGATTAGCAATCTTTGAGTTTTGTGAGGTAATTCTGAGATAGCAATCACTAATTTACATAATTAGCATAACAGTAATTATATGATTACTGTAAATATATGTAAAACTAATAGTGTAATTAGAATATGTAATTACTACTTGTAATTACATAATTAGGTATGATGAAATAACTAAAACTCTCACGAAAAAAAGAAGATACTTACGAGCCCAGCTATAGAAACTGGTATAGTGCAGAATTACCGTGGTGTATAAAAAGAAAATTTATTATTTTAATGCTCACTATGTTAAAGTTAGCTCAAAAGTAAACGAATGCTAAAAGTTTGTGAACTGTGCCATAGTACTAGAAGAATTTATTGACTTTCCTTAACAGGGGTAGTTCAATGCTTGCAGGCAGTAATCAGACACACATTATTGCCACCCTTAATTATTTATTATTTAACAATAAATCTTCATATGCTTGAATTCATATGCCTGAATAACACGAGTATAAAAAGCAGTAGAAAAAAAGTATTCAAATATCCACCTCGTGCAGCATTCTGTAATTATTGATGTAAGTAATATATTACTTTTCTCCTAAGTCTTCAAACCATAGGTGTCTATATTCACATTGCTATCCAGAGGAAGTACAGAATAGAAGCTTTTTACCACTGCACTCCAGTGCCATATTGCCATGTCTCCCTCATTTACCACACTACAGAATCACAGACTGGTTTGGGTTGGGAGGGACTGTAAAGCTCATCTGGTTCCAATCCCTGCCACATGCAAGGACACCTTCCACTAGACCAGGTTGCTCCAAGCCCCGTCCAACCTGGCCTTGAGCACTGCCAGGGATGGGGCAGCCACAGCTTCTCTGGGCAACCTCTGCCAGGGCCTCACCACCCTCACAGGGAAGAACTTCTGCCTAAGAGCTCATCTCAGTCTCCCCTCTGTCAGGTTAAAGCCATTCCCCCTTGTTCTGTCCCTACAGGCCCTTCTCTAAGGGGTAGCTGCTCTAAGGTCTCCCTCGAGCCTTCCCTTCCCTTCTCCAGGCTGAACAAGCCCAGCGCTCTCAGACTGTACACACTTTGCAGCTAATGAATAGTCACTGCAAAGCTAACTCATTTTTTAGTTTTAAACTCACTGTCCTTGATCTCTACACCAAAACAATTTGATTGCGTTACAGAGCCTGATCATATTTATAAAAATTCTTTAACACTCAACAGAATTATCCTTTCAAATAACTTACTGTTCTTCTCTAGTTGATGGAGCCCTGGGTCACAGCTGTCAGTATTAATCTACAGAAGCGCCTCCAGAAAGATCATGTGTCTACATGATTGGCTTACCAGTGTAAATGTCTAAAGTCTGACCCAGAAACACAGACTGTAGATATCATAGTTTGCAATTCAGTAATGCTTTACTGACACAAGTAGAGTTCTTTCACTATTTCAATATACTGGAAATATCTATTTTATCTTTTACATATATAGGTATGAAAAATATATGTACACATATATATTTATTTATATATGCATAAATTTTTATATATATAAAAAATATATACACATAAAATCCAATATAATACATAATATATGCAACTTCACACACAAAGATTATTTTTATACATAATTATATATATATGTCTATAAAATAGAAAGAAATATGACGTAATATTCCATTTCTGAACCAGAATATGCAATGATTAGTTCAAGTAATAGCTTTGACTATCCCATTTCTAGCTAAAGAGGAAATTGGTTTTATGTGATCTATAATATGAGCAATGTTCATGATGTAGCCAAAAAAACAGAAGGGATGAACTCTGAGGAAATGGATGAGATTCCTGGTAGAATTTCGAATGGCAGTCCAATTGCACATTATAAGGAAATACACCAAGTAATTCACCAGCAACTTTTACAGAATAATAGATGTTCCTATTTTACAACTTATTTCAGGCTGCCATATAGTCTGTAAAATTTCTCAAAGCAAATATTAAACTTTTACTTCTCTCTATAATTATATACACATTATGTTGGATGCTCAAATCTTTTGCTTGTTGCATATACAAATCTAGTAATTTACTGAGGCTACTTCAAAAAAATCCCATTCTGTCATTTGTAGTCATTGGTCCATATTGTTTTCTTCTGCATTCTGCCCCATGCACTCACAATGTGAACACAAAAAAAAGAATCATACTCTTCAGCTTTGCCATGGTTTCATTTATTTAGTATTCAACTTGCAACATTCTTTACATTTTTTTTCTCCTACACATAGCAGATCTTCTTAGAACCAGTAATTCCCATTCTTGAATGTGGGTGACTCCAGTATTTCAGGTACTATTGCACACTACTGTGAATGCAGTATCTAATGGTGCAAATGATAATACACAAATACTTTCTTTTTTCTCCTTAAGGCACCATATCATATACTGTAAGATAGCTTAGGACTTTCATTAGTTTTTTATAATTTTTCTTACTATATTTTAGTATTATATTTTAGTATTTTATTATATTAAATAGACATTCACTTTATATTACATAAATATATAATTATATTACATAATTTATAGATATTGTATATTATTTTATTTTTATATTTTTATTTTAGCTTTTCCCACAAGACCATTATTCTTCAGCATCCTTTGGCTAAAACACACAGGCTTTCTTCTCTGCAGCACTGCAAATATATCAGCCTCCAGCATCTGTTATTAACTGTTAACTCACACTGCATTTCATACCATAGCAGTTTATTCTACTTTTGCTATTTTGGTCTTCAAGATTTCCTAGTCTTTCATAAATGAAGAACTCCTTTATTAGCAACAACTTTAGAAATTAGATCTTTATAATGCATTTGGTAAAATCATGGGAGACTGTTCCCAGGGCAGACCCTGGATGAACTCCACTAACAAATTCTCCAAACCAGTGGTCCTGCTTTCAGAGGCTAGAAGTATAGCCCCTGAAAGTTGATTGAGAAAGTAACATCTATTTTTGCCCTGCTCTTCCACTTGTTGATATCTGTGAATAATTACACTTTAAGGAGGGATGCTTAGGCAGATGAACCCCTACCTCAAATTGTTTATTGTATTTTTCTACTTTACACTATTTACTCTTTCTTGTTTGACTCTTAGATAATAATTTTGCATTTTGCAAATTTTTTCATCATATCAGATGTTTTGCATGACAGATTTGGTCTTATAAATTTCCTCCACCTTGAAAAGAATAAAATGGCTATTTTGAGCATTACATATTTGTAGACTAGACAAGTATCTCCATAGTATACTATAGTTGTTTCTGGAAAAAAAGTATTTATTTTATTTAAAAAAAAGAAATATATAAAAACATGCAGTACTTACTCTGTTGGCAGTTTCTTCCCATAAATTCACCTGGACATTCACAGGAATAGTTGGCAACGAGATCTGTACAAATTCCACCATTCTTGCAAGGTTTGGCCTCACATTCATTTATGTCTGCAAAAACCACACAAGATACTGCCAGAATTAGCAAAGAGAAATTGTAAAAGCAATAATCACATGTTTTTAAAGCACTAAACTACAATGTAGTTATGCAACTGACATTAGAAACAAACTTGCTCTGTAAACCATGTGATTAGACAGGGCGTTCTTTAGGGAAAAACAGCAATCTCATAAATGCAGATAGTTTCATATGCCTGCTAAACTTTTACTATGTCCTATCATGCAACAGCATTTAAAGTTTTGCTCAGGGATTTTCACAGTAATGCCTAGAAAACATCAGGGCCACAAGTCACTATTTGGCCTTAAAGAAACAAATTCAACTAGTTCTTACAAAGTACTCATCAGTGATCCTTGCAACTTCAACAAATGTGGCTACTTCTTTACCAACAGATGCCAGCTAAGAAGGTCTCTCAGTTCATCTTAATTCATGAAACATCTAACTGACAAGATTGTTTAACTGTCCAAAAAACTTCCTTTCTATGCACGAGCTATCAGGCAAACTGAAACTAATAGCTTGATTCCGAAGACTGCAAATTTTATTAAATTCAGAAGATAGAAAAAGTGGTTAATTTCATTTGCATTCCCCTTTTCAGGTACTTTTATTTCAAATGCTGCGAGAATAATACTCCCCAGCGTTTTTCAGCATGGCAACCTTTAATATCAGATTATTTTTCTCAAATGCAATATAGTATTTTTCAGTCATCTTAAATAGGCAAGTGAAGGATAACGATATCTCCTAATTAAAATTCTCTATTTCTGCATTTATATTTACTCTGTATGGAGCAGAAACAATATGGATTGTATGCATCATTCTCAAAGGGCTGCATGAATGCACACAGTTAAATATTCAAAAAAACAGTGGCCCACACTAGCTTCATTAAGAACTGAAGTCCTGTTGCATTAGGCACTGTAAACAGCAAACGGAAAAGTAGTCTTTAGCTTGTACTACAATTTGTCTTCACTCAGTTTTGCTTAAGTGCATATTCATTCTGGATACAGTTCCTGATAAAGCACATGTGCATGGCACAGAAGTAAGTTCAAATGAGAAGACAGAGATGAATTAATTGCATCCACTAGTAGGCAAAATGTCCTATGAATTGAAACAATACTCCTCACTTTTCTGCTGAATCTGCTTCTGTCCCCAAAATACCAACCTGTTTTGTGCTGTCATATACAATGTAAAGGAAATGCTTCATAAATATCTAAACCTGATGCAATAAGGCTGGTGCAGAAGCACAATTCAACTGTCAACAGAGATGCTTTATTTCTGGTAGCTGAGTATGTAACCTTTGTACTTTTAATTTGGATTTTCACATTTACTAGGAATCTATGTACAAAAAATCACTGTTTTAATACACCACTTGCCTAGATCTGATTGATTTTGTGATGTTTCCAGGGAAGTTTGCACCTCCAAGTCGTCTCTGCAGAACTGAAGAACTGTGTAGCTTTTAAACTATACGCGCAATGTATATGAGGTAGGCTGAAAACTGGTTGAATGGCTGGGCCCAGAAGACAGTACGTGGTCTGAAGTCTAGTGGGAGGCCACTATCACTGTACCACTGGAGCCAATACTGCTCTGACCCTGTTCAACATTCTTCATTAATGGTCTGGACAGTGGAGCATTATGCATCCTCAGCGAGTTTGCTGCTGACAGAAAACTAGGAGGGGTGGCTGACATGACAGACGGTTGTGCTGCCACCCAGAGGGACCTCAACAGGCTGAAGAAATGGGATGAGCATAAACCTCACAAAGTTTAACAAGGTGTTAAGTCCTCCCTCTGGGGAGGAACACTAGCTGGCACCCGTACGCTGGAGAAGGCTGCCCAGCAGGAAAGCAGCTTGGCAGACAAGGGCTTGGGGGTCCTGGAGGACAGCAAGTTGACCATGGGACAGCAAGCATCCTCATGGCGAAGAAGACCAACAGCCTCCTGGGCTGCATTAGGCAGAGCCTTGCCATCAGGTCGAGGGATTTTCATCCTTCCTGTCTGCTCAGCACTTGCAAGGCTACACCACGAGTGTTGAATCCGTTTCTAGGGTCTCCAGTATGAGAGAGACCAGGACATCCTGGAGACAGTTCATTAAGAGGCCACTTAGATAGAGACTGGAGCACCTTGCCTATGAAGAAAGCCTGAGAGAGCTGGCACTGTTTAACCTAAAGAGGAGGGCTAGGAGGAAACTCAGCAATGTGCACGACTACTTGATGGGACGATGTGCCCAGGATGTCTGCTGAATCTCCATCCTTGGAGATACTCAAACACCATTTTGAATACTGTCCTGGGCAACCAGCTCTAGGTGGCCCTGCTTGAGCAGGAGGGGATTGGACCAGATGGCCTCCAGAAGTCCCTTTTACCCTCAAGCCTCCAATGATTGTGAAAATCTTCCCACTGCTGTGAACCGAAACGCAACGACAGATCTTCAGCTAAATGTGGAAGCTAGTTTCAGTTCTCTGAAGCAGAAAAAAAATAGATTTTTATACTGAAATTAGTTATAGTTACTGATCTCTGAGCTTCTTTTTAATCCTTCATGTTGTACTGTTTGTTGCCTATAATAATACCACATACTGGACAAATAAATATTCACAGGTTTAGCTGAATTTCTGCCTATTAAAGAGAAAGAAGAGAAGTAATAGCTTAGTGTACAAGAAATAAAACCTGCTAAGGGAAGCGACCAAAGAACAGGCCTGCTCAATTCTAAATTAAATTCTTTATATGTATTTACAAAATTTAACAAGATTCTTCAGCTCTCTATTTGCCTTTTTAAGCAAAGCCCATTAAACTTACGTTTTCACCAGGTTATTCATTATTTTAATACAGGCTAACACGTTTGTGCGGAAAAAATATCAAGGTCACTGTGATCTAAAAAGCATTAAGTGAATATATGAACTATCTCTTACTTGGTGAAATAAAGGTAGTAATTTATCCTCCTAAAAGCTTTTCTATGTAAAGCTATTTTCTCAACATATTTTTTTCTAATTTGTTGTTCCTATCGAAATATGTAGGAAAAAATGCACAGCTTTCCAGAATATTACATGTTGTCTATGCAACGATGTCGAAAACAGACTGAACCTTAAGTACCAGACACCTTTAAAGCAATCCTATATATAGAGCAATTATCTATGATCAATGCAGGAAAGATGTAAGTTCTTTATTATTATCTTTGTAACTTGGATCCCACAGTGATTTTTTTTCCAGTAATTTGAGAACCTTTAGTCCCAGCAGTTCAAACAAACATGTCATATTTGATGAATGAAGAAATACTAGCTTATTGTGGCATCCTATCTGATACTAGAACAGATGTTTAGTTGGAAAGATAATGAACTGAAATGTGTTAAAGAAAAAAGCATAAGTTCTACCGAATTATTTAATTTATTATTCATTATTTCATTTGGTTGAACGTGCAGATGTAGAAGATTTAATTAAAAGTAGTTCCTGCAAATTGTGGTCAGATTTTATTCAAATTCCTAGACATTCCAATTACAATACTAAACTTTACACCAGCTGGTGTGTTTCTTTCTTCTCAAACACATATATTCCCTTTTAAACTTTGTTGTATCATCATGATTAGAAATAACTTCAAATAGAATTTTAAAATTACATTTTCTGGAGTAGCTGCTCCTAAAGACAATAAAGACTCCTAAAGAAAACCTCTCTGTATGTTGCCAGATAAAAATTCTTCACTGACTATGCAATCAACCTACTTATGTGGCAAGGACATGCTTTTAAAGTAAATAAACTAATACAAAGTAAAATCACTGTAGGTTACTCATGATTTTTCAGGTAAACTTATGTATTGTGCCAGGTCAGATTTTGAAGTGTAATTCACATTAACAGTATTATGCATTGTAGTGGCTAAAATGCAGATACCTGGATACTAACAGAGAATTCAGAGTTACTCACAGAGGAACCTAGTAAGACTTAGATACTAAGTGAAATGGACTTCTGAAGAGTTTGAAGTGCCAGACACTTTCTACACAGTTTCCAGATTGGCTAAAAACCCCCCAAATCCATATAAAAACCCCCAAGCCCTGAAAACCCACTACTGTCCGTGCCCAATCCCCCAGTATTTCTCTACTGAAGATGGATTATCAAATGAATAGTGGTTCAGGAACAAGGAAACACTGACCATTTTCTAAAAATAGATTGTCCTTGAATACTAATAGCTTGAAAGTCTAAGACAGTTGATTAATAAAGAAAGGCTATGTGAAGGTTTCTTTTTATGCTGAAGATGATTAAATTTACATTTCCTGCCTCCTAAAATCAAAACAGAACTATAAAGCTATAAAGCACACTTCTGTTTGAAGCACAGTCATTGTGCACCATGGAACAGAAGTATGGTGCCAGGAACTGGGCAAGTAAAACAGAACTTTGCTGTATTACATAGCGAGTTGGAGAATCCATCATGAGGGCTTTTTCCTTTTTTGTTGAATTGTTTATATATATATTTAAATCCTTCAAGTATTTAACAAACACGAATGAAAACTAGTACTGTCCTTGCAAATACAATATAATCAAATATACATAATCCTCATTTTGGACTTTACCTAAATAGAGTCACATCTGTTTTCCTGAAAAATCACCCCAGATTAAATGGCTATATAAATTATTTAACTGTTATAATAAAAAAATTTAAAAATTCCAGTAATTTGAGTTCTTCAGCCAGCTACTACTTGTAAACCTGACTTTCTGTGATGAAGGAACTCGTAAGCTCAATCAGTTGTTTTTGCCAATGCAGCTTGTGTTTTGGCTGCAAATGCACACCATTATCTTGTTCCTGTTCCCTGCTTACTTGCTCATTACATAGCTCAAATTCCTGGTTCCTGCCACCTGAACCCTTGTTTCTGATCCAGAACTATCTTTTGCATTACAGGCTTCCTGAAGTTGTCTCCTGCTGACAAGCACATTCTTTCCTTATCCTTTGATTTGATACACATTTTAGCTTTCTGATTACACTTGGTCTGCTCATCTCATCTCAACTCTAAGTCATGTTTTTAACCAGTCTTCTGTCTTGATAGAATAGCTGGCCTATAGGTTCAAGTGTTCATAATGGAAGACTGCTTGGCCTTTATTAGGAACACTGATTTAGACAGAAACCTGTTATGCCTTACTAATATTGCTAATGTGTTTTTTTTTCTCTCCCTAAGAAAGCCAATTCAGTATATAGAAAACAGACAGGAGCTGAAGATCAATTGGTTATAACCTAAGCATCATAATGGCTTCCATTAAGACCCAAAGCTGTACACTGGATAAAGAACAATTCCCAATTCTATAAACATGACACCCCTCCGCCCCCCAACTTTATTTTTATTTTTTAAGAAAACTAGAAAACTTAGGAACTTTCCTACCCAGTTCTTCTTCAGAATAAAAGTTGCTGATAACTAAAACCATGTTCTAACACCTTTATATTTGGAAATCAGTATGATAAAGAAACATGTAGTATGGAATATTTATGTTTTAGCTGGACCTTAAGTCTAGGATTTTCTTTAATTGATAGTTTTTTATAGTTTTTTAACTGCATTCTCCATATTTTTTCCCTTTATTCTGTATTGATCTTGAAAGATTAAATTACATGAGTAAGTACTGTATCAGTAATACCAGAGAGTGTATGATTTTGCTTGCAAAAGTTTGCAATATCTTGTTATTGTTTAAACATAAGCTTTCAGATATACATACTTTTATTACTTTCCTAACAAACACCATGAAAATCAGATTAGGTACTCTTTTTTGTTATTATAGATTTGTACCAATTTGTTCAAGGACGATATTTTTTTAATGAAACATTAAATCGTAAGGCTCCACTGAAAAGAATAAAATTATACCAGCTTTATTTGGTAAAGAATCTGACTCAGCAGACTCAACTGAATTTAATATGGCTATTGAAACACTGACCTACTCACTTAAATGATAAAATTTGAAGGATTACAGCAATTCAAATTTAGAAGCACACCTCTCCTTTAAGAGTAGGAGACTGGTAAAATATTGGGTGGAAAACAAAGAGTCATTAAACTGTTCTTTATCATATTTCTGTGTTTTAGTAAAACAAATCTAAATTGTAAATGTCTCCTAGATGAGGACAAAGTAACTTTTTTTCTAAAAAGCTAAAATAAATATATTAATAAATTAAATTGTATTTAAATAAAATTAATAAGTATCACCCAAATGTTTGCAAGCACAGGTAGGTCACCTTCAATTTTGGGTTAAAAATACAAAAGAGATAAGTAGCTATAGGTTAATTGTAGGTTTAAGAAAGTTTCATACCTGTTTCTGAACCAGATTTTGGCTGTAGTTAATGTGAACAAAAAATAAGCTGTAACTTCAGCTGTAACTGTCCCTTTGTTTAACCAGGACTATAAAAATACAAGCACTAATACATTAGTGGCAAGACCGTGGTGTGAAACATCTTAAAAGAACTGAAGCATATTCCCATGAATTATGGGAATTTGTTACATATTATTATATACCACCCGGGGAATTACAGACAAGTCAGTCTCACCTCTGTGCCTGGCAAAAGCTTGGAGAAGATTCTCCAGGAAGGCATGCTAAGGCACATGAAAAACAACAAGGTGCTTGGTGACAGCCAGCATGGCTTCACTAAGGGGAAATCCTGCCTGACCAATTTGGTGGCCTTCCATGATGGGGCTGCGGAACTGATGGACAGGGGTAGAGCAGTTGGTGTCATCTACCTGGACTTGTGCAAAGCATTCAACACTGTCCCACATGACATCCTTGTCTCTAAACTGGAGAGACATCAATTTGATAGGTGGACCACTCGGTGGATAAAGAAATGGCTGGATGGCCGCACACAAAGACTTGTAGTCAATGGCTCAATGTCTGGCTGGAGACCAGTAACAAGTGGTGTCCCTCAGGGATCGGTGTTGGGACCGGTCTTGTTTAACATCTTTGTCGCTGGCATGGACAGTGGGATTGAGTGTGTCCCCAGCAAGTTTGCTGATGACACCAAGCTGTGTAGTTGGGTTGACACCCTGGAGGGAAGGGATGCCATCCAGAGGGACCTTGACACACTTGTGAGGTGGGCTGATGCCAACCTCATGAGGTTTAACCATGCCAAGTGCAAGGTCCTACACCTGGGTCGGAGCAATCCCAGGCACAGCTACAGGTTGGGCAGAGAAGAGATTCAGAGTAGCCCTGAGGAGAAGGACTTGGGGGTGTTGTTTGATGAGAAAATGAACATGAGCAGGCTTCAGTGTGAGCTTGCAGCCCAGAAAGCCAACCGTATCCTGGGCTGCATCAAAAGGAGCATGACCAGGAGGTCGAAGGAAGTGATCCTGCCCCTCTACTCTGCTCTTGTGAGACCTCACTTGGAGTATTGTGTGCAGTTCTGGTGTCCTCAACATAGAAAGGACATGGAACTGTTGGAACAAGTCCAGAGAAGGGCCACAAGGATGATCAAGGGACTGGAGCACCTCCCGTATGAAGATAGGCTGAGGAAGTTGGGGCTGTTCAGCCTGGAGAAGGCTGAGTGGAGACCTCATAGCAGCCTTCCAGTATCTGAAGGGTCCTATAGGGATGCTGGGGAGGGACTCTTCATTAGGGACTGTAGTGATAGGACAAGGGGTAATGGGTTAAAACTTAAACAGGGGAAGTTTAGGTTGGATATAAGAAGGAAATTCTTTCCTGTTAGTTTGGTGAGGCTCTGGAATAGGTTGCCCAGGGAGGTTGTGAATGCTCCAACCCTGGCAGTGTTCAAGGCCAGGTTGGACGAGGCCTTGGGTGATATGATTTAGCGTAAGGTGTCCCTGCCCATGGCAGGGGGGTTGAAACTAGATGATCTTAAGGTCCTTTCCAACCCTAACAATTCTATGATTGTATGATTCTATGATTACTAAATCTCAACTGGATATATTCAATGGAATTTGAGCACAGGACAGACATCTCTTAAAATTCAGTTATTTGATTGCTTTTTTCAAAGTTAGTTTCCTGAAAACAGAAAATGCACAGCACATATGAATTATTTCTGTATTTTTATACATCAAAAGTTTCTTTCAATGTTTTCTTTTGAAACTACTGGAAACTACAAAAAAGAATGGTGACATCACAGAACTCATGTCACAAAAATCTAGTGGGAGCTTCTAGACAGAGTATAAAGGTGCCTGTTTACTTCAAAGCACTTTGAGCGAATTCTAGATAAGTTAGGGCTCTACAGGAATCTTTGCCATAGTAATAACACATCTTGTTACATTCACAGCAATATTTGCATCTTTATTTTCATACTTTTTTGAGCTTACCTTTATATCCCTATTTCTGCTTTAATAGCTCCCATAAAATAAATGAGAAAACAGGCTATTGCTCTGATAGTACAATGAAATTGGAGTCTGCATAGATGCCCACTTTCTTTCTTGAAAAATCTGTATCTTTTAGTTGTAGTCACTAAAAAGTATCATTTTCTCTGCGGAGTCATACTTCTAATACTGGACTATGTCAGTATTTTCCGATCTTCTTTTTACCTGTTTAAATGCATGTGTAATGCTTGTTCATCTGAGGTAATTTAAATTTAATAGAATTTTGGAATGACATTCTCAGGACCTTTCTTACTAGTTTTAAAAGAGTTGGTACTTTAAAGTTTTTTATACAAATTGAAGCAGATTTTTCATTTTTAAATACTTTTGATGAATACTGGGGATGAAAACCTTTGTCCCACTGAGTACACTTACAATTTAATTTTACACTGTAACTTTGCCCTGTCTTCAGGGCAATAATTCTTCGAATTTCCAATGAACCTTAATAAAATAATTGGCTATTTATAAAACAAGCATTTGACCAATCATTTTAACTGTAGTTGAGAAAAAAATCTAATTAAAAAGTGAATCAACATGAATCATTTTTTATTACCAACAATGCTCCAAAAATCTCAACTACATGAGTAAACTTAAATTATTCAGCATTAGAGTGTAACTGCTAACTGGATTATTTGTTAAAATACTGAGGTGGGCTCATGGCAAGGAGTCCATTTATTTTCAAAGCAAGTCTGAACCCAGATCAGTAAATTAGTGTATTTCCCTTCAGGTATGCCAAAATAATTGTATTCTTTCAAAATACAGTTGTTTATGCATTTCAGAACAGCATGAGCATAGCGATATATCATTTTCACATGAGTACAGTTATGGCATTGTGTTTTGAAAAATGTTATTAGATGGACAAGTCATGGAGGATATGACAATGGATGTTCTAAAATGACTAAAACCAGACGGTTATATTTGTTCACGTCTGTATTTGATATACGGCATGAAGTGTATTCTTTTATGGCCAATCTATATACATCTCATTTAAGCCCTCATAAACAGTGGTCCATGGGACTTCAGTGCACTTATGGTGCGTAAGTCCACATAATTGTGCTGCATAAAGGTAAATTTTACTCTTTGCTAATACCTCTCAGATACATACTTCTAGTTGCTCATAAATATATTTTACTGGTTGTGAATCTTCTTTTTAGATTAAATCACAGAAATAATCTAGCACTGGAAAGAGGAGAATGGGTTAGATCTTCTGGCAGAGTTCTCTAACCTTTTCTCCACTCTTGTGGCTGTGAAGTACCACAATTTCTTACATTTAACTTACAGAGACATGTAACAGATTAAGAAAACATTTATAAATCACTTAAGATAGGTGGGCAGTGAGGTGAATTGAAACAGGCTGAATAGTTGGACCCAGAAGATGGTGATCAGTGGTATGAAGTCTAGTGGGAGGCATATCACTGGTGGCATATCCCAGGCATCAATACACGGGTCAACACTATCCGATGTGTTCATTAATGACCTAGACAGGATCAAGACAGAGAACACCCTCAGCAAATTTGCTGCTGACAGAAAACTAGGAGGAGTGGCTGACATGACAGAGGGTTGTGCTGCCACCCAGAGGGACCTCAACAGGCTGGAGAAATGGGATGAGCATAAACCTCATGAAGTTCAACCAGGTGAAGTGCAAAGTCTTCCCTCTGGGAAGGAACACTAGCAGGCACCCGTACACTGGAGAAGGCTGCCCAGCAGGAAAGCAGCTTGGCAGACAAAGGCCTGGGGGTCTGTGAGACAGCCATACACCCTCATGGCAAAGAAGACCAACAGTCTCCCGGGCTGCATTAGGCAGAGCATTGCCATCAGGTAGAGGGGGTGATCCTTCCCTCTACTCAGCATTTGGGAGGCCAAGAATCACAGGATGGTTGGTGTTGGAAGGGACCTTCAAAAATCACAGAATCATAGAATAGTTAGGGTTAGAAAGCACCTTCAGATCATTCCAACCTAAACCATTCTGTAACATATGCATATGGCATATATGCCACTTACATAGTATGTATTATCTGTGGCAAATACTTATTTGCTAACCATTTATGAATCATTTTATCATTTGGACTATGGTAATCTCCTGGTCTCCTCTGCAAAGAAGAAAAGGAAAATCACACCTCCTTCCCTGTAAAAGATGCAAAATGTGTATGAAGTAATTTCCCCACATCACCAACAACTGTCTAGCATAGGAGGGGAAATACTTCTTGCAGTGACTTCTGTCTCCATCTCACTGACAGCTCTGTTATCTCAGATGCATATACTTTGGTTGCTCTTCATGACTCACAGATGTATATGCCCTGCGCTAAAAACACCTCAGAATGGGAACTTCTATTTATGGCAGCTGGCCCATGCAATGTCACCTTTGCTTGATGATCCAAATAGGTTTATCCATTTTCCACACCTATGTTTAGCAGTTTAGGAATTGCCTTCTAGTCTATACATATTATCTGTATCATAACTTAGGGCCCTGGGTGGCACAATGCCTGTGAAAGATCTCTATATTTGCTGAGAAACGGCAGGAGTTTCTGTTAGAGTTCTGAAATAATGAAGTCAGAAATAAATACTGTAAACTCTGAATTTTACATTCAGGCAAAGGTTCTTTTCACCTTTCACTTTTTTCCTAAATTTGGGGTATATTTCCTGCAATATTATTCTGAAGGTTCCTTAAATATTAAGTATGGCTGACAAAGAAAATGGAAAGGATAAGAAAAGAGCATACTGATTTCTTTCCAGAAAGGAAAAGTACTGGTATGGAAGAGAATATTGCTTCTAAATAAGCTCTATGAACTACATGAGAGTAAGGACTACATGCATAAACAGCTCTGCTAGATACACAAAAAGATCACATAGAATACATTTTCAGAACCAGATGCTTTGCTGACTTGTGTAGAGGATAAAATGAAATCTGACAATATTACAAACCCTGTCTATTATTTGCAGGTGAATAGCTATTTAAATTCTCTTTTATGGGGTAATGTGTACAGATCCGGACCGCGGAACAATTCACTGCTAATGCTTTGTTGTAAAGGAGCAATTTCTGAATGCTATCATTTTTGCTTATTCATGGCCAAGCACAGATCCCAGCAGAAGTCCTTCTGAGATGATAAACAACTACTGAAACTATGTGCACCTGGGCAAAAAAAGTACTGCAGTAAGAACTAGTAAGCTCCTCTAGAAAGCCTTAAGAGTATGTATGCCTTTATTAACAGTAGTTATTGAAGGGGGTCTATCACTTTCAGAATTATATCTCATCTGCTGGAAATGTAGAGCTCAGTTCTACCTTTATATCCCTCTGGATGCTCCTGCCTCTCTACTTCTCAGGACCTAGTACTGGCTACATGAGGTGACTTGATCCCACTAAAAATCCTTTCTTGTGGTTTAGTTTGTACACTTTCAGACCAGCTGGGTCTGAAAGATCATTCAGACTGAAGTCTGATGGGGATATATTCTCAGGAAAGATGGACACTTTGGCAATATCAGGTAATCATACTAGAGGATTAAACAGAATTCAGGCCAGATCATAAGACTTTAGAAAACCACGTGCCTCCTATAACGTCAGACATTAGTAAGTCAAGAAAAAGAAGATAACCAAGATCTATTCATTGTTTTCAGTGTACTTGGAGAAAAACGTAGGACAAACCAGGTTATAGTAGAGGGGCAGGATCACCTCCTTCAACCTCTGGTCACGCTCCCTTTGATGCAGCCCAGGATACAGCTGGATTTGTGGGCTGCGAGCACACACTGAAGCTGGCTCATGTTCATTTTCTCATCAACCAACACCCCCAAGTCCTCCACAGGGCTGCTCTGAATGTCTTCTCTGCCCAACCTGTAGCTGTGCCTGGTGTAGGACCTTATACTTGCCGTGGTTAAACTTCATAAGGTTGGCATCAGCCCACCTCACAAGCATGTCCAGGTCCCTCTGGATGGCATTCCTTCCCTCCAGTGTATCAACCTGTCCTGGGTTCAGCAGTAGCAGTCATTTTTCCCCTTCTTGGTAGCTGGTGCAGTGCTGTGTTTTGACTTTCAGCCTGGTAACAGAGCTGATAACAATGATGTTTTGGTTTGGCCAAGGACTTTGTGAGTCTCATGCTCTGCCAGCGAGGAGGGAAAGCTGGGAGGAAGCAGAGACAGGACACTTGACCCAAAGTGACCAAAGAGGTATTCCATACCACAGCACGTCATGCCCAGGATGTAACTGGGAGTTACGCGCAAGAGCTGGTGCACTGCAGGGTTGGAGGAGGTATCAGTCAGTGTTTGGTCGGGCTGAGGTGGCAAGTTACCAGTCGGCTGGTGCTGAGGTGTTGTATTCTCTTCCCTTGTTATTTCCTTTATCATTGTTATTATTGGTGGTAGCAGTAGTGATTTGTGTTATACCTTAGTTACTAAACTGTTCTCATCTCAACTTGTGGGAGTTGCATTCTTTTGAGTCTCTTCTTCGTCCCTCTGGGAGTAGGGATAGGGAAAGAAGGTGGGGAGTGAGTGAATGAGTTACCTGACTGGGTTTAAACCACGACACAACTGAACCACACAGCTTGGTGTCATCTGCAGACTTGCTGAGGGCGCACTCAATCCCACTGTCCATGTCACTGACAAAGATGTTGAACAAGACTGGTCCCAACACCAATCCCTGAGGGACAACACTCAGGGATGTTTTCTCTGTTCTAGGCTGGTGGGTAGATGGAATGCCCAGTGTGTACACAGGGAATTTTAACTACCAGATAAATATATTTTAGATTATTTTTTATCTCAAAGGGATCCGGTTCTTGTTCTCTGAGACTGCTGTCGCATGAAGCAAAGAACAGTAAGTAGTGATGATCAAGAGATTTTTTAAAAAAATGCTATTCTGATTCAAACTAAAACACTCATCCAGATGCCAAACATAAATAATGGTATGTTATTTAACACATCAGAATAAATGCAAGTGAGAAGAATATCCTGCATATTCATATGCAAATGTGACAGCACTGTGAGTTTTGCTTGAGATATTTTATGAATACAAAGGGAATTTGTAATGCAGACTGGTATACACTATTGGACTATTATCTCATTATGTTGAGCTCCAATCCAAATACTGTCTTCTTAAGGTTTGCACGTGTAAGTGATCATCTGATGCAATGTCTTCCTTCTCTCTCTCAGCATATTGCTTACTTACAAATAAATCCACTGATCTTGTAAGTGTATACACATGAATAAATACTAATAATTTCATATGAGTTGCTACACTAATGAATATTTTTTTTGATCTTCCCTTTAAAATGTTCTTTGACTTCTTCAGATTGTTCACTGGCTCTGCAATATAAAAAACCCCACCTGATTACTAAATTTTTTTTAATTTTTAGAAAAATTGCCATGTGAACGGTTCATGTTCCAAAGATTGAAGTCAGTCATGCAATATTCAACTTGTTCAATGAACAATGGAAATACTAATATTCTCTGTAATAATACGGAACTGCACAGTCATGTGCCAGCACGGGTTCCTAAACCACAGTATTTTAATTCTGCATCCTTGACACACCTACACACAGATGGTCGAGCACAGTGGTTTCTATAGCAGCAGAACAATAAAAATAAAAAAAAAATAAATTAAGAAGCCCATTTTTTTTTCTAACAGGTGCCTCCTGACAGATCAGAATTTGCCACTGTGTGACAAATTCTAATGATAAGTTTTGTCTCATTAAATAATGAGATTTCATATAAAGACTTCATTTATCTTCATTATCTTCCTCACAGAAATGTTCTGGTGTATCTGTAATGAATCTGTGAGTGCAACAAAGACTAAAAGCAATAATTTCTTTAAAACTGTGGTGTGGCTGTGCTGATCCTAAACCTTCACAATTGCTGAGCCTACCCAAATGAGCACAAAAAGCGGGGAGAAGGAACAAAGAACAGATGCTTAGTTCAGCTCCAGTTTTCCTGTGTTCTCCCTCTAGCTGACCATAATTCTACAGTGGTTCATTGACTGTTCTCTTGTGTGAGACTGAGTGCACCTTCAGCAATTTTGCAGTTTCTCCTGGAGAAACTGGCTACTCATGGCTCTTGCATGGTATACCTTTCACTGTGTAAAAAATTGCCTGGATGGCCAGGCCCAAACAGTGGTGGGGAACAGAGTTAAACCCAGTTGGTGTCGGTACACAAGTAGTTTCTCCAGGGCTCAGTATTAGGTCCAGTTTTGTTTAATATCTTTATTAATGATCTGGATGTGGAGATCGAGGGCATCCTCAGTTTTCAGATGAGACCAAATTAAGCAGGAGTGTTAATCTACACGAGGGCAGAAAGGCTCTGCAGAAGAAGCAGGACAGGCTGCATGGATGGGCTGTGGCCAGTGGTATGAGGTTCAACAAGGCAAAGTGCCAGGTCCTGCATTTGGGCCGCAACAACATGAAACTAAATGATTTAGGATTCTATGAAGCCAAGCTGAGTGGTGTAGTTGACATGCTTGAGGGAAGAGACACCATCCAGAGGGATCTTGAAAGGCTGGAAGAGTGGGCCAATGTGAATCGCATGACGTTCACCAAGGCCAAGTGCAAAGTAATGCACCTGGGTTTGGGCAATCTCCAATAACAATACAGATTGGTGCATAAATGGATTAAGAAAAGCCCTGCAGAGAAGAACTGGGAATTAATAGTGGATGAAAAATTGGACATGAGCCAGAATGTGTGATGACAGACCACAAAGCCAGACATATCCTTTGCTGCATAAAAAGAAACATAGCCAGCGGGTCAAGGAAGGAGATTCTCTCCCTCCACTTTCGTGAGACCCCACCTGGAGTACATGAACATGTTAAAGTGGATTCTCCTCCACAGCACAGCTGCGATAGCAGTCAGAGGGCTGGAACGCTTCTCCCATGGAAAAAAGCCTGGAAAAGAGAAGGCTATTGGCAGACCTTAGAGCAGCCTTTCAATGTAAAAAGGCGGCTTGTAAGACCTATGGAGAGAGAGTTCTTACAAAGGCCTGTAGTGACAGGACAAAGGGCAATAGTTTTAAACTGAAAAAGGGTAGATTTAGATTAGATATTAATTAGAAATATTTTACAATGAAGATGGCACAGGTTGCCCAGAGAAGCTGTGGCTGCCCCATCCCTCGCAGTGTTCAAGGCCAGGTTGGAAGGGCTTGGACCAACCTGGTCTAGTGGAAGGTGTCCCTGCCCATGTCAGGAGGGTTGGAACTGGATGAGCGTTAAGGTCCCTTCCAACCCAAACCATTCTATGATTCTATGATTCTACAATCTACATCATCTATCAGGTCAGAGCTGCAAGTATCAACACATTCAACAATAATAATTCCATACTGATGCAATAATCTGGTTACACACTGTCTTAAAGAGTTTCTGCTTGATGCACTTTCTTGAAGTTACATTGTGTAAGTAATAATTTGGAAACACCTCAATATTAAGCCACTTAGCATCACAAGACTATGTCAAAGAAACTCTTGTTCAAAGCTTTAAGGAAAAGGCTTATGACTACATAAAGCTAACGATATTGCTCTCAATAAAAAGCATTCTCTGACAATTGGAAAAATGAAGTTATATAAAGAGACGAAAAGCAGGCTTATTCATAAAGTTCACTGCTTGTCCAACTGACAAACGTGAAGGTAAAATTTTATGATAACAGAAAACAGTTAGAACCAGTAACACTATTTAAAAGACCACACTATCAAGCAAGGTGAGTTTAGTTTTTTCCATCACTGTTACTCAATTTAAAGTCTCTTTTCCTTTGCAGAGCCTTTTTCTGCTAAATCATTGCTACAATAGCATTGAGACCATTCCCACAGAGTAAGCTAAGACTGAACAAAAAGAAAATGCACAGTCATCACACTTCTGGAAAGCTGCCAAAATGAGAATATTGAATTTGGAAAACGAAATAGAGAACACAAAGCAGTAAGAAATGCTTATTTTCTCAAGTTCTGAAACGGAAGGGAAGAATAGCACTTAATGTCACAAAATTTCCAGTGAAGAAAACAATCTTGTACCGCTTTTCATTACAGAACTGAAATGAACACATACTTTTCTGTAAGTATGAAAGGTAAGTATGAAACCTGCAAAAGGAAAAAAACAAAAGAATAAAATGTCATTGAGGTTCTAGATAGCAGTTTTTGTTTGTTTGAACACATGATCTTGAAGAAAATAAAAAATATTTATATAGTAGATTCTGCATGGAATAATGCAGTATTAAGTGACAAAGAATGAGTGTAACAAATCAAGAGATGCTTAATTTACTGCTTCTGTTCTTATCCAAGAAAACTTTCTACTGATGTAAACTAAAGTTTGAATGATTACTGTGATATCATGTATATACTTGAAATATCCTGTTTATCTGTTTTATCTAAGTATGACATAGATGAATCATAGTGTTTATTTCCCTGTCTGTTACAGAAGAACCTCCTGTAAGTCCTGAATCTACTCATCATTTTCTTGCAATATTTATCTGTTCCAAAATTACTTTAACAGTATAATCCATATATTCATCCACATTCTCCTTTCACAAAGCCATGTAAGACCATTTACATGTTGCTTTCAAAAAACCAGTCTACTTGTTGAACCTCTGAAAGGCAGTATTTGTGTTTTTTTTTTTTTTGTAAAAGTGTTTTCATTCATAAATGTAAAATTTGCAAGACTGTTTGCTAGTAGCTTTGTGTAACGTATTCCGAAATATAAACCGTCTTACTCTGAGGAAACCCACTGAAAACACACATTACAATATTTACATTATAAAAGAGAGAATGTGTGATGTCATTGCAATGGGATAACTATTATTGAACTAGAAGAGATAACTTTTTCACTCAGTATTCATTACTCATTCAAATATAAAAAGGAATTTGCATGTTGAGCAACACATCTCCATATGTTATCTTTTCAATGCAGAACATCAACAAATCTAATTTCTTTCACAAACAGCAATCCATGCATTTTTGGAATAGCAATTTCTTCCCACAGCATAATAATACTAATCTGTAAGAAAGACAGTAATTAGAGGAACAGAATTTACTCTCCTATAAAAGATGTTTATAATGTATGTCTATTGACAACTTGAGTGACTTTGATACTACAGAAACACACGCCGCCTTAAAAGTACCATCCACTGTATAGTTCAGTCAGTGTACAGGTCACAAGAAGTCCACTCCTCTGTTCAATATCCCCATAAAACCTTAAAGCAGTCTGAAAGATCTATTTGCTTCCACTATGACATCTTTTGGAAGAAAAGAAGACAGCTTAATAAAAGCCTTAGCTCAACATCCAGTTCTGGTTAAAACAGGAAAAATCAAAAAGAACCTTCAAACAAAATGCTGCATAAAGTATATAGAAAGCACTGGTAAGGATCTTCTACCAAAGAAATGGTGCAGCTTTGTCTTCCATATAGGTCACTGTCGCAGTAAGCTGTTATCACAGAACAACAAAGATTTTGAGAAGGCCACTGAGAAACTGTCTAGAAGTCCTGGAAAGACTCTCATGCAAAACTGCAAAGGAAACAATTTTAAAACTGTTTGCACAGGAAAAATAAGACAGAGCATGACAAATGTATGCAAAATAATAAGTGGCATACTGAAGGCACTCAAAAGCTGCT
The DNA here is from genome assembly GCF_034315485.1 of Pezoporus occidentalis. NCBI lineage: Eukaryota > Metazoa > Chordata > Aves > Psittaciformes > Psittacidae > Pezoporus > Pezoporus occidentalis. Next base: position 375,206 of record NW_026914051.1, on the reverse strand, counting down.
CTTCTTCTGGACACAGAATACACAAAGAAAGAAATAGTTAAAGATGCTGGAAGACAGCAGGTTTGAAATTGAAAAATGATTTTTTTCAATATAAAGCATAATGAGACTATGAAACTTCATCAGGAAACTGTTACAGTCAGTAATCCAAGAAAAAAAAAATGCTACTGTAAATGTCTATGAATGAAAAGAATAAACAAGACTGTATAAGCAAATGTTAACAAGAGTGAAACAAAATTGGAGAGGATATTACGCATCCTACCTGGGATTCTAAGCCCATCTCTGGCTATTACGAATGAAATAAAATCTTCAAGTGGGGGGCAAGTTATGCTTGGTATTTTCATGGCGAAGGTGATGACCCCTTCTGAGGAGTATCCAGTGTTGGCCTATTACTTGACATTTAACGTGTTTCCTCTCTGGGCTTCATGTCGTCTTAGCTCAGTCACCTACTGCTTTAACTAAGATATTTGTTTGGATTTTAGGGAAAACAATCCCCTACTTCCAATAGTCCCAAAATTGCTGTCACTATTTTTCAGCCTCACTTAGTACTTACTTACATGTGTGATTTGCTGCTCATTACTTCATTACTACTACAGAACTTATTGCTAGTATAATTTGTTAAAACTATTAAATTAGACAGCTAATTTAAAGGAAAACTAACCCTCAACAAAATAAAAAGTAATAACCTGGGTTAGATTTAGAGCTCCTCAAATAGATATTGGTCCCCTAAAGAGAAACTAAGGAAAGATTCTGACTATCAGCATGGGATTAACATTTGCTATGGTGCAACTGTATGTACCCCACTACACTAAATTTGCCCACTCAGCTATGGGGATTGCTGGCTTGGAACAAACTGCATCTGTGTGAGATACAATTGGTTCTGGCCTCCAAAACAACATAGCTGCATGAGAACCACCTGTGGAGAATGGTTTCTGGAATGCTCTACCACCAAACTACAGCGAGGAATGGTTTAGCAAGAGCACTCACTCATTTTAACACACAAAATCCGTGCCACAGGATGGTCTACACTTTCCTCACAAGTACTTCTTCCCAGTAGCTAGAAAAGTCACTAGGATTTGAATTTGTTGGTAGAGCTGAAGCTGTGTACCATGCATCATGTCAACTGGTCAGAAATGCATGGCCACTGGCCTTTCCAGTTGCAGATCCGCAGTTAAAAGTCACTGTCCTTGTATCCGTATCAAGCAGGTAAGTGGATGCTTTTTTGTGACAGAGGAGCATTTAAAGAACATACTGATCTTAGGTATCACCACAAAAATCTGCCCAGGTTTCTACGTGTGGTAGACTTTCTTTTCCAGACATCTGGTTCGATAACACTGAAATGGGAAATTTAATTTCCTTTTTTGCCACTGGGAAATCACAATCTTTATAGATTTGAAAATTAAGATCAGTTTTGCAATAAATACACAATCAGTGAAATCACTAATGATCTCATTTATAATTTTAATCACTTATATGGGTAAAAGGTCAAGGAGTATTAGAAATACTGACAGGATGTCTGCTGATGCATATGACAGAATACCAGCTTTGGGAATGTACCCTGACTGCAAAATCAATCACCTTGCTTAATTGATTCAGGAACAGAATATCAGACATGAAAAGAACCTCAAGATAAAAAACCCTGTACAAAAGAAGTATAATAAGATTTTTGGAAATCTAAGCAGTTTAGATAAAGATATGTGTCTTGAAATGAGGTAATTTTAATTTACCTTTTTTATGAGGGAACTACTTTGACAGACTTTTTACTCAGTTTATAGTGAGCTCAGAATTGAATTGCCAAACTTTATGCAACAGAGGAATTTGTATCAAAGGAACTTTGAGCTATCATATAAAAGAGTTTTATTAAGTTCACCGCTGGAAGTCCCATACTTCTTCCTGAATGCAGAGACCTCATCTGCTGCTTCTCATAGCTGACATTCTTAGAGATCTTCTGAACACCCATTGTATATGATTTATTATCACATCTTAAATCAGATTATCTGAAAAGAACAGAATTTCATTCTCCCCCAGAAAAGTAACTGTTCACATAAACTTTTCTTAAATCACTTTAGCTGTCTTTTGGGGTTCTAGTCTCCCCACAGTGAATCTGAATCACCCGTGTGAAAGCTCTACTTTCTTCTGAATTTGATATAAACACACTGTGCTGATTAGCAGGATCATAATCTTGCCTACTCTCTTAGTCTTGAGACTTTTGAACTACTTAAAGGCTGGCAACAACTACCCTCTGCCTTCAGGACTGCACCATGAACTCAGTCCCCTCTCTTTACTGAGTGTTCTAATGAAATATGACCATTAAAACAAAAGGAAGTCAGTATGACTGTTGCTGGCAGTCAGCTCCACTGGATGGCCATCCCCAGAATCAGGGCTAGATGGAAGAGAAGCCAAAAGAGTGGAAAATATGCAACTTTTCCATGTGCCTAGTGGAAGAGGTAGACATAATTTAACTAGAGTAAGTTAGTGGAGCTGCCTATGTTATCTATGCAATTGAGTTAAAGAGTATGGTCACAGTTAATGAAACTGAACATCCATATTTTAAGGTGTTTGAAGACACTTTCCAATCAGTATATAAAGGACATAACAAATATAAGTAGTTATTTGAGCAGGACTGCGTTGGCTCCTGACACTTCAAATTACAGACAAGCATATAAATGGAGCACATAATTTAGGCAGATTGGATTCAGTGCTTACCCACTCTGATTTGAATGAGTGGATTTATGTTTTATGTGCAAATGGAACTGGATCCATGACTGAGTCTTTAACCTTCTAACTCAGTAACAGTTGGCTTCCAAATGCAACAATAACATGAGATTTTAAGAAACATACTGTGTGCTTTATTGCACAAAACACAAAATTTGCCACGAGTTTCTCCTTAGGCAAGCACTTTTCCTAAATGAGTTGCACATAAAAAAACACCAAACCAACCAAACCAAAAACCAAACCAGCTTCTATTTAAGTGCAAATAGATAATGCAGATCATCCACGGATCCTGAAGGAGCTGGTGAATGAAGTTGCTACGCCACTGTCCATCATATTTGAAAAATCATGGCAGTCAGGTGAAGTTCCCGATGACTGGAAAAAGGAAAATACAACCCCCATTTTCAAGAAGGGGAAAATGGATGACCTGGGGAATTACAGACCACTCAGGCAAAATCTTGGAGTAGATTCTCCTGGAAGGCATGCTAAGGCACATGAAGAACAACAAGGCGCTTGGTGACAAGGGTAGAGCATTTGACGTCACCTACCTGTACTTGTGCAAAGCATGTGACACTGTCCCTCACAACACCCTTGTCTCTAAATTGGAGAGACATCAATTTGATAGATGGACCACTTGATGAATGGCCGCACGCAAAGAGTTGTGGTCAATGGCTCAATGTCCAGGTGGGGACCAGTAACGAGTGGTGTCCCTCAGGGATCAGTGTTGGGACCAGTCTTGTTCAACATCTTTGTCGCTGACATGGATAGTGGGATTGAGTGCGCCCTCAGCAAGTTTGCCGATGACACCAAGCTGTGTGGTTCGGTTGGTACACTGGAGGGAAGGGATGCCATCCAGAGGGACCTTGACATGCTTGTGAGGTGGGCTGATGCCAACCTCATCAAGTTTAACCATGCCAAGTGTAAGGTCCTACACCTGGGTCAGAGCAGTCCCAGGCACAGATACAGGCTGGGCAGAGAAGAGATTCAGAGCAGCCTTTGCAGAGAAGGACTTGGGGGTGTTGGTTGATGAGAAAATGAACATGAGCCAGCAGTGTGTGCTCGCAGCCCAGAAAGCCAACTGTATCCTGGGCTGCATCAAAAGGAGCGTGACCAGCAGGTCGAAGGAGGTGATCCTGCCCCTCTACTCTGCTCTTGTGAGACCTCACTTGGAGTATTGTGTGAAGTTCTGGTGTCCTCAACATAAAAAGGACATGGAACAATTCCAGGGGAGGGCCGCAAGAATGATCAGGGGCTGGAGCACCTCCCATATGAAGATAGGCTGAGAATGTTGGGGCTGTTCAACCTGGAGAAGAGAAGGCTGCATGGAGACCTCATAGCAGCCTTCCAGTATCTGAAGGGGGCCTCTAAGGATGCTGGGGAGGGACTCTTCATTAGGGACTGTAGTGATAGGACAAGGAGTAACAGGTTAAAGCTTAAGCAGGGGAAATTTAAGTAAGTATTATCTCATTCATAATATAAAACACCACACGTAATACAAAGGCCAAAGACTAATATTCTTTTAAAAAACAGATCCAATACCAACCCTCAACATTGCAAGGAATAAAAAGGCTGCTATTTATAAATACAATGAAAGTTACTGTGTGGAACTTACTGTGCTGGCAGTGAATCCCATTAAATCCCTGTGGACATTTACAGACATATCCTTTGAATGTGTCACCTCGGTACGCTTCACTAATTTCACAGATCCCACCATTATGACATGGATTAGGAAGGCAGGGTCCTGAAAAAAAGAGAAGTATATATATATAATAACAACCATAATAATTTCCGTCATTTACATACTTTCATTAAAGAAATAAAATCCCTGATGTAAAATCCTATATTCTACCAACCTGCTAAGAAACACCATTCACTTATTTTGGACAGCTTGCAAGCAAGGATTTTTTGTGAACAAGAAAAAATATGAAGCATGTCACTACTCATTAATCATAATATTATTTTTTAATACAAGAGAAGACAGGAGATAGAGAAGCTAAATCTTGCTCTCCTATTAAGGATAACAAGCATTCTAACTTCTATACCACTGAGGAAATAATGTATTAATAAAATGTGCCTATCATGTACAGTGGGACATGTACAATATGCCTCAATAATCACTACATGTCAAGTTAGTAGTCTGAGGAGATCTTTGCTATGTGTTTGGGTGACTTTATGAACAAAAGCTTTTTTTATCTGGGCCAGCAGTTAGCAGCTACTAAACTAACTATTCCATTTCCATTGAGTGCCTTTTAACATACTCACTTCAAGCTGACTTCAAAAAAGGTCTTCTTACATTTTTTTTAATTTTTTTTTTAACTAACTGCATGCTAGGATACCAAAAATTTCAGCAGGAAGATCTAATTTGATAGGTTTGAAATGACCATACATACCTTTAAGTAACAGAAGTTTTTGAATTGAGATCTAAAGTTTATTCATTTAGTGGCATGTATATTAAAGCCTTTTACATCTTATTATCTTACTAATATTACCTGTAACATACCTTAGTATTTTTATAATTTTTCTTTTTCAGTCTCACTTTAAAGAACAGATGATCACTGACTGGTAAGCCTCACGTGCAAGTTTGTGTGTGAAAAGATTCACGAATTCAGCATAAAGTACGTTATTTGCAACTTCTGCCATGTACACAGAAAAGTATTCTTTGCTTATTGAAGTGCAATGTGATAATTATTCACTCATTTAAAACTGAATTAAAAAAAAAAAAAAACAACAAAGCCCGAACACCACAAACAACAAAAAAACTGAACAGAAAATAACTTCTTTCCACAGCATAATTTATAGAAAATCAGCACTGGGAATTGAATGATTTCAACTTAAAATAGCTATAAGGTTAATGTTTCTGAGGCTCTGCCTATTAGTTTGTTTTCAATTACAAACCCAAGCTTTGACAGATGCTCAGAGCAACAGCATTCAGAACATCACATTAGTGAAAGCTGCACTCTCTAAGAAAAGATTAATTCGAAAAAGATAAAAATTAACAGAATGACAAGGATATCAGAACACATTCCCTAGTTATAATTGCCCCGGTGGTTATAGCAATTTGAGAAACTACCCATGTGCACATTTCTATTAAAACTTATGTCAGTCTATTTCAGGACATAATCCCACAAAAGTTATGCTTCTGTACATTATTAAACGTAGGATATGTCTCAATGGATGCAATAAATAAAAGATGTGAATATACAGCAGCTTATTCTAAATGCAATTAGTGAAAAATTAAAAAATCAGGAAGATTGAATGAAGCAATGAAACATCCTAAATAAATGCGCTGAAGCTACTAACAACATCTAATTTTCATTAGTTAGCATTAATTTCCTAAAAAAGGACATCAGTTAGACTAATCTGCATTCTAAAAGAATGAATGATTGAAACTTTAAAAAGCCTGTATTATCATGCCTTGTTTCTCCTAGTTCTCCAGAGGACCATACTCTGAGTTCGCACATCTTCAGGATATTTAAACTGCATGAACCTTCAAGCATGTGGTTCCTTTTTTTCCCTTTTTTTACTGAGTCTATCTGATCCCTAATTCAAACTATACACGTTTGAGTGTCTTGAAGGATTTGGGCCCTAATCCTGCTGTCATAGCATTTAAGAATAAAAAAATAGTACATAAGATTTGGCGCTTTTGCCAGACGATGAAAAGCCCCAACTAACTTCCATAGGCATATTTAAATAACATTGCATTGAATGCTGGATAATTAATCTCCTGACAATCTAATTAATATTCTCGATTACTCGGATCTATAGCAGCAAGTTCAAAACCATCCTTCTTTACCAAAAAAAATAAAAATCCAAACTTGTCAACCAGTTTTCAAAAAACAATGGTTTTTCAGGGATTTGGTTTTCTAAATCAATAGCACTGTAATACTTTTGTAGGTAATCTTTAAATGGCTTCCAACACAAAGAGAACAGCAACACTTGATCAATATTAATGAGCAGTAGAATTCAATGGCACACTTTCCAGGCATTTTTATCCATGCTCATATAAAATAACATCAACAAGATTAATTGTGCATTCCCAGTAATAGATCTATTCCTTTTGCTGCTCTTTTGAGTTCTTCTTTGTGCAGTTACAGTCGTATTAGCCAATATAATCAGTATAGTCCAAAACATGTCAATCTATTATTCAATTGTAATCCTATGCTGGTTTTGAAAAACATATTGAAGATTAAGTTAAAGCACAGCAGGTTTTAATTTGTTTAAGTGCTTTTACTAGAGATCTTGGAGACTTCATAGATGGACAGATCAAAAAAAAGCATCCTCAGTAGAGTTGCAAAGGGGCTCAAGGCAGAACCCTGTTATTTGTTTACTTTTTTGATAAGTGAAGTCAAGTTAAACTTCGTAAAAATAAAATCTTGTATAGTGAAATACTGAAGTTGTAATTAAATATTTCCAAGAAACATTAGTTTGCCTATAGCAAGAAAAGCCTGGAAAGCAAAGAAAGCATCATTTCATCAATAAGAATGTAATTTCTGCATGTGTTTGTATCTGTACATGTGAGGTACGGCACTAATTACTGTCCCCTCTAAGTGTTCAGGATGCATCAAAATAAAAAAAAAACAAAACAAACCAACCAAACAAACAAAAAACAACAAACACACAAAAAAAAACAAACCCACCCCCCAAAAAAAAAAAACAAAACCCACCCCAAAACCCCCAACATATTTCTCAAGCCTCCACCAAAGAGTTTTTGTTTTTTTTTTTCCAAATATAAAATCTGCAGATGCTTTGTTGGGAAAGACATTAAAAAATATGAGGCAGTTAAAAATGATGTAGTTAAACACGAACTCTACAACAGTCACATCTTCCTCAAAGTCTGATTCCTCAGACTCAAAAGTATGCTTGCTTCTCTGCTGAAAGAAGATGACCAAAAATCAAAGCCCATAATTTCATAATAAGACAAGATTAAATGAGGAATATGAAAAATGTTAAGCGAGGAAAAAAAGAAAAATGTACTCCACTGGAGTGACACACGCCAAATAATCACATTTGCTAAACATAAAATCAGAGACAGTGTAATATGAATGTTAGCACTTTTGATGGTATCTATCTCTCTATCCATCTTCTCTTCATGTAGAAATAATGTAATTTTAATGAAAAATTCTGAATTAGATATTGACCTTGAAATACACCAAGATGAAGATACTGTTAGCTACAAAGTTGACTGCTTCATTTATTTTGTGGAGTATTACTGAAGTAGGACTAAACAGATAATAATACTCTGATGACACAGTAAGCTCCAAATCCCATCAAAATAAAGACTGGAGTTAACAGCAAACTAATAAAAAGTATAAAATTATTTTATATTTAATTGTAAAAGTAAAATAATCCCTAGGTGCTTGCCTTCACATCACTAGCTTTTCTTAAGTACCTCTTGGCTCTACATGAATGTCAGTCGAATACAGTGTTTTTCCTCTCTGGTATGTTGGAAACTTCATCAGAGATCCCTCACACAGTTTCGACATCAGGAGTTTGAAGTCCTCCCTCCACCCATGTTTCGATAATACATAATACTTTTGACATGTCCTTTGTCAAAGCAAGGTCTTCAAAATAAGGTGTGACAGAGCTCATTTAGCAAGAGCTTTTATATTTCGAAATGAATATGTGCAGAAGAAGACAGTGGCACGTATGACTTCTTTCAACTTTACAGGAAGAGATGAATTAATCTCCTTGCTGCTGGAGCCAGCAGAATGTATAAGCTTCCTATGATGAAGGAGGTGAGCTTACAGTTTTCAAAGTTTGACATACAAAAATCTAAAGTAAAATATAATTCTATTTGAAAGAGACTGTCTTCCATAGAGACACACAAATGAGCATTCAGATCCAGCAGGAATGCCCCTACAGGTTCTGATAGAAAGCTAGTTTATTGCACAAAAAGGGCAGGAATATGACAAAAGCTTCTGAGGGTCTCTGATGTTCCTCACATTTACTACTTTGGCTATTAATTTAATATGATTGTGTAGGGCTCACCTGTCAGAGGCTGGTTTTGAATGTCCCTATCTGTGTGTCTGTGTGGGATACTTCAGAGACCATTTTAACAACCTGACAGAAACGATCCTGCATTTGCTGAGTTCTGGGTATCATTAAATCATACCAAAATGCATACTCATATCTTGGCCTAACTATAGGTTCAAGCACACAAGTATGACATACCCATTACAGCAATGCAGCGCAGGGAGTCAGATCTCACTAGTACGCCTACTTCGAGCTATGCACCACCTTTGTGGTTAAGGTTCAACTCAAGTATTTTGTAGATTTCACCTGTATTTAGAAGAAAACTACCATTTTCCAAGAACACTTTTGATGTAGTTGTTCCATACTTGAAACTACAGCTACTTCTTAGCTGCCTGTTTTCCATTGCACTGTTTGAGGACATCTGAAGATAGCTATTACAGCATATGTGCTATCGACCTTTTGCCACAAGGGGCTGTAACAATGAAAATGGTGTCGGCTAGTCAATATGGTCATTCTGTACTTAAGTATGAAGCATTTTCAGTAAAGAACGAATGCAATGTAGTTCTGCTTTTGCTCTTTCTTACTCATATTTTCCACCCCCCCTTAAATGTCACTCTGTATTCAAAATCTGCATAAAAGAATCCTAAAATTCCAGACTGGTTTGGGTTGGAAGGGACCTTAAAGCTCACTCAGTTCCAACCCCTGCCACAGGCAGTGCCACCTTCCACTAGACCAGGTTGCTCCAAGCCCCATCCAATCTGGCCTTGAACCCTGCCAGGGATGAGGCAGCCACAGCTTCTCTGGGCAACCTGTGGCAGGGCCTCAGCACCCTCCCAGGGAATATTTTTCTAACATTTTAGGGTTCAAACCCCATTATAATGGCGCATCATGATAAGGCTCAAAATAAATAAAGGAGTCATTTAGTTTAACCAATACCCACAGAAGTCAAACAATGTATTTTGAACTACCTCATCCTTCAAGTCTTCCAAAGCGTAAGAAGAAATTCTTACTTGCCCAGCATACTTGAATATTTGTAGAAGAGAGAAAAAAAACACAAACCAAACCACAACAGCACCTACAGACCAATAAATTTCATATAAATTCCCTTTTTAATTTGCCACTGTTGATAACATTTTGCTGTTAGGATACAAATGAATTTTGTAACAACAAATACTTATTATACCTCCATCTTTGTATTTATTTGAATAGTTTAAATGAAGAACAGGCACTGAAGAACATAATTCATAGTTTATGTGGAATATTGATAATAGTAACCAATTGTTATATATTATTCCAGTTAATGAGCAAAAGTAGTAAAAATAATTAGTTACACCTCCTTTTCATTAACAGTCTCAAAATATCAGCTTTAAAAAAATAAATAAATCTGTTCAGCCTGGCTCATAAGTAAATTAGTACTGTATTAGACTCTATCTAACTTTATTTCATTATAAACTAATGGCACTGATCCAGACTTAATTGCACAGTGATTAAATATTTACCTTGTTTTTAATGCAGCAAATGGAGTGTGCTGATGATAATGATCAAGGTGTCTCCAGCTGGATGAAGCAAAAGATAGATTCACCCCTTGACTGCAAAATGCTTAAGGTTATTTCTGTACATTTCCATCTAATTCTACTCCATGGATTTCTTTTACAGAAAAGAAATGTAAACTGTTTCTCCAGCCATCTCCCAACCTCTTTCTAACTAAGGAACTAAGGTATTTTCTGAGTAGGTGTTATTTAAACTTGATGACTATAGAGTGCCTTTCCTTAATACACAGTCTTAAGCTTCACCTTAACTGTGAATGACAGATTATACTCAAATTTGAGGCATGGCCAATGTAATAGGCAATGTAGTGATGACCCTCACAGGGTGAGGCCTCAAAATGCTCCAAAAGCTGGAGAAACTGTTCAATGTACTACAGGACATTTCCCCCAAGTTCTCTCTCATTATTGCTCCTCATACTCCTCAGCTTCCAAGCTTGAGTATTTTCTTTCTTCATTTTCAATGCTGTTACGCAGCTCTTCATATCCTTTGCCACTTACACATATGATTCTGAATCAAGCCCACAGGATATATCTGAATATAGCCCACTGGTTATCTCATAAACCTACCATATCAAATTAATGTGAGACCTGTTCTGCATCTCTGCACAACCTTTCAAACACCTGCTTTTACTACAGAAAATCCAGGTTCAGGGCCTTTTACTTCTCTTCCTCTAATTTTATCTCAGGCATTGGCATAATTCTTTTTCTCCTATACGACAATGTTTCTGTTATTGACTTCCCTCATTCTTGCTGACCCAAGTGTGGAGACTTGCTTGCTATACCCCTTTTTTTGTGATCTACTCTGTATCATTGTAAAATCTAGGTTAATTTTCCAACTTATGTCAGAAATATTTTCCAAATCTCTTTTTTTTCAGTTGATTCCAGTTCACATCAAACAGAAAAAGATCTGTGAACACAGAGAATTTTGCATTTTGTAAAAATTTTGCTGAATAACTACAAGGGCTTGGAGAATTTTGTATGTTAAAATATTCAGGGAATTATTATAGACTGGGATGTTCAAAAGATTCAGTTCAAAAGTGCAGTTCCGACAAAACTGATGTCTACAGAGTCCGTATTAAAATAAACTATCCAAATCCATTCTCTACAGAGCTGAAACAAATCCATTTCTGTTTTAACTGCATTGGTCTGTTGCTTAATTAGAATACACCCATCAATAAGGAAACTATACATAATTTGGTGCCTAATGTCGAATATCACTGCCAACTGGAATTTCTATTTTTATTATTGCAGCTCCTGTCATCGTATGTAAAGATGACAGCTTTCATGTTTCACTGCCAGCGTTCAGAACCTCTCATCCTTTTTCACTGTGTTCAACTAATAACTGGAAAATGGAAAAAAAAACCTGAAAAGATTATGTGAACTTTAATTATAACAGCAAATAGATTAAAATCCAGTTAGTCTTCTTGCTGAGCATTCCAGTGGGAAACAAAAAAAATGCAACAGCCTAAACTTGTGCTACTCATATTTGTATGAGTCAGGTCCTAACTACTTAGTGTTGCATTAATGACATGGAAACAGCAGAAGAGAATCTCAGAGGGTGGGTATCCTTAGGACACAAAATATTATTAAAAAGGGATGAAAGAGAATAACTAAATGTGAAGTATACCTATTGACCAAAAAGCCATAAAGTTGTACAAAGTAGAAATTAAGGGAAATAACCAAGACTTAACACTCCAGTCATTTATTTCCCTTTTTAATGCAGAACAGAGGAAATATAACCTTTCCTCACTGTACTTTCCCAGATGTCATCAAACTCTTCAGATTTCATGTACCCTATCCTAAATCCTTTTGAGTTCTAGATCCTGTCACTATCTCCAACTCTTACTCCTTTTGTACCTAGATCATCATTCTGTTTCTTCCTCATACCCAATTCCTGCCTCATACTGTTCTCTTGACAACTCAGAAAAACACAAACTGCAAACCACACAAATGTAAAATCACAACCTGTGTTTGCAGTTATACGCTCTTTAAGATACATAGTAGTCACTGGATATCTGCTGCCTTTGCACCAGCTACATCCATAGCACAAATACAAATTAATTGCCCTTGATTGATGTGATTAACATGGAGTTAGTTGTACATGGATGAAAATACTGACATATTTTGGTGGGTAATGGTAATTAAGTAAGTCCTACACAGCAATACTGGAGATCAGTCTTTTCTAATAAATAATGCTTTAACTTAGAACTCCTTTTTGTACTATTATACACAATGCAGGTGTTAAGTACAGCTCATTGCACAGATAAATTCTGACTTCAGCACAGCCTGAAGGGCTGGGGCATAAGACGCAGTACTGCTGATGCCACAACTATACCCCTTTAGGGAATGTCTTGGCAGACTTCCTCTGGAGCTACATACTTTTTTTCTATTGTCTACCATAAAGCTGTGTTATGGGTAGGTCATCAGACACATCCAGCTTTCCTCTGGTTTGCGAGATCCACAGATCTGTGCACAGGCATAATGATGGCCATATCTATCTAAGTGACTTGAGGGTGTGAATTAGACATAATTAACTCCCCCTCATGTCTGGATAGATGACCTGTGTGCATGTCAATATTCTTTTTCCAAACTTGTCTAATCGGTAGCTTGATATGATTCCTGAAAGGGAATCTATAATATTAGTCATCTGTTGACAGAATGGAGTCAGGCACAAAGAAGGTTGTCTGGTTGAAAAATGTGGATGCTGCAGTTAGGTTCTGAATGACAGGGAATAAGACCAATAGCATACGCTATGAAAACAAGCCCACTACTTCACTAATGTAATGTGAACTTTCACTTAGTCTGTCGCTAGTTACATGACTTAAACACTTTGAAGCAAATTATTTGAATTTATTATGAAATTATAACATACTGCTTGTATTTTGCTACCAGAAATTTAGACAGAAACAAGACTTAATGACAAATATGCTACATGATACCTTCTGTCCCTGTCTCTACTTAAGGGAGGCTAAAGCAGAACACTAAACCGACAGGACCACAGACTGCATTTTGTTTCAAAAAATGCCCAGTATTTCTGTTCTGCAGAAAAAAAAATAATAGAACAGTTTTCTTGTCTAGGGCACTGGATTAAAAAAGAAAATTGAGAAATTCCAGGTCACTATGGAAAGATTAAGAATCTGTTATTGAAATAGTGTCACTCTTTCCATTAGTATATATTAATAAATAAGTACTGCTCTGCAGTTTTAACATGACAAAATACTATGGAAAGCTTCCAGGTAACAAAATTCATCAATAACTGTAACAAAGACTTGTAAAATTGCCGCCAAGTGTTAATTTGTGCTTTGCAAGTAAATGTTCAAATATGGTACTGCAGGCCAATTGAATATATAAACCCTTATACAGACATCTTTTTTTCTTGAGTTATGGCTTGTTCATTGTAGCTAGCCATTTCAATAAAACTTCTGGAATTCCAAGTATTTTCAAATAACTTCTGAGGTATATAAAAGTACAATCTATTTTCACTTTTTTTTTTTTTAATAGACAATTAGACATTCAAAGGAGCATGTTATTTTTAACAGAACAGTTATCTTACAACCACAGCTCCCCATGAGAGCCAGTGGAAGTTGTGTCTTGAATAAGTAATAATTATGCACTTCTGGACTGGACTGTGAGAGCTTCCACAATTTTACTGATTTCCAGACACAATGATAGTTTTCATTTGGCAGCTTATTACTGTACAGTACTATAGATTTTATGTAAATGTTTTTTGCCAGAATTTTGAAGTCACATAATATTTACCCATAAGGAGTAGTACTGAAATCAACAGTTTTATATAAGTGGAAAAAAAAAAGGGGAAAAAAAAAGCTGTTTCCAGAAGAATATTTTGAAATACTATAATTGTATAATTAAGATTATGCAACACAGCAGAAAATAGATGCACACTACATGTCATTCTTTAAGCTTAATAGTTGATATTCATGCTCTGAGGTAAAATAACATTTAGCTAAAAGACTTATGTGAGAAAAAATTAAAATGCATTTTAATTGATGGTTAAATCAGTTAAACTGATGTTAGGGTTCAAAACAATATACAACAAAAAAGAATCTACTAGATTTCTAAAACAAAAGAAAAAGGTAGGTCTTGCTTCTTGCAAATAGCCATCAGCTTACGGAAAGTCAATCTGTAAGAGCAACGATGAATGAGCTGATGTGAATTAAGTGTTGCTATTTCAAGAAAGAGTCTTAGAAGTTGCTGCATACATGCAGAAATCCTCACATTGCTGAGTAAACTCAGTTAAGCCTTTGCTTGATATTTCTATGCCCCTAAAACAATTTATGTTCCCTTTATGATAAGAACTACACTGTGATTTTATCAGTAATGTTACTTCAATGATACATTTTAAGGAGGGCTGCTTAGTTTTGGTCAACATTAATGGCAGGCTATCTGTGGCTGTTTATTAAAATATAAATGTCAAATCTTCCTTCTCAACATTTTTTCCCCATTCAAGCTAGGGTAGACTGAAAGATCTTCTCAACACCTCAATGATACATCTACTCAGAAAGTCCAGCTAACTGATCTGTTACTGGCAAATAGTACTGACTGAAGCCAGAGACAAGACAGTTTGGGATAGCAGGCTTTTTTATTTGTTACTAGGAAGAAGAATAGTAAACAGTGTGATGCCGGAAGAAACTCATTTGGATGGAACTGGGCATCAGATCAGAAGCTGATGCGACAGACTGATAATAAGAAAAACCAGATGGATGAAAACAACCTACCTTAGCTCTATTTTAAACCCTGCTCTTGGTCCTCCAGGACACTTAATTCCATTAGCAGATAATTCCATTACATGTCAGTTTTAACACTTCCTGAGCTTTGATGCACTCAAATCCACTGCAGTGTAATGGTATGCACATTGATGATGTTGATGGATAAAATACTGCTGTTTCAGACATTAAGCGCTCACTTGTCTGACTGCCTGTCAATTGATGAAAATCATTGATGAAATCATTGATCAGCCAGTTCAATAAAATATGCGACCTGCATATACAAACCTTTCCTTGTTATAGTCTCCCTGCAATCTGTGTACCTATATAAGAAAATAATCCTCAGCATCACATCTTCCCCTGATTATAAAATGGGTCACACAGGAACCTGAATTTAACAGAATTATCATATTGTCTCAGTTCAGCCATGCTCTGTGTTGCTTCACCACGTGCCAGAGAGCTTTCCTTGGCAATTTCTCCTTACTTGCTTTAGCAGCTATCCAACCTGTTTAAGCTTAGGCACATATGCACATTCTTTAAATGCCTGACATAATAGAATATGAATTACTGAAAAGGTAGAACAAGAATTCTGGTTGTAAAAATTAACACCTTTTTTTGTTCTGCAATATGGTAATCAGAGTAGATTTTTGTTCATTTCCTTGCTTTTTGAAACAAGAGCTATGGATAAAAGAAATATGTTTATTTAAGAACAAGAGATATGAAGTCATAAGAAAAGTTACTAGAAAAACAATTGTACAAGGCATATGATTGAATCTATCATTAAAGGTTTTCCTTGGCTGTTTAGCATGTCAGCCAATTTGTGAAATTAAGAGATTATGCTATACAGTCATTCCAACAAAGTTATTAGAAAGGGATATTCCCCATTTATCCTGCTGTTAAACACTGCAACATGGGGAGCAATAACAATAACATACACGAAATTTTTTCTTGGTTTTAATCTTAAAATATTCTTTTTTGCTTATCTTCCGTCTCTTGCTCGTTGCTCTCAACAACCCTAGGACTGGACACCGCACGGTATGAGCTTGCAATACTTACACCTTTCCATTCCTTTGTAACCTGATTAATTTCTCTATTATTTATTTATCTATTCCTTTTACTATATTCTCAAAGTAAGACTTTTATGGCACCCTTCTTCCAACGTGGCACTGTAGCACTACAATCATATCAATGGGACAGGGTACTTTCAAGATTCACATTGCTTAATTTTGCTCAGAATCTACAAATGTTGTGTTGAGGTAGTCAGCACCAAGAGTGTACAACTTCCACCTCAAAGATCATTAGATTTCAGGAAACCTCATTAAGCCACTCTTATTTATATATTTATAAATATAAGTACATGCAGCCTAATCTCAGAAACTTGCATCAGTACAGTTAATACATGGACGTAGCTTTTTGTAGGCTCAAGATCTTTGAAGCCCAAAACATTTAATGTGCTAAATGTGTATCCTGAAAGGATGAGTATGAAGATTATAAACATATATAAACAAATTATAAACATAACAAATCATCAGCTTTATTAAAGTCAAGCTCCTAAAAACCTCAGGGAAAAATCATAAACATATGCATACTCATATGTGCATACACAGCACGATACTGGGCTACAAAATTTTGAGATCCACTTCTGGGTCCTTCCTGCATAAACAGAAATAGCAATTTACGTAAACTCAGAGTTTCTTCCTAAGTGACATTAACCATGTGCACTGTTTTTGTATTAAGTAGAGAATAACTCCTGTCTTTGCTTTAAACATCTAATTTTCTGGGATGACTTGTCTTCTACAGGTTTGTGTTTCTTTTATTTGACTGCAAAGATCAACCTAGGTTGGACTCTGATGTGGCAAGCAGAATAAGATTACATCTGCCCATACTGTCAAAAAAGACTGCTGTCCAAGAAAACCATTGTCCAGACAGTCCTGTCAAAACGTAGTGCCAAATGCACAACTGCCACCAGTGAGAATGTCAATTTCACATCTATGCAAGAAATGGCATCATAATGCGTACCACTCCCCGAAAACCCTGCCCTAACAAATATTATTTTGGTTAGAATGTCTATCATGGAAGGGTCTGATTCACTGTCCATGTAAATCTACTTAGCATGTTTAAGAGCACACTTACTTTATAGTCCTTAACTTTGCCGTCATGCACTAGCCACTCTGCAAATAGGTCATTTTTCAATACTTTTTTAGCATCCCAAATGAATGTGTAACTAAAACCCACTTAAATCTGCACTGAACAGAAAATGAGTAAAATGTCTTCCTCTGTACTTTTATGCTTTTACAGTCAATCCAATGCTTTAAAGATGTTTATAAGACAGTTTAAAACCAAAATGAGAACAAAATAACCCTCTTTGTGATAACCCCCTTTTTGAACAGAGTCCTTTTCTTCAGGCTTGTTAAGCTGCTTCCAAATCCTCAGCTAACCACTACACCTGCTTGTTTTGCTTTCATTAGTATTTGGCGAATTTCACCCCTTTCCACACATGTAATACCTGTATGAGAATCTTTGACTGCTAGAATTGAATTTAATTACAGTGTCTCGCCAAAGGTGACGGCTTTAGCTTTCGCTACCTGTTTCCACGAACTTCCCCGTCCCACTGACAGCACACTTGCCACTCATGAAGCAGAACCAAATGAACACAAACTATCAGGGAAACTGCATCAGGGAAGAGGCTACTTCCAGCTGTAACAGCCACCTGATGCAGACCAGCACGTATCTTTACAGTTGCTAGCACAAGCAGAAAGGAAAGCATGAGTAGGCTGGAAGAAGGAATCAGAAACAAATGGCCTGCGTGAAGGAAACAACTCTTCCAACAGCAGCCAACCCAACGCAGGTGATTCCCACTGCAGCCTTTCCCTCTGTGTGCATGTGTAGACCCACCTATTCTGTGCCAATGTGCAATTCATTAATCTCATTTCTTTGCCTGTCAACTACCTTCTCCCTCAGCAATCTTTCAACTCAGTTTCATCACTCCTCAGACGAAATTCTGTCTGCTCTAATAGAAGAGAATTTTGTCATCTGCTCTCTACCACGCTTATCCTTTTGCCATACTTTCTCCCATGCCTCTGCACTACTTCTTGGAAACACGGAGATCTCAAAGAGCAAGAGTTGACCAAGATCCTTGGAGCAACAAGAACATGAAGCTTGTTCTTCTTCATCTTGTTTGTTCTTGCTCCATCTTCAGAGGATGAAGCAATGTAACTGGAAGAGAGGAGACTGAGATGAGGTCTTAAGCAGAAGTTCTTCCTTGTGAGGGCGGTGAGGCCCTGGCAGTGTTCAAGCCCAGGCTGGAAGGAGCTTGGAGCAACCCGGTCTAGTGGAAGATGTTTCTGCCCATGGCATGGGATTGGAACTGTATGAGTTTTAAGTTTCCTTCCAATCCAAATCATTCTGTGATTCTATAATAATAATAATTGACTGTTTTACTCACATAACCCTGTCTTAACTCCTAGTTCTGCTTTTTGTATCTGTTCAAGAAAGGTCTAGCCACCTGCAAAGCCTCTTGGCCTTCTCAGACAGAAAAGCACTCAAGTAAAGCTACCCTAGATACACACCTGGTACCAATATCATGCTGATAATGCTGCAGCCTGAGACAAAGGTGTTGTGTTTCCCTTCCAGAGCAACATCTGTTCTGCTCCCTGCTCTTCTTGCTACAGAAATGCACTGGTAGTTGCATTTATAGTTGCTATGGTTGCTATTCAGTGGTATGCACTGCTGGTTTCCCCGTAGTAGACTTCTCAACTCTGTTAAGTTAGGAGCTGCCTCTGCTAATTGAGCGTGAACTAAGCCTACTTCCTTGGGTGACTCTGTGGACTTTTCCATGGCAGTAATAAAAGCAACCTCTGAAACTACACTGTGAAATTGCATGTCCCAGCTCCAAAGTACTGGAGCAGAAAGGTTTCTCAGTAGCACAGCTTTGAGAATCAAAAGGGGGAGCAACACACCTTTTTTTCTTAACCTCTTTCTAAGAAACAGTGAAAGAGTTTGAGCTCAGTTCAGCCTGAGGCAGATGCCTGGCTGGAAAACTTCTGTCTCAAAGTTCAAGTGAGAGGTGATAAGCAGCCAAAAGAAAATGTGTGTGATGTAAAGCAACAGCTAGCTTAGGGGACAGTACAGAGTCAGAGAATGGTTTGGGTTGGAAAGGACTTCGAGATCATCTAGTTCCAAGTCCCGCAAAACAGGCAAGGACACCTTCCATTAGACCAGGTTGCTTCAAGCCCCATCAACCTGGCCTTGAACACCGCCAGGGATGGAGCATTCACAACTCCCTGGGCAACCCATTCTAGTGCTTCACCGCTCTCATAGTAAAGAATTTCTTCCTTATATCTAACCTAAATCTCCCCTGTTTAAGCTTGAACCCATTGCACCTTGTCTTACCACTACAGTCCCTGATGAAGAGTCCCTCTCCAGCATCACGGTAGGCCCTTGTATCTGTAGTCTGGGGTGAATTTTGCATACTGAGGGCAAAAATCACTCTCTAAAACTATGCAGACTATGGAAAAATGCACATGTATGAGTTTCTCAGTTTCCAGCACTGCAGGCTAGTCTCAACCTCCTAGCACCCTTTTTGTCTAATCCTGAAGTGAGTGATTTTGCCAAAATTAGTTATTTTTATGATATATGGACAAACATTCACGAAAGGATAGGCTGAAGATACTAATTAATTTTCACTTCCTTTAATCTTTGATCCAAGCAAGAGTTCTGCTTTTAAATATGACAGCCTACTGCGACAGCCTTCAGTGCCAAACAGCATATACATGTATTTTTATTGCATAATCCTAATTTCCACCAGAATAGTTCAATATAACCTTTATATAATGTTCTTATATTGTCTATACTTTGCTTGGAATATATGGGAAAGCAATTAACAAGTTAGCTTCAGGAACTGAAAAACAGAATATACATTTCAAGAAGAAAATGAAAAGGAATTGTTACAGATGCATAAACCAAGTTAAGCAAGACAGTCAATCACTGTTATAAACCCTGGGGGAATGGCAAATCCTTTCCCTTAGAATAATATAGAAAGACACTTTTCCTCTTAGAAATATATGAAACAGAATAGCTTTGTGTACCACAGCAAAATTATTGTGCCCCAAAAGATAGCTGAGAGCATCCTATCACAAAACTGCACCACTTTGGATGCTGCTGTACAGCAGGCAACAAATTGAAGACTTTGAGACTGGACTCAATGCAGCTTTCAGGTTCTGAGCTTGACAGAGTAAGCAGATTAAATATCTCATGAATGCTTTGGAAAGTTTAATTTCAATAAACTAGGTAGATTTTTTTTTTTCCTTTCTGATACTCATCAAAGCAGTTACAATTTCACTTTTTTCAATCTGTAGAAGGCCAATAGGGCATTATTTTCAGGAAGAGATACACTTTGAGAAATCCAATTTCATATCTACAATCAGTTAAGTATTCTTAAGGCAAACATAATACAGTTAGTATATAAGGATAATTCCTATGTAAATATTAATCTCATTAAGACAATGCAGCTGCCTGTACATGTACAGACTGTGCCACAAGGTTGTTGTATGGATTACTTTTCACTAATGTCTTTGAAGAAGAAATTCCTGTATATTGAGTCTCTTCAACAACTAAATTTCATTAAAACAATATTAAATTCAAACTGTAAAAAAGCTTTTATTTTCCTGAAAGTCTGTATTTTATACAGATGGAATATGAAGACACAAATGCCAGTTACCTAAAATACTAGCCTTAAAAAAACCCCACCAGTGACAAAGGGAAGAAATGGCTTCAGTTAACGATGATATCAAAGGGCAGGTATTTATTATTTCTGTCAAACTCACAGTGTAAAGGCAATGAACAAAGTGACACATTATGCTGTACTCTGTCTCATCATGTCTCAGAAGAATTATTCTCTGATATCTTTAAAAATTATTCCAGACTTCTTGAGGAAAGCAGATGGAGTACATAAAATCATGGGGAAACATTTCTGAAGATCCTAAGATTCAAAAAGCAGGACATCCAACAAGAAGTTGATAGATCAAACTTTAAACCAATTTGCAACAAAGCAACTTCCTCCTAGTTCCATAATCGGCTTCAGAAGACTCACACCACATGTGTAGATGGGGTAAGAAACATGGAAACAAGTCTTCAAGACAGTTGTCCAGAGATTTTCCTAGCTTGCTTTAACAGGTTGCTTGAGCTTCTGGTAAAACCACTTGACTGATCGGAAACTCAAAATAAATGGATAGGCAGAAATGGCTCAAAAGTGAGTGTTTAGATGTCTATGACAGCATAAAATCATATGTATTTAACTGGAATGGAAAAAGAGATCTAGATCAATGCTTATGCAGAAGTAGCTTCCTTATTGAAACTTTAAGGACCACTTGAAAAACTCCTTGGTTTAACTCCAGATAAAAAGCATGCAAAAAATAAGCATGCCTTGTCCTGTATGAAATATGATTAATGAGTTATAATTACAATTCATTCCACTAAAGCGTTCTGAAAATGAAGGAACCCCCATGTAATATCATTTCTATAGAGAAATACTCAAAGTGCATTTACTATTTCACGATAATTCATCCTCAACCTAGTGGTTATAATGGTAAGAGCAAAATTTTAGTAACTTTACTTCTGAGGTTACTCACAGAAGGCACTGGTAGGGAAGCTAGACTTTATCTCAAAGAGCAGAGCATGGGAAATAGTATTGTTTTACCAGTTGAATAGAAAAAGAAATTCTAGTTTTGATCCTGATCACAGGTCAATTAGAAGTTTATAATGTTCATAAAAAATTCAAACTGCGTTTATGACCTTCATGAAATTAATGTATCAGCTGCAGTTTATTCTACCTATTATTTTACCTATTGGCTAGGGATGTTAAAGATAACAGGAAGGGATTCTATAGGTACACTGCAAATAAAAGACAGATGAGGGACAATATAGGCCCTCTCTGGAAGATATCAGAAGAACTGGCTACACAGGATTTGGAGAAGGCTGAGGTTCTGAATGACTTCTTTGCCTCGGTCTTCACTGGCAAAGGCTCTGAGCAAACCACCCAAGTCTTGGAAGGCAGACACAGGGACTGTGAAAATGAAGACCTTGGGTCCACTGTAGGAGAGGATCTGGTCTGAGACCACCTTAAGAACCTGAACGCACACAAGTCAATGGGACCTGATGAAATCCATATGCGGGTTCTGAAGGAGCTGGCAAATGAAGTTGCTAAGCCACTGTCCATCGTATTTGAAAAATCATGGCAGTCAGGTGAAGTTCCCGATGACTGGAAAAAGGGAAATATAAGCCCCATTTTCAAGAAGGGGAAAATGGATGACCCGGGGAATTACAGACCAGTCAGTGTCACCTCTGTGCCTGGCAAAAGCTTGGAGCAGATTCTCCTGGAAGGCATGCTAAGGCACATGAAAATCAAGAAGGCGCTTGGTGACAGCCAGCATGGCTTCACTAAGAGGAAATCCTGCCTGACCAATTTGGTGGCCTTCTATGATGGGGCTATGGAACTGATGGACAGGGGTAGAGCAGTTGACGTCACCTACCTGGACTTGTGCAAAGCATCTGACACTGTCCTGCATGACATCCTTGTCTCTAAATTGAAGAGACATCAATTTGATAGGTGGACCACTCGGTGGATAAAGAACTGGCTGGATGGTTGTACACAAAGAGTTATGGTCAATGGCTCAATGTCCGGCTGGAGACCAGTAACGAGTGGTGTCCCTCAGGGATCGATGTTGGGACCGGTCTTGTTTAACATCTTTGTCGCTGACATGGACAGTGAGATTGAGTGCGCCCTCAGCAAGTTTGCTGATGACACCAAGCTGTGTGGTTCAGTTGATACGCTGGAGGGAAGGAATGCCATCCAGAGGGACCTTGACACGCTTATGAGGTGGGCTGATATGACATTCAACAAAGCAAAGTGCAAGGTCCTACACCTGGGTCGGAGCAATCCCAGGCACAGCTACAGGTTGGGCAGAGAAGAGATTCAGAGCAGCCCTGCAGAGAAGGACTTGGGGGTGTTGGGTGATGAGAAAATGAACATGAGCCAGCTTCAATGCATGCTTGCAGCCCAGAAAGCAAACCATATCCTGGGCTGCATCAAAACGAGCGTGACCAGCAGGTCGAACGAGGTGATCCTGCCCTTCTACTCTGCTCCTGTGAGACCTCACCTGGAGTATTGTGTGCAGTTCTGGTGTCCTCAACATAAAAAGGACATGGAACTGGAGGAACAAGTCCAGAGAAGGGCCACAAGGATGATCAGGGGCTGGAGCACCTCCCGTATGAAGACAGGCTGAGAAAGTTGGGGCTGTTCAGCCTGGAGAAGAGAAAGGTGTGTGGAGACCTCATAGCAGCCTTCCAGTATCTGAATGGGGCTATAGGGATGCTGGAGAGGGACTCTTTGTTAGGGACTATAGTGACAGGACAAGGGGTAATGGGTTAAAACTTAAATGGAGGAAGTTTAGATTGAATATAAGGAAGAAATTCTTTACTGTGAGGGTGGTGAGGCACTGGAATGGGTTTCCCAGGGAAGTTGTGAATGCTCCATCCCTGGCAGTGCTCAAGGCCAGGTCGGACAGAGCCTTGGGTGACACGTTTTAGTGTGAGGTGTCCCTGCCCATGGCAAGGGGGTTGGAACTAGATGATCTTAAGGTCCTTTCCAACCCTAAGTATTATTCTATGATTCTACCTTATATTGTTTAATACCTATTATTTGGAAAATTACTACATTGCCCTCCAATTAATCTTCTCATTCCCACTCCACAACTGTTACACTAAATGCAGTTTCTTATCTCAAAGTGTTTAGAAGACAATCATGATGTATTTCTAATGATTTTGTATGCTAAGAGTTGTCTTTTGGGCCTCGCAGCTGAAAGCGTGTGCACACCTCCTCCCCAACACTACCAGATAAGCACTAGAATAAGGAGGTTATTTATCCTCCACTAAGATAAATGTCACAAACTGGAGGAAGTCTGCTGCTTTTTTTGGAAAAGAGCAAAATCTGCTAGCTGACAGAACTTGCTTTCTGCCTATGCAAGGCACATCCCACTGAAATTACTGTGAAAGGCTCTATTTAACTGCATGGGGCTTTGGATGCAGTTTCTATCTATTTCCCAGCACCTCTGCATCTCTCAAATGGTGTGACTGTCTTTCCACTCTGAGGAAGAAGTATCTGTTTTAAGCAGAACCCACAGCTTTGTGAATATCAGTACAAGCTGAGAGAACAGTTGCATTGAAACAATCCCATAAGAATGCACTAACCTGCAACTCTCAAAACAACATCTGGTCACATCTTACGGCAAAATCAATAGGAAGTATAAATTATAAAGCATCTGAAAAGACGGTATCACTGTTAAATTTTAAAATATAAATTAATGTTGGGTAAAGAACAACTGCACTTTATTAAAAGATTTTCCTCTGGAAGGGCTAGAGCATTAGTATCTTTATAACAAAGACTATAAAAATAACTTCATTTTTACATGCATGCCCTTCATCACTAAATCCAAAACTTTTTTTTTGCACTCTTAATGCAACAATCTGGTTTTGATTTCGACTCCCCCAGGAGCAAGGTACGGCACTTTACTGTTAGTATTTATATTGTGCTTCTGGGCTGCACTTTCACTGCAGCTAATTTAAGCTCCAATCTAACAAATGTGCTTAAACACATGCTCATGAAGACAATAGATGTACTGAAGAAAACAGATGTATTATGCTCAGACTATTAAAATACTAACTAGGTACTTCACTGCTTTGCTGAGGAAGACATAAAATAAGCTATGTGCAGAGAATTACTGTTTCATTTTATGGAATTTCTAAGAAATGGTGTCTGTACTTCCATGCAGATCATTTTGATCACAGTCACATTTCATGCAACTGTAGAGCTAGGTTATGCGCTATTAATACCCCGCAGAAGATCCAAAGTTTGCTGCTTAAGGCAGAGGCTAGAATTGTTTTCCCAAAGGTGGAAAGTTCCATTTTAATAGGAAAAAAAAAAGAAAAAAAAAAAGAAAAAAAAAAAAAGTTATGTGCCTGAAGATGTTTAGTCAAATTAATTCCTGCAAAAAGCTTTAATCAAAACTGTTCCCAAGAAAATAATTGTTTCAAAAGTAATTCCCAAAGAATCTAATCACGTGAAGTATCAACGTCCCAAAAACAGATTAAATAACAGAAAGTATTACAGTTACATTAATTCACTTGCTTTTGTGGGTATTTAGTCATGTTTCCTTGTACCATAATTTCTGAGCATTTGAGACTTATCCTCACAAATATTTACAAATACTTGTTTGGTCTCGTATTCTAAATCCACCATGTACCATTTATGCCAAAGGCATTTGTTCATCTGTACAAATCAAAGAACAAAAATATTCTGGTGCTGTATGTTTTTGTACTTCTAGCTGCTGCTTTGTCTGTGTGGCAATATCTATCTATCTGCATTGCTGTATCAGTTGAACTCCCAAATGTATATTCCTAATGCAAACAGCATCCTTTCATGGAATACCTAAGATGAAAATATCACCAGTTGTTCCATTAAGAGCTTCCACACAGAAAGTTACACTGCATAAATAATTGTGGCACAATTTCAGATACCAATGTAAAGAATATGAGAATGATTCGTGTCAAGAACTTAGAAATCGTTGTTACCAATGCATCTGTGACCGGTGTACCATGTGTGGAATGTATAAAAACGACCTTGATTATAATAAATGTTGCTGTCAATGTAATGATGGGAAAGAAGAAGAAACATGGGAATAAGCTAGTCCCCTCTTTAATCATTTAGACTGTTAAAACAATAAGGAACGCTTTTAGCTTTGTTTAGCTGCTTGAATGCTTTAAGGGGGGTAGGTAACCAAGGAGACACATCCTGTTAAATATACGGGTCTAAGATTGTGGTTAAGCTTGTGATAAACATCTTTCTGTTAATGCATTACCGAGAAGTTTCACTATGTTTCTTTACCTGGAGAGAAGACCCCAGCAACGGGACAGAAACAAATGAAAAGAAGCCACATCGAGTTTCGGGCAAAGACGACAACAGGATTGGCTGAAACTCAGAACCAGGAACTGAAACCCTGGACCGAGAAGTATAAGAGACTGTACTCCAAAAACCCCGGTGTGCATCGTTGGCAGAGCGGAGACTCCCCGCACACCCAGCGCTGCTTGCTTATTGCCTCTTGATATTAATCAATTGTAATAAAATGATTAAATCAGATCATGGCCAAGGCTAAATTTTTATAACATCAACAAACCCTGAAACACTAAAATCCATGTCAGAAAAAGTAATGAAATGAGGTGCAGCTCATTCAAACAACCACAAATAAGTAAATTACTTGAGTTTGAAATATATCTGTTCATGTATTGGGGGAAAGTATTTTAAAAAATACTGCTGTTAAAATATGTCATTGATAGTAGGTGAATTCAAGGAAAGGGTGAACATTTAGGAATATTCTGTGATGAAGCAAAGCTCAAAAGACATTCATCATAAACTACTGGTTGAACTTTGCTGAACACAAGAATTATGCTGAGAAGTAAAGTAGTGACACTAGGGCAGAGTCAAACAAAGCAGTCAGAAGTGACTAAACCCAATACATTTAAATGAATAGAAGAGCAAACAAACAATGTCATCTGGCACTCCAAAAGGCAAGGGCTTCTGAGGAACTGAATATAGAAGCTGTAGGCTTTTGTAAAACTGCTGAAATTTCAGCTGGTAACAGAAATCTGTAGGGAAGCCCATGTGGTTAGCTTATAAATTCCACTTCCCTTCTTTTATAAATTTTCAGCTGATGTATCTGGTTAGCTTGGTCAGCTCACAGTTACCAGCTTTCACAAAAATGGCAATGACGTTCAAAATGCAAAGAGGAAGGCCACATCTTCATGAGATACTTCACTGGTTGCAACAGGAATGATGGTTTTACAATACACAACCACAGCAAGATTGTCTTGAACATTATGGCAATGTATTCATATATGCCTCTAATCTCTACATAATCTGTATACTTAGACCAATTCCATAAAAGGAAAAAGGGGTGCCTTTTTACTTTCCTATGTAAAAAAAAATTCCTTTCGCAACTGACATTTCTGTTGAACAGCTGCAATAGGCTTCTTTTAAGCTATTTTCCATGAAAATTTAAAGACTGACAGATCTCTCAAGAAACGGATAGTTGAAGGCTAATGATTAATAATTAAATATATATTCCTCAAAAGGTGTGTTAGTATTCTACAGTTCTTTCCCAAACTCTTCCTTTCACGGTTTCACAGTGTTTTTTCTCATCTCAGTCATGCTTTCTGCCTATTCTACTACAGTCTTCGTGTTAAAAGCTCCCTTTTGCTTCTTTCTCTGTTCAGTGACAGTCTTAGCCATTCTCTCTCCCTTACATTTGGCTTTGTTCTCCATCCTTTAATTTATTATTCTCCACTGTACCCTAAAAATTTATATTGCTTGCAAGCTGTAGGTTGGTGCTGTAAACAGTGTTCAGTCCTTCCTTGCTATCTTCCTTTCTTTGTTCACTTTCCCTGCTTTTTCTTCTCTGGTCCTCTGGAGGCCTTTACTTCTTTTAACAAGCCACTATAAAGTTACTCCCTATTTATCTACTGTTTTAGCTCACTGAGTTTATACAACTCAATGCCATTTCAAATATGTTAAGCCGTTTAGTGCCATTCTTCTTTAGTACGTTGTCTTCTTTTTCTTAAATACTCCTAAGATAATGGATTGCCAATTAATTAGAAATAGTTAATCTTTGCAATAGAATAAACACTACATGTTTATGTCTCCTGGGAAGCTCCTAAACTAATTTTTATGACTGTGTTGCTAACCATTCTCACTACTTGGCAGTCTTGTCAATGGAAATAAAAGGTCACTGAGCAGATATCCATGCCATAATTTCCAGAATATTTTCTTTGAGGAGGATGCTTCTGCACCTGCTGCCCTTCTTTTCCTTCACTGCTGTTCTGAGGCTGCACAGCCTTTATGGACACTAGTTCTGTGGGTCATGCAGATGGTTGAGCTTCACTAGCATAAAGACAGGTAAAGAACTAGCACAAACACATTCTGAGCTTCTTTTTGGTTCTGTCCTAGTTTGTTGTGTGAACCCTGGTGTGCCAGCTTAATGAAGCAAGAAGCAAAAAGGATGGAAAATGTGGCAAAGAAGATTTTTTAACTACTAGTGGATACTACTATAATTCCTACTGACTCCAAATTGAAGGAAGAAAAGACAATAGGAAGAGAAGCAGACAGAAGAGAAAAGAACCCATCACTGATATGGATATTTAGTGTGTGTTATACACAAAATAAACCTGGTTAAAATGAGCTTTAAAAAGGGTAGTTCTCAAGAAACAGTTACCATGATGCATATGCAATCATAAAGTATTTATACCTGTTGAAGTTGGTTCCTCTTCAATGGAGGCTGTGCAAAAAGGTGGTGGGGATAGGGTGAAGGTAGGGACAGGAAAAGGGAAGGGAAGATAAAGGAGAGAGAGAAAAATACAGATGAAGAAATGTATACAGTCATTGTTATTTACATTCTCTTAATACACAAGCAATAAGACATCATGAAAAACTTCATTATCATTTGATGAACTTGAGTAAGAGATGCTTCACCTTAGCGGAGAACGAAGACAAAATGAGTTAGGATTTTCACTTACATTTCATTACACTTGCATTTGTAATGTTACACTCTTAACCTCCCCCTCTAATTTAACTAGTAGGATAGGGCCAATAAGACAATAACAATGGTCAACAGAGGAGTTTCAGACAACTTCCCTGCAGTCAAGTTCATAGCCAGAATTGTTGCAGTACTAAACAGGAGCTGCTCTAAAGGTAAAGCCTCCTAAAAAATCAAATGCTGGACCCAGCTATTTGGTTAACTAATGAAAGCTGCTGATTAGCAATTAACGAGAGTCACAGTGCATATTTTTTCTTTTTTCCCCTCTCTCCATCCTCCACCCCTTCTGTTCCCTTCAGTTTCTTCACAACTTGGTGCTGGCAGTAATGAATGAATGATCCTGAAATTAAGTAGTAAAGGAGAAAATGCAGTTTGGGGGTTTGGTTTTGGGTAGGATTAGGGTGGGGGCAGTTGCCCACTGGACTTTCTATTCCAGATATTTATTGTCTGAGGAAAGCAATAAAAATCTTTATCTTTATCCTATAACCTTTCTCTTTTGGTGACAGATAACCATTAAATCACCTTTAGCTAACATCAGAAAGCACCTCTCACTGTACACTATTATTTGTACATTCAAAAGAAAGAAACAGATGTATGCACAGTAAAACTGTATTTTAAAGGTACATTAGTGATTTAGTTCTTTTTCTCCTTCCAGTCAGTATGTTTTATATACACATGCATCATAAAAATGGTCTTCTCACAGTCTTGCGAAGTTTTCAATGACAGAAAACGTAGCTATGAAGTGTTTCTCACCTGGATACTGTGAAAGCACTTAGAAGTCTTAGAGGACTCTCCACAAATGTGATGTAGAGACCCTCTTAAAATATTAAACACATGTATCCATACTTTTACTTTTTCTCTTTTCAGGAGTCTTTTCCACCAGCTGAAATTGAAGCTGCTGTTTGATTTCTTGTAGAATCAGTTCCATACAAACAACAGTCCTAACATGGTAACTTCACGTTTGCCATGGCTATTAAGCAGCGATGGCTTCAGAGTCTGTGCTTGGCATGGATACAGATTTCAAATATTTTCTCAAAGATCAGTGCTTGGTGAGTTGACTTCTTTGCCTTAACTATCACTCCATGTATTACGCTGGGAGAAATTAGGGACGCAAAAGGATGGTCTTTCCTCTTTTTAGTGAAAGTTTGTCAGACACAAACTGCATTTAAGACCATGTACAGACATTGATTAATTCAGTACAATATTCTATATGCAACTGTATGTGACAGTTAACATAGACACATCAGTTATTCCTAATTGCAGAGTAGAATGGTGTTGTTTTGGGGGCTGTCAGATCCAATCAATAGAAAATAATGAATTACTATTTGAAGTATCAGTCAAGCATCTTGTCTCTAACTAAAGTTTCCTGAGGCAAATGGGTAATTTTTATTTATATAACTTTGTGTTCAGATAAACACTTAAGAAGGCTACATTATTAAATGAATTATCTAAAATGGCCTAAACAAGGTACTTAACAGGCTAAATCTTCTCTTTTGTAACTCTTCATTTAGTGTCTAGATGTGTATTATGAACCTAGATTGATCAATTTTGAGGTGAATATACACAGAGATCACATCAAGCTTTTAGTTTACAATAACATGTTCTTTTACTGTACAATTACCAGATTTAAGTAAAATGTGTTTGAAACAGTACAGAATTTCAAGGCAATGAAGGAAAGAAGGGAAAATCCCATCCTATTGTTTTTAAATTTGACTAATCAGATCCATCATTAGTTCAATAACATGACAGCTAATTCCACAAAAAAGAAACTATTTAAATCTTAAGAACAGTATCAGAAGTAAATCAGAGGCATGCTGTAGTTTCTCAAAGTACCAGTAACAGAGAACTACGCCAACAGAACAGAACATGAAAGTTAGTTAGAAGTCATTAAATTTTACAAATGCCCCAAATCTCTATTAACTGCCAAGCTCAAATGCTGCTTGCTGCTTGAGCAACAGATAATTAAAGTACTACTGACTGTACATTGAGATTGGTTTATCAAAATTGTCCAAATATACAAAGAATATTCATTCAAGGAATGGGGTTGTTTTTTTTTCTGACTGCAATTTGAATAATAATCTTAATTATTGGAGTGAATACTAGCATCAGCAATTTACAACTGGGTCGTGTCATCACTCTGGTGATGATTGTCCAGTGGGACCACTCTGCACTTAGGGACACATCTAAATAAAAGAGGACAGCTGAAGCTCCACTGAAACAAATCATTCAAGTTGCAAGACAGCTATGTCAATAAGGTTAGTTTTATGTTTATCTAATTAATTTTGACTATTCAATTGTTGATTTAGGCTCTTTCAGGAATAGACTGCGTTAATTTTTTGTCTGAGTTAGTGAGTAATGCTTTTGTGAAATGCAAAAGACCTAGTTCTACTTGTCAATAATCTATTTCTTAACCCTGGGCAGAAATTGAAGATTCATATTAAAAATATATTTGAAAATGAAATTATAAATTTGTTTGTACTTTATGCATTTTTTTTTTAATGAAGTTAACTTAATCTCTTGCTATATGTGCCAGGTCTGCTTTCATCCACCGTAGCTTGATAAACCATGTTTAAAAATAAAGCCTTCCCTAAGCAACTGAATACACAAAGTATAAACTACTTTTGCTTTATCATAGTGGCTCAAATGCAGTGTCAGCACTCTGCTTTCCACTTATTAAGCAAATGCACACTAAAAATTTCTTACACGATTTTTCTCCATCAGCAGTGATTTAAACTTGAAGTTATTTAAAAAGCTATTTATACAGTGACTCATCTCCATATCAATTATCTGTAATTCACTATTTATTTCAGAGGGGTCAAGAGGGTACAAACTGAAACTGCCTTTCTCAACTGAGCTAGCACAAGCTGGTGACTCACTACACTGAGTGGTGGTTTAGCATCATCCTGACTTTCTCATTCTGATTCCAGAGTGGTGAGACTTGCACAGAGGAGCCAGGTATTTGACAAAAAAGCCTCCCAAACAGTCATGAACATCCCTGAATCATGATGTGATTAACAGTACTGCATGACCTTAAACTGTAATCTACTCTGCAGCTTTAAACCATTTTCAAAATGTTTTTCTACCCCTTTTAATGCATAATTGACAAAATATAAGACATATGGCAGCCCAAACATTAGTTTTTATCTTCTTAGAGTATATCTGATGTTCACTTGAGAAAACTTAATCATGTTTTCCCTGGGGTGAATAATGCTGTGTGACATTACTGGTGAAAAAAAAAACAAGACATGGGTAGTTTTGGGAACCCTATTCCAGGATACATATTGTCCAACATATATCGGCTTAAGAGAAAGAATGTAAGGCAATGCTTGGATAGCATATGAATACCTATGCCAGACCTCTGATCATTTCTGTTACAATGGTAGAAGCCTTAAAAGGTCTGGGAAAAATCTGACCTTTGAAGCATAGGTAACTTGAGGGAGGCAGATTCAGTGGAACATTAGGTTTGTGTTTATATTAAAGCATGTGTTACTTTCATATTAATGTGAAAGACATTTTCCTTAATATTCAAATAAAATGTAAGACTCTTTTATATGGAATAAACTTGAATATATGGCGTTATCTCTAATGAAAAAGAATGTAAGAGCTCTACAAAATCATCCGAATGAACCACTTGCAAACAGTAGGATACAAGAGCAGATAACATTTTTCTGAATGTAAGGTCAAAAATAAATTATATTCTGCTCAGCATGAAATCTCAGAGGACCTGCATGCTACAAAGACTGACTTCCCAAAAAATCAGCATCAGTCATTAAGAATGTGATTTTAATGCTATAGAACTTTAATTGAAAATACATCTTTAGAACGTCTGTCTTCTCACCTGCTACCCATTCTACAGAATTCAGTTCATTTCTCAATAAACTGGCTCTATCTCTGGTTCTCAGCATGGCCCTTTACGCAGTATTGCCATGTCTGATGAGGTAACCCACCACTAAGCGGCGGGCTGAATCAAGCCTTTTTTCCACCAAAGCCCCCCTTGCATTCAGCTTTGCCCTATCCCATTGTGTCAGGTTAAATGTGCTAAAAGACACCTCCAAGCCACAGCTCAGATGATTAACAGTTTGTCACCAACTTCTAACAATTAACCAACTCAACCGGCTGCAACAACTGGTATAAACTATTATTGTCCCTAGCTATAAAGAGGAGGAACAAACCCTAAAAAAAACAGGTTGTTTTCATGAATCTGCTGAATCTGGAAAACGCACTTTTTATGCCAGTTGGTCAAAGATACATCTATCAGGGTGAGTTAGAGATTTTTATCTTGCAGTTCTACAGTTAGGTCAGGTTGTTCTGATAGTGTGTTTAATTTTAACTGTAGTACTGGGATACCAGCACATCCCTCACCATTTACAGGCCCCTGAGAATAGCAGAGCCTCCTTCTAGCCTCAGGTAAAGTTGTGTTTGCAGCCAGTACAGGAAAAATAAATTAAAAAAACATGAAAAACAAAAAAAGAAGAAAGACACCAGGCAACTCACTAGTGCATGTCAGAGATAACTCACTATGAACTGATAAAAAACCCTGCTTGGATGACAGATATTAAATAGAAACCAAAGCCATTAATTAAGAAACCCTAGAAATAGCCTGCGCCACTCCTTATAGGTTTATATCCACTTAAACACGTAAAGACTATGAAAAACTTACTTTTTCTTCCTTTCATTATTTTATTTTAAGAAAAAAAAAAATCTAATCAAAAATTGGTATCAGAGCAAAATTTCAGGTATTATCAAAGTCCAGAATGCTAGTGTCTTAAAATGACAGTGTTAGAAATGCCAATAAATGTAGCTAATTAATTTAATTCATTCTCACTAGTCTTCCTTTTTTTTTCTCCCTAAGTATCAGAACTGGTGCTGAATGACAACATGTTTAAATATGAAATAAAAGATTTATTTAGGTAAAATTACACATTTTGCAAAAGACAAGATTAGATAATTACTTTTGTGGTTAGTGCCTTCACATTTACAACTCTCTAGAACAAGGCAGTCAGTGGAGTGCCCATCGAGCCTAGCATTTGGCAGGATGTTCTTCTTAAGAAAAAACAGTGTAAAAAGATTTAGTTTTAAAACAATTATTCAGTTTTTAGTCTGCTGCTGTTCTTGCCAAGGTTTCAAGTGCTTCCAAAGGCAGAGAGTACTTTAAGCTGTAAGTCTGAAACCAGGAGTAGTCTGTCATGACTTGAAACATCACAGAGTTTTACTTGCACACACACACATGCTGCCATATGCAGTTTTGAAAATATGTGTATGTTCCAAAAGAGCAGAGAATGTAATCAGAAAATATCCTAGAGCTTTTTTGTACCAAACCAAGTGCCCTCAAACAGCTAAGTGACTAATATCGTAGTACTGGTTTTGAAGCTGGACAGGAGGCTGGATTAGGTCTCCCACTGCAGATGTGTAGCCAGTACTCAATCCAGGACAAATCAAAGGTACCTGGGTGCAATGCCAGGTATACCATTTCTTTGTATTATGGGCTGAAAATGTGTTTCATCTCAACTTGCAGATGTTGGAGGCTGACTGAGTGGGCAGTTTGACCTGCTTTTGAAGAACAGTTTGCTCAAAGCTGGGAAAATCCTGGCACTTGCTCTCTGTGCAAGGGTGGAGATAGGAAGGCTTTCTCTAAGGTACAAAAATTCAGGCTGAAACAAAGTGGGACTGAGATAAGGCTGAACAGGTTCTGAGCTTCACCAGCTTTTCTGCCAGAAATAAGAAGCTAAAATTACTACCATGCTTCTTAGCAATATCCAATATCCAACATCCAACAGAATGAGGAAAGATTCAAAAGACAACAAAACCTGCTGAAAACAGAACAGAAAACAATAATTAAGACAAATAAACCGCAGCTCTAAATAGTCCAGTAACAGCAGATACTAACTTCAGTTAATTAATTTTCTGCAATGCCATTGTGCATTTTCTTACCCCAGACTAACCTGTGGGGTCTCACCTAGTCTGCTGCCACCAAATTACACCCAGACTGACCTGCTTGCCTTTCTGAAATACGTAGTAGGAAGTTCAATGAACACAGAGGAAAACCTAACAACTTTCAAACCCTAAAATTTCAAATATAAACATGTATCCTGCAGGTTTCCCAAATACCCAAATTTGTGGGTTTTGGTAAATATTCTACTATGCCAGTTGCAAAGGTTGTTCTGCTAACCCTTCCGGGGAATGAAGCTCTATAAACCAATAAACAGGCAACTTTTTTATCATCAGATGAAAAGTCTTTAGATTGCATGAAGACAAAATGAAAAGTATTCAATAGTCACTGTTTCTTAAAAAATACTCTGCAACATTTAAAAAAAAAAATGCATAGGGCAAGGGGCATTCACTTCTCAGTTCAAACACCTTGTTTGATCCCTGCAGAAGAATTTCTTTTTCTTTTTTTTTTTTTTTAATCCAAGTTTACAGTACTCTTTTCAGCATGACTGAGGGCCAGCACACTGCTTTACTAAGAGAATTTTCATGCAACACAACCTTCATCATGGAAAATTTGAGCTACAAATTGTACAATATGCCAAGAGGAGAATTCAAAGGACCAGATGGCAGCTAAGATGAAGGCTGCGGCATTAAGAGGAGTCCCATGCAGGGAGACACATTGCTTTAGTGTGGTATGCATTTTTAACAATTTTTTAGTAACTTCAGAACAGGAAATACCCCACTATAAAGCTACATGGCATGAATACAAGTATAATAAAAAAAAAAAGACATGAGTCTTGGTGCAAGAAAGGCAAAGCATGTATTTCTAAATTAATAAAAAGGTATTTTCATTGTCCAGGTAAATTCTGCAGACTGGAATACAGGCTTAAGCAATGGCTGACTTACCAGTATTCACTTTTAACTTCTTTGACTAGGTAGAAGTAAAAGAAGATCCTATTACCTTTGTAACTAATATTGGCTTTACATTTAACTTCAGTATAACTGGAAAAAATATCTAAATATATCTGAATCCATTATTGTTCAACATTGAAAAATGTATGCTGAAAAATACGTATGACATAAACTGTGAAAAAACGTCAATAATCTCCAGCTTCAGTCAAACACTGCTCTGGAAAAAATGAATTTATCTAATGGTATCTGCAGGGGCCATATTGAACCTGGATCATTTCAAACTGAACACATCTGTTCTGCCCTAAAATACAAGTGACAAGGAAGCTTTACTTTAAACCTGGCACAGTGTGAGCAAATTACTGTGACCTAGACTGAGCACACAAAGTTCTCTGCTGACAACTGTATTTCAAAGAACAGAAATGCCAAAAGAGAAACATGCTTAAATGTAGGTGTAAAACAAGACGATTTTCTGTCTGACACTAACACGTCACTTTGCTACATGCAGCAAAACAAGGCACACAGAGAACTCTGTAGTATGAGGTAAAACAACACACCTGGTGAGAAATTTCTTTATTCTCAGAAATTCTATAGTTTTCCCTTAATTTTTCATTGATACACTGTTCTTAATTTTTCAGAAAATTAAAACTTAAGTAGTCAAGGCTTTTTCTCATGAGCGAGTGAAGATAATGTACATTGATTTTTCTTTTATCTTCATCAATAAAGCCACTAGAAGTCATAAGTTTATCAGCCTCTCGAAATTCACCCCGTAAGAAGCATCTTCACAGCAGCCATCAGTCAGCATTCTGGTGCTCCTCCACACTTCCCAGTTTTCATTAGTGCAGGAGTTAGGCCTATTGATTTTGAGCTGTGAAGGGTTTTTGAAGATTTTTTTTTTACATACCAAGTACATGAATTTTCTGAAACCCACCTCAGCCCTACTTTCCCATATGCTCCTAAGGGCAGATTTACTCACTTTCTGTGCGCTCTCCATCTGACTCAAGAGTTCTGCATTTTCTTACAGAGGATGCTTAGCACCCTCTCCAGCGGCTGCATTTCAAAAGCAATCCCAACCAGCACCTCCTGCTGTGAGAAGTAAGAGCTGCTGGGCTCTGGCGAACTGTGTTGAAAATCTGTCCTTCATTCCTTTTGATATCCCCTCTTTTGTGCTGGAAACAGATGGCAAAACCTCTCCTTGCATTATCCCCCTCCACTTCATGTTTGATGGACTCTAAAGCACTTCTACACACTTGCATCTCCATCACACACCAGGGGCCATCACAAGAATGAGTATTATTATACACATAATCTGTTCTCCTCGGCACTTGAGATGTTGCAAATGCTTTCTACTTGGTTCAGGTCAGAATAACGTAAGTCAATACTTTGATCCTTGCTTTCGGATTCAGTAATGCCTTGTGTTCTTCATAAAAAAAGGGATACGAAAATGCAGAGTGCACAGACTGTTGTATGGTGCTTTGAACTAGTGAGTACAAGATCTGTAATCTTAACTCTTATCTGCTGATGTGGCACTTATGTTTGGGCTGTCAAAGCGCTTACCGTTCTGGATTACAGACACTGGACAACATTAAGTTTTTTATATTTGCCTTACAGGACCAGAGATGTTGTGGAGTTTCCCTCCCTGGAGCGACCTAAAAGCCATCTTGACATGGTCCTGGGCAACCAGCTCTAGGTAGCCTTGCTTGACAAGGTGGGGCTGCAGCACAGGACTTCCAGAAGTCCCTTTACATCTCAACCCTGCTGTGATTCCGTGAATCACAATTCATTTAAAGAACTATTAACAGAAGGGCTTTGAAATGGTAGAGAAAGAAATGTATTTCTACAGTTACTCAATTTTTTCCTCTAAGTATTTCCCACCTTGCAATCTCTTTAAATAGTTATCCAACATGCATTTTATGACATGTTGACTGTCATATTACCATTACTAAAATACATTACAATTAAAGGACTAATTACAATGACAGTGATGGAAAAAATCCCTACAGCTTCCATAGTCTTCATCTCTACAGTTCAGGGTAAATACATTCAAATGCCCTAAATGTATACTTCTGGGGATCTAGGAAAATGACTGGCAGACACATACGTAAATCAGAGGAGCTACTGAGAAAACCTTGAGCAGAATGTGATTGATTTTCATTACAGTTAAGTGCACAAAGGAAAAAGAAATTACTAGCTTGTATTCTCCATCATTAGCTGCTTTCTTCAGGATAGAACTTGGAGAACAATCTTTTGTTGTGTGCTGGTTTTGTCGTTTGTTGTTTTGTTTTTTTTTCATATTCCCGCCTAATGAAAACCTGTTAGCATATATAAAGCAGAAGTGAACAACTTTATATTTGGGTCATCCTAAAACTTTCACACTTCTACTGCAATATCTCATCTTAATTTCAACCCTTTTAAAAGACAAAAATAAAAACCAAACAATGTTAAAACATGCAGAATATTTTTTAAAATTTTCAAAATGAGATACAAATAAACACTGTTACACAAAAGTTAACTAAATTCATTAATATATTTTCATTATTATTTTCCCAAGTATTTAGGTCAAACCTTTTTCCATTAGTTTTTAGGTCAAATATACAGGTGTTAGTTTTTAAAGAAAATATGCCTTCTGAAATTAACTCACATTCATGAATAATTTACATGGCCCCCATGGCATTTTCCAGTTAATATTCATATAAAAACAAAAAGATCACATTTTAAAGATGGTCAATCTGAATGCCTATAATGCTAACAGATGCAGCTTTGATACACTGGGAATTGCTCAACTTCATACAGCATCATTAATGTCGATGCAAAATATTATCTAATACCAGTACCTAATTAACAAATAACCAAGTAAACTTGAAATAACTTCAATTGAAAAAACTTGAAATAACATGAAAGACCAAAATCAATTCCACAATATTTTGTCAAACAAAACTCATTTTTTTCCCCTCCAACTCCCTTTTTTCACTAGGAATTTTATGACTTCACTGATCAGAAAACAAACCTCTTAAGGAAATTTCTTAGTATATTAAATCTGAAATTAAACCATGTATTTTAAAGTCTATGTTAATTACTACATACTGCATTCTATGAGAAGTTTCTACATCAAAGATTATTATGACTAAAGACAAGATATATTCAAGAAATAGATAAAAAAATAGTGGTCATGAAATATTCATATGGTGAGCAAATTATTTAGCTTCATAAATATTCTGTGTTTTAACCTAGTGAATTTTAGCCGTGACTCTGCATTAAAAGGATAAAATGACACACTATATATGTAAAAAAATACACACATATGTATATACATACATACATGCCTTCCTACTGCAGGCTGATAGATCAAAACACCCAGCTGCTATCTCTAGTACAGTCAACATTTGAATTTCCTTCACTTATGTATCGTATTATCGATTCTTTGCACCATGAAAAGATCTTTACATGAGATCCATTTTACAAATGTGGAATAAAGCAATCAAATACACATCTGCATTACCTTCCACTGGCTGTGCCTCTTATTACTGTACTATCTTGTATTTTGAGAAGTTTTTAAATGGGTCCACACACCAATAATGGACAATTCAGACCTGTACACTGCAGATAGAAATTTCACTGAAATCACTGGAGTTCAGTCCAGCCAGAACAAAATCTAAGTTTACACCTTCAGGATAATTAATTCCTCTGTAATTAGGTCAAGCTTTCCCAGTAGAAAGTGATCATGTAAATTTTGCTACCATTTTGCCATGACAAATGTACACCTCAGTGAGTGAGGAGCTTCCTGAGGTTCTGTTTTCCAAAATACATTATAGTGCAAAAATCTTCAACCTTAACTCCATGTGGCCTCACAAGCCCGGGGAACGCCAGTAGTTGCCCATGTGTGTGGTTGTGGTTGATCAAGGTGGTCAATGGGGTAACAGGAGAGAGACTTTATTTTTCATACTGGCACAAGATTCTGTGCTCTTCAAGATAATTTAAGGAGCCTTCTTTTCCTTCAGGTAGTCTAATACCTGATTTATCAGGCAACTTAAAAAGTGACAATCACTTTGGTGGATAGAGCAACTTGGTAAAAACTAAGGAATTGCAGACTTTGTTTGTTTCCTAATAACATTAAAGAGGAAACATGCTAATGGTAAATCCATGTTATCTGTAACAACTGAACAGTAAACTGAACACTGTTTTCCATACAGTTTTTTCTGCACTGCAATAGGGATATTGGGGTTTTTCCCCTTAAAGTCCAAACTCCTTTTCAAAAACACTGCTGACAGAAATCTTGCAGATGAATTACTTTTTTTTGCTTGATATAAACTTGTTTCATTTTTTTCTATGTGTTGTGTACATCTTCAAACATGATAATCCATGAATATCCCAAACCATTTGGATTACCATTGCGGCTTGGGGCTTTGTTTCCAACCTATGATACTAGTGGCACTGTTTAGTTTGTTCATGTATCAAGTTTTTCCCAGCTCTCCAAAACATGATGATGAACAAGTTTCTCATGAGCCTTTCAAAAGAATACCCCATACATGTCCTGTGGTCTGCATCACCTCTTTCAAGTATGAGACTGTTATCTACTGCTCTTCAATAAAATTACCTTTATAGGTTGCCACCAACTCGTATAATTACCATAGGTTGCTTTTTCCATTATCTATTCAGTAAGAATGCTATTGCCATAATGCCAGTTGTACTTGGTGGTATGCTAACCAAGGATACATCTGGACTCACAGAGTCCATGTTCAGGGCACACTTCCCAAAAATGGTTTGAAGATGGCCAGAATAATTCAGAAGAACTTAACTGTTTCTCATCCAGTTTTGTTCAAGGCACACTATGTTAGAGAACAGGCAGTACTAGTATTTGTTTTTAAATAACTACTGTAGTTGTCCAGGATAAAAAGCAGAACCCTCATCTCATCCCTGACACCAAAATGCTGATCAGTTCTGGTGTATTTCAAAACTCTATGGGGTTTCATACTTCTCACCCTTTCACTCATCAACATTACTACTGGAATATTTTTGAGAAACACTATTTCTATATTCAGCTTCATTCTGTGCGCTCATCACACTGAATTACACAATCTTACACCTTGTTTAAATGTACACACCCTCACTCTCCTCCTCTGTCAAGTCAGGACCACTGCTGATGCTATGCCTTGTCCACCTTGCTGTACTGCAGTTGCATGTATGACAATGATTCTGCTGCATGATTGCATGCATTTCCTTGCTCCACCCTTTCTCACCATCAATCTGTATTTACCCACAGATCAAATAATTATTTTGCTGTGTGTCAGTCCATTTTCTATAATCTCACCCAATATTTTTTAATATTAGGAGTAAATATTACAGTAAATGAAACTCCTGGATATAAGGAAATAAAAAAAAAATTAAAAAAAATCTTAGTTTGATTCTTCTTATAACATTGCTTATAACACTGCTTAAACAGATTAGGATTAAAGTATCCAGTCCTTGTGTCTACATTTCAGCAAAGAGTCAAAAATACCAAAGAAATGTTACCAGAACAAGAAACACTGGAAATAATCAGAAATAAGACTTAGAAAATTCAGTTACTCGGGTGATGGAAACACGGGGAGCACCTGACTACTATTTACATACTGAGAATAAATCTGATGCTAAAGATTTAACTATGTATTGTACCACAATGTCAGTCAAGTAAACAGTGAGGAAAAAAATTTACCTGAAATATGCATAATCAAAACAATGGCATTTTCCAGCTACTGCTGGCGAAGAGACTGCCAACTACATCAGCCGGGTTTCTGTCACCTCATCAAATTCCATAATCTAAACTCCACTCTTCTTTCTGTGCCTATTACATTTGAAAGCTTCCTGAAAAATGCAAAGCTTTAGCCTGACTCTTTGGACTTCATGCAGCAATATTTGGGTGTGATGACACACCCTGATATATAGGAGGTCACACTGCATTTCTTAATGGTCTGTTCTGGTCCAAACATTGAAAAATCCTCAGAACCAAAAAAAACCCCAAAATTAAAAGTACTGTGAATGCTCTTCAGTTCTTTGGAAAATGCTCAAATCAGCTGCTAAATGCACTCTTTTATAAGTGCAGTTACACAAATCGTGTATCGTGATTTTCTTGTAAGCTTAGCACATTTTCCTACATTCCTTGAAGCACAGCACCTGTATTCTCAGCTTCTCTGACTCTAATCTGACCCTGACAAAGGGTCTGAGGACCCTTCTCCAAGTTCTCCAATACCATCTGAACTGCCAAATAGTGTAAATGTGTAGCCCTACAGATGATATAGTTCTACAGATTACACATGCTATTTAGGAATCAGCAAAACTCAGTTTTCCTGAAGTCTCACTTGAACTGTGGAATAAGTTTCTTTCCCTTCTCTTGTGCTTCTCAGCTGCTTTGCTAGACTGCTATGACTACTTGATTTAATCAAGCTCCCTTCATTGTTCTCACCAGGTAGGCTGTTGTCATTATGTGTCACTCTTGTTTTCTACTAATGACACTTTCTTTGCTGCTCTAATTCTCACCAGACAGGCCACTTTGAGTTCCATGCTCTAGGTAATGACATGAAAAAAATGATGTGTTTATAAACCTAAATTGCCTCCTTCCTACGCAAATACAGTAGTGAAGACTATAAAATAAAGGTACAAAGAAACTAAACTTTTAAAGTCATGCCTTCAAGTCCTATCTCCTTTCCCACTAAACCAGCAGATTCCAGGAGTACCTGTTCCACCAAGCTAAAAGATTTCAGCATAGAAAAGGTAGCTTTCTCCTTAGGAGGACCAAAGGCATTTGGTAACATCATGTTTCACAGGACGATCAGCCCTATAGAGCTGAAGAAGACAAGAAAACTTTGCAAAGGAAGGCAAATGGTAGGCAACAAATAGGGCTGTGATTTAGGGATGACAAATCAAAGAAGAACAGCTACAAAGAAGAACAGCTACAATGGACCATTTTTGAATGCACATGGCTCCTGAGAAACACGGATACAATAATGTTTATTACAAAGTATGAAATTAGATTCAGTGGCAAAATGAATTCTAAAAAGAAAATTACCATTTAATTAAATTCTGATTAAGCAGATTATTGCAGTTTTAATATTTTTCTAAACACTGGTCAGATATTTCTCTAAAAGTATTACCATCAGTTTGATTTCAGCAAAGCCAGACAAGAACTGTGTAATTCAATTCTTTCTGTATTTAACTGTAAGATCCATGAAAGAAATGCTTAACACATCCCAATTCTAAATGGTATCAGGACTCATAACCTGCTTGTTTAATATTCGTATTCCTTATTTATGAAACTTTATTCCATGGTCTTTGGAAATTCATATATTCAGCTGCAATGCTTGAAACATAATTAATCTACTTCATTTTGGATTGCTCAGGTCTCTTCTTCTACCCTGACAGAGTAAGTGATGAACATACTGATATTTTGGAAGTATACACAACTTGCATTTAGATTGATATATAATTGCTTTGTTTATTCTGCACTGATCAGGGTCTGTTGTTTCAATATAACCGAGACTGATCCCAATGACACCGCTAGTGAGGAAAAAGTTTGTTGCTGACTTAGGCTAATGTATTGCTCAGCTGAGCTTATGACTTCTGCAGATGTTTCTTATTTCATGCCAGCAAAAGCAGAAGCTGAAATTAAACATTTTCTTTTTATGACATTACAGTTCCCCTTATAAATTATAGCCTATTCAGTAATATTTTTGAATAAATCAAATGACACTGACAATGCAGTTTTCCTATCTGCAAAAATTAATCATAGAAGACCAAACTCCAGCCTCATTAGACTGTTCATAATGAATAATGTAACTCACGATTAAAAAGTTGACCTGACTAAGAGAGAGATGAAAGTAATAAGAATTTCTAACCAAGACATACCTCTCTCGCACTCAGCTACAGTACATTTGTACTTACACACGTTGGCATGTCTCTGTCTTCATATTACTTCCAAGCCTTACTGTCCTCCATCTCACACATTGAGAAAAACAGGGCTGTAACAACTTCTCAGGACCTTTGCTCAGGCGTATCTATGTAGTTAATAATCCATACTAATGATGATAACTGTCTTTGCCACAGTAGGAATGTTATTAGTTCATACTATCTCAACAGCAGAAAGTAGTAGAAGGACTCATCTACCAGAAAAACACAGGTTTTATGTGAACTAAACATAAAAAGTGGTTTTCAATATCTGAAGGTGATATGGTTTGGGTTTTATGATGCTTTTTAAATAACATTAATAATTAGACAAGTATCTACTCCACTGATCCCCAAAATACTGATATTGAGAATCTCATTTTCACCTTAATTAAACGCAACTTGTTGGTTTGTGCATAAACATCTTGGAACTGAACATTTCACCCTTCCAAAACCTCTAAGCACTGCAACAAGTGAAAAAATAAAAAAAAATAAGCACTTTTTAATGAATGCATATATTATTATAATGTTAGAGAAGAACTGAACATAAAAGATCTCAGTTCTCCTGTTCTGGTACATTTTTAATGATGTATTACCTTTTCTTTAGGTGCACACCTTCTTGTCACTAACCTTTCATTGCATCTCATGCCACGTCATTTCTGGGATCAACATTTCTCTTTGTCCATCTGACATACTGTCAAAACTCGATACTTTCACCACATCTTGGTAAAAAAACCTGGTGACACTCACCAGCAAAACACTCAATGGCAAACGGTATTTGGATGTTGCAACTCAGTAACTTTGCAGACCCTTTTTTGGCCTCCCCAGTGCAATCACCAAGTGTCCCTCTTCTGTCATTTCTCAAGAAATGGGACAATGTGTCAAGCTGTCAGAGGCCACAGCACCAGTTCAGTAGCTAACATAGTCTAATTTTGCTTACAACTTCCATCCTTATGAGCTACAGCAAGAAATACAAGTATTTCATAGAATCACAGAATCTTAGAATAGTTAAGGCTGGAAAGGACCTTACAATCATTTAGTTCCAACCCCCCTGCCAACACAACAGCAGCAACAC
Source organism: Pezoporus occidentalis (assembly GCF_034315485.1). NCBI lineage: Eukaryota > Metazoa > Chordata > Aves > Psittaciformes > Psittacidae > Pezoporus > Pezoporus occidentalis. The sequence continues at coordinate 330,787 of NW_026914051.1, read as the reverse complement.
CTTACACTAGACCATGTCGCCCAAAGCGCTGTAACTCTGTCCAACCTGGCCTTGCACACTGCCAAGGATGGGCATTTACCACTTCTTCGGGCAACCTATTTCCAGTGCCTCACCACCCTTACAGTAAAGGACTTCCTCATTACATCTAATCTAAACTTCCCCTGTTTAAGTTTTAACCCATTACCCCTTGTCCTATCACTACAGTCCCTAACGAAGAGTCCCTCCCCAGCGTCCTTAGAGGCCCCCTTCAGATACTGGAAGGCTGCTATGAGGTCTCCATGCAGCCTTCTCTTCTCCAAGCTGAACAGCCCCAACTTTCTAAGCCTATCTTCATACGGGAGGTACTCCAGTCCCCTGATCATCCTCGTGGCCCTCCTCTGGACTTGTTCCAACAGTTCCATGTCCTTTTTATGTTGAGGACACCAGAACTGCACACAATACTCCAAGTGAGGTCTCACAAGAGCAGAGTAGAGGAGCAGGATCACCTCCTTTGACCTGCTTGTCACACTCCTTTTGATGGAGCCCAGGATACAGTTGGCTTTCTGGGCTGCGAGCACACACTTCTTGCTCATGTTTATTTTCTCATCAACCAACACCCCCAAGTCCTTCTCTGCAGGACTGCTCTGAATCTCTTCTCTGCCCAACCTGTAGCTGTGCTTGGGATTGCTCCGACCCAGGTGTAGGACCTTGCACTTGGCATGGTTAAACTTCATAAGGCTGGCATCAGCCCACCTCACAAGCATGTCAAGGTCCCTCTGGATGGCATTCCTTCCCTCCAGTGTATCAACTGAACCACACAGCTTGGTGTCATCAGCAAACTTGCTGAGGGCGCACTCAATCCCACTGTCCATGTCAGCGACAAAGATGTTAAACAAGACCGGTCCCAACACCGATCCCTGAGGGACACCACTCGTTACTGGTCCCCACCTGGACATTGAGCCATTGACCACAACTGTTCGCTTGTGGCCATCCAGCCAGTTCTTTATCCACCGAGTGGTCCATCCATCAAATTGATGTCTCTCCAATTTAGAGACAAGGATGTTATGTGGGACAGCGTCGAATGCTTTGCACAAGTCCAGGTAGACGATGTCAACTGCTCTACCCCTGTCCATCAGCTCTGCAGCCCCATCACAGAATGCCACCAAATTGGTCAGGCAGGATTTCCCCTTAGTGAAGCCATGCTGGCTGTCACCAAGCACCTTGTCAGCTCTCCTGATAGCTTCTGGAGGGGGCCTATGTTGTCCCTAGTCTGTCTTTTATTTGCTACATACCTATGGAATCCCTTCCTGTTATCCTTAACATCCCCAGCCAAGTTTAATTCTAACTGGACCTTAGCTCTCCTAACCTGGTCCATAGCTTCCCAGACAACACCTCTATTCTTCCCAGGCCACCTGTCCTTGCTTCGAACCTTTATAAGCCTCTTTTTTCCTTCAAATTTTCCTCAGCAGCTCCTTATCCACCCATGGAGGCCTCCTGGCCCTCCTGTTGCACTTCCTTCTATTTGGGATGCAACACTCCAGCATACTTCCAAGCATTTAACAATCCCTCTTCTGCTCAATAGCCATAGTTCAGTAACCTTGTGTTGAGGGTAAACTCCTTCTTAGAATCAAAGAATCATGTAATTTTTCAGTTGGAAAGGACCTTAAAACTCATCCAGTTCCAACCCCACCTTCCACTAGACCAAGCTGCTCAAAGCCCCGTCCAACCTGGCCTTCAGAACTGCTAGGGATGAGGCAGCCACAGCTTCTCTGGGCACCCTGCACCAGGGCCTCACCACCCTCACAGGGAAAAACGTCTGCCTAAGATCTAGTATCTTGGACTTCCCTTCTGGAACACAGACATTGCTCGATACTATCTTCCTGAGCGAGGGATGTTACACAGCATAAATAGCTGCAACTTGTACTTCTTTTTGGTGGGTAAAAAGGAGTAAGAAATGCATTACCCAGATGACAGTTACACATCTCTCTGCTGTGTGTTATACTGTATATTTTTGTGGATGCACTGATGGGTCCACATCATGATGAGGGAAGGAAAGAAATGTACATAAATTAAATGTTCAAGGCCAGGCTGGATGGGGCTTGGAGCAACCTGATCCTTTGGAAGCTGTCCTTGCCCATGGTGGGGGGATTGGAATTAGATGAGCTTTAAGGCCCCTTTCACCCAAACCACTCAATGAGTCTATGATTCCATTAAATGCAGCATGTGAAGCATCTCCATGCAGACCAGAAGTCGGAGCATTTGCGCCCCCTTCTCTATGTAGAAAATGCTTCTGGGGCAAAATTCCAGACTATTCTGAGCACTCCATCAGTCTGTTAGGAAGAAGGAAGGGAGTTAAGCATAGGATATTAAAGTTTTATACATATGTAGAGATAAACAAAGAAAATTACATATGCATGTCTTGTACCCATACATTTGATAAAAACAATAAAACCTTACATTCATCCATGCATATTTGAATCAGGTATTTGTCAAAAGCACAGAGCAGGAGAGTGCAACTATGCATATTTGCACCAATTATGCATGAAGAGATGCAGAAGCTGAACAGCATCATAAATACTTAGGAAGCTGAAGTGTGGCTTCTCCAAATCATGTAGCTTGAATTCTGCTTCGCCCTTTCTAGTTTCAGAGACAAAGTCAAGATCATGTCCAAGTAAAACCCTTCGTACATGCTTTTCTAGACTTCAGAACTGCCTGGTTTACAGTGGAATCAGTCCAGTGCGTAATTCAAAATGAAGATTGTATAAATGACAGGAGAGTTTGTACCTCAAATTAGTATTCTGGTATTATAACCAGAGAGGACCAGCTGAAAATATTAATTTTAGTATCTTCTTTTTTAATATAGGAAATAATAAATTGACTGTCCTAACTCATGGTACAATGGCAATTCTCAGGCAGGTGTTCAGCTCCAGTAATACATCTGAAATATTAATTATCTAAACTTCCCCTGTTTAAGTTTTAACCCATTACCCCTTGTCCTATCACTACAGTCCCTAATGAACAGTGCATCCCCAGCATCCCTATGGAAGTATTTCTCTGAGAACTGATAGGATACTTTTCTTTACCTTATTTTCATTGCTAATTTTCATGGAAGTTCAATAATGAACTTTGGCATTTGAAATTCTGATTCCCATTTTATTGGATTACCTAGGATAATTCCCCTGTTTTCTTTACTCCTTGCAATAAAACCTGCATTTATTTAGTGGCCTAATAGGAAAAACTTTCAACCATAAACTTATTAGGAAGCGCCTGTAATTACATCTATATTGAAAAAAGCACCAATAAATAAACAAAAATAACCTAAATCAACAATAAACCAAAACAATTAAGAGCTAAACCATATAGTTATTCCCCTTACCCAGATAAAATTATATTCTGTCAGTGCTGAGAAAAGTAACATCAACATCTCATGTGGTGTATACCAGCACATTTCTTCTGGATTAAGAGTTGTGCTCACTTCCACCAACAGTTCTCAGCCTCTAACATGCTCAAGAATAAAGTATATTTGCTTCAGTTTAAAATCTTAACAAGTTTATTTAGTATTCTGGAACTGCACAGAGAAAATGGTAAGAGAGTGGAGCAGATACATTATTCCACACTGTTTAAACATTTCAGAGACTTTTGCATCTGGAATGGAGTGCTGAACAGCAAAAATCAGATGTTGCACCCTTAAGCAAATACCTTAACAGAGACTTTAAATAAAAAGGCAATAAACATACAAATGCATCAGATCACAAAGAATTACAGAGAGAAAAATTTCTCAGCTATGAATAGCAACTTTTCCCAGTTAATGATTAAATGATTCTCTGGATGATTAAATTCATCCAGAGAAACATTTGGGCACATTTCTACTTTTGAGCATATTTATTACAGAAGAAATAGGGTTTATGAACTGAAACTCTTTACAGTATCAAAAAACCCCACCCAAATTAATTATTTTAAATACAAGTGAAACATACAAAGGGAGAAAAACGCAATTCCAAATAATAATGGATTTTGCTCTTCTTAATATAAAGTTTTGAAAAAAACATCTGGAAAATAACTTAGAGGGGAAAGAAAAAACAGTAATGTCCATCTGTCTCTGGGTTTCAATATTCACTTTTCTATTTTCTTTCTTTTACTCTGGAACTGCACTGCATTTAGAACTTTCATTAACTGGAACACCACCAGGTTTTCAAACTGATTGTTTTTGCTTAAGAAGTCCAAAGTATTCTAATCTAAGTCCAAAGTATTCTAATCTGAATTTCCTAGGATGCCAGAATCATCATCTCATAAAAGAACAATTTGCCTTTTCAGCTAAAGAATCAGCTTCCTTCTGGCATTTTTATTTTAGTAAGCTGTTTCCATACTGTTGAGTCACATCCTTCTGCATAAAAATCCAGGAGCACACAATATTCTATAAAACCGGAACACAGACAGAAGCATAACTTTGAGAACATTTATTTCTTAAGTCTGAATTTCGTGAGAAATTAGATTGTCTGGTCTCTTCAAAAACTTCAAACTACTCAACATTAGCCAAGAAACTAAAGGAATAAGAAAGGAGTCTGTAAAGCTATCACCCCATTTTTAGCAAAAGAGAAGAGTTATTAACTCATGAACCTTACTAATAATCCTTAATGACTGGTATATATTAAAAGTTTAACAAGTTCTGCAATTCTTCATTTTGTAAGAATCAGAAAAGAACATACAGATCTATGATTTTATATTTGGCAAAGTGTCCTGGGTTCAGCAGCAGCAGTCATTTTTCTCCTTCTTAATAGCTGGTGCAGTGCTGTGATTTTGACTTTCAGCCTGGGAACAGCGCTGACAACATCAATGTTTTCAGTTACTGCTCAAATGTTTAGTCTGACCAAGGACTTTCCGAGTCTCATGCTCTGCCAGGGAGGAGGGGAAGCCGAAAGGAAGCAGAGACAGGACACCTGACCCAAACTAGCCAAAGAGGTATTCCATACCACAGCACATCATGCCCAGGATGTAAACTGGGAGCTACCCAGAAGGGCTAGCTCACTGCTCAGTCGGGCTGGGTATTGATGGGTCGTATTGCATTCTCTCCCCTTGTTCTTTCCCTTACCATTATTATTATTGGGAGTAGCAGTAGTGGGTTTGCGTTATACCTTAGTTACTGGACTGTTCTTACCTCAACCCATGGGAGTTATATTCTTTCGATTCTCCTCCCCGTCTCTCCAGGAGTTGGGGGGGGGGAGGAAGTGGGGGAGTCAGCGAGCGGCTGCGTGGGTCTGAGTTACTGATTACACTTAAATCATGACACTAAGATAATGGCATACATACAAAAATTATCCAACACAAGGAACTCTCCTCAGGGTACTAACAATCTACTGCAATTTTAAAAATAAGGTATGTATGGTTTACATGTTTTTTAAAACACAATTAAAAATAAAGGTCTTTTAAAAAAGTGGCAACAGATGTAGAACGAAGGAGTCCAGGACACGGACACTGAATAACAAAGCTAACATAATGCAGAATTAAATAATAACATAATATTCAATTATAATTGTAATTAATTGTATAATATTCATGCTAAACAACTTAGCAGCAATGTCAGCAAGTCTCATAGGCACCTGGACTACTTCAGAGGTACTAATGAATGTGAAATGTATATAAAGTTTATTTCATTTAGGGGCTGCATATAGATGTAAGATCATTCAGACCCTTCAATCATGCATAAAAACGGTAGAGAAAGGGATGGAAAACAGGATCTTGAGGCAGTGCCTTCCAGCTTCTTGAGTGGCTGCACCAAAGGAACAAGCAGTTTCTTGGACAACTCAGATGTTAATTAATAACCAGACGCTGACATTTTACAGCCAGGAAACAATGACAGCACAAAGACAGTTGGTGTCTGTCACGTTGTGGGGCATTCTGTCACAGGAAATAGTTCATTTGTCTGCAGAAAAGTTATCATGAGGGAAATAAAATTTAATCCAAAGTCCCTTAAAATTGCATTGCAGAGACATAGCATTCATTCCCAGAACAGTGGCAGCATCATATTCAGAAAAGGAAAATGGAAAACAAACCAACCTTAGCTTCCTGAACTAGTTCTGCTCACATTATCTCATGACAAAGAAACATACTTAGCCCCCAGAACAGCATTTTCAGGTTATGCCAGTGTAGCCTTTACTTATTTATCAACAAACCAAAAAGCATGCAGATTTAGGCTGTGACAGTTTCAATGAGACATCTGCAGCAGCAAGGCCGCTGGCATTGCCCCTCTGCCTGAAGTTGGTGTCCTGCAGTACAGCTGGCAGAAGCAACATGTGTGAGCACTACTCAGCTGTCACAGACTGAAGGTTGTCAGCGTAACCCAGGCTGATGAATCACAGACATGGATGTATGATATGAAATACCCAGAGGGTCATAGTGTTTTCAAGCACTTTGGATGTCAGCAGAAGTAATGCAGACAGAGGCTTCAGATAAGAGATACTGTCACAGAACCTTCAATTTTTGTGTATTTTCCTGATTGAACAGAATAAAAGACACTGCCATCTCTTCTCTAAGTCAGTGCTTTTCTGTGTCTTTTACATTCCTAATCTAACTGCCGCAACTCCCAAGTAAGAGATAGAAAATGTACCTATTTCAGCAGTAGTGTCTACTTAGTGTTTTGCTCTACCATACTTACTTTTATACCTTCTTTGGGATAATGTGAGAGCTTGGTCAACTTGCAGGTCTTCTGCTTCATTGAAAACAATGGGATGGCCTGTGACACAATGAGCTCTCTATCAGCTTTTCCTCTGCACTTTGATTTTACCCTTAAGTTTTCTTAAGATGAAGGTTTGACCTGACCTGACCTTTTGAAACTACCACTCATATTTACGTTTACTCTGAGCCAAATGCACATCACAAAACCTCACTACATTTGACTTGCACTATATGTACTCATATAATGAATAATTGCAACCTCCAGCTGGATATTTGTTTTAAAATTCAAACACGTGATTACTATGTGTTACTCTGGTTTCTCCTATAATGTTTCTGTAATTTCACTTGTTTAAGTACTCTTTAGTCTGGACCTCAGCATACAACTATGAGAAACCAAGGTTTAAATGGTCATTGATCAGCAGAAAGATATATAGAAATATCCAATTACATTGATCTTTGAGAAATGTTGGTAATTTTAAGCTCAACTATGATCTTTTCTTTTTGTGAAGTACAGCACTAACTTTTCTGCGTGATTATGTTCTGCAAATACACTTGCCAGATACTGGTTTAACTGTTAATTATGACACAGTTATCTATGATGCAGAGAGAAGGTTAAGAAACCAACAATGAACAATGCAATGACCACAGCACTACACGAAATGTTGTAGACACAGTCACTGGTTGGCCTGCCACAGACTATCAGGATACTCAGACAATTATTTCAGCATTTGAAGTTTGCACTTACCAACCTCCACAACGTTAGAGCAATTGGGGTCTGAGAAGCCTTCAGGACACTCGCACGAGTAGAAGTCATCATTCAGCCCTGACAGACAGATGCCACCATTTTTGCATGGGTTGGAGTCACATGCATCTCCTATGGAGTGAAAGAGAGATTCCTTTACAAAACTCTCAAAAAGTTATGCACAAGCTACAAGTATGGCAAATGGCTGATAACCAAGAACAGAAAGGAACGACTAGCTCTATGTCTTTTGGATACCTTTTGGCTAATTTCATTTTGTATTTATTTAACAGCAAACCTCTGTGTAATTAATCATCTTCCACTAGCCTTTTGCTCCACAAAATATGAAACTTTCAGATGCACTGACAGCTATTTACTTGTAAAACCTAACAAAAAATAATTTTTTGCTTTCTCTCATTTGAAATCATTCAGGATATATACTGAAAGGTATTTCCCCATGATTTGAAAAACTGAACGGTGGTTTCAGTTCAGGCTATTGACTTATCACCTAGCTTGTAAGCAGAGAACTGTGGCTGTTGTTACATCATCATGTGCTCCAGACTTAAGACACTCTTAAATCACCCAGTGGCATAGATCTGATCCAAACCAGCCACTGGCATGCAGCTGTATTTCTGCTGAACATAGAGCATGGCATTCAGGCCACCAGTGTGCTTCTGTGTTGGCTTTATGTCATTCACACAAAGACCAATTATGTGTGATCCCAGGATGAAGTTTGACAGTACAAAGTAAAGCCACTACAGTCTCTTGAGCAATTTTATTTTACCCAGTCAACGATATTTGATCTGGAACCGTTTAACTGGAGCTGCTTTATGTTCACACAGTGCCTGAGGGAAGCTTTCACTATGACTTGTGACCCACCAACTCCATGGCAGGGATGGAGACTGAAGAGTAGCCACAGTCCCTCCAGTGCTCCTTGACAGTCTCCTTCCTGTTCCAAGGAAGTATATAAAAGTCTCCCATAACTCATCTTGATTGCTGAATCAGAACAAATCAGTCAGAAATAGAGCCATGCTTCACTTCAAAACTATGCTATGAACTAGCTATGCTTCAAAACTCACAATAGAGGGCAAGCATTGGCACAGTGGGTAAGATCAGCCTGCCTGAACAAGCAGATTTTGCTCATTTTTCAATTGCGCTTCGGTGATTTCACCCTACTCAGTTAATTAGCATCAAGGTGATCAACAGGAGAAACACGCAAGCTCTGAAAGATGCTCCACAGGGCTGCTTGGTATGGTCAGAACTTGAACATGCCTCCAACATTACCAGCATGTACAACACAGTATTGTGACTTCCTATCTAGGATTATTCAAAACAGCCTTCAGGAGGAGATATAAAAGAGAACAGAGTGTCTGTTCAACTCTTGCAATTCCTCAGTTTTAATGCTTTTAAAGAACCCCTCCATATGACAGTTCTATAGACACAAAGAAATACAGGATTGTATGGTGTCACCAGCAGAAAAACTGGAAGCAACCCTAAAGAATGCCCTAGGCTTTGGTCAGCTTCAATTTAATATTTTTCTCTCAGCTAATAAAATATGTATTTGTCTATATTTTTATTTATCTCAAGCTTTACTTTATAAGATGGATCTGTGCAGTACTGGTTTTAACACTAAAATTAGTTTGCATAGTACCATTTTGTTTTGCACAATTTTTGCATCTGCAAAACGTGCAGGTAGGTAAATATAAAAAAATAAGTACCTTTTGTGTGTGTCATTTTTAAATTGAAAAGTTGCCAGCCTTTTGCCATGTAAGTGTAAAGAGTTACAGAAATCCACTTGTTTATGTCAGACATTGTAATACATTTTTGACTACAGTGTTAGTAATGGACCTCAAATTGTTTTAAATGCTTTTCTGGTGGCTAGACTTCAGATTGCTGCCTGCTGTGATAATTCTAATCTAACAATCACTTAAGAAATGTAACGGATATTTTTATTTAATTTTACTCTTCATATTTAAGCTGCTTTCACAACACAAAGAATTGTCACATGCTTGGTTTAAACAGTTTGGTCTTGAAGATTGTCCACCTGACAGAGAAGTTGAGCTATTTGAAAACAGTAAATGACACAAGGTACTATCTATCTAATTACTCGACATTGTCTGTCTTTCTAATTGAATCTAAATAAGTTTCATTTTCAGTGCTTGCTGCCTTTTTGGGGTAGCAAAGGATGCTTGATTTCTTACTTCATGGGTCTTAGGCATTTGGTTGTAAAAGAACAACTACTATTAACTGAATGCTCTAACAACCGCATTCCCATACTTTACATTAATTTTATAAATTACACAGCGTCTGCAGTAGGAACACTTCTTGCACAAATCCATATGGGTATTTTTAAAATGAAAAGGGACATTTTTGTTACCTGTTTCCTGATTCAGTGTTCTTCTGATTTCAATTACACAACAGAAGAAAGAAAAAGCAAAACAAAAAGGCAAAATACTGGTTTTATTTGTAAGTTTTCCATTGACTGACAAGCGGAACCATCCCCAGTTTTCTATTATGTTTATAGAAACTGAAATCTCCTGCTATAACTAACTGTGTGATTTTCATTTGTCTGAAAACTCATGTTGGCTTTTTCAGTCTGAATTAATGTGACCTGACCTACAGTTTGGCACTAATGAAGTAGATGATGATGCTCTAGCAGTAATTTATTTCCATGTTCAGCAAACAGCTGCACTAAGTGCTCTCTTGACCCACTCCTTTGGTTCAAACTCTACTGCCAGTCACTGGTTTACACTTTTAATTGTCAGTATATGGCATCTCAGAAATAAAATTACTACAGCATACCTCTGAGGAAAGTGGGACACAACAAAAAAACAAACAAACAAGCAAAACCCTGTCATGGTTTAAACCCAGTCAGGTAACTCGTTCATTCACTCCCCCCCGCCTTCTTTCCCTCCCCCTACTCCCGAAGGGATGGAGAGAAGAATCAAAAGAATGCAACTCCCACGGGTTGAGATAAGAACAGTTTAGTAACTAAGGTATAACACAAATCACTACTGCTACCACCAATAATAATAATGATAAAGGAAATAACAAGGGAAGAGAATACAACACCTCACCACCAGCCAACCGATAACTCGCCTCCCCAGCCCGACCAAGCTCTGACCGATACCTCCTCCAACCCCGCAGTCTCCCAGCCCTTCCGGCTAACTCTCCGTTACATCCTGGGCATGACGTGCTGTGGTATGGAATACCTCTTTGGTCACTTTGGGTCAGGTGTCCTGTCTCTGCTTCCTCCCAGCTTCCCCTCCTCCCTGGCAGAGCATGAGGCTCACAAAGTCCTTGGCCAAACCAAAACATCCTTGTTATCAGCTCTGTTCCCGAGCCGAAAGTCAAAACACTGCACTGCACCAGCTACCAAGGAGGAGAAAAATGACTGCTACTGCTGAACCCAGGACAAACACCAAAACAAAAAACAAAACAAACAAACAAAAAACCACAAAAAGCTCCAACAAAACCAAACCAACCAACCAAACAAAAAAAAACACAAAACAACACACTAAACAACAACAGAGAAAAAAATCCCAAAACATCCTAGCCTGTTTCATTCCTGTAATGATAAAGAGGGTTAAAGAGGGAAAATCTATACTTTGAACTTGAACAATGGTTAAAATAATACTCTAGTATGATGGCAAATATGACGCAGTCAGAGAAACAAGCAACTGCACAGACACAAGCGAGCAATAATTCTGCTTACAACTAGACATCAGGCTGTGCAAATTTGCATACTTAAACTAGTAAAACTCACTTAAAATGTTAGTACCCTTACTTATGACTTAGTGTCTGTGGTATTGTGCATATCAAAAAAAAAAATCACCTTTGAATCAACAGTATTTCCCTCAATTTATATTTTGTTCCTCTCAAGAAGCCATTCACGTTGAAATACTGAAGTCTAATTTGTTACACATTCTAGTGAGTCTGATGAACAGAATTTTACTTTGAAGGCTCTGTTCCTAATAAGAAAAACTTATATGTGTGCATTTTGTCTTAACACAACTGATTAAGGGATTTGTTATCATTAAAATACTGTGCTGCTTAAGACATAACTTTTAAACACAACAGTAGTTTTAGAATTTAACCTCAGAGTCATGGTGAAAGGAACAGTAAAAGAAACCCAGAGAAAGAACTGAAGCCTTTACAGCAACTCTTACAGAATGGTGCTCTCTGTTGCAGACTTTCAACATGGTAGTTTATGATAGGCTGTGTTTGTGCAACAAACTGTGCAATTTGACAAATTTCTATAAATTAAACAAACATTCTAAGAGGATCTCCATTGTTTAAAAAGTACCAATGAAGGCCAATTAAAATAATAATTTTATTAAATTGTTCTGAAAGGGGTCCAGTAAGAATGAAAATGTCAAATAGAAACAGTAATTCGTGGTCTTCTTTACTATGTTTGATTAACCCCACACTTTTCATTGTGTGGCTACCCAAACATTAAAGTATGCCTCAAGACTGGATATAAAATAGGTACTACGAATACTGCTGCCTTTACTCATTCTCAGGAAAATCCTGGACAGCAAAATCTCATTGCATCAAGCTACTGAGGTTTGGTGAAAGGATCTGTGAAACAGAATCAGCGAAGGGTACACTCACATGCTGCTCCCCCCAGTTGGCAGAACTCATGACCCCTTTCCATTTACCTCAGATTTTGAAGTTATGTTATATATATATAGAATCACAGAATCATAGAATCATAGAATAGTTAGGGTTGGAAAGCACCTTCAGATCAGCTAGTTCCAACCCCCCTGCTGTGGGCAGGGACACCTTATGCTAAATCATATCACCCAAGGCCTCGTCCAACCTGGTCTTGAACACTGCCAGGGGTGGAGCATTCACAACCTCCCTGGGCAACCCATTCCAGTGCCTCACCACCCTAACAGGAAAGAATTTCCTTCTTATATCCAACCTAAACTTCCCCTGTTTAAGTTTTAACCTGTTACCCCTTGTCCTGTCAGTACAGTCTCTAATGAAGAGTCCCTCTCCAGCATCCCTATAGGCCCCCTTCAGATACTGGAAGGCTGCTATGAGGTCTCCACGCAGCCTTCTCATTCTCCAGGCTGAACAGACCCAACTTCCTCAGCCTATCTTCATATGGGAGGTACTCCAGTCCCCTGATCATCCTCTTGCCCTCCTCTGGACTTGTTCCAACAGTTCCACGTCCTTTTTATGTTGAGGACACCAGAACTGCACACAATAATCCCGTTGAGGTCTCACAAGAGCAGAGTAGAGGGGCAGGATCACCTCCTTTGACCTGCTGGTCACACTCCTTTTGATGCAGCCCAGGATATGGTTTGCTTTCTGGGCTGTGAGCACACACTGCTGGCTCATGTTCATTTTCTCATCGACCAGCGCTCCAAGTCCTTCTCCGCAGGGCTGCTCTGAATCTCTTCTCTGCCCAACCTGTAGCTGTGCCTGGGATTGCTCCGACCCAGGTGTAGGACCTTGCACTTGGCATGGTTAAACTTCATAAGGTTGGCATCAGCCCACCTCACAAGTGTGTCGAGGTCCCTCTGGATGGCATTCCTTCCCTCCAGTGTATCAACTGAACCACACAGCTTGGTGTCATTGGCAAATTCGCTGAGGGCGCACTCAATCCCACTGTCCATGTCAGCGACAAAGATGTTGAACAAGACCGGTCGCAACACCAATCCCTGAGGGACACCACTCGTTACTGGTCTCCAGCCGGACATTGAGCCATTGACCACAACTCTTTGTGTGCAGCCATCCAGCCAGTTCTTTATCCACCGAGTGGTCCACCTATCAAATTGATGTCTCTCCAGTTTAGAGACAAGGATGTTATGTGGGACAGTGCTGAACGCTTTGCACAAGTCCAGGTAGATGACGTCAACTGCTCTACCCCTGTCCATCAGTTCTGTACCCCCATCATAGAAGGCCACCAAATTGGTCAGGCAGGATTTCCCCTTAGTGAAGCCATGATGGCTGTCACAAAGCACCTTGTTGATTTTCATGTGCCTTAGCATGCCTTCCAGGAGAATCTGCTCCAAGCTTTTGCCAGGCACAGAGGTGAGACTGACTGGTCTGTAATTCCCTGGGTCATCCATTTTCCCCTTCTTGAAAATGGGGGTAATATTTCCCTTTTTCCAGTCATAGGGAACTTCACCTGACTGCCATGATTTCTCAAATATGATGGACAGTGGCTTAGCAACTTCATTTGCCAGCTCCTTCAGGACCCACAGATGGATCTCACCAGGATCCATGGACTTGTGTACATTCAGATTTTTAAGATGGTCTCGAACCAGTTCCTCTCCTACAGTGGACCCAAGGTCTTCATTCTCACAGTCCCTGCATCTGCCTTCCAAGACTTGGGTGGTTTGGTCAGAGCCTTTGCCAGTGAAGACCAAGGCAAAGAAATCATTCAGAACCTCAGCCTTTTCCGAATCCTGTGTAGCCAGTTCTCTTGAGAGCTTCCTGAGGGGGCCTACATTCTCCCTAGTCTGTTTTTTATTTGCTATGTACTTGTAGAATCCCTTCCTGTTATCTTTAACACCCCTAGCTAAGGTTATTTCTGACTGGGCCTTAGCTTTCCTAACCTGGTCCCTAGCTTCCCGGCCAACATCCCTGTACTCTTCCCATGCCACCTGTCCTTGCTTCCACCTTTTATAAGCCTCTTTTTCCATTTGAATTTTCCTCAGGAGCTCCTTATCCATCCAAGGAGGTCTGCTGGCCCTCCTGCTGCACTTCTATTTGGGATGCAACACTCCTGAGCTTGTAGCAGGTGATCCTTGAATATCAACCAAGAGTCTTGGGCCCCTCTGCCCTGTAGGTCTGTACCCCATGGAACCTTCCGAAGCAGGTTCCTGAAGAGGCCAAAGTCTGCTCTTTTGAAGTACAAGGCAGTGAGCTTGCTGCACGCTCTTCTCACTGTCCTGAGGATCTCAAATTGGAGCATCTCATGATCGCTGCATCCAAGGCTGCACTGGAGAGTCACATTTCCAACGAGCCCTTCCCTGTTGGTGGGCATGAGGTAAAGCATGGCACCTCTCCTTGTTGGCTCCTCTATTACTTGCAGAAGGAAGTTGTCTTCTACACAACAGAGGAACCTCCTGGATTGCTTGTGCTGGGCCGTACCATCCTCCCAACATATGTCAGTGTGGTTGAAGTCACCCATGAGAACAAGGGCCTGCGAGCGTGAGGCTTTTCCTATATAATATATATATATAATTTCACATGTATATATATAAAATATATATGTATTTCCTCCTTTTTTCATGAAATCATACATGGAAGAGTTAAGGTAGAAATGTAATCCACACTATCTCAATCCATACTGTATTGAGGAGCAGACAAAAGACTTACATGACTTATACCTGCACCCCCAGGCACAGCTACAGGTTGGGCAGAGATTCAGCGCAGCCCTGCGGAGAAGGACTTGGGGGTGTTCATTGATGAGAAAATGAACATGGGCCAGCTTCAGTGTGCACTCACAGCCCAGAAAGCCAACCATATCCTGGGCTGCCTCAAAACGAACGTGACCAGCAGGTCAAAGGAGGTGATCCTGCCCCTCTACTCTGCTCTCGTGAGGCCTCACTTGGAGTATTGTGTGCAGTTCTGGTGTCCTCAACATAAAAGTACATGGAACTGTTGGAACGAGTCCAGAGAAGGGCCACGAGGATGATCAGGGGACTGGAGCACCTCCCATATGAAGATAGGCTGAGAAAGTTGGGGCTGTTCATCCTGGAGAAGAGAAGGCTGCGTGGAGAACTCATAGCAGCTTTCCAGTATCTGCAAGGGGCCTATAGGGATGGCGGAGAGGGACTCTTCTCTAGGGACTGTAGTGGCAGGACAAGAGGTAATGGGTTAAAACTTAAACAGCTGAAGTTTAGATTGGATATAAGGAAGAAGTTCTTTACTGTAAGGGTGGTGAGGCACTGGAATGGGTTGCCCAGCGAAGTTGTGAATGCTCCACCCCTGGCAGCGTTCAAGACCAGGTTGGACGAGGCCTTAGGTGGTACGGTTTATTGTGAGATGTCCCTGCCCATGGCAAGGGGTTTGGAACTAGATGATCTTAAGGTCCTTTCCAACCCTAACTATTCTATGATTCTGTGATTAGAGAATACTACATTTGGGGGATTTTTTTATTTCTCCTCACGTCTTTATTTTCTTCAGAGCATTATTAAGTCAAATAACCATTTGAGTGCACTGTTCATCATTGAAAACAACTTGCATACTCAAAATTTAATTAGCAACCCCACATATTTTTTCAAACTCTGAAAAAAATACATAGGAAAAATCAAAAAAAAATGGTGAGTCTAGTAACCAGTCTAGTAACAATCAGGCACTTTTTTAAGACTACGGCAGCTTTTGTCCATAGTGAATAAGTCAATCAGTGAA
Source organism: Pezoporus occidentalis (assembly GCF_034315485.1). Taxonomy (NCBI): domain Eukaryota; kingdom Metazoa; phylum Chordata; class Aves; order Psittaciformes; family Psittacidae; genus Pezoporus; species Pezoporus occidentalis. The sequence goes on along the minus strand of NW_026914051.1, from coordinate 315,024 downwards.
CCTGGGTCTCTTTTATTAGAAGCACTTGGAGATGAACTGTTCTGTACATCCACCATGCTCCATGATGTATCTTCACATAAGCACTCCTATGCCACATTCCTTTTCAACAAACTACTGAATGTACAACTACTCTTTCTTTCTACAAGCAGGTAATGGTGGAAAGGAGGGCAAAAACTGTAAAACCATTCTTTGTCATACTTTATACTTCTATATAGCATACTTTTTGATCTTAAACCCCACAAAATGTTACGTGTTTCTTGACTGAAGACTGCAGTACTTGACAGCACTTGACAGCACTTCACTTGACAGCAAAGGACAACCTGAAAAAAGGAACTCAACTGCTGTGTATAAATAATGCAGCACACCATGATGGTAAGAGTTAGCCCATCAATCCTTGTCAAGAACAGAAATCCACAGTTTATGAAAACAATTTTTGTGATATGACAGCTAAAGAAGATGCACTCTGCAAACAGGAAAGTGCTATCCACAACCATGTGCACACATTAATATTACTACAACTACCCTTTGTTGTAAAATCACATAAACCAGCCAGCAACCATTACAATATGCAAATCAATTTGCAGCTCACTAATTTTTGTCAGTGGAAAAAAAAAAAAGAATTACTTACATCAACATTTTTACTCTCTAACATTATAGCTTCTGGAATAGGAATACCTGCCAAAAGCTTTCGAATGGTACTCTGAATTAGGCATGTGAGAAGTATTTCAGTTCCCACATACAAAATCATTAGCCTGACATGAACACAATTTCCCTCAACTATCTCATAACACCTAGAATGGTAACAGTTGTGATTTCTGGCAGAAGTTTTACTGTAAGAAACATCTGTTGAGACAATGAAATGATGACAGACAGAAACACGTCACAAGATTTTGGAACTAGAATGAAAGAAGTGGTAGAAGAAAGATGAGTCAGGTGTTTGGGCACATTTTCTTCTGTAATTTAAGAATAGAGCACACTCCATGAAACAGAAGGTGTGCATGGAAAAAGTCAACCCTTTTTATTCTTTTACATATGTACATTAAATATAAATATGAATGCATTTAGTATGCATTACATATTGATGCAGTTAAATTTAGAGAAGCTCATACTGAGGTAAACATACTGATACTGCAGGAGTCCAAGGAGACGCTGAGAGCCACTGAAACAAAAGTCAGGACAAAATCTGCAAGTAAACAGGTGCAAAAGTTTGAGTTCAGGGTGCTAGCCACACTCTATACTGGTATGCTACATAGTGGGTGTTTTGTAGCTCAAGCACTTGGTTTCACCATTGACATGAAGTGATAGACCATTATTTCTGCCTAAAGAAGCAGCTATGTTTTTATTCAATTTCCTTTATTGCTACGTATGGCTTACTTTAAAAGCTCTAAAGAAATAAAATTAATAGCTATTTCCTTTCATAAGAATACAAATTGTTGCAAAGAAGAAATCCCCAACTGGTACCAAAGAATAGGCAGCCCTGAAAATAGCCAGTCAAAAAAATTTGGTATGGGGACAGTAATAATAAACTTCAGTTCTGAAAGCCCAGAAGAGCAACTACACTTCTGAGGAGGACTGAGAAAGTACTTGCTGCCAGTAGCAGTTCCACATTAAAATCAGTTTTCAGAAAATGAGTTTTAATAGTTTTCTGATTTACAGAATCATCTGTAAAGTGTCAAAGTTCAAATCCATTTCTCCACAGCTGAACCACTACTGAGAACCAGAACCATAAATCATATTGAAGACAAACCTGTGCAGAGATGCAAAATGGGAACATGAGAACAAATGAGCTCTGCACTTCTTCCAAGAAAACTATAAGCTGTTTTTCAGATTTAATGTTGAGGCAGCCAATTTATTTTTCCTAAGGTAAAAAGACAGTTGAATAATTAACTTGTATCCCTTCTTATCTGAAAGGGAAACTTAAGTTTCTAGGCACCAATAATTCATCTACATCCTTCTGTTGTTTTCCAGCCTGATTTGCCTACTATGCAGGTAGAAGGTTCAGCTAACTTTTTAATTAGAACATTTATGGTAGGCTGTTTAAATGGTTTTAGAAAATGGATAAACTGATATCATCAACTCTAAATATCTGCATATGAATTGGATGGGAAAATTTAGAGGAGAACACAAATCTCACAATAATAAACTCATGATTTTATCAGAGATCTCATGAAAATAGAGGTAGCTGCTTCTTTGACTGAAAGCCTCTGGGATCAAGAGACTGCATGCTCTTAAACAAGCTGTGGCTTGTGCTTGTAGAGGACAACTGCAACATACTCATGTAAACTAGGTGTAAGAATTTCTTTAGATTTAACTCTTTCCAGTCTTGTAATCTGAGGAGATGCAGCAGCTGATTTCTGAAGACCTGAGATGGTATTACGAAAAGAAAATCAGATTATTCTGAGCAAAGAACTGATACCACTCTGGGACTGGACTAAACATTAATCCTGGGTGAAGATGAAGTAGTGACTTAAGCTTTGGATTTAGTCTAATAGCACAGTGCTGTAAAAGTGTGTCACTACTTTCTGGGTTAGAATAGAGCCCTAAAGTAATGTCTGGAGAGATTAATTTCTACCATAATAAATCCCCTTCTGCCTTAAAAAGATTATAATCTCTTCTCTTTCTAAAGGTCTACAGTATGAGCTACTTTATTCATTTGAACATGAAAGAGCAGTAGGTCACTGTACTTCAGCCTCCTGTGTTACAGACTTTTTAAGCACCTGATGTTTCACAATATGAAATACACACAGGAACAGGAAACAGCTTAAAAAGTAAACTCTTCCCTCTTTCACCAGTCGCAGACAGTTCATTTCTATACCAACTGGCTCTGCAGGAGAAAAACATTAACTATTCCTGTCATTTCAAATCTTTATTAGTTAAAAAATGGATCAAAAGTGATTAAAGGAGGAATATGGTTTATGCAATGCACTTTTGAATATTTTTACAACCTGTCGAAAATTCTCCATGCACACACAGCCCCAAGGATCTGGGGAAAGCTGCCATCAGTTTAAGACATTGTTTCATCAAAGGAAAAGATGATGTGCTGTCTCAAATTGATCAGCTGAAAGTACAGGTGCACCAGCCCTAGCACCCAACCTCAGCTAACAGCAGGGATGCTTCCTGCATCATTGGAAGTGTCCTGGGTTCAGCAGTAGCAGTCATTTTTCCCCTTCTTGGTAGCTGGTGCAGTGCTGTGTTTTGACTTTCAGCTCGGGAACAGAGCTGGTAACAAGGATGTTTTGGTTTGGCCAAGGACTTTGTGAGCCTCATGCTCTGCCAGGGAGGAGGGGGAGCCAGGAGGAAGCAGAGACAGGACACCTGACCCAAACTGACCAAAGAGGTATTCCATACCACAGCACGTCATGCCCAGGATGTAACTGGGAAGGGCTGAGAGACTGCAGGGTTGGAGGAGGTATCGGGCAGAGCTTGGTCGGGCTGGGGGGGCGAGTTATCGGTCGGCTGGTGGTGAGATGATGTATTCTCTTCCCTTGTTATTTCCTTTATCATTATTATCATTGGTGGTAGTAGTAGTGATCTGTGTTATACTTAGTTACTAAACTGTTCTTATCTCAACCCGTGGGAGTTGCATTCTTTTTGATTCTCCTCTCCGTCCCTCCGGGAGCAGGGGGAGGGCAAGAAAAGGGGGGGAAGTGAGCGAACGAATTACCTGACTGGGTTTAAACCATGACAGTTCTTTTTGGCGCCCAACATGGGGCCCGAAGAGTTGAGATAACGACAGATCTGACCAGATTAATAGTCATTCGTCACAATGCTGATTTATTGGCTCTCAGAGTTGTTTCTCTTGATCTCACAGCTTCAGAATGTTGTAACTTACGTAGAGCCGGTATTTGCTGTGATAGTGTTTATCAAGTGTGGGGCCTGGGCTAAGGTTCTTGTCTCACTGTGCTTTATGGCAATGGCTTGTAATACGGGCGGGCTCCAGCAGCAGGGCGAGACGGACGTGGCCGTGGACTTGTACCTGGCCGTCCGGCTGCTCTTCACCGGCCTGGCCCTCACCCTACTCTCCATCTTCGTGAGGCCGCGGGGAGCCGAGGGAGAGCGGCCCCGGGAGCCGGCGGCAGCCGAACCGGCCCGGGAGAGCGGCCCCAGGGACCAAGCGGCGGCGGGAGCGGGGCCGAAGGCCGCGAGGGGACGGCTGCGGGTGGAGGAGGTCGGGGCGGTCGAGGAGAGGAAGGAGGCGGCTGCAGAGCAGCGGGAGAAGGCGGCGGAGGAGCCGAGCCCCGCGGAGGAGCCGAGCCCCGCGGCCGAGCCCAGCCCCGCGACGGCCGAGAGCATTTCCCGGAAGCCGCCCGCTGAGCCCCAGGAGGATGCAGGAGACCAGGCAGCATTTCCCAGCAAGGCAGAGGAGGAAGAGCTGGACTCAGGAAAAGAGAAGCTGGTGGTGGGAGAGCCGGCAAGCACAGCAGCTGCACCAGCCCCAGTGACAAGTACAGCAGCATCAACTGAGAGTTCTGAAGGTTTTGAATGGCCTTTGGGTGTCCTTGGGACCTGCCTGCTGATTGTGATGGGGATCAGCATGTTGGCACACACACAGACTGTGTGCTACCCACAACCATTTTGTCTGATCTCAGAAGTTAAGCAGAGTCAGGTTTGGGTCTTGTCTGGGGTTAGACAACAATATAATGGGACCAGGAGATTTTCCCCAAGGCCGGACAGTGATGAATGGCAGGGTGTGTGGGACAGTATGGGCAAGTATCTAGTCCACTGGGCCCCTCCAGTGCTTTGGAAGCGTCGGAGATGGAAGGCAGCTGTATGGAGTCCCCAGCAACAAGCTGCAGAAACTGCTGAAGGGGACAGTGAATTATTTTAAGCCTGGTGGGCCCATGGCACTTCAGGCCATCAGAGCAGAGATGCAACACAGAGATGGACTCATGATCGAGGGGTGGACTTAGCAATGGACACTATTGCCCAGGTTATTCACGAGTGTGAACACTGCACACAGTCTCTCCTGCTCTGGAAGACTGTTACAAGAGATGGAGCCTGACATGGACCAGATGGACGCAGCAGCCTTATAGGGACTGGTCCATGCACTTAGATAAGAGTGCACCGAGATAAGAGTGATGGTATATTGAAAATGTGGGATCTGAGCATGACGTGAATGGTATGGAATAAGGGGTGGATAATGTCCTGGGTTCAGCAGTAGCAGTCATTTTTCCCCTTCTTGGTAGCTGGTGCAGTGCAGTGTTTTGACTTTCAGCTCGGGAACAGAGCTGATAACAAGGATGTTTTGGTTTGGCCAAGGACTTTGTGAGCCTCATGCTCTGCCAGGGAGGAGGGGGAGCCAGGAGGAAGCAGAGACAGGACACCTGACCCAAACTGACCAAAGAGGTGTTCCATACCACAGCACGTCATGCCCAGGATGTAACTGGGAGTTAGCCGGAAGGGCTGGGAGACTGCGGGGTTGGAGGAGGTATCGGTCGGAGCTTGGTCGGGCTGGGGGGGGCGAGTTATCGGTCGGCTGGTGGTGAGATGATGTATTCTCTTCCCTTGTTATTTCCTTTATCATTATTATCATTGGTGGTAGCAGTAGTGATCTGTGTTATACCTTAGTTACTAAACTGTTCTTATCTCAACCCGTGGGAGTTGCATTCTTTTCGATTCTCCTCTCTGTCCCTCCGAGAGCAGGGGGAGGGCAAGAAAAGGGGGGGAAGTGAGTGAACGAATTACCTGACTGGGTTTAAACCACGACAGGAAGAAAGACAGCCGATAGACCCCTTTAATGAAGATATCCTAATCCAAGCCAAAACAAGCTTCCACAGCATCTTTTCCCTCTGGCATGCTCAACAAAGCTGTTAAAAAACACCTATGCATTCCTTGCACATACTCATTTGACTGTAGCTGTCATTCACGTCAGCTGTGTTTATACAATTATTTGCCACTTGCTAACACATGTGAATCAACTTGTATTTCTGCACCTGTTCAGATCCACAGGGTGAGAGGGGTTTATGAAAAGGGAAATAATAAGAGCTTAAATTGAGCCTTTCTGTACAAGGCACTTGGGCTAAACTTGTCTCTCAATTAAGTTATTTTGTTCAATTAAAACTTTCAGAGAGATATCAAGTCATGACAGGAATACATTATCACTTCCAGTGACTTGTCCTTTGTTTTCAAAGGTGATCAGGAGATTTTCAGTGGTATATTCACTAGAAATTTCTCAGTAAGTAAAACATTCATATTTCTTGCTAGAAAATACTGTTTTGCATATCCCCTGACAAAACTTCACTCATTTCTCTAAAACAGTCACCTGGGCTCCTGCAGGCTTCTCCACTAACTGCTAGTAGTCTCCACTTGTATATATCCCTGACCATCAGATGGTCCATACATGGATGCATATTTCTCATTTCACTCAACCTACATTGAGTTTTTGATAATTAGCTCCTCCTAGATCTTTCTTCAAAATATTCATGGTTCGCAAGGCTCTGGAAATGCTTCACAGTCCTGATTAGGAAACAACTCAGAACACAGCAGCTTGTCTCTTGCCAGTCCCCTGCTCTCCATGGAGAGAAAATCATAATCACATAATCAAATCAGGAGCAGAGTTCAAAGGGTAGTCTTTAAAATAAACAGTCAAGTAAGTCTTTTTGAACTTATCTAGACAGGTAACATCTTCCTTCTCCTCCTTATGGACTGAAAGCATTCAGGTACATATAATCTTACTGGTCTTGACAGTTATCTTTCCAGTTTCTCCTTTCACTTCACTGAAGTGCAGCAAGATGGTTAAAAAAAAATGAAATGGAATTATCACTTTTGATTAAATATTATCAATTTTCATCACCCTTTACATCTCAGTTTAACCTTCCCATTTCTCTATGTTCCGCAGATTTTCAGATTAGCAATTTGGAAGCACCAGAATATGTGTCTATGTGTACAGATAAACACACATATATATTTAGTTCTATACTTATATATTCATACCTACTTTATAACTATGGAAATGAAAGAGTTTTGTTCTCCCTTTGTATGTCCTGTATTGGATATATTCACTTACTGGTTGCTAGGCTATTATTAATCTCAGCAGTGTTGAATTGATCTTTTCCCATTCTAAGTAAATCCAAATTTGAAAGCTGAGCAATTAAAAAGGCATCATTAGTAGCTTTTAAAACTCTATTCATATTTCATGATATCCTCCTATCTTCACCAAAATGAAGTATGAAACAGTATGAATTCTAAACATATTTATTACTCTTTTTTCCTCATTACTTACACTGAAAAGTATTCATCAATCACTAGTTACTTCTATTTTTGGATACCCACTTCTTGAATATTGGAAGCCAGGTCGGATGGGGCTTTGAGCAACTTGGCCAAGTGGAAAGTGTCCCTTCCTGTAGCAAGGAGTTGAAATTGGATGAGCTTTAATGTCCCCTCAGATCCAACCTATGTTTCTATGATTATATGAAATACATTATTTGGTCACATTTTTTTACAAGAGGCATCAACACTAGTGAAGAAATGGGCAGCACTTAATGTCCCAAGTTATGTATCTAAAATAAGGAACATAAAAAATTTATAGCTCACTTTTCAAAATTCTGAAAAATCATGTAAGTATCAAGCGCATTCCATAAAAAACCTTAAATGTGTCCACATATACACAAAAATATACACATATATAAAAAAATACATTCACCTCCATCATACTGAAAATGAAGGAATATTTTCTGCTTTCAAATAATATTCCAAAATGTAAAGCATATTTGAAGTACGCTGTGTGAAGCAGCCAGCATAGGCTATGTCTAAATTAGAAAATAGCCTGGCTCAACAGATGAACAGATCAGTACTTCAAAGCATGCAGCTCTCATGTCTCTATGGGAACCCAGGACACAAGGTCTGTGGATTCTGTTTCAACTCTGATCTCTTCCCTCTCTATGATGTAAAGGTGCTCAGATGACTAGTCATTGGTTCGGACCCTTAAGTAACTTGTCTCCACTTCACTACAATCCAGTCCAACAGCCTTAGGAACAAATTCAGCTCATGCACATCAAAACCCCTCTACAGGCAGAAGCAAAGTGAGTGCAGGCTGCGGTGGCAATCAAGGGATTCACTTCCAAAGCCCACTGGCACACTGGTGACCATTTTAAGTGACATGACAGCACGAAATATTCCTTCCTACATCAACAAACTCTGCAATGAGCTCCTCTATTATATCAAACCCTGCAGCTAAAGAGAATAAAGCAGAACATTCTGTAAGTTTCTACTCTTATAACTACCTCACCTTACTGCATTCATTTCGTGCATTTTTTGGCCACACAGGTATTTATATCTATCGCCACAAAAATTCCATCACCATCAAAAAAGACATGTCATCTGAGGAGATACACCAGCATTGCTGGTTTTCATCATTTCCTTTCTGACTTTACAGGAGGGTGATGTTACTGGTCAGAATAATAATTACTGATCAGAATAATAATTAGATGAAGGTATGCATCTCTCCTGTGCAAGATATGAAATAATAAGGGTATTACAGCTATCAGCTACAATAAGGAAGTGACTTTATTTTGGATGATGCAGCTGGCAGTAACATGAAAGTTCTGTGGATGAATGATGTAAACACTTCAGGTAATTTTTGCTAAGAGTCTCTGGAAAGGTGAACAGATGCCATTTTTACCTTATTTCTTTAAACTCGTTCAGAAACAGAACAAAATCTGAAACTTCTGCACATGTAAAGTCTCCCATACAGATTGTACAGCATACTGTGAAAGAGGTTTCTTCTAGCCCTAGATTCTCTCCAAATACTATATAAAATTAGATGAAACAACATACCTACCAGGCACATTTTAACTAAAGGTATCAGGCAAGAACTGAGTGTGAACCTCTGAGAGCCCTTGTTCCATGCAGCAGCTTGCAACACAAAGACATCTAAACCAAGGGCTTAGCCAAGATGGTAAATTAGATTACAGTGAAATCATCTGATGGCCCCAGTTGCTTCACACACATGCACGCTCTACTCACTTGTACAGCGTAGCCCTGACGTCAACCAACCCCTTAGTCTCACTGCTCTAAAGCTTTCTGCAGCTTTTCTTTCACCGTGGTCATCCAAGCACTCAAAGTCATGCTGCAAGGACTCTCAGTCTAAAAGCCACTTTATTATATGATGGTTTACAGGAACACCAAGTAAGAAAACAGGTTTTGCATGTCAAAACCTTGTCTCAGTATGGCCCACACTGCACTAACAAACTGTATTCCTGGCAGTGCTTTTCAATTTATTTTTATTTTCTAGTTTAGTTTGTAAACCAAACATAAGCAAAGACCGGTAGCAGTTTGAATGCGCTTGCTGTTTGTGGACTGGTATGGAGTAAGATTTTAAAATGAAGACCTGGGAATAGTAAGTGAAAAAGGGTAATGAAAAAAAAGTTTGGCAGAGAACAGTATAGATGAATGATACAAATGCAGTGGTTGAGATATGCAATGCTTTTAGCACACTACGTTGTAAGAAGGACCTAAACTGTTATTTTAATAATGGTACTATTAAGCTAAATAACTGATCTGTTTCAGCTTCAGAACATAGATAAATGTTCCTATAAAAAAACAGTTTCTTGTCTGGCATTGCAAAGCAAACAAAATACCTGATCTGGAGAGCTGAAGTGCTCTATAATTGCTTTTACTCTCAAGGCCGAATCATTGACCTTCCCTTCAACATCCCAGATATATCCCAGGTTCAACAGCATGTCTTACATGGGCCTAAAAATAAAGCTGGTCTCCCACTCTGGCTTAACTACTAGTTAAAAATGAAAAGTAGGGCTTGACTAACTGGCCTGCTATTATTTTGTTGTTGCTGTTGTTGTTGATCTGCAGCTTTCCTTTATTAACTGCATCAACATAATGTTAACATGCTTAATTATGTATAGGATGTCCAAGATGTACTGTTTGAAATGAAACTGCTGTTCTTTGGCTCTTAGCAGCATTCTGTATCTGCATGTATAGCGTATAATAGTAAAAGCACAGGACTAGGCAGAGAGTAAATACAAAAGGAAGAAAAAAAAAACACTGAAAAGGAGCTGAAAATACTGGATATTATGAATGTACTTATAATGAATAATCCTTAAAAACCAAATTAATGCTTTTTTTCAGCAAGCATAGAGGAACAAAGGGAGGAAAGTGATTACAGTTTAATAGGTACAATTAAAGTCATAAACTGCTGTCAATGTATATCAGTGGCTTCTGATCTATTTCCACTTTGCACACGCCTACCATCTGTAAACACGGGATGCCATAAAAGACTATTTTCTTACAGTAAGAATGAGGTCTTTATATGGTTCTGTATGGTGCTAGCACTACACCAACATGTGTATTATGCATACATACACATATACATATGCATATAAAGTACATAAAAGGATGTCATATGTGAAGTGTACAAAATAAAATTCCAGATCATTACCATCTACAGAAACAAATAAAGAATACAGAATGGAAAACACTCATGGACATGAATATTTTTTCTCTCAAAGGATTTCGAGTACAGTTTCTTACGGAAAAAAAAATCACGGAAAATTCACATGGGTCTGCAAAACCTCAGAGCCCTTCAAGTTCAAAAGATGAAAGAATGATGATTCTACTTCTCAATTAAGTCTGAGATAAAAGTAGGTTAAATGTATTGCATTTAAAAAAGAAGCATGAGGATACAACTGTGGAAAGCTGCTCAAGCTATTGGATTGTCACAGCACCAGTAATACAGTAAAAAAGTATAATTCAGACTGAAAGAACTTGTTTAAATTCTAAGGGTATAGATGCTATTTCTGTTTTTTTTTTATAATCTCTGAAGGATTTTTAAACATTCAGCATACAGAAATAGCTTTATTTGAAAGAGCTTGAGGGGCTTTAACATTTTCAAATATACAATTCACAACTGTATTAGATTTTACTGTAGTAATTATTTATGCCAATTTCTGCGGCTGGACATTGAAGTGGTTGATCCTACTGATTTTTTTTTTTTAAAAAAGATTAATCTGAAAATTAAAATTATTAAAAAAAATAAGCACACTTTGTGTGAAACACAGCTGAGTTTCTGATACTGATAACAAAACACTTCCTAGTCAAAATTGAATTATTACACACCTACAAAGCCTTCCAGTTTCAACAAATCAACAGTTGCTGACACAAAAAATGTTTTGTGGAATACTTCTGAGAAGTAAAGCTTGCCTTCTAATGAGAGCAGCTGCTCTTTCTTATCTGCCATCTCTATTATATGGAATATACCTAAAAATACTCTCTTCCAATTCAACATAAATTCTTCTGCCAGGACACCTACAGAAAAACAGCAGATAAAGCTTTGCATAAAGCTTTAATTGGAGAAGTGTACACTTTGGTGGTCTGGATGCATTTTTGTACACAGGTGTAGAACTCCTGGGGACTTAATGCAGCTTGTTTTGCAGCAGTCCCATGCTCTGATTTACAAATGTTATTTTTTACTGTTTGCTGTTGGAATCCAGTAATTTATGCCAACAAAAAAGAACAGTAGTTATAGCACAAGCAGGTGGTTAGAGAAGCCTCATTATTCACTTGCAGAAGATACAAGAGTTACTGTGGGTAGACAAATAGATTGTTAATGTCCCATCTGACAAACAAAGGGACTACCATAAAAAAGATGGATAAATAGAATATAGGAGCGGAGTCTGAGATCCAGTGTATTTCATCTCAAATGAAGCTATTAACTTCAAGGTGGAGGCTCATTAGGGAATTCCTTCCTTTTTCTCCTCTACTTGTGGGCCTCATTAAAGGAACCACCCATTATTTTGTGCCTGTTGTAGTTGTGTGATAATTTTTTAATTTTTTTTTTTTTAATTTAATTCCCCCCTTTATTTTTTTTTTTTTTCCCACCTAGAACAGGCTCAGATTTTTGTTTGTTTGGTTTGGATTTTTTGGGGGGTGGAGGGTTTCTTTAGTTTTGTTTTTTTAACAGCTCTTGATTCCTACTGATCTCAAGTGACAATAATTTGAGTCTGGGAAGGGATGTCAGTTACTAGCCCTGTGCATGCCTCCGCATTACCTAGGGAGCCATGCCAAGGACCAGAATTGCAACAGGTTAACTGCTTCTATTTCCTTTTTTTTGATCTTGACCTCAAACGAACTTTCTGAAAATATAGGAATTTTACTAAGCTGACCCAGTTCACCACCTGCCACGAGGCAGTTACATTCACAAGTAGATACCACTATGGGGCTGGGACATTCTCTCTGCTTCAAATTAGGTTTTCTCCCCACTAGAGATGAAGGCAGAGCTGCTGTTTTTGCAGACGCCTCGCAGTCAGGGCACTGGTAGCTCTCCTCCTGATTATACTGCTTGATTACAGGCAAGGAGGAGTACATAATACACAGCAGGGCTGAACAACCTGAATGATAAAAGCATTATTTGCATAACACTTGGCGCTCCTGCAGGTTTAAGGCCTAATAAATCTCCCAAGGAAGTTGAAAGCAGAACTCTTCCAAAAAGCTGGATCAGACCCCTGGTGATCAAGAACGCTATGTCAGGAGCAGTTATACAACAACTTCTAACAAGATCAGCAGAATTCGTTTAAATCCAAATGCTGTTTGCATCACTCTTGTGCTAATCCAAGGTAACTCCATTAATTTCATGGTATTACTCCCATTTGATATTGTCAACAGAAGCAGTGTCTGAATCATTTTCTCCATTGCTTTACTATATTGTATGACCAAAACCATTTCTAAGGCAATTTCTTAGGATTTTATTTCCTCATAGTATTGCTTCTATCCTTTCCTCTAATCTCCTGTCTCATTTATTAATCCAGCAATGTTTAAATCACATCTTTATTCCTGTTATGTTTCTGATTAGTTTTTCCTTATTTAGCCCAATTTATTTTTATTTGAACTCCATTCACTTGGTAGTGTTTGCTTTTCAATTTATGTATGGTCTTTTATGATTTTCAACTTGTTTTTTATCTGCTACAATTTTCTTGCTAAATAGATAGATTAAAACTGTTATTTTAAGAAGTGTCTAGAAACTTCTGAGCCCTGTAGTGGCATATCAGTACTGTCTCAGTAGTATTCCTGACTGCTGGGTTAATAAGCCAAAAATTGCTGCAAACAGCTCCTGCTAGTCTTGCTTAAAAATATACAAGATATATGTAACACAATTTAGAGAAATCAAAAAAAAAATATTCATCCTCCATTTGCATTTCTGTTATACAAAAAAGCCTAAAAGGGGTCAGACATTTATTACTCTGGACAAAGGTATTTGCTGAAGTCTCCTGCTGTTCAGAAATAAAGTGATTTAGGCTATGAAAGCTGCATTCAAAGTAACAAGATATTGCATATAATTCAAGACAAGCCACTTTAAACAACAATTTCAGCATTTTGCAACCTGGTGTGTCTTTATACATCCACCCAGGTAGGTGACTGAAAGGAAGACAATGAGTATTTTCTTTGCAGCAGCTGCCCAGAAAGCCTAATAGCATTGTCCAAAAGCCTTAACTATTGAAAGCCGTCTAGAAGGCATCACAATAGAAAGCATCTTGAATAACTATAGATCAAAGCCAGGCACTTACTTTCTTGAAACGCACTGTAAATAAATAAAAGTAAGAGTGAAGTAAACTTGGTAGGTTTCAGTGACAGAAGTGCAATGAAGTCAACAGGTCTTTTCAGATAAAACATATAAGCATGTAAATTAGAGCAAAAACCATGATAATAAAATAGACAAAAGAAAGTACAAGCACAGAAAGCACAGCATTTATCAGTGCTCTCTGTTACTCTTAAAAACTCTGTGTTAATCTTCAAAATCACTGGTTGAAAATCACAGCCATAAGCAATTGCTGAAAATGTTTATCTATAAACAGATATAGCATGAAATACAAGTTATATGAACTTTTATTTCCTGGGGTACCATACTGCTTCTATTTTTAATAGGAAAATTATCACTACATCCATAATCATCTACTTTCTCATAAATACATCAGATACCCAGTCCTAAAGAAAAAAGATATTATCTAACAGATGAGGTACAAGGGTTATTGATTAGCTTTTTGTAAGACATCTTGCTCTTGCTGCAATACAAATTTATCTAAACAGAACAAAACACAAATCATTACAACTGGTGTCTCGAACCAACAGACATATCTTTGCCTATGGCCAACTTAAAGCAAAAAAAAAAACAACAAAATGAGAACAAGAAAAAATTACAAGGCCCATAACTCTCTCACCATAGGTGACTCTGATACCAGGTCTTTAAATCCCACCATCCTCCACACTGTACCAAGCACGGCTTACAAGGCTACAGCGAGAATCAAGGAGTAGAGGCTACTTGGAATTGTTTTATGATGATGTGATGTAGATTTTGCAGATGTCAAAACCCCCCTTTCCTCTGATAACAGCATCTGAACAATCAGACTATTTCATCAGAAGAACAGAGGAAACAGAGAACTTCTTATAGAATCATAGAATAGTTAGGGTTGCAAAGGAACTTAAGATCATTTAGTTCCAACCCTCCTGCCATAGGCAGGGACACCTCAAACTAAACCATGCTACCCAAGTATCTGTTCAACATGGCCTTAACACTGCAAGAGATAAAGCATTCACAACTTCCCTGGGCAACCTATTCCAGTGCCTCCCCACCCTCACAGTGAAGAACTTCTTCCTTATATTCAATCTAAACTTCCCCTGTTTAAGTTTGAACCCATTACCCCTTGTCCTATCACTACAGTCCCTAGAGAAGAGTCTCTCCCAAGCATTCTTGTAGGCCCGTTTCAGATACTGGAAGGCTGCTATGAGGTCTCCACGCAGCCTTCTCTTCTTCAGGATGAACAGCCCCAACTTTCTCAGCCTGTCTTCATACGGGAGGTGCTCCAGTCCCCTGCTCATCCTTGTGGCCCTCCTCTGGACTCGTTCCAACAGTTCCATGTCCTTTTTATGTTGAGGATACCAGAACTGCACACAGTACTCCAAGTGAGGTCTCAAGAGAGCAGAGTAGAGGGGCAGGATCACCTCCTTTGACCTGCTGGTCACACTCCTTTTGATGCAGCCCAGGATATGGTTGGCTTTCTGGGCTGTGAGTGCACACTGAAGCCAGCTCATGTTCATTTTCTCATCAACCAACACCCCCAAGTCATTCTCCACAGGGCTGCTCTGAATCACTTCTCCGCCCAACCTGTAAGTATGCCTGGGATTACCCTGACCCAGGTGTAGGACACTGCACTTCACGTTGAACACCATGGAGCTGGCATCAGCCCATCTCTCCAGCAGGTCCAGGTCACTCTGGATCCCATCCCTTCCCTCCAGTGTATAAACCAGCCCACACAGCTTGGTGTCATCAGCAAACTTGCTGAGGGCGCACTCAATCCCACTGTCCATGTCAGCGACAAAGATGTTGAACAAGACCGGTCGCAACACCAATCCCTGAGGGACACCACTCGTTACTGGTCTCCAGCCGGACATTGAGCCATTGACCACAACTCTTTGTGTGCAGCCATCCAGCCAGTTCTTTATCCACCGAGTGGTCCACCCATCAAATTGATGTCTCTCCAGTTTAGAGACAAGGATGTTATGTGGGACAGTGCTGAACGCTTTGCACAAGTCCAGGTAGATGACGTCAACTGCTCTACCCCTGTCCATCAGTTCTGTAGCCCCATCATAGAAGGCCACCAAATTGGTCAGGCAGGATTTCCCCTTAGTGAAGCCATGATGGCTGTCACCAAGCACCTTGTCAGTTCTCCTGATAGCTTCTGGAGGGGACCTATGTTGTCCCTAGTCTGTCTTTTATTTGCTACATACCTATAGAATCCCTTCCTGTTATCCTTAACATCCCCAGCCAAGTTTAATTCTAACTGGGCCTTAGCTCTCCTAACCTGGTCCATAGCTTCCCAGATAACATCTCTCTACTCTTCCCAGGCCACCTGTCCTTGCTTCGACCTTTTATAAGCCTCTTTTTTCCTTCAAATTTTCCTCAGCAGCTCCTTAACCACCCGTGGAGGCCTCCTGGCCCTCCTGCTGCACTTCCTTCTAGTTGGGATGCAATATTCCTGAGCTTGTAGCCCCTCTGCCCTCTAGGGCTATAGCCCATGGAACCTTACTAAGCAGGTTCCTGAAGAAGCCAAAGTCTGCTGTCTTGAAGTCCAGGGCAGTGAGCTTGCTGCACACTCTTCTCACTGTCCTGAGGATCTCGAACTTGACCACCTCATGATTGCTACAACCAAGACTGCCGTGGTTCATTACGTTTCCAACAAGCCCTTCCCTGTTGGTGAGCATGAGGTCAAGCACGGCACCTCTCCTTGTTGGCTCCTCTATTACTTGCAGAAGGAAGTTGTCTTCCACACAATCAAGGAACCTCCTGGATTGTTTGTGCTGGGCCGCACTGTCCCTCCAACAGGTATCAGGGTGGTTGAAGTCTCCCATGAGGACAAGGGCCTTTGAGTGTGAGGCTGCTTCTATGTCTGTAGAGTGCTTCATCCAGAGTCCTCTTGATCAGGCGGTCTGTAACAGATCCCCACAATAATGTCCCCCATCACTGCTCTCCGTTTAACCCTGACCCACAAACTCTCTGTGGACTGCTCAACTGTCCCCAGACGGAGTTCCATACTCTCCAGCCTATCCCTAACATAAATAGCAACTTCCCCTCCCCACCTGCCAGGCCTGTCTTTTCTAAAGAGCCTATAACCTTCCATTCCAACACTCCAGTCATAGGAGCCATCCCACCATGTTTCTGTGATGCCTATTATATCATACCCCGTTCTTGTAGGAGAAGGCTTGGCTCTTCTGTCCTCTACAGCTAAAGATGCAAACAGAGGTTATCAACAGGCCTAAAGGGAAGGTCTAGTTATAAGGAGTGGGATCCCACCTCTATGTCTCTATCTTATTGCTAAAGGAAGGGACCTCTAAATGTCCATGCCAACCCAAATTATTTGACGAGCCTGTGATTCTATCTGCAATTTTTCTTGCTACTATCGTGGTGAAGGAAGAAGTGATTGATTGATTCTACATTCGTCTCCTAGCAGTGTGTTAAGCACTTTTCCATGTTATCCGAGCTATATATGATGAAACATACAGATTTTAATGGGATTTACCTGTGATTTTTCCTCTCTAAGCAAATGTGACAAGTACCTGGATATTTTCTATTAGCTTGCTTTTTGTTTTGGGTTTTTTTGCCTGCCCATCACTTTTACCACACAGGTCCAGTTTTCAGATAAATGCAATACAGAAATAAAACTACCAAACACTTACCTTTCAATGACAGACTACAGCAGAGAATCTGAGTAGGCCATCTCTTGCGACAAAGCAGGACCAAAAGATTTCATTAGCCAGAACCGAAAAAGATCACAGGACATTGTAAAAACACCTCTTATGTGTGTCCTCATTTCCTTCTGGGAAAAGTCTGAATCTTTTAAGTTAAGCTGGCAGTGGCTGAACTTGAGTATGGTTCTGTAGCAGTAACTAGCAAGTACAAATTTTTAACTTTTATGTTTTCCTAAGGGGAGTAAGGAGGAAATACAATGCCTGTTAGAATGAAGAGCTAAAAGTCAGTCTACCATGTTCGTCCTGAATGCCAGTGGACTTTGATATTACAGGCTATTGCCCTGCTACAATCCAAGTAGAAAAGAGAGATTTTACCAGCTGATATGAATTTACAGAAAATAATTTAAAAGGGGAAAAAAACAACCAAACCAAATGAAAAACAACCCCTCCCCCCCCCCCAAAAAAAAACAAACCCATAACAACAACAAAAAAAGAAAACGACAAACCAAACAATAACCTAACACACATATTATTACAGACGGTTATTCAAAGTACGCTACTTCACATTCTGCTCTAGGTAAGACCTGGAGTTCATCCTGTGAGAAAGAACAATTCAATGCATTTAGAATGCCTGTCCTGGGTTCAGCAGTAGCAGTCACTTTTCTCCTTCTTGGAAGCTGGTGCAGTGCTGTGGTTTTGACTTTCAGCCTAGGAACAACACTGATAACACCGACATTTTTAGTTGTTGCTCAGTAGTGTTTACCCTGATCAAGGACTTTCTGAGTCTCATGCTCTGCCAGGGAGGAGGGGAAGCTGGGAGGAAGCAGAGACAGGACACCTGACCCAAACTATCCAAAGAGGTATTCCGTACCACAGCACATCATGCCCACTGTATAAACTGGAGGGCAGTTACCCGGAAGGGCCAGATCACTGCTTGGTCGGGCTGGGTATCGGTCAGCGGGTGGTGTGCGATTGTATTCTCTTTCCTTGTTCTTTCCCTTATCATTATTATTATTGGTGGTAGCAGCAGTGGTTTGTGTTATACCTTAGTTACTGGACTGCTCTTATCTCATCCTGTGGGAGTTACATTCTTTCGATTCTCGTCCCCATCCCTGCGGGAGCAGGGGTTAGGAAGGGGAGGAATGAGTGAGCGAGCTCTGTGGCTGACTGGGCTTAAACCATGACAATGCCTTAGCAGCTAGCCACAGAAAAGAAAACCATTTAGACTGCCTGGAGATTGACTGACTATACCAGGCAAGCAACCGATGCTTTTCCTTGTGATAACCTCAGATGCTACCAGTTCTACACAGACTGCAAATCACCCTAAGTCTGCACAGCACCTTCAGAAACTGGTTAGTTTGCCCTATCGAAGTGATTCTTAAATGTTAGCGTCTAGATTTTCTGAATGGGAAACCTTACAATAATCTTACTAATTTCAGATTTATCTCACTTCAAGTATAACCTGTTCCATGGACATCAGAGGGACTCTTCAAAGACACAGTAGCCTCCCTATGCAGAGCACCTTGCAGGCTTTGTACTTTAGGTATCGAACACCAAATTAAATGGAACATAGGGCTTCCATTTAATGTACTTCCAAATTAAACCACGTTTCACTATTAATTCTTAATGACTAATTTTAGTTCTGAAATTCATAATTCTTCAGAAATGTACTAGTTATCATTTTGGCATTCAGACCATCAGTTAATGCCATTATCTCCCTCAACTGTTTGACACAGGAATGTACACACGTGTACCCAAGTACATACTACTTTTCTTACTTCCCCGTTTCCTGCTTTATTTATTCCTTTTTAAATAAAACAAACTGGATTGTATTCTGAACTCCACTTTAGAAACCCAAACATAATACCGAGATAACAAATTGGTAAGCAGTATTAGAGATTTACAGTACCTCTAATTTTAAAGCATCTCACTCTGCTCCCGAACAAAGCTACTCAGAACAAACATGCTTTGTCATCCTTCTCCCTGTGTCCTGCTCTTCTCCTTTTGTCTCAACTCCCATGAGCCTGAATGGAAACCACATAGCAGTTAGGCATTCTGTCACCAGGATGTTCCCTGAAAATCAACACCTCTCACACTCCACCTTCAATACCTCAAAGTGGATCTAGAATGATATAGTTAAACATGCAGTTTAACCTTATGCAAGATTCAGGCCTGAATCAAACAAGTACAGACCCTGCTTTCTGGCCAAACTTTTTGCAACATTTGCATTTGAATTTCTGGTATTTTCCCACAAAACTCTTTTGTGAAAGCATTCCAGACCATCTTTAACTTTCAAAGCTCTAATGCCATGCTAAGTGACCTAAGCATGTATTTCATGTAAACAGGTTAAAAATTATGCACAAACTGTCCTGTGAAAAATGTCAGCAAAGCAGTCTGCATACAGTAACCATTTCTGTGTCTGCTTGGCCTTCAGAAAGTCCAGTGCATGGGTCGTGCTCAGCATGCTGCCAAGCCACCAGCAATGACAGGAACACATTACAGTGAAAGAGATGCTGTCACTTCTCATTGTCAAGGCAGGAGGTAGTAGGTGTGAAATAACATTTTCTCCTTCAGGGCTTTCCTGGAATTTCATGATTAGCATATTAAAAAACTCAGAGAAGTCATAATAATTTTAGTTTCCAAGTATGAAATGCACTAAGAAGCCAGTGCTTATATTTTTATTATTCATTTGTGAGACTAAAAATCCGACTAGAGTTTGTGAAACTCTCTTGAAGCTTGTTTATTACTAATGATACTCTTGTGAGACTTTCAATAGTGATAAATATCATGGGATGTTAAATGGCAAGAAAATATTACCATCACTACTATATTCAAGAAGTGCTGACTATTCATGGCAGACTTATGAACCTATTGTTACTTTCCACTTCATAGCCAAAGGTATTTAAAAACAAAAAAAAAAAAAAAAAAAAAAAAAAAAAGATTCGGGGAATACACCATTGACATGTTAGTGATTCCTTAGCTGAGTACCTACAAGCCACAGCCTGATAGAAACGCAGCCTCTTCAGTAGATAAGCATTCCCTAATACCTAAAACACTACTCCAAAATTGTCAAATTTTACATACAATGTGAAATAGCAGGGCAGAGTAAAATTATCTCAGAATTTTGTTTAAACTCTGTCCCAATACCTACAAAAGAGGGAGTCAGTTATCTTAAGCTATGCTACACAGATTTGTTAGGAAATAACATCTTATTGCACAGTTACTGTTCATCATGTTCATCATTGAACAGCATGTAAACATGTGCTGGAAGTGTTCAAAGCCAGGCTGGATGGGGCTTGGAGCAACCTGGTCTAGTGGAAGGTGTCCCTGCCTGTGGCAGGTGGTTGGAACTGGATGAGGTTGGACTAGACAAGCTTTAAGGTCCTTTCCAAACCATTCTGTGCTTCTGTGATTCTAAGTTAGAAATAGGGTTTTTTTTTTCAACTGAGAATAAATTCAAGGACAACTCCTTTTCAAACTATCTTAATTATGAAGTTCTCAGTACTTTTTGGAAAAAGTCGTTCTGTACGACTAGTCCCTACCTCATTGACTATTCCTCCTGTTCCAGCTCAGTCATGCTGCCACCTTGCTTTACTTGCACTCAGTCATTCTTTTCATTCCCTCCAAGAATACTTGCCAGCTAGGATATTAAACTATGAAAAATGCTATTTGGATAATCCCCATAGATTTCTCATGTCATGAGCCAACACCATAATTTTTACTAGTAACACATCTCTTTCATCCCTAGTCCTAGCTCAAATTTTAATTCCAGTGCACAGAAATTAAAATGGAGAACAAATTCAGAAGGCAGTAAAAGATAACATCAGATAAGGCAGACTGAGTGCCAGAAGATTTTCAGCCAGTTAATAGTTTTGCTCTTATTATCCCCCTGTCCATGGAAAAAATCAGAAAGGATTATCTGGCCCACAATTAGGGATAGATATCAAAGTGTTTGCTTTTTACAATCTGATCATGTTGCTATCTCTGTTCCTTTAAAAGGTCAATGAGGATTACTGAAAAAAAAGTAAAAAATCAAACTAGAAGTTTATCACACAGAAGCCGGTAGGGAATGGGAGCTTGTTTTGAGACCTTGTATTCACATGGCTATGAATGACATTTAGTACATAACATAAAGCTAAATATAACATTCATTCCGGTGATGTTCTGTTCTTTTTTTTAATTTGGTATTTCTCAGTGTACCACCATGCAGAGTCCTACATGAAAATTAATTGGAAAACAGTATCCCTCCATTAAGCTAAACATTAAATTATCATTACTACGTTTCAGTTTGAGGGAAAACAAAAAAAATCTCACTCTAAATTTGGATTGATTTTACTAACTCAGAGTTATGATATCAAAAAAAGAAGACAGAAAGAAATTTTAGTTAAAGGATCACCTTGCTGAGAAATTAATTGAATAAATGCCACACTTGATATGTAAAGGTACATACTGTTATAGCAATTAAAAACGGGGTTATTTAATAGTGTTACAAATACAAATAAATTGCTGGGCTAATTTTCACTGACACCCTTTGAATTACTAAAATCTCTGAATTTTATCAGAAACAGCGTAACTGCAAAACATACATTAAGTACTTTAATAGTATCTAAATACTTATATGGCTTCTGAGAATGTAGAAGTGTTGGCCTTGTGTCTAAGCTATTCAAATACAGTCCTCGAGGATGCAAACATCTGGCTTTGATTTAGGCTACAGGAACTTTCAAGTTTTCTCAAGACTCCAATGCTGCAAGGAGTAGCCAGTGTACAAACAAATCACTGTAATGGCTCTGAAATGTAATTTACCATTAATACAGTAAGGGGTGACAACTGACATTCTGTAAGTGATTTAATCTCCAGTGAAGTCCAAAAAAACATGTAAACTACAGCTGAAACAATGAACAATCACCGTAATTTATGATGACGTATGATTAGTATGATGAATCATAATAATTGATAAAATTCGTAACTCTCTAGGACTGCTGTGAAAGCCTGATGCGTGAGATTAAAGTACAGCTTTAACTACATGTTTAAGCTATACAAACTACTTCATATGAGCTCCTAGTCCTTGAAATTCTACATAATACACCCAACTGTGATTTATGGATACAGGAGTAGAACTGCTTACTTAATTTTGCACATTAGCTCCTACCGGGTATAGGGTTTGGCTTTGGAGTTTTTTTGTTTGCTTAGCTGGTTTTGGGGTTGGGTTTTTGTTGTTGTTGTTCTGAGAGGGGGCTTTTTGTTTGTGTTTTTTTTAAAGAGATAAGCAAGGATGCATAAAGAAACAATTTAACCTGTGTTACTCACTGCTTGTGAATGGCAATTCATGATACCTGCAGTATATGGGACATTAATGCTAATTTGACAGATCTTTTAACGTTAGCCCACTACAGTTCTACCTCAAAGACATTCTGGAGTAGAAATATCGTACTCTTTTCTTCCCAGTCCATCTTCCCAGTATATACCTCTAAGCAAGGATATCATCATACATTTGTATTGTATTTTGTTATACACATGATATTACCACTGAAATATTTTTCATGGTTAATATAAACTTAACACCAGTTTTTGCATGAGCCTGTCTTAACTGTCCCTTTAAGCCAAACATTCTAAGATAGCTCTTCTTTTACAGACCAACTGGAACATGGTACTGTTGGATGAAAAATATCATACTCAAGCTGCACCCTATGAAAATGTAATCATCAAAGAAAGAAACATGACAACTTCCAAACACCACTTTGACAAAACTGAAATACAGTATGATTCAGTTCTCTACCAGGCAAGACACTGAAAGCATGCTGTGGCTATCAACTGCTCTCCCACACGTGTGTCCCAAATTTTATAGGTTTTATTGTTTTAATTACCTCAGTACAAGCAAGAAATGAAGTGAGCCTCCCAAGTCTGCTTTATAAAATTAAATTTATAGCTTCTATGTGATTTGGAGAACAAAAATGATCACAAATAGAATGAAGAAACTAAAGAAAACAAAAGGTACATTGAAAGATCTCCACTTTTCAAAATGCAAAGAGCACCTAATGACTTAAATCATGATGTGAAAGAATTTATGATTTTTAAAAAACTTTAAGGTGGAGAATATCATTCTATTATAATTTCCGTTTTTACCAAGAACACTGGTGATGTACAATGGATTATGTATGGACTGTACTATTCTGGTACTAACTAAACATACAAAGAAGCAGCAGTATCACAGTAGTCAGGTGCAAAAGGGGAAAAAAAAAATCAACCCAGACTTAAAGGTATCAATTTTTTTAATAGACAAAAAAAATAAATAAATAGAAAGGAAAATAAATTTACTTCTACTTGCTAAGGCCCAAGAAGTGAAGCAAACAATCAACTTCCCAAACAATATAATTTATCTAACCGCTCATCCATCCCCATTAAGTAACAGCTTCAGGGAATGGTATACAAAATAAGTCACAGTAACAAGCAAGCAGTAAACACTCACAACAGGGAGACCTTCCTGGGTGCCTGCTTCTTAATAATTACTCTATAACAAGCCAGCAATTAATTTTTCTGCATAACAATTTTTAAAATTTAAGATGGCACATGAAACATGCAGAGTGCAAATATGTTTCTGAAGCTACATTAAGGAGGAAAGAAGAAAGCAGTGTATATGCAGAAACCACTGCTTTCTCTCTTCAGCTCAAAACATCTAAATAATTAAAGTTACAATGAATGACCAGGAAAACCTGGGTTGGCAATTAAAAAAAAAAAAAAGAAAAAAAATTAGGCCCAACTGAACTAAAATCAAGTAATTGACAGTAATCATCCTTCTTGTAATGCTTGCACTATTGGCTGCTCTTTCTGACATACAAACTATAGCTTGCAGACAGCAACTCGGGCAAATCTCTTACTTCATCCAAGCAGCCACACTGATGAGTCACTCAGGTTAGCACTTCTCATTTTGAAGCAGAGACTTTGGAAGTGGCAAAATAAAAACTCAAAGGAAAAACTGGGAGAATTACTAAACTGATCACATGCTGACTTCTGAAGTGTTATTTTGATGGTCCTTAAAGGGCCCATATTTGCTTTCATGTTGAAGTTACAATGGGCATCTTGGCATTGATTTTGGTTTTGCTAATTTTTTCTTTCTGGGCTTATCAATTATCCAGAAAATGCTGCCAGAGGCAATAATGTCAATTAAATTCTGTTCCTTGCATATATTTAGGAATATGCCGAATATAATGTGGAAATGTGTTTTCTTCCTCCTCCCTTTCTCTTCACTTGCAGCGACCCCTTTTCATTTACTTTTCTTGGAAGACTATGGCTGATGCAGTGGCTTTCAAAGACATCCGTTATTAAAACACATCAGGCAAACTGACTTCCTATAAAACAAAATTTGACCTTCTGCAAAAAAAAAAATAGAACCAACTTTACAGAAAATCAAAGTAGAACCCTTCATTCAATCACCATGTTTCACAACTTACATTACACAATTAATGCACAGGCTTCTACCCAATTATAAATGCTGATTCTTATTTGAAAACATACATCCAGCTTTTAACAAAACATACAAGCACGGTGCAGAGAAGTCCAGCTGACTGAGCCAACATTTAACAGCATGCCAAAAGCAGGAGGAAAATCACTTCACACAACCTGTTTCTTCAGCAGCAAAAAAAACTGCTTTCCCAAAGGAGAAAAACAAAATGTATTTCTCAACATGCATGCTATTTATGCAGACATAGTCAGTAAGCAGAGAAGGAAAGAAAGGACAGAAAGGCAGCACAGAACACATTCGTGCCCTGCAGGATGGAAACCCCAATGTCCACGCCACCACACACACAGAGGACAGATAAAACCAACACTTCCATGAGCCCCAAGTAGTTAATCCAATGCATTTTCATGGACAATCAGGTGCAAGCCAAAAATTCTTCCAATGAAAACAAACTGTCTTCACAAAATAAGAAGTCCTGTCTTCTTCACAGAATAACTGTCAGAACAGGCCACAGGAAGATTAATGTTATTAGTAAATTGTCATACAACAACTCAGTATTAATTTGAGCCTCAACCCTACAATCTGTCTCCTCAAATGCATATTATAAATCTCGTTAAAATTAATGAGGTTTTGATGAGCCTTCAGACTTACAGGCTTGATTTTAGGATTGTTCACCAGACAGTTCAATTGTACTGTTTATTCTAATTTTTGCTAGCTTGCTTTGAGGTTTGCATCCTCCCCTTCTTCACAAAACAATTTCCCTATAGTGAGTTTCAAGAACCAGTGTCTTTAATTATGAAAGTAGCTTACTCACAAATATAAATACTGTGTATTTGGTGTTTTGGTGCAGTACTTATTTTGAAAAGTTGGCTGTAAATATAGCTTCTTGGGTTATTTTTTTTAAAGTCTTCCACAGATTGTCTGTAATATGCATGAAGCATGCAAGTATCTTGGAGAAAATACCTTTTGAAAAAATTACTGTACTAATAGACAATTACTGTTAATTCACTTTAAAGTGTCTTCTTTTAAAACAAACAAACAATTAGCCAAACAGAAAGGATATATTGACATATCAACATGATATTAGCAAGGTATCTCAGCATACCACAATAGTGAGGCATGGCATGAAAAAGCTCAGAGCCTTTCCTCAAAAGAAAACATTCTGATTACAAATGCACTGCAGAATCCACACAGCTACATCTATGTGACAGTGTTAATCCTTAAAAGAATGAAGAAATTTGCCTCAGCCAGGACATCAGAACTTTGCACGATAAATGCAGAAGAATCCACAGATGTAACTTGTTAATTTTTGTTATTCTTGTACGAGTAGTCACCAGTTTAAAAAAAACATGAGAGAAGAAGGTTTTTCAATTAGAAGTGTCTCATTGTGGCTTTGATACTGTCATTAAAGCACAGATTTAAGAAGGTCAAAGAAACTCTGAAAATGATTGCTGAGAATCATTGTTCTCGAATTCAGTGGAGAAGGGGGAATCACATTTACTGATGTTAATCTGAAAACTTCCATGCTTTTTTCAAGATGACATTAAATATAGTTATACAAAATGAAGAACTAATCCAAAGTTCTACATGCTATCACAACAGTTAAAGACATTTTTTAAAGATGGATAAATATATACCCAGAGGCTCAGGATTGTGACATTAATTCAAATATAAATATGCTCTCAGTTAAACACACATGCAACATCCAAAGGCAGTCAAACAGCACATAGAGGCCACAGACAGTGGACGGGAAAAAAGGAGCAAAACTATCATGAACGCAGGCATAGTTGCACAGAAAAGTAATTTTTAAAAGCAATGTCCCAAACCCAGTTTCTCTGACACTGTCATTTTTTCTGAATTACATTAATACCAGATTCACCTTTCCGTCACCGATTTTCTCCTCATCATCTTGTTCTAGTACAGTTAAGGACATCTTTCAAAAACTAATTACGAAATGATGGCAAGCCAATTTTATAGTATTTCTGTCTTCAGGAGAAAAAGCAGCCATCCAGGGAGGACTCCGCATTCCCTTTGGGTTAAAAGATTTTAGAATCATAAAATCATAGAATGGTTTGGGTTGGAAAGGACCTCAAAGTTCCTCCAGTTCCAACCCCCCACCATGGGCAGGACACCTTCTAACCTAAAACATTCTAGTATTCTATAATTTTACCGTGACAGAAATCTGTACAAACATTATGAATGGTTGCTTCCAGTTTAAGAAACTGTAGTCTGTTTAAAGCAAAAATTTGACTGTACACTTCACTAATTATATTTTTGCTATCTGTGCTGATCCTTTTTCCAGATCCAGTTTCCATTTTAAGAACTGTCTAGTTAAAAGTTTCAAAAGCATCACTATTTGCTAGCAGCTGTACACATTAAACCAAGAAAAGTTTTCCATCAGACTAAGGAAAGACAGAAGAACAATACTAAATGCTACTAAAATCCTATGTCTTCAGGACATAGATTCAGGATACATAAATTAGAAACACAAGTTATAATTTACCAAGGCTTAGAAAACATTGGGCTCAGCTGATCCCTGTGGTTTTTAACTGTTCCTGGTAACACACATTTAATGTGGGTCATATGACCACGAATTAGATTTTCCTCCCATGTTAGCAACTGAAAGCAAGACAGTGTTGAGGAAAATTAGAAGTTTCAAACCATAAAAAGAGTCTTATTATTTGTCACTTAACTTTGACTAAATAACTTCTGAATACTCAGCACACATTTTCAGCATATGCAGTAACTTGACTGCCTTCCAAAAGAGTTCTTCCAAAACACTTAAGCCTTGAAGATAACCACTTCCAGAAACTTGGTATTTGTCATGTGGTGATCAAATCAGCATGCTCACAACTGTAACTGCCCATGGAGAACTCCCTGCTTGTCATAAGCATTTTTCTTCTAACGATCTTGCTTGCTTGATAGCTTAATCACTGCTTGCTCTTCAAGAATAAAAACTTATTTTGAAACACTTGTTTTTTAAAATGTTATTATCTGAATCACAACACTGTATGCAATCTCTAGATTAAAGCCATACCCTTAGTTCTGTGCCATGAAAAAATCATTAAGGGTATAGGAAAATAATGTCCTAAGTAAAAATTTCTCTGAGAGCTTCTTATATCAGTGGTTGTTGAACCTTGCAGTTGTTAACTCTGAAGACATGAAACAGACTTCACTTCAAAGTCAGCAGCCCTTTGCAATGCTGTCTTGTCCCCCTTCCCACTTGTATACCATGTCTATAGCCTAATGAATTCTGAAACTTCTACACAGTTGTCCACACAGTAGACATCAAACACTGAACCACCCAAACCTGTTTTGTTAAGTCTAAGTGTTCAAATCCATTCCTCCTGCTATCTCCAAGACTGCTTCCATCCTTCTTGCTATGACTCCTCCTGGGGGAGGATGGGCAGAACTGCTGTTTACACAGAAAAAAAGGCTCAGGAAGAAAACTTAAAGTGTCAAATGAAGACGGTGTTTGCAAGGCAACCTGATTTTAAAAGAATTAATAACCGTGGTCACTCATGTTGCACATTAGGCTCCTGCCTGGTCACATTCCCTCACCAAAGACAAAAAAATGATGAGGGAAAAACTGGCCTCAGCAGTGCAGGGTAAAAGAAGAATACTGAGTGCAGTGTAAGAGCTCTCCATTCCCCTGACTGAATCCTTAAACATCTAATTCAGAGAAACAGCCACTAGTAAAATCCTTGGAGGGAGAGAAAATGCTTTCATAGCTTTTTCCTCAGATTACTTGCTTTTGCCCTTGCCTGCTGGGTTTTCAGAAAGTACATTTGTGAAGGAACATTCTTCCTTCACCTTAAGAGATTATCACAAAATCTATATTGGAAATCTCAGCTCAAGTTTCAAGACATTTATTGGGTTTTCCTGTTTCCTATCTCCACTAAGGAAGTGACAGTTTCCCCTACATTTTGCACTTTCACAAGGAAAATCTATGCGCAAGTTTTTTCTTGCAGAGACTCTAAAACAGATTTTTTGGGTCATGGTAGCGGTGGCAATTCAAGAAATACTTCTAATACTTTCAGGAGCAACATGGTCTAGCAGAAGATGTCCCTGTCCATGGCAGGGTGTTGGAACTGGATGAGCTTTAAGGTCCCTTCCCACCCAAACCAGTCTGTGATTCAATGATTCTAATATAGGTGAAGTGTTAGATAAGAGTTTATATACTTCCAGCAATCATGCTATCTTTGGCTAGCTTAATCTCTCATCCACAACTGTAAAACCTCATTTTCTGCTGGACTGATGACTTCCAGCTTTCTTACTATAATGGTACAGAGGATGGAAAATACTTCAGTCATATATGCTGTCCTGGGTTCAGCAGTAGCAATCATTTTTCTCCTTCTTGGTAGCTGGTGCAATGCTGTGTTTTGACTTTCAGCTCAGGAACAGGGCTGGTAACAATGATGTTTTGGCTTGGCCAAGGACTTTGTGAGCCTCATGCTCTGCCAGGGAGGAGGGGGAGCCAGGAGGAAGCAGAGACAGGACACCTGACCCAAAGTGACCAAAGAGGTATTCCATACCACAGCACGTCATGCCCAGGATGTAACTGGGAGTTAGCCGGAAGGGCTGGGAGTCTGCAGGGCTGGAGGAGGTATCAGTCAGAGCTTGGTCAGGCTGGGGAGGCGAGTTATTGGTTGGCTGGTGGTGAGGTGATGTATTCTCTTCCCTTATTTCCTTTACTATTATTATTATTATCATTATCATTACTATTAATGGTGGTAGCAGTAGTGATTTGTGTTATACCTCAGTTACTAAACTGTTCTTATCTCAACCTGTGGGAGTTGCATTCTTTTGATTCTCTATCCCTCCGGGAGCAGGAGGAGGGAAAGAAGGCGGGGGGGGGGAGTGAGTGAACGAGTTACCTGACTGGGTTTAAACCATGACAGTTCTTTTGGCGCCCAACGTGGGGCTCGAGCGGCTGAGATAACGACAGATCTGACCGGATTAATAGTCACTCGTCACAATGGTGATTTATTGGCTCTCAGAGTTGTTCCTCTTGATCTCACACCTTCAGAATGCAGTACATTACTTAGAGCCGGTATTTGCTGTGTTGGTGTTTATCAAGTGTGGGGCTTGGGCTAAGGTTCTTGTCTCACTGTGCTTTATGGCAATGACTTGTAACACGGGCGGGCTCCAGCAGCAGGGCGGGACGGACGTGGCCGTGGACTTGTACCTGGCCGTCCGGCTGCTCTTCACCGTCCTGGCCCTCACCCTACTCTCCATCTTCGTGAGGCTGCGGGGAGCCGAGGGGGAGCGGCCCCGGGAGCCGGCGGGTGCTGAAGCGGCCCGGAAGAGCGGCCCCGGGGACCAAGCGGCGGTGGGAGGGGGACCGAACAGAAGCGGGAGCGGGGCCGGAGGCTGCGAGGGGACGGCTGCCGGTGGAGGAGGTCGGGGCGGTCGAGGAGCGGAAGGAGGCGGCTGCTGAGCAGCGGGAGAAGGCTGCGGAGGAGCCGAGCCCCGCGGAGGAGCCCAGCCCCGCGACGGCCGAGAGCATTCCCCGGAAGCCGCCCGCCGAGCCCCAGGAGGATGCAGGAGACCACGCAGCATTTCCCAGCAAGGCGGAGGAGGAAGAGCTGGACTCAGGAAAAGAGAAGCTGGTGGTGGGAGAGCCGGCAAGCACAGCAGCTACACCAGCCCCGGTGACAAGTACAGCAGCATCAACTGAGGGTTCTGAAGGTTCTGAATGGCCTTTGGGTATCCTTGGGACCTGCCTGCTGATTGTGATGGGGATCAGCATGTTGGCACACACACAGACTGTGTGCTACCCACAACCATTTTGTCTGATCTCAGAGGTTAAGCAGAGTCAGGTTTGGGTCTTGTCTGGGGTTAGATGACGATATAGGAGGACGAGGAGATTTTCCCCAAAGCTGGACAGTCATGAGTGGCAGGGTGTGTGGGACAGTATGGGCAAGTATCTAGTCCACTGGGCCCCTCCAGTGCTTTGGAAGCATCGGAGATGGAAGGCAGCTGTATGGAGTCCCCAGCAACAAGCTGCAGAAACTGCTGAAGGGGACAGTGAATTATTTTAAGCCTGGTGGGCCCATGGCACTTCAGGCCATCAGAGCAGAGATGCAACATAGAAATGGACTCATGACTGAAAAGTGGACTTAGCAATGGACACTATTGCCCAGGTTATTCACGAGTGTGAACACTGCACACAGTCTCTCCTGCTCTGGAAGACTGTTACAAGAGATGGAGCCTGACATCATGGACCAGATGGACTCAGCAGCCTTATAGGGACTGGTCCATGCACTAAGATAAGAGTGCACCGAGATAAGAGTGATGGTATATTGAAAATGTGGGATCTGAGCATGACGTGAATGGTATGGAATAAGGGGTGGATAATGTCCTGGGTTCAGCAGTAGCAGTCATTTTTCTCCTGCTTGGTAGCTGGTGCAGTGCAGTGTTTTGACTTTCGGCTTGGGAACAGAGCTGATAACAGTGATGTTTTGGTTTGGCCAAGGACTTTGTGAGCCTCATGCTCTGCCAGGGAGGAGGGGAAGACGGGAGGAAGCAGAGACAGGACAGCTGACCCAAACTGACCAAAGAGGTATTCCATACCACAGCACGTCATGCCCAGGAAGTAACTGGGAGTTAGGCGGAAGGGCTTGGACTGCAGGGTGGGAGGAGGTATCGGTCAGAGCTTGGTCGGGCGGGGGGGGCGAGTTATCGGTTGGCTGGTGTTGAGGTGATGTATTCTATTCCCTTGTTATTTATCATTATTATTACTGGTGGTAGCAGTAGTGATTTGTGTTATACCTCAGTTACTAAACTATTCTTATCTCAACCTGTGGCAGTTGCACTCTTTTCGATTCTCCTCTCCGTCCCTCCGGGAGTAGGGGGAGGGCAAGAAGGGGGGGAGTGAGTGAACGAGTTGCCTGACTGGGTTTAAACCACGACATATGCAAACAAGGTGAGTGAAAAATATGTTTGTTTAGCCACAGTGAAGGCACACAGGCTGGACCTGGTTTGTGTTATAGTTGAGTGAGCTCAGTTATAGATTAGTTACTCATAAAAAAAAACAGTTTGAGCTGAACATTGCGAATTACAATTGAATTTCATGAATACTTTGGACTCCCAACAGAAAAAAATGGGAAAGTTTTCAAGACAGCATAAGTATCTTCGATTTGTATCCTGAAACAAAATTTTGCTTTGAAATGTGGTTGTTGTGGTTTCCTTAGCAAAGCGAAAACCTCTCCAAAACCACATAGTGTATTATTCCAGCAAACAAGCACCAACATTTTGTTGTTGTTGTTTTGAAGGAAGAACTCTGTTCTCTGTTTTAATCAGCAAAAGTTATTCACAAAGGTCACATCAGGAATGTGCAGTGAAAGACACTGCAGATACCACTGGTTTAGCATTTACTGGAAGCACTGTAAGGTACATAATTGTTGACACAGGTGATTACAGGAGAAGCAGAAATGGTCTCATGGTTACAACAGTGGAATGAAACCACGGGGGTACCTCCTGTTTCACCCAGGCTGCTCGTAACTGGTTGCTACCTGTGCTGCTCATTTTGTGAGCTCCAGATGTTGTAAGCAAAACTGATGAGAACTGCAATAAATGTATGACCTGTGAGCTGATTTTTTTTAAATCCTGAAACAGACGCCATAACACTATGACACAGCCAGAGTGTCCTACCTCAGTCTCCTACTTCTGCAAAGACAATGGTATCATCTCATTTCAGAGAGTCGTCATGGAAATGTTTTCAGACACATTCAGGAAGCTTGAAAAGATACTACAAGGATGAACACTGATGAGCCTGCAAGGAAATCAGTCATTCATTTCAGGAGCTAGTTTTGAACAGAATGCAATAAATAATGCTCAACCCTGCTGTGATTACAAGGCAAACAGACTTTGAAACACAACTCTTCTCTGAGATAAATAACGAGGGTGAGGGGGAAAGCCAAACAACTTTCATACAGGTTTGGGCTCTGGACTTGTATCTTCCCAGGCTGGCAACCAGAGTTGCATAGCCAGTGGTCCAAAGGTCAGTCTGAGAAGTGCTTCTTGATGGAGCACTACTGCTCTGGTAGCAGGAAACAAAGTATAATAACAGTCATATTGGGGCAAATCAAAATGCTCATCAGAATTAACAGTTCACAGAAGGGGTTTACAAAACCAGTGAACAGCAGTCATGTACTGCTATACTCATAGAGTTTCCAGCAATTTACAATTAGAGATTTCTCAAGTGAGAGTAGGTGACTTCACCCAGGAAGAAAATCCCTTGTGGGATTTTCTTCAATGAGTCTATCCATATTGCTTTTTGAAACAGAGCAAAATCTGTGTCAATGAAACATGCCGAAGTGCCACTGTTTACCAAAACACTGGATTAACAAGTACTTCCATCTGATTGTCTGAGTCCACCTCATCCAATATGATGGGCAGAGGAACAAGATGTGTGCCCACAACACAAATGAACCTGATCCACTCTGACGTCTTAGCACATACCAGTATTTGTTGGTAAAACTTTAAACCCTGCTTAATCTTTTGATCATCTTCTATCCAGGAAAAACTTTTCGTAAATTTGATGGGTTTAACCCCTGAATTGATAAAAAAAGTTCCACTTTACCTGACTAGCAAGTACACATGCTCACATAGTTGAAAGAGAATGAGGAAAAAATACCATCTTATAACTGTAAGCTCTATACACAACTTGTATTTTATATTCTGTGTGTGGACATTGACTTATGTCTGTCTCAGCTTCTCTGAGAGTGTCTTTTTAGGCTTGAATAAGAGACTTATTTAGGAAACTAAATAACAGGAAACACAAAGCTGTCTTCCAGAGACAGAACAAATTAAAAGTCTCCTCAGTTTCCAAACTTAGCAATTTCTGAAAGCTTTAACATTTGACTAATATTTAGAAATCATTAAAGTAATCTAAAATTCAGTATTATTGCATAGCTTACTGGGAATGAAGCACTGATCTGAGAACACATTTCTTAAGGGAAGCAAGCTGAAGCAGAGAGCAGGAACAGTCCAATGCTCAATGAATTTTAACATTCTTCAAGGTGGCATCATCTAATTAATTAAACTGATTACATTTGAGAACTTGAAAGGCCTAGAGATACATTCCTAGTCTTGAGTAGTCTTAAAATCCTTGATTATTAATCTGGTAATTGTATAAAGGCATTTCCTATTAACTTTAGCAGTTCAGAAAGAAAACAATCTTTGTTTACGGCTCAAAGCTGTTCTAAATAATAAAGTGAACTTCAAAACTCTATTCCCACCGCAGCCGCTGAAAGAAAGTAATGGCATTCTGTATCAGAAGGAAAATTTAAAGTTAACAGAAGGATAGTTAAAATTATTCTCAGACTTCGAAACAGCAGTTTTTCTAGTTCTCATTCTGATAGCAAATATTACTCGTCTCAAGACCCAGGAAGGAATTTATCCCCAGTGTGGCCATGCTTCTCTTTACTGCAGAAAATTTTTAATGTTTTTAACTGTATTTACACCCAAGACAAAGAAGCATTATTATCATGCATTAACTAAGCAGTATCACCTGAGTTATACGAAAGTGAGAACAGAGAACAGGAGGAAGAGGGATAAAGGTTACTGATAAGGCAGCAACAGCTGGATGAGATGATTGTTACAGATCCCTTACAACTGAAGCATTATTCTGGTGTATTCTGTTCTAGTTCAGTCTGGTCTAGTCTAGTCTAGTCTAGCCTGCTCTATCTTAAGAATAATTAATGGCTGGACCTGATGATCTTCAGGGTCTTTTAAAACCTATCTGATTCTATGTTTCTGTGATCCTGTTCTGTACTATTCCATTCTATTTGCTTGAACCCAGGTCTCCCCGCTCCTGCTCTTTGAAATGTCTTTTTCTTTTTGCCAAATTTGTCTATCAGTTTCCAAGGTAGAACTGTTCCTAAGAAGGATTCTCTCATTATTTTCTTGCATCAAATACATGTGGAGGAAAAGACAGTTTTATTTCCTTTTTTTTTTTTTTTTTTTCACGGACTACACTATAGAAAGGTGTGCCCTCTATTCCTATATAGTTTAGCTCTTCCTTCCACACGTTTTTTCCCCCAGGGCTAAACTGCCAATAACCCTTGTAGCTATATATTCCTTCCAGGTATAGCTCTTCTTCTGGAGTTATGAAAGAAAGAAGAAAGAAATTAGACCAATTTTTATCACAATACAGGCTCAAGCTAACTCCTCCAGGAAGGGTCCTAAGTGAAAAGGAAAGGGGAACGTGAACAGAATTGATTCCATGTCTTTCACAACTTCCCCTGCCCGTATAAATATCTAGACCTCAAATCCACACCTCTTCTTGGTTTTCTTCCTTCCAAGGAACAAATAACACCTCTTTTTTTGGTACGGTTGGCCAGACACACCTACATCTCACTGATCTATAGGGATTGGGTTTTGTCTGCTCTCCAAAAAAAAGATGTATGCAATTTCATGCAAATAATTTTCAACTGTGCACCAATTCACTGAATAGAATATTACACAACTCATAGATGGTTATCTTTCCAGTTCTCTGAAAGTAACTGGCTACAGATATAATTTATTTCATGTCCTGTCCCATCCCCATGCCAAAATATGCAGCCGAATTATCCATCAATCACATTATCAGCCAGCCTACCCTATAATTATGCTAAATGTCAGTAACAGTTTATAATCAAAAGACATTAGAAAAGTTTTCACTAAACTATTTAAACAACTATTTTAAGAACCCTTTCTGACACGCGAAGTGTGATTTACAGTGGGGATACAGAAAAGTGTACTCTGTGAGTTCTTGGCTAAAAAGGTGGGGGGAAGATAATAATTATTACTTAATATTTACAAAATTACATTTGAAATTATGTGCTTATTTAAATGGAAGGGGATATGTTGAAGCCAATGAACCCCATGAAGCACCAGTCAAGGGGTATACAGGAATTCTTAATATCCACTCTTCATTCTTATTACCATGACCAGAAGCAGATTTTCCCAGCCTGCCAGTCTTTTCAGAGCTGAATCAAAAGACTTCTGCTGACTTCAAGCCTTGGAACCATCTCTGGAGGAGAACAATAGCAGTCACATGATTTAAATTTTAAAAATTAGTTACCTCATTAAGTACTAATTCATGTTAGCAGGAAGACAATTCTACACAGTGAGACAGATATGGGCTACATGTTTAGCTGAACAGCTAGCAGATTAAGCATGCTGAATTTCAGCAGGTAAAATTCCTGAGCTGAAGTTTCCAAGTTAATTGTTGTTTTGCTTTTTAATCCCAGTTTTCACTGAGGAATTACTACATAACAGGCCAGGTGAGAGAATTAAGCAACGTTGCCATTTCTTAGCAGTTTAATCTGCAGGGCTAAAGAAAGAAACAGTGGACCTTGCAGGTGTAAATAAAGGAAAATACATCTTCTACCACCTATCCTGTAGTTAACCAACATTAGCGCCTACAGATACAAGCTTATATGCCAATTAACCTTACATCAATCACTTTAGTACTTCAGCCTGTGATGTGAGTGGGGTTTTGCATCACAGTTCATTATTAAGCCCACACAAGAAAGCCAGAAAGCAAACAAAAAGCCTGCCATAAAAAAAGTGGAAAAAAAAAAGTATGCTCAAGCATACTCAAGCAAATGCAAGTGCAGAAGATAGAGGGTCTGTGTTCACCTAATTTTCCTGAACCTTTCCTTAAATCCATGCTGTACTCAAACAGCTGGAGGAAAGAAAAAACAAAAAACAAACAAAAAACCCCTGAAAATGTACAGCAAAGTGCAAGACCCACATCCAAATTCACTGCTGTTGTACCCCTTCTAAGGTAAACAATTTCTTTCTGCTGTTTGTAAAGAGGCTGTAAGGACCCTATAATTCCACAATAGAAAGCCCAGAATACCTTACCCCAGTGTTTCAAAGGCCCTGGCACTGGAAATAGCAAAATTCACATGTAAACTGCATGCACATCAATAAAATTACCTATGGATGTATGTTCATAGGTTTCATAGGTATTACTAGACCACCGACTCTTTAGGTCCAAAATACTCTTTTTTTCCTATGCTAACATAATGCATTAACAAAGGAAAATCTGATCTCTATTATATCTTTATTTCAGTATCTGCTGTGGAACATTTTTTAATATGTAAGTGTATAGCACATCTAATAAATGCCTGGTAAGTATATTCCCTACATCATGTATACAGTTTGAGCGTATTAAACCACACAGTACATTATTTTTTGCTTACACGCATTTGTGCTCCAAGCTGCCAAAACCTTTCCCTTGCAATTCAAAAAGTCCTGCAAATGTATCCCTGTGGCACCCTTGAGCTCCCAGAGGCCTAGTAGCTCAATCACCACAACCAACAGATTTCTTTTTTCGTAAATGATATGTGTCTCACTTCAGGTGAATAAATTTATAAATTTATTCAGGTGAATAAATGCAGTGGACTCTTCCATATACAAACACAACAGCTGCACAGAGTATTCTTTTAATTAGTAGAAACACTTTTTAACAGAGAGGATGTGACAAGTTGTCTTTCCAATGGGATGAGTAAGGTGAAGTGCAGGAATGCAACACCAATGCTAATGCGAATCAGGGATTTTAAAATTGAACCTGTCATACCCGTCATTTTATGGCTTTTTCCTGTTTTTTGTTAATCCTCCCTTAGCTGATAGGAAGCTTTTAAATTTAAAGCTCTTAGAGGCAGATACTAGACCAAATACTATTTCCACATATGGTATGAAACACTATCACTACTATTGATTTAGTCTGAACTTTTAGGACCTATGAAGCAATAAAAGAGATTATTTCTTTAACAGGTTATGGGAAGAAACTGAAAGCTGTGAATGTTCCCTAATATTTGAAGCTCTTCCTAACCTGTCACTGAAAACAGCAAGACCACTTACAGTGTAAGTGTACTAAGGATTAGGTTTACAGTGAGAAGTCATTCTCTCACGTTTTTAAACAGACCTGTATTGACAGCCATATTCCATAGGTACTTGAATTGTTTAAAGTTTGTTTGCTGCCAAAATGATAAACAGAATTAGGAGAATGAGGAACAGAAGAAATGCTATCAAAAAGAGAAAAAAAAGCCTTACCTGAAATTTGACAATACACTGCAAGTATGTCTGGTGGAGATATAAGGAGCAGGCACAGAATAAGTAGAAGATGAAAATAAGATAAATATTCTTAATGACTGATGGAGAATGCTATGCAGAAGCCAGTCTACCTCTGCTAAAGAAGTGTCTTTTAAAAGATGAAGCTGTTGATAAAACACAACTGAATTTATCACTGCCCAAGCAGAAGGCTCAAAATGATCTAAAGAAGTACAAGTGAGCACGTGGCACATCCCCTAAGTAATTTTTCAAACAACTGTCTTTTATTGTGCTCACAACCACATCTACATGAACTCCTTTATTCTTTCACTTGGAAAAGAACTGTTACTGTTCTCTTTCCTCCTCCCCAACCATGACTTTTCTTCTCTGAACAACAAACCAATAGATACAGCTAAAAATAAAAGCAAGCTGAAGATTAGATATTCTATTGTATCCCTGTCTTGAATATGCCTTTGAAAACAATTCTGAAAAATCTTTTATTATGCTAATACATCTTGTATTGATAGCATTCCCTACTGAAATGTAGATCACAGTGGCATTTATGATCACGTTTGATCCGCTCTTTCTCCTTTATTCCTACCAATTCGGAAGCTTACCCCATAATTGCTTAGGGCACCTAGAGGCACAGCCATATGTTATGGATGTTGTCTTTTCCACAGTGATCAGCACCCCTCAGTTTTGCCTCACGCTCCACCTATCACAGGCATGCTGACATCCATGACGACAGACATCCACCCCATATCACCCAGCCTAATTAGGAGTGTCATTTTTCTGGACCCAGACACTATATAGTGAAATTGTAATGAATTTAAAATGTATGTGCAAGCCATCATCTTTACAACAGACCCAGAAATACATCATTATCATAGCAGGTCAACTACATCCTTGTTCTCCATATGATTTAATTGTAACTGCTACTTTTTTATGCAGTGTGCTGGAGGAGTTCTATTCACCAACTCAGTGTTAGCAGGGTCTCCTGTCAGCATCATTAGCAGAGGAAATGCAAGGTGAATATGGACTTCATGTGGATAATGAGCATGCTGAAAAAAGTAACTCCAGCAAAGAGCGGCACTGCTTCTGAAACGTCATTGATTAGGTCTCTTAGTATTTACATTAGCAATCATGCTGGTGATACAAAGCTGGGGAATGTCATCAATACTGAGACAGATTAGTATAGCAAAGGAATAACTGGATGCAATAATACAGATGGGACAGCATTTACTAGAACAGTATGCCAGTTGTCAGTATCTAGGGATTAACAGGTCCCTCTGAGCTGCGGGCTCAAAGACCCAGTCACTCATATGATTCATACTCACTCCATGAAAAAGGCAAGTGGCATGCTAAGGATGTACAACATTAGGTATTTCTGGTAGAAAAGCAACAAACCAAGTATCTTTCTGTGGGATTTCAGTGAGCTCTCATCTCAATCATTATGTACAGTCATGGTCACTAAAAACAGCGAATTTAAGTACGCATAAATAAGTAGCGCTTTTCACACATGCAGAAGTCAGACTGTTTTGATAAAACAACAGTGAGAGCATAACACATTCCTATTAATTTCAACCACTGTTCTTTCCTCTTAGAATGGAATCATATAATAGTTACGGTTGGAAAGGACCCTAAGATCATCTAGTTCCAACCCCCCTGCCATGGGCAGGGACACCTCACACTAAACCGTATCACCCAAGGCCTCTTCCAATGTTTTCCCTACACGTTTAAAGTGACAGTACCGACACAAGCACTCGTGTAAAAATTATTTGTGCATAGAAATCTGAAAATTATAAAGAGTGTCTGCATATTACTTCAATGATTACTAAAAGCCGTTCAGTACATATTTCGACCACATCAAGTGAAGGCAGGACTGTGTTTCTCTTATGTCAGAAAGAGCAAATGATAACAATTTATGCCAAATACACACCTACAAAACAAGCACGTATGTATCAGAGCATCATTTTGCTTACAGCTGGGAAGTTCTGATCTGGAACCAAAACTTATATTTACTGTGGAAATTATGGTCCAGTGTTTTAGAGAACAAATCCTTATGCATGGAGCTGTATGAGCAAAAGCCATCAAAACCTCTACTCCCAAACAGTTTTACTGATGCTGATGTTACAAAGAAATTACTTAATCAGGCAACTGATGGCAATGTAATGAGAAATATATCCAAGTACAGAGAACATGAGATACTCTACTCAAGGTATCTACACCACTATGTCATGTTCAATCTGCACCTCCAATGAACAACTTAATGAAATATATATACCTTTTTTACCTTCCCAATCTTCTCTAAGCCAAGTGACTGATAAAGGACACACATTTACATTTTTTGGCCATTAGTCTTGGTACAGACAGCAGACCCAATCATATCTCTCCAGTTGCACAGGAGAGATACAGACAGGTGCTACTGAAACCTCACAAGCAAGGATTCCATAAAACTTTCAGTTTAAGGATTGATGACAAAGCAATTCAAACCAAGGCATTTTGTACTCTTCCCAAAATTCTGGCTCTCAGAATAATTTCATTCTTTCCAAACAAAATGGCATTAACACCCTCAGCACAGAAAGGAGTTTAAAAAGAGCTTTTCCAAAGCTTGACATAAGGCTACCATTAAACACACTGGTCAAAATACAGTCATTTCCATAACCTCCCTCCATATGCACACCAAACCTCCTAACATAGATACAACTGCCCTACCAAATCAATTATTACTACCTGGACTCCTATACATAACCTATACAATTACACTTACAAGGTTATCACTTCCAAAAATGACATCTTTAACTTCCACAGCGGTTACTTAGCATTTCTAAAAAAATACTTCTGCTTCAGTAATGATTAGTAGGAACACCTAAAATTTACTTAGTGATTTCCATCATAAAGAACCAGAAATCCCACATGTTTAAAAGTGGAGAATTTTACTACTTATTCACTTCAGGTACTCCACAAGTGACTAGAGAACTGTGTGAGAAGCACACTCAGACTACTAAATTGCTCTCAGTTTTTGACATCTCAACCCTCAGGTGACCAAGACTATTTATTTACTGAAAGGGCAAGAAAAAGGCAATGAGTCTTTCATATTCACAAAGACACAAATAGTTGTTCCACTATGAAACTAAATAATAAAAAAATGTACTTATCAGATTAAGGGGGGGGGTGGTTATTTTCAATAACAAGATTATTTTTTTCATAATTATAAACATGGCTGTGAACAGGAAAAAAATGACGGGTAACTCATTGGGCAATTCAAACAAACAAGAAAAAGGCAATTCCGCACAGATATGGATGCTGCCATTTAGATTGTTCTGTATGCTGGTAACGTTTCTAAGTACAGAATACCGAGCAAAATAGAGTAAGAATTAACAAAAGACACTTGGAAGTTCAACAACATGACAAGAATCTCAGATTTTACAGATGAAACAGCCTGGTGATCTTTTTATGACAGTTCCTCCTTCCTGCTGATTCATGGCTTGTAAGTACTTGGCAAAGGGCAGCTTTCAAATCTCCTCCCAGGATGCTACTCCAGCTCCTTCTGTCCCAGTAAACACCCTTTGCATTTCATTACTACTCCAAGGATATGTGCATTTATGTGATGAAAAAGGAAAGGAAAAGGGACTAGGGAAAAAGGAAGGGACAAGAAAGCAGAGAATAGGGAACACAAAATCCTGGCACTGGTCTGTGCCTTCTGGCACAGCCGTGAGCTAAGAGTAACTGTGGGATGCATTTTGCAGCTAACACAACCCTGTGTAAGACTGTTTCCTCCACATTGCCCCACTGCTCCAGGGATGTGCAATTTGCCTTTGGCACAAGCAGGGCTGAGTATCACTGCTCCAAGAGCACCACAGGGGTGAAACTGGTCCAGCTTCTTCACTCTGCATTCATAGCATATACTGGGGTCTGACAAAATCAGTTTTCCTACTAAACTCCTGTAATGCATACTCTTATCCACTCTAGGGTAAACATGTACGCATGCACAACCTGATTTAAAAAAAATTTACAACAAAATGAAAAAACCTGATTCTAAAGCTTCCTGTGTGTGCCATGATACTTCACCTCTCTAAGTGATGACCTGCTCCATGCAGAGTATTTGCAGATGTGACTGACCCTACACCAGTACTGCAATCTTCCATTGCCTAATTAACAGGCAAGCTGCACACATGTCAAAGAGCATGATAAATACAGTCAAGTTTTTGACCAGATATTAATGGATAATGCTATTTACACGTCGTTGAGAGACAGCAAACCATCATAGAATGGTTTGAGTTGGAAGGGACCTTAAAGCTCATCCAGTTCCAACCCCTGTCACGGGGACACCTCCCACTAGACCAAGTTGCTCCAAGCCCTGTCCAACCTGACCTTGAGCACCGCCAGGGATGGGGCAGCCACAGCTTCTCTGGGCACCCTGGGACAGGGCCTCACCACCCTCACACGGAAGAACTTCTGCCTAAGAGCTTGCCTCAATCTCCCCTCTGTTAGGTTAAAGCCATTACCCCTTGTCCTGTCCCTACAGGCCCTTGTCCAAAGCCCCTCTCCAGGTCTCTTGTAGCCCCTCAGGCACTGGCAGCTGCTCTAAGGTCTCCCCTTAAGGATCCTTCTCTTCTCCAGGCTGAACCAACACAACTCTCTCAGCCTGTCTCCAGAGCAGAGCTGCTCCAGCCCTCACAGCACCTCCGTGGCCTCCTCTGGACTCTCTCCAACACCTCCACGTCCCTCTTGTGTTGTCGTCCCAGAGCTGGAAGCAGGACTGCAGGGGGGGTCTCCCCAGAGCACAGCAGAGGGGGAGAATCCCCTCCCTCAACCTGCTTTCTATAAATGCTTTATAAATGCTCTTTATACTTCCCAATCTATTTTCCTGTTTTTGTCAGGCATTTTTTTTTTTTAAGCATATAAAAAATGCTATGCATGCAACAGGCATGAAAAACTATTCTCCACAGGTTTGTGCTGCCCAGAGCTGTGCATGTAGATCTGAAGGCAAAAGAATCCACACCAGCTCTGAAAGCAGCAAGGACACAGCACTGCACATTGTGTTGGTATGATGCTACTATTTGACTCCATAGCATCATGCTACACCACATGTACATGCAAGTTGATATGGGGCAGCCACCAACCAGCTGTGACTGAACACTCCTACCATGTGTAGGTCAACCTCTTCTGTGTAGACTTTTGACAAACTCTTCCAAAAAAAAGGTTTTAACTTCAGTTTATTCCCCTAGCACTTCCACGTCTACCCACATAGCTTCAGTCATTCTAATTCAAAGCCACTTAATTCTTCTCCACTGTCTGCACAAGAAGCTGGGGACGGCACAATGCATCAAAATTAAGAGCAAGGGCTGCAACAAGTGTAGGAGATCCAGGAGTTTATATTCTTTAAAGTCAGACCCCAAGTTACCCATATGCAACAA
This sequence comes from Pezoporus occidentalis, assembly GCF_034315485.1. Lineage (NCBI taxonomy): Eukaryota > Metazoa > Chordata > Aves > Psittaciformes > Psittacidae > Pezoporus > Pezoporus occidentalis. The sequence goes on along the minus strand of NW_026914051.1, from coordinate 271,908 downwards.
TGACCTGCTAAGTACCTGCACCTATAGTACCTAAATAGACCATGGGCAGCCACATGATGGTTTATACAAATCTGTTGCTCTGGGTAATGAACTGTCTAAATGATTTACTTGTCATGAAATAGGTCTTCATCATGCCAAATGCTTTATGAGTACAAAACAAAAAAGCATTCCCAGATGCAAAGATCCCAGATACTGTCTCATCCAGGGAAAGGTATTTTCATTAATTACCCTGTTCAGAATACTGAAATTCAAATGTAGAATGTCCCAAAAATGCAACCAGTATTGCATTAGAGTTGACTTTTATTCAGTTAAGAGTCCACTTTTATAAGCAGTCACAGTGGACAATAGAAAAGTCCTTAGTCTTCCTGAGATCTATAAAAGCTGCATAACCTTGAGGCCCGTCTGCTGCTACCTATTAACAAACATAGAGAAGGTATCCTTTGCACTACAGCAGAGTACTACAAAAGGTCTTTTGTACAAACCTAACAAATTTATTTATAAAGTCATTTGGTGGTGTCAGGTTTTTTTAACAGATTTAGTTTCATCCTCAAATATGTTTGCAACACACAGCTGCAACTGTTTCAGGATAAAGCCAAAAAAAAAACAGCACACATATTTTAAGGACTGTAGTTGCTCATTAAGCATGCGAATGACTCTTTCAATGAGTAAGATGGTATTATTACTGCCTGTAAGTTTTCTTTTCCCTTTGACTTCTCCATCCTAGTCTATCATTTTGATGATTTTGTTGTCCTTAGGCTGTTCTGCTGCAATAGTCCCAACCAAAATGGTGCCAGATGATTTAAATCCTCTTGAGGCAACACTAGGGAAAGAAAACACATTGTTCTCATTTCAGATAGCCACGCCACTGCTAAACACAGAAGACTGTCAGTTAAATTAGCCGCTGCTGAAGTGCAGCCAAAAATCCATCTTACATCTAAAAAACAGCAAAGGGAATACACTGAAATGCCTGGGTGTTTGTTCACAAATCTGAGAAGGAATGTATGCATTTATATTTAGGATTAAATTAATTCGTATTTTACTCATTTTCTTTAGGTTTGTATTACTTCATGAAATATTTGAAATACCTTGATAATCATGAAGACCTTAGTGAGTGACAGTAATATTTCTGGTACTACCCACTGTATTCAGAAAATATTCAATTTTTATGGCACATGTAATGTAAGTTCTCATCTTTTTTTTGCTCTGCCTTTTTTGAAGAGCAACTGTTTCACCTTTTTTGCAAGAAAATACGTACTCTATGTATTCATTTTCTTCTGAAGACAGTTACTGAATTCTGGAAATCATTTGCTTCAAGAATTTCTTCTTTTGTTAATTGCAGATTTTAAGCTGACTCACTATATAGATCTAATTATTTTAGAATGAAAAATGCATGCAGTTCTAGTGCAGAAAATTACTATTTCTGTTTAATGGAAGCCTATAATCAATCTGATTTACTTTCTTGCTCCTAAATCTTGAGTAGCTATGAAGTTCATGAAAGAAATGGGAAATAGCTTAAAAATAACTGTAACACAGCTGAAATCAATGGAGTATATTTTAAAACTCTCAGTTTGAAGATCAGACATTTGAAATCTGTTAGTGCTCAAGAAACAAACCCTTCAGGTGTTAATCCTGAGACCATCCTATGTCTACCAATTTGATGGTTTTATTTGGATTCACTAACCTTAGTGAGTGGGCAGGAAGAGAGGAAACACCACCAGAAATTCAAAAAGGAACAGGAGAAAGTTCCTTCTTTTGGATTCTGCAAAGGTCACATTTCTCTCTTCTTCATTGAAATACAAGTTTTCAATAATTTTAGTTAAATTCTGATGAGCATAATCCTAATTCCTCTCCAACTAAACCCACCACAACACAGCATTGTTACCAAAGGTAGGAGAACAAGCAACATAAAATAGACAAAACTGTGATAAACACATAAATGTATTGGCGTTCGCAAATCATAGGTGTGGTTATGTGGATATACGTGTACGAGTTTACAGTAACAGAAACAAAACACCCTAAAGATACCAGACTAGACAAGAAGTTAAAAAGGTTCAGATCTCTTGATCTAAATGGAGTCACATAGCAAAAGAATTTGTAAAGGTAAAAGAAGGTGGGGGGGGGGGGTGTGAAGCTTGATATAAGGAAAGCTAGTGCCTGGAAAACAAAAGTACCTTTTAGCTTAACTTAGGTTGTAGAAAGAGAACAATGTTTATGTTGTAAGTCTGTGGAATGTAGTGGCCCCACTAAACATGAGATAATTGTTTCACACTAGTCTTCTAAAGTAGTTTTAAAGAGCAATGTTTGTGTTTTAAGTCTGTGGTGAGATAACAGGATTTAGTGGCCCCACTAAACATGAATGAGTTATTTCACACCATCCTTCTACTTATCAGTTAGTTTAGAGACAGAGCTTCCCAAACATCTGCTAGCTTGGGATACTCGTCTGCCTGTCCTGCAATCAATTTTGCAGGAAGGTCACACTGTTTTAAATCTTTGCTAGTTATCAGAATAATTACAGATATAGGTGGTTGTGTGATTACTGGGGCATCTAACTGTGCCAAAGGTGAAAAGTACACTGTGAGGAAGACTGCTTACTTCATCTTGAAGACCCCTACTCACAAGAGGCAGATTGTTTACTTCATCCTCAAGACTCCTGCCCACAACCAACGCAGAGCAGTGCTCTGATGCCAAGAGGAGGAGACTTATGATAATAAATTCTTGAAGCTAGTTATAATATCCCCTGCCTATATGTGGGAATTATGAATATGTATGTAACTAATGTAATAGTGAAAGTATATAAACCCGTAACAAATGCTAATCACTTGTGCCTCTGGCTACGGTCACGCGCCCAGCACTGTTGCTTTTGCTTTATTGACTTTGTCCCTCAATAAAACCTTGTTATCTCGTTTAGAGGAGTGAGTTTGTATTTCACAAAACTAAAACTCTACAGCGGAGAAGTGGGAAAAGGGACTTTCAGTTTCCGTTGAGAAGGATCTTGCTTCTACATTCTCATAACCTCTACAGATGCCTCCTCCATGGCACTAATCCCTCATTATTTCATCTCAAAGGCCATTCCAGGGGTAAAATAAGCAGATTCTCTCTCAGTGTTCCATTATTTTTAAGCATTTATACATTCAGTTTTGTTAATAATATTTAAGCATAAAACACATAAAATATTTCGAAAGAGCTAAACAAAAGAGGAGAGATCCTCATCTTCCTTTGATAACATACAAGATTCTTGCAAACGGAGCATGAGTGGAAGTCAGTGTACTGTATCACACTAACTCACAGGCCTGGATTCCCTCATGACAATTCTGATTCTGCATTTACAAAACTGATAGAGACCTATTTTTACAAAAATGCTTCTGTATGGTATCAGCTGCCAGGAAGTATTTTGCTTTTGCTTTTTTCATGTTCCAAAGTAGCTGTGTAGATGTTTGGGTTTGTTCCCCCCCCCCAAGGACGGAAAAGGAGTTTCTCAAGTGCAACAGCTAAAAACAGAAAAGAAGCAAACAAGTTTTATTCACAGGGACCAATGACCTCCATTTGGCCTAAGTTAGCAGACCACTGCCTGAAACTACCAAGATTTGCTGTTCATCACAACTTATGCCAGAGATGTGCTTCTTCTCCTGCAGGATAAATTGGACCTAACTAATGTTACCTAACATAAAATCGCATTCCTTTCTTTCTCTCGTGAACATGCTTTAGTGTTCTCCGAGTTCACTGAATCATTACATGTGATCATCTAAAATATTCAGATATTGCGAAATATAAATAATCTTCTAAGTCAGTTCAATTACATAATACACCAGACTGCTTTTTGAAGGTTGATGATACTGGTGTGATCTGCACGCAATAATTACCCAGCCTTTCTACTCTGCATAACGTATTATTTGCATTGATGGTGTTAAAAAAACCCTTTTCACCTCTTTTTTCAAAATTACTTACACTTTGATCTTCATGAACTAAATCTGAAATGATCTGTCAGTTAACTACATGACTTGTCCCAAGACTGTAGTCCCCTAATTATCCACATTCGGTTGGAGTAATTATGGAGCATTCCAGATCCAGGCATCTACATTTCCTGTCCTTGGAAACCTATGCAAAGAAAACAAGCCATGGTAGCATGGAGGGTAAAGGGCTTTCAGACCTCAGACCAGCACAGCATAATGCTTGTACAAGCACGAGGGTCTCGGAGTGTGGGCATTCCCCACACCTCTCATTTTAGAGAAGATACTCTCTCCTGCATACCTTTTCCTTTTTAAGAAAAACATGAACTAGATCTTTAGACTAAAATATATTTAGGGCTTTTTTTCTCCAAGATCTCACCTCTTGCTCAAACTTCCATTTCACTCTCTGTCAACTCAAGCACAGAGGTTACAACACAGATATATGTTCTTCCAAACACAGCCAAGGAGAATTAGCTGGACACGTTCAACTAGCTGGTTTAGAAATTCTGTTATGGAAAAGTTTACCTTTCTTACCGCTTCATATATCTGCACCCCATAGGCAGACAGAAGAACTCTTCCTGATGCACACCTAAATCTCTGGACAGAAAGAGAGATCTGAATAAAGGAGAACAAAGATTTGAGCCTTAATCTTCAACTTCTCTGGGAAGCACACTAACAGCTACTCTCACCAGCTCTTCAGTGACCTTGATTTCCTGTTGGAACATGAGAGATCCTTAAATACAATATCTTATATGGGCAAAAATAATACTGGAATCCTGACCACTATTACTTTGCTTGCCACTTGATTCTAAAAGTGACAGTGAGCAGCTATGCTAGTTGATGTTCTGCCTATTTTTTCCTTAATTATACCCTCAATACAGCCTTTCTTATCCACCAGCACAGCTAATCATCCCAAATTTTCATCTGCTTAAGTCTGCATTAATTTGTCATCTTCCACTCATGTTTTCAGAAATGGAACAGTGACTTTTCAAATGCTATTGTGGAGATTACATACGCCTTTTGCTTGAACTAGATCATTACTGTGCTTTCAATAGCTCTATTTCCTCACCCTTTCCTAGCATGTCCCACGCATGTCACTGTTCTGTGTTTTCAGAGCTCTTTGAAAACATCTCTCTTCACAATTCAATTACTCAGCAGCAAGAGGTCCAGCTGAATGTTCCATGCGTCTGAAAATTCATCACCAAAGCCTCCTGTGTTTCATTCTCTCCCACATCACCCTTTATCTTTGGAAAGATATTTTTCAGAAGTTCAACAAAAGCTGCCTTTCATCTTTTCTAAACTCATCCTTAAAACACTCCTTATCACACCATATCTCTAACCTTTAGTTACACCAGGGGATCACAAGCACTACAGCCACTTTCTCCATCTGTTTTCTCTTATCCTGAGGCTTTGAGGTTTGGGGATTCTTTTATGGTTTTGTATGGTTGGCTACATACAATGCCATGGTTTCGACTGATACATCCCTAAACAGTGTAAGAACAGATTTATGCAGATTTACTTAACCATGGTCTTCAAAGACTTCCCACGAAACCTTTTGCCATGCCACTGGCCCTACTGCAGTTCAATACACCTTCAATACAAAAAAGATATACTATTCACTCCAGTTATCACCCTTAATATTTGTGATTTCATGCTGTAGCTCAGAAATTATAGGAGCAGCAATACAGTATTTGCACAACTGGACATCAAGCTCAAAAATAAAACACAGCCACCCTACTCATGCAGCCAACTAAGTAACAGAAATCAGCAACTGTCCTGATGCATCTAAGCATCCTGCACACAAAATGCTGCCAATGCCATATTAATATCACTATTACTATTTCAGTACCCTAAGGAAAAAGTTAAAACTAGAATGCATGCCCTCAATTTGGGGTCTCGAACTGTGGTATATTTGGCTGAGAGAGAACGCTTGTGTAAGCATTAGAGGAAAATACAGGAACCTGAACATTAACACTGCACATAATCCTCAGATGATGACTTTTGTGACAGTTAATGTTTACATCTCACAATACATTTTCCAGAATCCACAGCACTGCGAGCTTGTGCCTTTTTTACCCTCAATACTATTAAGCACTCTCAATCTGTAATAAAGGCAATCAAAGGCAATGAAAACTGCCCAGCTTATTCAACCGACATGTCTTCATTTTTGAAGTAAAAGAAACATTTCATACCGAACTACAAGAAGCATAGCTCATGATCAACAGTCAGTAATCAAGACTGTTTAATTAACACATATATTTCTCTTCTCATGCAGATTGCCATATACTTATCAACTATGTTTACACACCAGTATTACTAATCAACTAGTGCAGGGTACATTCATTTTACTGGATAATTTGCTTGAAAATAATTTCTCAAGGCAGAGCCCAATGAACTGAAGAGCCTATAGTGTTTCTGAAAAATATAACAGCACTTCCCACTAGTTTAAAAGACCAGCTGCTTTGTCATAAAAAATACCCGATTTCTTACATCAGCCAAGAAACATGGAGGTTTTAAATTAGGTAATTAATTATTAGAAAATGCCTGTTCTTCCCCCAGAGCATAACCACTCCGTTAACACTCACATCAGCAGAGCTGTTAAACTGTTTGCATGATCACTGAATCTTAAATCTATAAATCTCATCATCTCAGCAGGAGGTTTTCATCTGAGATCTCATGCCAAATCCAGACTGCATTTTAAAATGCAGACTTCTAACTTCATTTCAATACGCTTGAAAGCTGTGTTTTTCTGTCACAATCTGGAAATTGGACATTTGTATCACTACCATCTCAAGAAGGAAAATGTTCAGGAAGAATCTCCACATATTGTTACCCGTTGTTTCCATTTGTATTTCATAAACAAACACAAAAGGAAGTTAATAATGGAAGTAAATCTTTGGGTTTGGGTTCTTACTGCCTGCCCACAGAACTGCAAGACTGTAATGTGAAAACTGCGAAATAAAACAAAAAAACCTTAACACTGAAAATCTCAGCTTGTTTGATGTTGCTTAGCCTACTTTATTAATGACAAGCAACAATTACAAAGTAAACAAGCAAAGAAAATAAACAAAAAAAGACCAGATGTACTCTGCAGAACTAAACATTTTATTTTTGCTAGCATCTAGATAACTGAATATATTTTCCTTTCAATACATTTCAGGGGGTTGAAACTGGATGAGCTTTAAGGTCCCTTCCAGCCCTAACCAGTCCGTGATTCTATGATCTTCCCAAGGAGTAAACAAGGCTGACTCAGCAGTAGTTCTCCTCTCAATCAACTTCTATGTCTTTATGGAAGACGGGTGTAACATTTTCCTTTCTTTGACCAGTGGGAATTTCCCATATCTCCATGACCTCCCAGAGGTTATAGATGTCTTGCCCTTCAAGGACACTGGCCAACTCAGAACACCCTGAGGTGCAGTCCATCTTGTCCCATTGTCCATGGGCTGTCTCCTGTCACCCCAGCTTGATTCTTACCTAATGCTGGTTTATTTCTCTCCTTGACCTGCCTCTTCCAGTGCAGAGCCCTGGCAGGACTGGCCGGAGAGAACTGCGACAATGTTAGGGTTTAGCTCCTCTGCCTCCTGTGCTTCTGTCACACCAAATCACCCACCTCACTCAACAGTGGCCACTCATTTTCTTTGCTAAGCCTCCCAGGCAGTATCACTGTCCACAGTCCCTCTGCAACCTCCCAAACCTAAGCACCCAAGACGGAATGGCATGTCAGCAGTCAGATGCCTCTTTACCCTTCAAGGGACTCTCCATTAACTCTGACCCCCATTTTTCGTTGCTCAGTCACTTGATCAGTACTGAAAACAGAGACATGGACAAGAAGAATGAGTTGTGACGTTAAAAGTTACGAGTTTCCAGCTTTTCCCATCATGGAAGTTTCTGTCCACAGCTCATTTGGAGGTGGTCCTCTAGATTCCCCTCCTCTCTTGCAGAACTTCAGCTGTTGGCTTTGGGGTATCTTTGCAAGGCCCTGTCAATCTCCTGTTCCTCCTCCCTGATGGCATGCAGCACAGCCTGGCAAGCAAGACTATCACCATCCCCACCATGAGCATCTCTGCAACCTGAGCCTGGGGCAGCAGCACGAGCCCTCAAGGTCTTTGAAGTACCAGGTTGGTCCAGCCCATGCTAGAGGCAGTCTTATTTGGCACATAAACATAGACAAACCACATGCTCCCAAGAGTAAATGCCCACTTACAACACCTATATTTGAAAGACAGAAGCGCTGATTTCAGGGACACATAGTGTTACTCAACTGGCTTATTACAAAATGATGATTTCACCATTTAATATTAAAAAAAAATGATGGGCGTTTCGTATAATTGCTGGCAAGCAACCCAGATTAAAGGCCCCAGATTAGATCATAAAAAGACTTGCACTAATAAAGACACAAACACACCTAACGCAGTGCTTGTTTTGCCTGAGAGACAGAAGTCCAAATCTGAAAATGTAATATAACAACCAAAAATTTCAGAGAGGTTTTAGCCCATTCTCTATTGATCTGCAATGCAGTTCTTTCACAAAGGTTCCCTGAAACCGTAAAATCCTAAGCCATGTTCATAATAATGCACATCTTATTTGAAGATCTAATTACTGAGTTTGCACATGAAGTGACAGCTTGCAATATATACCTAATAGTTTTGGCAAAGCTGCAGATACTCATCTAGAGGAAGCTTTGGTGTAGTTATTCTCTTGTATTCACAAGAGGTGTCTTTATGTTACTAAAATCAAGAGAGGCCACAAAATCTGTACTTCTGAAAGAGTTAAAGCTGAAGAGTAACATTAAATTTCAACATTAAATCTGGATTAAGCTCTACGAAGGCCATTGGACTTTGAACTATCAACTGAAAAATCAGAAATCTGGAAGTTAAAGTCAATTCAACATTACAAATGAAAAACAAACCAAAAAAAAAAGAAAAAGAAAACTGATAAAATAATAGTGTATAAAAAAAGAAGCAGTGGGTTAAGGTAGAATATAAATGCTAAACCTAAAAAACACTTTCAAGTAACAACGTGTTTGACACAGTGAAGCCTTTTGTCTGCGTTTTCTGTCCTGAGTGTAGAACAGCTGCAGCTGACTCTAGTTCGTGGCCATTACAGCCTGTAACACTGCTGATTTTCAGAACTATTATAAAGCTTTCAATTATCACGAGAGTTCCAGGAAAAGAGAAAAACTCCAGGTAAAACCTTTGTGCAAAGGACGAAAGTAGAACCCTATTAAAAACAAAAAAAAAAACAAAAAAAAAAAACAACAAACTGTACGCCTGAAAAAACAAAAAGTCCAGGTAAGCAGAAAAGAATTACACTATTACACTTCCTCCCACAAAATACATTAAGAAACAAATAAATGAACCTCTTTTTTCCTCTTGCAGACAACAGTACATGTAGCCTAAAAAGTCTATAGATAGCTGGTGATAAACTATATCACTACATAGATACAAAGGATAAATACAGTCATATATAAAGCTGGGAAAAGCTCCCAGAAAATTTTCTAAAAGCCTGAGATAGCTGTACTGAATGCAGAAGCCTGTTTTATCTACAGACACTGCCACCACTCTTCAGTTTTTGGTGAATGTGAATACTGCAGACCATGAATACTATATAAAGGTCTGTTAGTACTTATAGATACATTAGAAAAAGCAAAAAGTCAGCCCAGCTACCTAAGAGCTCTGACAGAATCACACAGTGATCTATGCCTCTCCAAGAAATAACACTGTCAGCATATCATGGACTTCATACAGACACAATTCCATCCAAGTCCTCATTTACACCAGGAAAATAAGGGATCTGTTACGCCTTAAAGATGGTCAAGACTACATACTCTCCCTTTCCACCCAGACAGCAACAGGTAATACGTGGTAAAGGACTGATGCTACTCCTTCACCAGTCACTGGGGGAGTGAAGTCCACCAGCGAGTGATGTTCACAAGCGGCCCTGAAGTTGCTCCCCAAAGCCCAAACTCCAGGCAAAGCCTATGTGGCTGAAAAGCAGAGGTGATACAGAGTTATTACACTGCTCGGAGAGAGTATGATCCAAAAGAAGACAGTATTTTATGTTTAAAATATATCGGCTTAGAAGAAGCACCTTTCATAAAGCCAATTTCAGCAGATACACACTACAGCTTGTAATCTACCAAAACAGTAATTTTATGTCTTTTATGCTGTTCCCTTTCAAACAACAGACGTAATACGTCTAAAATCTTCAGTAATTCCACTGCCGTATCTCAACAGGAAAATGGGGCAGAACAAAACTCTATCCTTTCTGAAGCTGCTTTTTCTGCAGAAAAATCTGTTCTCAGATTCTGTGTTAAAGGCTTTTGAAAATTATTCCAAATGTTGCCAAACACATGTACTATGCTGTAAACAGACTGGGCATCTGCAATTTGAATTTTAAAAGCTTCTAACACCCTATTTTGAAACTGAAAAAGAAATTAAACCTCTTGCATATATGATAATAAAGTGAGAACACTGAATAACATTAACTGAGAGCTCTCCTGAAACAGCAGTTCCAGATGATTACCTGTTTCTGAGATCCCTGCAACAATTCGGGTAAATACTACCAGTATACTAAACCTCACACACACAGTGAAATTTATATGCACACAGCTGCAATGCTAGCAGTGTATAAGCTTGCAGGAGACCTAACCTCATGGCTTTTAGCCCACAAAAGCCATCAAAGCTCATTATTTCTCTTAAAGGTAGATGCCTTTCTATGAGATGTATTGACCTTTGATTCAGACTTAACAGATACTTTTTGTATCATCTGGAAGGTACACACACTTCCAGAAGAAAGGAGGGAGAGGCCACACAAAAGAAGCTTGATGTGACACAAGAGACAAAAGATTGCTATGAAAGACGCTAGCAAAAGACTTTCTGATTATATGCCAGACTAGAACACTTACAGGGTAAAAGAGTAGCTTCCTGAGTCTTCCAAAACGTAACAGAAAGAAAAATTCTTGTATTTCCTGCTACAATTCTTCGGTTCTGAAAACAGTGCTCCTCTAGAGGAAAGGCCCAGTTCAAAAAAATTATTATAATCAGAACTGACTGATCTTTATTGCAGTGAAGCTGAGGAATAGTTTGGGGATATTCTTTCTTCCCTCCTCTGCCTAAAAGGAAATTTTTTTGTTGGGATATAAAATTCTGTTCAGATATTTCTGCAAGTATAATGCCATAACCACAATTCATTACTGGAAAAGAAGCCAATGTAACCAGAGGACCTATTTTTTAAGTATTTATTGCTTTCTATGGGACATTAAAGACAAAAATAATCAAAACTTGTCCATCAAATAAAACAATCAAGCAGCAGAGTAATTGGTCAAAATTAGTCAATCACTGGTCTCAGACCCTAGGAAAAGACAGAGCCCCCATAGGGCTGGTGTGTCGAGCTGAGCTAAAGGGACACTGACACTTGGGAAGATCACACTGCTTCTTGATCAGGTTGTTGACCTGCTGAAAGGTGCAAGTTTGTCCAACTCAATCCAGCTGCCATATTCAGCACTCGCATGGTCACTTGAAGTCTTTGTGAAACATAACTGAAAAACTTTGCATTAACATCTTGGATAGTTTTCTATTTTCCCTCCTTAAGTAACTGAAGCGTGTAGTGGTTTTACTCATTCATTTCTGCTTCATCCTTCTTCCTGCTCAGCCTTCAGTTCGTCTGAATGGAGGAGCCAGAACCACATCTACTCAACAGCAGCTTTAAAGAAGTTTACTTGCTTAGAACTAAGCCTGGGCAGAATTTCTAATGCATACAGTTCTCCCCCCAGCTCTATTGAGAGCACACAGGGAGCTGCTGAGCCTTGCCTGCTTTGCATGGCCAAAGAGAGATGTTTATCCATAAGAAAAATATTTGGCATAAAATAATTAAGCAAGAAAAACACTGCAATCTGTCCTCATCAAAATAACCTAGCACGACAGTTTAGTTAATAAAAACACTCAATTGGATGGTGAAGCAGCATGCAGATATTCAGGGGTGGGAGATGGCAGGAGAAATGCAGAATTTGCTCCTCTGCTTACAGCCACGCCACAGCAATGCAGACAGGAATGCAATGCATACTCACAGGTCTAATCTGTGTACGTCATTTCCACAGTGGGTGATGTATAGCTATACACAACGCAGAGAAAAATGTGGCATTCCATGCCTCAGGGTAGGCTGGGAAAATGAGCTTGTCTTCCTTCTCAAAACGGTTTAAATTCACGTTTGGCACCCTGAGATTACATAGAGAGAAAGCAAGCGCCTGGAGGGATAGGTCCAGAAACATACCTCTTGGCAAAAAACTGCAAAAACTGCCACCAAGAAGTCTATCCATAACTTCTCCTTGAAGGAACCAAGTGAGGACACATCTGGTGTCCAATAGCCCCGTGAAACTTGCTCCTCCCTCCCTTTTCTCATCACCCTTCCTTGGGGGCTTGTCTGCTCCTGCCCTAAGTCTTCCCAACAAGCCAAACAACCAGGAAACTAGCATAGCATAGAAATGAAGGTTTCTATTGCTCATCACCAGTCCTGAAATTAGGGAAGAGTCAGTTACAAAAAGCAACTGGGTGGGCTTGGCTGTACCATCAAATTTCACACGGCACAGTGTGAAATTAGCAATAATCTCATTAGCAATAACAAGCTATGGAGACTTAGAAGTGCCCTACAGACCCTTTCAATAGCCAAGGTACTCTGACCCACAGGTCAACACTACACTGCTACTCCTACTCATGCTCAGCATTTTATATGTCTATTAGCATATAATTATTCAACTCCACTGAAAGAGACTGAGGCATACTAGAGTAGTAAGTGCTCTTGCTATGTGAAGCAATACAGATGTAGTCTTAATATTAAGCCAGCTTATGTGGTCAACCACGCTTTACTGCAACTCTTACTCAGAATGCTGCTTCGATTTTTCTCCCCAACAGATTTCACAGAAGAGATATATCTCTGAGGCTACATTCCCAAATATTGTTTCAGTTACCTTTTTCTGTTGGTCCCAGGTTGTCCACTATGACTTTAGTCATGGGCAGAACTACCAGACACACCTCTAGAGAAAGGTTTGTCATTAAGTGAAACCACCATAGGAAGGAACCGGAGTGCACAAGTGTGCAACAGTACAAAGAAGCAGCATTTCTGCAAGAAGTTTCTAGAGGAAAACATGCCCCTGAACACGGACACCAGGTTAAAGAGATGCCTGGTGAACAAAGAGGTTACAATAGAATGGGCTTGATCACACACACTCAGGAAAATGAAAGCCATTATTAAAGAGGTTGATCTTTATCCTGAAGGACTACATATAAATGATGTATCATTCCGTATGAGGTCAGAAGGCAAGCCATAAAAAAAATCACAGAAATAGGACAGAAGCATCATTAAAGTAATATATATATATAGGGCGTACCATAGAGGAGACCTGCTGTATCATTTTAGCTACTTCCCATGACAACAGAACATAATTTCCCCACCAACACTATAGACTATTCACAGTATTAATCTAATCTCCCCTTAAAATTGTTCAAATAAATGGATGTTCTGTGGTTTTAAAATAGTTCTGGAATAGTATCTGAAAGCAATCAGCTACTAGGTCTTCACTGTTAACCTAGAAAAGCCCTTGCAAGGCAATCCTGTGCAATTCCTCACATAAGTATGGAATCTGACAAGTTACATACCAAATAGTATTTTCACCATGTGTTTCAAAAGCCTAAACTGCAAACAGTGTGTGTTAAAAAAAAAAAAAAATCAGTCTCAGAGCCCAGACCACTGTCTGCAAATGTAATACTCAACTGGAAAAAAAAAAATACTGGCAAACAGATTAAAGCAGTATGGTCTACGGCACTGTAATAGAGAATAATCAGAGGGGAAGCCTGGATTAAAGGGGTTGGTTGCGTGCAGTGATATCCAGCAGTGATAGAAACTGTTGAACAAGGAGAGACAGGCTGAGAGATCTAAGTATTAAAAATAAATCAAATCCCTTCTATTTTCTATTTTTCACACTCATACATGGTGCATATAAGTGTTATCCAAAAATATTTCTTATATTGTCTGTTGTAGCTTCACTGTTGTAGAAAACTAAGACATGGGTAATCAGATGGCAGAAATTACTGTCATTTACGCACTACTGTCACAGCTCTTCATAATTATACAGGTTGATACAGCATCTTGACAATGACAAGAAAAAAAAGCAGTTTCTGTAGATATTTTGTCAGCCTCCCTACACAGAAGCATGGCAAATAAAATTACTGCAACTAAAAATTGGCAAAGCAATCATCTCTTTCAGGGTTGTCTCTGTCAGAAAGTTACTACTGTGAGAACACTCAAAGACAAATAAGTCCTCTGCCTATGTGGCTTTATCTTACAGTACAGGGCCACAATCTGGCTACGCACAAATGCCTTCTGTTGTAGAAAACACATGAAAAAATTGAGGGAAAAAATTAGTGGCAAGGGTAGCAGGATGGGAAGACAGAAAGGTGATTATGTGCAAAAAACTGAAAAATTCCTGCTCTGTGTTGAAATAAAAAATTTGAAACTCTCGAGATTCAAACCCATAGTCTGAACCGCTCAAAAGTCAACTTGAATCCTGAAGTGCTGAAAGCCAGACTGGACTGGGATTTAAGCAACCTGGTCTAGCGGAAGGTGTCCCTGCCAACTGCAGGGGGCTGGAACTGGATTAGCTTTAAGGTTCCTTCCAACTCAAGCCAGTCTGTGATTGTATGATTTTATGCTGCCTATGTCCCAGCTACGCAAGATAAACACCAGAGGAGGACAGAGAAGACTGATTACCAGTTGAACTTTTGTATGTACAGAATTGCAACGTTCTAGTAAAGAATTTCTGGTTGGCCAATTTCTCCAGAGCTTTAATCAAGAGTCACAACCCAATGCAGACACTACACACTGGATGGGTTATATCTCTGGATCTGGTCCTACGCATCACCTGGGACAAGACGCAACACTGTGCACTCACTCTGAACTTACAAGACCCTGGCTCCTCTCCCTCTTCCCTGTGGCCTCCAAGGTCACATACATACAACTGATGCAGTCACAGATCTTTCGTTCACATCATTACCTGCTGGGATGTGCAGACCTCCTGCTCGGGCTCTGCATAACAAAAGCAGATCCTCTTGTGCCTGCTAATCAATCTGCTGCTACTCTTTGCTGTCATCTGTGTGCTTGACTTTATTAAGTACTGTGGTTAAAATCCTAACTCCTAAAACTGAAAATTTGATGTTCTGCTGCTATGAGTGGTATAGCCAAGATATTCCAGGATTCCTCATTCGAACAGCAGAGACGAATGAGTACTTCCTTCTCTATTTTCAAACCACTGCACCAAACTCGGCGCACAAATTCAGTCACAAAACGGCTCCTTATTATAAAGTTTTGGAGAGGGAGGGAAGTGAAAAATGCTACTGCTAGTCTCAAGAAACAGTTTCAGACATTCATTGCTTTTGTTGAATATAGTGAATTTTGTCTTAAAAATACAGACCTCTTATCTCACACTAGCCAAACGTTTTGAGACTAGATGTGTGGTACGTGAATGTAATTCCTCTGTATGCAATCTGAAGTGGATATACCCACAGTATGTGTGCATATAGCCACTACATAGTGTGTAAAATTACGTTGTTTTCATATGTGTTTCATATGATAATGCATTCACTCACACACCACATACTGCAATTATTAGCTAGAGGCTTTATTAGATAATCACAGTCTGTCTCATTTCTCAGCTTTCAAAACTCGAAATAGAAGAACACCCCCACTGTGATGCAAGGTAACACAGCCTGCTGATTAAAGAGAAAAAAACCCACACAAATGAACAGAGAAACCCTGCAAGTATATTCCCACACCACCAAAACTGAGATTTAATAAAATCCCAAACCATGAGAAGATAAGCACAAATTTTGCACCTTCACATTTCTAGGGCAGCAGCTGCTAGATCAGTCCCTGCTTTCAGTAACATCCAGCACCCAGGTCTACAACTACAGCTACTGCTCTCAAGCAGGCTTCCATGCTCCAGACCTGCAATACGAATGGCACAAAAGCTGCTTAACCCCCTACACACTGTATCATTACAAAATTAACTACCTTATCGTCACTACCCACAGCGACCAGCCCTCCCTCTAACAAAAGATCTAAATTTCCTATAAAGAAGGAAACCTAGAGCCATTATTACTTATTCCTTGAGCTGATATTACAGGCTGAATTCAGGCTGATGTTGACATTCCCCCTGTGTTATCCCTTCACTCTCTTTTAAACTGAAAATGTGTGTAGGTCCTCCAACATAAGAGAACATTTTCCAAAGTTGTTAAGTTTGCAAATGTTAAGGTTCTCGTAACTCATGTTCGGGTTTGAATTTTTACTGTTTAACATATCCTCTGTCCAAGAAAAAATAAACTCATACTTTCACTGTGAACCTGTTCTGAAAGTTGAATTAATTTTGTTTTGTTGTTCAACATGTATGCTTTCACTCAAGGCAGAGGGGCTTTAAGTATGCTACAAAGAAGCGGAGTGACACCTTAAATATGACACCGACCACCCTTTAAGTTTTCAGATATATTCCTGGCTATGTGCCTTATGTAAGTTTGAAACGTGTAAAAACCTAAAAAACTGAAAAACACATGGTAACTCCTGTGTGACTCATAACAGATTTGAGAATAACACAGATTTATTTCTGACACTTCCAATTTCTTAAAAATTACTTCTCCAAATATCTTTACTTACGCTGAAAGGACATCAGGCTGTGAGTTTGTCACCACTGCTATATGGACATGAACTGTATAAACAACCAAATCAAGGCATAAGAATCAACCTCTTCATAAAAAGCAACTGTCTTTTGAAATAACTTCCAAAGTGGATCTTTTCCTCAATTTTAAACTGGATAGTAATTGAGAAAAAGGTGGAGAAGGGAAAATAAGACAGTGCCCCTTTTCACTATGCTACCATTGACACCCAACGTATAAAGTATAGCCTTTGAAAAAAGACATAAAGGACAAAGGACAAAATCATGATGATCTCAGAAAAAAGGAAGATGGACACTTAAAAGAATTCAACTAATACCACCAGGACTATTAATTCCAGCTATAATAATGCATGGCTTGACATCAAATTCTGTCCCAGGATGACCAGACACATACAGGATGCAATAGTGTTATCTGCTATAAGCTTTCTGGAGGCTATATAAACAGTCATGGAAAATCAATTTGAATACAAATGTAATTTGTTAAAAGAACAGTGAAAATCATTATGCAGGGTCACACTGCCAGCAGTTCGTACAGAAGCAGATTCCGTCCAAAGATGCAAGGGCATTCAGTAAAACAGAAGAATCTTGGTCTTTAAAAGTCTCTGTGATCTTTTCAGCCTTTTAGCACAGCTACACAAGAACAAAGCTACAGTTTACCTCTCTTGTTTCTCAGCACTTTTACTCCTTGCAGCTCATCCCAGCTGCAGAAAGAGGCTTTATAGAAACTTCTAAGCCTCAGAGAGACTGAAGGTTCCCACTGTAATGGAGAAAATAGCAATGTCTTTGAAACAGTTCCTGGAAAGTTTTTATCTTGGGCTGAGAGGACGCCACCATAAAATAATGAACTAGATTTGCCTGGTTTTGACAATGTCAAAATCATGTTGAGGGAAACCATACATGAAAATTCAGCAACAAGCTAAGTGAAAAAGCATGGTACAGATTAAGGGTCTGCTTCACGCGAAAGGCAAGTCAGTTGCCTTTATTTATCAGGATTCAGAAGATCCCGTTGCAAAGACATTTAACACATGCACATGGAATATAACAATTTGCTATGCACTTACAGCACCAGTACTGTGGCCGATCAGTTTACCCATTCCATGAGGTAAATCTGGGGACTATAATAGCCACTCATTTTAAATTCTGTCTTCATTTGATGCCAATCTTCACTGACTGTTCTGAAAGGTGTTGGCTTGTTTGTTCCTAAAAACAATGCACAGTGGGACTCAGAAACCTGTATTACTATAGGTGAGATGCACCGTATTTCTTTCATCTGAAATAACCTCTTGCAGTCTTTGTAGTCACCCTCGCAGGTACTGTCTGTTCGGAACACCAGATTGACTCACGCTCAGATGTGACCCAGGAGCAACAATGACAGCAAATGTGAAACCTTTGCAACTGTTTTGTGGTACATATAAAAGGGCATTCCTTATTAAAAACACACGTGCATCTTTCTTTTAAACTAAGGGGTAGAAGTCACTGCAACTTTGACTCCCCAGTTTCATCATATACATGCATATAAACACATCTCTGAATATCAGTCTGCTGTTACAGTGCATGAGATTGCAAATTTATCAGACCGGCTACAAGGAAGAAAATTCCAGTCTTCCACTGGGATGACGTTTTCATCATCATCTCTCTCTTTCTCAGTCTTTTTCCCCCTGCTTCTCTCTCCCTCTTAAAAAAAAGGAAAAAAAAAAAAATCAAAGTTGCCGATATACTATGTATGTGTTTCAATGCAGAAAGCAAGTTTTAAGATAACATGAATAAACTGGATTTGACCTCCATCGTTACTGTGCAGAGTTCCAAAAAAAAAGCAGTTGGCATTTTTCCTTAACAGCAGACTTGAAAAACAGGCCAATAATGAACTACATGACTTAACTTCCATCTGCAGTTGGAATTTTCCCCAAAAGACAGTGGAGAACTAGACACGGCATGCATAAAGCTACCACAGGTTTTCATTATATACCATTATACAAATGGACTTATCAAGTAATATTCAAACATAACGTTCAATGCACAAAAAGTTTTCCGCTGTTCAAAACCTGCTCTCTAAAGAGTTCGATACTTATGGTGCTTAGTGTCATCATAACTTGGAGAGGATTTATTAAAAGTAAACATTACAACAGTGAGCAAAATTAACCCAGTATATCAGACCTGTCAAGCAACATTTTATTCAGTTTCAGCATAAAAAAAAAGACAAAAAAAAGACTGTCTCATTTTCTTCTGTTTCATTTTGAAAGCCAAGGACAAACCTTTCACTAACAGTTGCAGCTTAAGCAACCATGGTGCAAATGGGTGTTTTTCCCTTCCTATTTCACTTCTATTAGAAAATCTTAAATTCTCTGTGTCGAAGTTAACTAAACACTTACATGTAAAATCGCCTCAACTGTGTACTGTGCCAAGTCCTACAGAAGCCCAATGCAAAGTACTCATGACAAGACCAGACTCTGTGGCAGATACAGCATTTTTGCTTAGAAGACTTTAGGCTTAAACTGCAAGTACAAGAACATACTGCATAAGCTATCACATGCTGGCTGCAACTGGGTGAATGTTACTGGGTTCTGAGAAGCCACCGTTCTAAATAATTTAAGATCTAATGAAATATTCAATTTTTACTGATGCACTGGTTTCATTTTAAAGGAAAAAGCATGAATAACGACGGGAACGTGTATAAAAAGGCCAAGAGAAATATACCGCTACTCATTATTATCCCAGTTGTTCGCTAAGCTTTGGGAAGACAGAGCCAGGACCACAAAAACGGACTCCCCCAGCCCTGGTACCGCGCGGAAGGGATGAGCATCCCCGGCCCAGTGGGTAGGGGAAGGGGGAAACGGGACACGGGTGAGTCCCCACAGGGGATTCGCGCTGTGGAGCGAGGTAGCAGCATGGAGAGGACGCAGGTCGGTCCCTGTGCCTGAGGCTGCGCCCCCTTCCCCAGAAAGGAGCGGATGGGACGGGCGGCGGGGGGATCCCCACGGACTCCGGCACCCTCCCCCTGTACCCCAGGTCATCATCACAGTCACCACAGTCACCACCTCACCGCGCCCGTCTGCATGCCAGGTGAGCTCAGACAACTTTATGCGCGGAGGGGAAAGCCTGCACTAAATAAATCACTCTACATAATAATAACTCTTAAGAGCTCTAAAGTCATTTTCCTGGGGTAGGGCTGGGTTTGAATCTTTCTGGTTTTGTTCTGTTAGCTTGTTTTGTGTTGTTTTGAAGGCCTGGGTTATTTGGGGGAGCGGGGGGAACGAGACACAGAGAAGGAGCCGCTGGTGTTTTGGATGGAGGTGCCCTAATTTGAGAGAGGCAAGAAAAGCGTCGCCTGACAAGGACTCTGTCGCTGCTGCCGAGATGCTATAGCCGTGCTTGCAAACTGTTTCCGCAGTTTGCTGGATCTACGTGAGCTCAGCGCTAACAGCCTTCAGATTAAAATGAAGACCGGTGATTGGGGGTGGAGGGGTGGCAAGAAGAGAAAAGCTCTGCGGATATTATTAAATCTTCCCAGCCGCTCATCTGGATTACATTTAAGCTCTCACAGCATTTCTCTTCCCTCTAATTAAGCGGAGTTTCAAAACAGAACATGTCTGAGGGCGGATCTTTCTTCGGCTTCTATTTGAAAGAGATAAGGGGGAGGGGGATGTTAATTAAACTAAAGAAGAAAAGGCAAGCCCAGACGGAGGCACCCGGCCGACAGCAGCCTCCGCGATTCCCCCCGCGCACTTCAGCTCCGACTTTGCGAGAGCTCCGGCGCTGCCTCGACCTCTCCCCTCGTCCCCGCTGCCCGACCGCTCACCTCGGGCGAGACGCGGTGCCGCCAGGCTCCCGCAGAGAACCAGCCAGACCAGCACCGCGCCGCTCATGCTCCTTTGCTCCGCGTACGCGCCGCTTCTGCCGAAGTAAGGAAGGAAGGGATAGAAGGAGGGATAAAGAGATGGGTGAACGGAGGTGGCGGAGCCTCGGCGCGTTCGGGTACGGTCGGGTCGGTCCCCGCCTTGCGAGCGGCTCTGAGGCTGCCCTGCCACCCTCCGACACTACGCTCCCGCCAGGCGCCACCGCGCCTCCAGCATAGCCCGGCCCACTCGCTCCGTCCCGCCGTCTCCACCTCCTTCACCGCCTCCTGCGCGCCCGCGTCCGCCCCGCGCGCCCCTCGCTCCGCCCCGCCCCGCCGCACCCCCCCTGCTGCTGCGGCGGGAGGTGCAGAGGGAGAGTGGCAAGGAAGGGGGTAAAGGAGGCGGGTCCCCCCCTTCCCTTCCATGGCCCTCTCTGCGCCCCTCCAGGCCTGCGCCGCCCCACCTCCTCTTCCGCAACAAATCATGCCGCGATTGTGGCTGTAGTCCCCCTGGGTAGCAGACCTCATCTGTCGCGGAGCGGACGCTGGCCGGTGCGGTTCACAGAGGTAATTGGGCCCTCCACAAACTTTTGTCCTGGGGATGTCGCCTTTACCGTGCGCAGTTTCAAACCATAGCAGCACAGTGGTTTGGGTTGGAAGGGACCTTAAAGCTCATCCAGATCCAGCCCCTGTCACGGGCAGGGACACCTCCCACTAGACCAGGTTGCTCCAAGCCCCATCCAACATGGCCTTGAGCACTGCCAGGGATGGGGCAGCCACAGCTTCTCTGGGCAACCTGTGCCAGGGCCTCAGCACCCTCACAGGGAAGAACTTCTGCCTAAGAGCTCATCTCAGTCTCCCCTCTGTCAGGTTTAAGCCATTCCCCCTTGTCCTGTCCCTACAGTCCCTCGTCAAAAGCCTCTTTACAGCTTTCTTGTAAGTCTCCTTTAGGTATTGAAAGGCTGATTTACAATTAAACTAGTCCCCTTTGAACACCCAGTAGGGAACTTCGGTGAAAAGTAAAGATCCGATATTCCACTGTTTCCTTCCCCAGGCAGGATCTTATCCTGGCCCTTGCTGAAAGGATGCAGAATGGCCGAAGCCAGACCACCGCTTATGGTATTCTCTGCCCCGCCCCTTCCCTCCCTCCATTTTTTTTCCCTCCCCCCTTCCTTCGCCCCCCCCCCCCCATCTGTTGGAGTGAAATATTGCCCAGCGGGAGTCAAAAGGCTCTTCATGTACTTTAAATCTGTAATTTGCATCCCTTCTACATGCCCTCATAGTAAAAGAGCCCATATTAATGTTACATTAATGTTATATTAAACGGTAATGCAATTGCTGAGTGAGAAGAATGCACTTAACAGCATTAGGCTGTTGAGAAGCATTTCTGTAGATACAAACAGAATGTCCCGCCTAGTTGTATGACAACAAGGAGAGACATGAAATTAAGGCTGGAAACGACCCGTTAAAGTCGTCTAATCTGTTGTCTCCTTTGGCTAGCATCTCACAATAGTTTCCTTTGTACAAGCCCTTTGTCTGCCATTAAATGCCTGTAAGTGGCAGGGTGACAGCCCTTCCCTACAGCTCTGGTTTTACATCTGCGCTTTCACTTGATGGCGTTTTTCCCTGACATTGGAAGTATTTCAGTTTCAAACATTGCATTGTCAGGGAAGAATTAAAAAGATCTTTTTTTTTTTTCATTGCTTAAACTGTGAAATTACCAGAAATAACCACACCTTCATAAATAGAATTTTACACTCAGAATCCCAGAGCGTTTTCTGCTTGCATACAGAACACAGGCATGCACTTCAAGCCAGGTTCAAGCCTCCCTGGTGGCTCTCAGGGAGCAGCAATAGGGCACTGCAAAATTGTCTAGCTGGTTAGGACAGATAAAAAGCCAAACAAACAACAACAAAAAAAAGAAAACACAAAAATCCCTGTCACCACTGACGAAGCACACACCAGTAGAGAAGGTATGTTAAAGGACAGGCTTTAGTCCAGCATATCTTCCTGCACATGCACTACCTGATATCATTCACCACAACTTTTGCTGTCTGCGCTACTCCATGCTGTAGAATAATTCACCTGGCAGCACCCACATGGGCTGCAGTTATGCCTTCATTCTGCTGCACAAGCATACTATGCAATTGCGTCTTCTACAGCAGCTTGAGTTCTACACGTCAGTCTCCAGGCCACAGATATCCCTGAAGAGCTACTGTCTGGAAAGAAAATACTTCTGTTCCTCCTTGTGGGTCTGCTTTACTGTCAAGACAGAGATGGTAGAAATTTAAGCAGCCTTAACAAAGCTTCTGATATTAATGCATCATTTCTCCACAACGGTGCTAATTTTGCTGCTTATCTCTGTTTTACAACCAAGAATCCAGCTGTCATAATTACAAGGCAAACTGTACTTCAGCTGCTGTGGCAGCCCAGCATGCCTGCACCCCCAAGTGGCAGTTTTGCCTTTCTTTTTAATTCTTCTTGAGGGAATAATCCCGTAATACAGCCTCTTTATTGCCCCAGTTAGGAAATCTAAAGGACCTAACTATATTTGGTACTGGGATGCCTTTTTCCACTGAGAACCTGTGACTAGCAGCTGATTAAAATGACACAGATACAGCTTCTTCAAAGCCAGGCATTGTTTATTCAGCCAAAAGGGATGAAACAACAAAAGGCTTTTATGTTCAGTTCTTACCTAAAGTGAAATGCCTTTTGTTTTCAGATTTTGAGTAAGTTTTTATTCAACAAAATCTGTCTCCCCACCTCAGAGGAATCACACTGTTGCTGCAGCTTTCTTGATGCCGTCTGTGCTGGGCTCCTCTTCATGTGCTGCTTTTCCCCTGTGTTTCAGGAAGGACCATGCAGGAACTCCCCCTTGCCCCATGCCTTTCTTCTAGCCCAGTTGTTTAGCACAGAGTAATGCAATGTCCTGCTCCAACTGGGTGCTGTGAGAATGACCCCAAGGTACAGACTGTCCCTCCAAAATCAAATGTTTTCTTAATATGGGTCTTCTGATATGCACCAGCCAAACCTATTTACTGCGCTAGCCTGAGTTTTACCCAGAACTCCCTGTGCTGTTGTGCTATGGGCTGGCAGTTCTTCAGTGCTGCATCATAAGCGTCGTCATTGGGGTTGTTGAGGTTACAACGTGTCACAGCATTCTCTGCCTCCAGTGCTGGATCCCTGACCTGACCTTCTCAGCGAAGAGGCTAACCTGGTGTCCTTTGTTGTCCTTGAAAGTTCAGAAATGGTGGATTTTTGCCATTTGTTATATCCACCTATTTTTAAGCCACTTGCCTCACTTGGCAGCTGGAAAAACTCATGACTCTGCTACCATTTATAAGTACTATAGGTATGTAAACATCATTTTCACATGGTAAACCTCAAGACCCAAGGCATCTTGAAGGTTCTCTTTCCCTTATTTGCTTACATATCTGCAGATTTTTAATGACTTCCCAATGGTGAAGGCACTCAGCTGAAATATAGATTAGATGAGATGGGGATGGCGCAAGCCATTGAAACTCAAGCTGACGTTCTCACCTTTTGTATGAATTTGAATATCTATACACAAAATATAAATATTACTTTTTTTACATCTGTATCTTTATCTGTAATGCAAAATTCTTCTCTCTGTCATGTGAATTCATGGTAATGCTTCATGTTCTGGAATTTAGTAGCCCTTAAATGGGACTAAGAGCTGCCAGATACTAATCCTTACTCATCCTGTCTGCTTCCTTTTTCTGTCATCTGTTGCATGAACAGAGGACACGAAGATTGCTTTTCAATTTCCAAATTGTTTCCACGCTTCAGGATAATTACTGCTGAGTGTATTTATCTGCAATCAAATATCCAAATCTTTATTTTATTTGTTTACTAATCATTCAGGGTCATGAACTTTTTTTGCATCCAATTTGTTTAAATTCTTCCATCTAATTGATCAACATAATTTACCAGGGATTTCTGTCTAACAGGATTATCAGATAGGGACCCTGGAAAAGGCTAAGGATCCATCTTGATTTTCTGGAATGGAAAAGAGTAGACTGAGAGATCAATTTCTGCCTTTCAAAAGGAAAATGCAACCTTGTCAGCTAGGCAAGAGCTATTCCGCAGCTGTAATGTCCAATTTTTTCCCTTAGTCTTCCTTCCATTAGTACTTTATTTTACCTCTTTTGTCTGCATTATTTCCTGTCCTACCTCAGATGCTCAAATTAACCCTTTAAAGTCTTGCAGTACATTAAACAGAAAAAACCCGTACAGCCATTAGACACATTGGCAGCCACGTCATTTGCCACACTGCCCTTACATAAAAAGCCATCAGTAGAGGAATAACAACAACAAAATTTAATGCACAAAATGAGCACATTTTTAGCATAAGAAACAGAATAATCCTTAATGGTAAACAGTAGTGGTATAAGTCTAACACTTGTTACACGAAAGGTGAACTGAGTAACTCTCATCAATGCTGCAGTAGTAAAAGAGTAAGAGCTATCCTTACTTTCCCCAATGTTTTGCCAGTTTCAGAAGTCACCTAATAAACACAAATGTAACCTGTCAATTACCAAATAACACCTTTAGGGTATCTTGGATACCAGCTTTGCTTGAAAGATTAGTTTTATCACTGGCTCCAGTCAAAGCACTGGCCAGGTTTGAGTCTTCTTGAGAGATCAGGACAAGCTCAGAGATCAGGGTATACAGGCAGAGATTATATTACTACCTCAATTATAATTAGGGCTTTAAAAAGCCACTCACTGCTGCACACAATCAGTGGAACTTTCCACAATATTTTCTAATAATATGTACTTTGTTCACCGGGGGTTTGTCATACGCCATTCACCATCACTGGCTACTCTGATTCTGCAAGTTATCAGCATCTCTTTTCCTTGGAGAAAAAAACAGATACGACTGTCTGTCACCACCACTGCAACACTGCCAGCATTATTCTTTTGGTTGACACTGCCTCTGAAGAAGGGAACAATTCTTTCTTTTATCTCTTCCAGAACAGAGCCCAATCCCCCACATCTTGAACATGCAAGGTTTCCAGTTAAGCCAACACAGGGTTTTGTTGCATAAAGCGTAGAAGATCCCTCAAATCTTTCTGGTTCAAAAGAAGTGTCATGTAATGCTGCATCACAGGAAAGGGAGAGAAGTGGCTGCAACACAGGGAAACATGCAAACTTTATTTAAAAAAAAAAAAAAGTACCTTTTCTTTCAGTCTTCCATACAATGTTTTTTTTGTTTTTTACTATTTATAGGAAGGAAGCATCAAAATAAGTGCTGTGATTGGTTTTGATTCCTTTTATCTTGGAGATAAGCTGTTACTGTCTGCAGAAGTCAGATATTTAAGAATCCCATGCATTGTCTAAACTCCTGAGTATGATATAAAATGGATCTTTTGCCACCCATAATATGAATGTATAATGCACATGAGAACATAAAAGACGAGAAGGGTGCACAGGCTAAGTGTGACAGCGACCCCTGGAATGTGGTATTCGTACTTTTTGTTCTTCATATCCTTCTATACACCTCTGAAGTTATGGAACTAGATGCTAATTAATTTAAGCTGAAATTACTCTCTGCTCACTTGTGAAAGGAAGTTAGCAATTTAGATTTATGAGAGTGTTGAATGGTGGTTCTTTTGGGAGTAGGAAGATGTGTAGAAGCTGAGCGCTAACAAATGTGTCTGTTCACTGCCTCCACAGGCAGCTCTTCACCAACACCATGTTGTTCCTCTACTTCTGTATAAGGAGGTCTGAGTTAAACGTTAATGTCACTTGTCCTGGGTTCAGCAGTAGCAGTCATTTTTCTCCTTCTTGGTAGCTGGTGCAGTGCAGTGTTTTGACTTTCGGCTCGGGAACAGAGCTGATAGCAATGATGTTTTGGTTTGGCCAAGGACTTTGTGAGCCTCACGCTCTGCTAGGGAGGAGGGGAAGCCGAGAGGAAGCAGAGACAGGACACCTGACCCAAGCTAGCCAGAGGTATTCTGTACCAGCACTGGCAGCTGCTCTGAGGTCTCCGTTTAAGGAGCCTTCAGGCTGAACCAGCCCATCTCTCTCAGCCTGTCTCCAGAGCAGAGCTGCTCCAGCCCTCACAGCATCTCCATGGCCTCCTCTGGACTTGCTCCAACAGCTCCACGTCCCTTTTGTGTTGTTGCCCCAGAGCTGGATGCAGGACTGCAGGTGGGGTCTCCCCAGAGTGCAGGAAAGGGGTAGGATAACCTCCTTTTACCTGCTGGTTACACTTCTTTTGATACAGACTAAGACACAGGTGGTTTCTGGGCTCATGGGTCATGGGAAGCTCCATGTCAACACAATATCAATCAACAGTGTTAAGGTACTAAGCAAAAGATGCAGCCTGATAAAGCGTCACTTGTGGCAATCTGCATATAGTAGGTGTTCTGACATGTGCACTAATTGGTTTCTGCTCCAGATTAGCAGTGATGCTGTGATACTGCTCAGATGAGTGCAGGTCACTTGGCTGGAGAGCTATGGGGAGCCACTGCTCTTGTGGATGCTCAGCTGAGTATCCACAGTGTTTGTGACATTACTTAACCCCGTGCTTTTTCACCTACACCAGTTTACGAAATACTTTTGCACTTGATAGCAAGGAGTAGTCTGACTGACATCTTGGATATTATGTTTCTGTCCCCTCAATGGCCTCATCCTGCTTGCAACTCCAAACATGTACTCAAAATCAGTCAGCAGAAGAGAGGCTATATGGTTGAATAGACCTTGGTTCCTCATGAAATCAATTTAACATGCACCTCTTCTTTTTTCTTTTTCATTTTCTCTTTTTCTTCTTTTTCTTCTTTTCCTTTTTCTCTTTTTTTTTTCCTCTTTTTCTTTTTCTTTTTCTTTTTCTTTTTTCTTTCTCTTTTTCTTTTTCTCTTTTTCTTTTTCTTTTTCTCTTTTTCTT
This sequence comes from Pezoporus occidentalis, assembly GCF_034315485.1. Lineage (NCBI taxonomy): Eukaryota > Metazoa > Chordata > Aves > Psittaciformes > Psittacidae > Pezoporus > Pezoporus occidentalis. The sequence goes on along the minus strand of NW_026914051.1, from coordinate 244,499 downwards.
TTTCTTTTTTCTTTTTTCTTTTTCTTTTTCTTTTTCTTTTTCTTTTTCTTTTTCTCTTTTTCTTTTTCTTTTTCTTTTTCTTTTTCTTTTTTTTCTCTTTCTCTTTTTCTTTTTCTTTTTCTTTTTTTCTTTTCTTTTCTTGTTTTTTTTTTAATCTACTGTGAGGGTGGTGAGGCCCTGGCACAGGGTGCCCAGAGAAGCTGTGCCTGACCCATCCCTGGCAGTGCTCAAGGCCGGGTTGGACGGGGCTTGGAGCAGCCTGGTCTAGTGGAAGGTGTCCCTTACTGTGGCTGGGGGTTGGAGCTGGATGAGCTTTAAGTTCCCTTCCAAACCAAACCGTTAGATGATTCTATTAGTAATAGCGCAAGGAGTAGTGGTTAGATATAAAGAAGAAATTATTTTCAAGTTTGTCTCCACTGGTGCATGATTCTCATTTTCTCCACTTGTATTCTGGCTTCCTTGCACTAGTAAAGATTGTTCTACCCTGCTTGTTTGTACTCCCTTTTCTGGCAAAGCTAAATCATGATTGTTAATGGGAGTGTTCGATCACTATCAAACATGCATACCATTCTAAACAGCTCTTTAGAGAAAAGGGTACAACAGTTTTTTGAAATCTCAGCAGAGTTCACCTTGCCTGTCATCCCTTAATATTAGGACCTTTTGCCAGCCTCAGTCGTTGCAGGAACATATGTAAAGTGCAGCCCAGTGAGTCAGCCTTGGAGAAGCTGGAAGGATTAATTCTCATGCAATATATATTGCAGTCTCTGAAATCTGTGTTCCCTGGTGTTACCACAGCCTGATTAAATGAGGCTGAAGCTGAATTTCTACAAACTACACAAGAGCTGTGGTAGAAGAAAGCTGATAACACTTCTAGTACAGCTTTTTAGAGGCAAATCTGAAGTTCCTACCTTAAATTTCTAATGACAAGCATTTTAGGGTTTTTTTGGCTGCTTGTTTTTGTGTTTACTTGTTTGTTTCTAGCGGTACACAAATGCTGAATCGACAATTTTGTAAACTTGTGTTCCACCAAGGTCTGCATCCTACTGTTATTTATATTAGAATTCCAAGGATAACACCTTGAATGAACTTGGTAAACAATTTTATTTCAGTTACCCACAGAAGATATTTTCATCTTAAAAAGAATATGCTTTAACCATTTAAACTGCAAGCAGTTCTTAGGGCATGTGAGGCTGCTTTTTCTTGAACATTCTGTTGCAGATCATTCCAGTAAATAAGAAGAGTAAGAGTTTATTCCTTCCCCCCCCCCCCCCCCGCCTTGGGTATTATTTTTTTTTTCTGCGACAGAGAAAAAGAGATTTGGAACATAATTTTAAAAATTATTTTTCTTTCAGCACTTATATTGCGCAGTTTTAACAGCTCATTCACGCTGAATTTCAGAACCCATGGGAGGAACCATTAAATCACAATAAAGTATTTAATAGAGTTGTGCCATCTGCATTTCAGAAACTTAGCTGCAAAATGAGCCAAAGATCTTGTGATTTCAAAATAAGAGGATATTACTAGAGGCAGGAGACTTCTGGCACCTGGTCTCTCATGGTGGAATGCATTTCAAATCATTGTTACATACACTTAATATATTTCAATTACTGGTCTTGTGTGAAACAAGAAGACAACTAAACAAAACTTTTTCTTTCATCCTCTGATGAGCTGGCACCCTATCAGGAGATTTTGTAAACCATTCAGGTTGGAATCTGTCAATGTAAGAGATTTTATGGATACTTTCATGCAACTGCAGTGAACTGACAAGAATAATCTCAACGTATGACTTGTCACATAAATTTTTTTTTAAGTGATCTTGGTTTTATTTTTTCATTTCTTTTTTTCAATAGTTTTTGTTTGTTTGTTTGTTTCTTGATTTAACGCCTAGAGATGTGTATTAGAAATTCATATTCAGCACAACAACAAAACCACCAATGTTCAGGAAAGGAAATGTGCTAGTGATTTCTGAAAGTCGGTATTTTTAATGACTGGTAGGACATTTTTGCTCAAGATGGAAAAGGGCATACTCATCTAAAGAAGACAAAACATCCTCTTTTCAGATTGTTACTGCTACAACAGAAAATTTGTCTGGCACAAGATGCTGATTTTCTTACCCATACTGTGAATCAGGAAACAGCTTCTGCATCTGGCTTTCTGGTATATCTGTCAAAGACTATTTCCTTCCCCTCAGGGACTCCAGTTTTCCAAGAGTACTGTGATTCTCAAAATTAAAAGTTTGAGAAATCTTCATTTTGTCCCATTTGATAGTATCTCTATTGGCAGTCAAAACTTATTTTCCAGGCAGCTGTTGTAGAGGCTGAGGTATGAGGCTGCCCCGTACCAGAGGCCTTGGCAAGGTGCAGCAGCAGCAGCCACTTCCCTGGAGGATTCCCAGTTTGAGATTACAGCCAAAACCACAAAGCACTGGTTAAGATCAAAAGGTATGGGCCAAAAATAAGTAAACAAATACAATGTCTTATGACAAAAGAAGAACTATCCATGCAATTCTTTCTTTTTATATTTGTGGTATTAATTGCATCAGATACGGGTTTTAGAAAAGAAATCATTAAAAGATGACATGGGTTTTCTGAGTTAAAAGCTCCTTCAGTCCTCAGACTGACATCTGTATCCTCACAGGAATTTCTTAAGATCATGCAGGTGCCAGAGCACCAGTAGCGACATCTCTTTTGAGTTCAAAATCAGGACATCTCTCCCTGGAACAGGAGGTTGTTACAGTACTACTTTACTTCATTAGTAGTCAATCCTAATAACAGTAATAGTTGTAGTAGCAGTAGTAGAAATAATAATAATTTTTTTTTTATATTATTATTTCTTTAATGGAAATGGAGACTCAAAACCCAAAAATATCTTTAAGTACAGGCAAGTAAAACAAGGAACAAACAACATTTATGTCATCACTGGATGGGCACAATGGTCACATTCAACAGAATTTATAATGCATTGTGACTACATGTTTCTACTATTAATGTATATGTAGTATACATATGCTACATGTTAATACTATAAATAATTCTTAATAACAGGAAAATATATAAACATTCCACATAAATGTTTTCTTTCTCCAAGTTTTTTATGTATGTCCCTCTGCTTACTCCTTTTAGATATCCTGGGGTGCTACCTGAGTGGTGGTTTTGATATAACACAAACTTTGTTTAATGTTTGTATTTGGGAATTTTGCCTCTTCAGTGAGAAGACTTTAAAGGGCAATTTTTATCCTCCATTTTTCTCAACCTGGAAAATCTTCCTGTTTAAGAGATTTCCGTACACAGCAACATGAAAGCAAAAGTACTGTAAGAGTTGTTTCTGTATGTATTTATTTCTAAATGTAGTGCTCAAGAATTAGAATTTTCAGAAAGGCAGTTTTCTTTAAAGTCTTTTGGTTCCAGATGGCTAAATAGGAAAGATTAATTACTGCTATAAAATTCAATTATAAAATATGGATGGATATAGTATGGAAGCATATTATTTGTCAAGTTATTTTTCTATATAAGCAGTCAAATATTCTAGTATCTCGCAGATTGGAGTGGCTTTTAAAAATTTGGTATATTCATTGACCATAAGTGTAATAGTATCTAACATCTATGCAACAGCAAGGTTTTGTAGCTTTGGTAATCAAATAGCCCTATTGGAGCACTGCAGTCATAGAGAACAAGAATATTAAATCTCAAACCCCCTCTTTTCATGATGGGAGAAGGAGAGGAAAAAGAAAAAAGAAGCAGCTGATAAGGCTAACCAAAGATACACTTTATAAAAAACATTTTGATTATAGAATCAAATGGTTTGGATTGGAAGTAGCCTTAAAGCTAACCCAGTTCCAACTCCCTTCCACGAAAAAGGACACCTTCCACTAGACCAGGTTGCTCCAAGCCCCATCCAGCCTGGCCTTGAACATTGCCAGGAATGGGGCAGGCACAACTCTTTGGCTTCCTCCCAAGTACTATAACACTTTCTTCCTCATATTCCTACTTTCTTACTCTTGCTTTTCTTTCACACACAAACATGAACATGTGCAATGATTCAGACTTTTAACCTCAATATTCACTTTTATTATCATTAACCTTTGACAAGTTGGTTAAAATCCAGCTTTTCAAACATACATATGCATGCAGGTAAAAATGATCCATTAACACACAGATTTTTTTCTGTGCCAAAACAGCTTCTTCAGCCTAGGCAAGGCTTAAATTCACTTGTACAGTGCTCAGATTAATACAAAAATATTGTATCTGAAATGCAAAAAAAAATCATGACCTTCAAGCTTGAAGAAAAGTCACATTCTATTAGATGGACAGGGAATAGTTGTACTTCAGTGCCAAATGTTATTTGTTGATTCACGTATCATTCCTGCTTCTGGCAGCCTAAGTCCCTAGAGATCAAAGGAGTGGCCCAACCTACCAATCCTTTAGAGATAGAGGGTTTTTTTCGTCCTGGTAATTTGGTTTTTTTTATCCTGTTCTGCAGATGCTGTTTTGTTACAAGGCTGGAAAATACACCCTTTACACTGATGTGCAATTAACCAAGATTAATCAGAGATAATAAATTGACTATCAGAGGTAATAAAAATTACACCTGTACTTAATCTACTGTAGCCTCCCAAGCCGAACTGACACACTGTGAACTGCACAAGAAAAAATTGCTGCCTCTACCTAGTTCACCTTATCTAGAATCGATGATGATCTGAATATGAAATTTCTTTCAATTCTTGAGAAAAAAAAAAAAAAAGCTGATGATTTCATATGTTCAGGATTGCAAACACAGAATTTCTTTGTTAAGATTTTAGAGCAAGAGCACGAGAGCATGTTTGGTATGTTTGGCATGTTTGGCATGTCCCCAAACACTGGGAAGATCAGTTGCAAAATGCTGGCACTTTTGTCTCTCCATGGGCAGAAAGACACACACATAATTTAGACAGCAACTGCTCACACCGATGAGAAGATGCAGAATAATCAACCTACAAGGGTGAGGAGGTCTTTGGTCATTAAAAAAAAAAAAAAAAAGAAGAGATACTACCATGGGAAGCAGAAGAAGGATCAGAGGTTCCTTTTCATTTGAGGACCATAGAAAATAACTAGAAATATCATCAAAGACTGAGAAAATGAAAGGCAGGAGATAAATTCATTTAAAAGAGACTGAAATATGTGATGTGGGGGAGAAATATTAATTAATTACTAGAAGGGTGTAACAAGATGGTACTGCAGTGTGTCTTCATATTGGAGGACAGAGGTTATATCATGGTTTGAGTGTCATGCAGGTACTGCAGTAGATTTTGACAAGGAAAACAAATAAATGAGCCCACAACATATGTAGAAAACAAGGCTTAATTAGGTCTGTTGCTTATAGAGAAATTCTTTTTTAAAATACAGATGCTTTGGAAATTTAAATCTAATATATTTTGTAAATTTATTAGTTGTAGAAAGGGCAAACTAATCTTTTCTCTCTGCCTTTATCTATAGTAACAAAAGACGTGCATACATGTACAAATGCTAACATTAATACTTTGATCACTTGCAAGAAACACACATTTAGCCAGCAATTTTAAAGACAAAAACTATTATACATACAGTTGGTGATATCATCTCTAACAAAAATAATAGATACTCTTGTAACAATATAGATGACCAGCATTTACGAGAGTCCATAGTTAGCATTCTGTCTGAATTTTTTTTTTATCACTTCTCATTTCCATTCACTTAGAAAGTTACCCATTGAGCTCATCATTTTAAGACAGTATATCTCTTTATATGTTTCCGTTTGATTCAGGGTTGCTTTTATAAAAGGCAGAAGGGGAAGCTGGAGCACAAACTACATCCTCATGAGCCAAGGAACAGTTCCAATAACTTGTGTTCACTGTAGTAGTAAGATTAATTTGCAAAATCTGAAACTTCATAAATAAGAACAAAAGGACATAATTCCTTAGGAATTTCACTTACATTGATCCTTATTACACCAAAAATGTCAATACAAAGAGCAGTGTGATTTACTATGCATTTTTAATGCTCTGTAATATTTAATGGCAGCAATACAAGTAAACAAATTAAGACAAGAATTTACTTGCCACCGTTTAGTGACTTGGAGTCATGTGGACATTCATGACTAAGATTTTGAAGAAAAATCTTTCAAAGCATACAGTATCATACACAGTAGCAATTATTCTGGTTTGGTTTTTTTTTCTGTCTGTAGAGTTTTATACCGTTTGATATCTTTGATATATTTGTCAGTCTCTTCAGTATACACTGATTAGAAAATTAGTGTTGGGTTTCTTTTTTTTTTTTTCTGAAATATTTACAGTATCTTTAATATTTTTCCCAGTATTGAAAATTAAAAATACTTTTACAGTTGATTACAAGAAAGAGAGTGTGTTACTACAAATAATCAAGGAAACAAAATGTCAAAAAGAGAGACGGATATTTGAGTAACAAAATGTTGAAATTCCTTGAAATTTAAACACAGGGTATGATTTTTCATTCAAAAAAAAAAAAAAAAAGGAAATTAGGTGGAATAATGAAGAACAAAAACCTGATTTTACTAAGTAATATACAGTAATTTAGTAACTCAGAAGATCGTTTTTTCCTACAGTCCTGCACTAAGGTGAAGAATACCCTGATTAGGAAGTGTATATTTACTAACACCTGTGATTTGCCAGCCTTTTATATCTGCTGTTCTTTGAAGAGAGTTTGATTGACCAGTTCAATGGTCTGTAGTTCATTGACAGCCTCACTTAACATGCCTGTATCTCGTCATCTCTTAATGCTCACACAAATGATCATAACACATAGTGTTAAAATATGTGCACAGAGCACTCAATCAAATTAAAACCAAATACAAAAAACTTAATGTGGAAAACCATAGTTCATCTCTGCTAGCCAATGTTGAGGATACTTATGACATACATGTGATATATTAATAAAAGAGAAAGATATTCCTCAACAGCTGCTATGTCTTACTTGCTGTAAAACCTTATTAGCACTTGCAAAACAAAACAATATAGGTTCACATTTATTCTCCTTTATTTTGTCTGGTCAATATCTTCCCTTTTTCCATGCAGCTGTCAAAGACAGGAACTAAGTTTACAGAAAAACTAGATTAAGAAAAATTGCTCAATAAAACCTAAATTATTCAGAAGAGGGAGGGGCGCTGAGTGATACCATTGATCAACATACAAGGCTTTCAACATCAGCTGTGTTTCTACAGCTCTCAGTTGTGCTGCATCCCAATATATCATCAACTCCCAATCTCTACACAAGAATTAGTTGTCCTTTTAAACGCTTGGTTTGTCTTCAGCAATAATTAGAAATAAAAGATACCTCCACAACAGGTATTAAAATCCAACAGTGCTTCATCAGGAATACTTCCATATCAATTAAACCTAATCACTAATGCAAGAATTTTTATGGTCCACCTCAATGATACTTTCTACAGATGAAGCAGCTATGGCTGCAAGTTTCTCATAGTGTAACAAAAAAAAAAAAGGCACAACTAACATAACGGCAATTTTCTCCTCATGTACTTACAATTTGCGATTTTTATTTTATTTCTTATAAGTGCAACATCCATTCTTAAAAGTGCATTCTAATGTTTATTTAAAATAACTATTTTTTTCCACTTCTATTTTTTTTTCTTTTTTTTAAATTTTATGTACATAGAGCCTATGGACAGCCTACATTATTATGTTTAGATTTTTTCAGGTTTTTGCACAGAAATAGAGAATTCACAATGGCATCTTCTGGAGGGAATTATGACTTGATTGTTCGTCATTTGCTGCGTCTGTGCTACTCATCAGTGAAGACATAACTGAGAAACACACATCATTCCTCCCAGAAGCATGAAGCATCACAAATGTTATTTGTTTGTGTTGTAGGGTTCCCATAAAAACTACTAAAAGGATATAATTGTTTAGAAAATATCTTTTAGCTTTTAAATGTGTGGAAAGACATCCTGAATAAGAAGAAAATAAGTAACTGTGAAGTGCCTGGAAATTATCTGAGAACTCCATCTACCCTGTAATACCTTTCCCATGTATCTAATATTATATGTTGGAAATTGTTATACTGATATTTAACTGACTCCTATAATATCTGAAATACCTGAAATGCTGAGACATACAAGTTCCTGCATTGGAAGCTGTTGTAGAAGCAATAATAAAGGTATTTCAGACTGCAGGATCCTTTTGCATTCCCTTGCAGGTGCTCAAATATAGCTAAAAAATTAAAACCAAGATGAAAGAAAATTTTAGATAGCTTTTCTCACAGTTCTGTCATTTAATATGGAAATAATTTAAATAGTGCTAATATCGTAGAATCACAGCATGGTTTGGGTTGGAAGGGACCTTAAAGCTCATTCAGTTCCAATCTGCTTTCATGAGCAGGGACACCTTCCACTAGACCAAGTTGCTCCAAGCCCCTTCCAGCCTGGCCTTGAGCACTGCCAGGGATGGGGCAGCCACAGCTTCTCTGGGCAACCTGTGCCAGGGCCTCAGCACCCTCACAGGGAAGAACTTCTGCCTAAGAGCTCATCTGAGTCTCCCCTCTGTCAGGTTAAAGCCATTCCCCCTTGTCCTGTCCCTACAGGCCCTTGTCCAAAGCCCCTCTCCAGGTCTCTTGTAGCCCCTCAGGCACTGGCAGCTGCTCTAAGGTCTCCCCTTAAGGAGCCTTCTCTTCTCCAGGCTGAACCAGCCCAGCTCTCTCAGCCTGTCTCCAGAGCAGAGCTGCTCCAGCCCTCACAGTATCTCTGTAGCCTCCTCTGGACTTGCTCCAGCAGCTCCATGTCCCTCTTGTGTTGTTGCCCCAGAGCTGGATGCAGGACTCATGGCGGGGGGGGGGGGGGGTGGGGGGGTGGTGTGTCTCCCCAGAGAGCAGCAGGCAGAATTCCCTCCCTTGACCTGCTCCTCACGCTCTGGGGATGCAACCCAGCACAAAGGGTGGGGGTGGATTTTGGGCTTCAGCATACACTGAAGCTGGGTCATGGGGGCTTCTCACCACCCGACACCCCCAAGTCCTTCTCCTCAGGGTTGCTCCATCCAGTCTGCCCAAGCCTCTGTGCTGGGCATTGCCCTGACCCAGGGGCAGGACCTTGCACCTTCTTAATAATAAACTGATGTGGTGTTTTGTTGGATTGCAAGACTAATTGTTTGTTGAGTGTTTTGTGGGGGGTAGATTTTGTTTGTTTGATAGTTTCTTTATGGCAGATTCCGTCTTCATAGACGTTTTACAGAAGAAAAGCTCTTAGCTTCCTGGCTTAATCTTTCCCTATTATGTTTCCAGGATAGCATCATATAATTTCTTCTACTATTAACTTGATTACAAACCTACCTTTAAGGACCATAGAGCACTTCCAAATAAAAACAAAATTGAATATTTTTAAATGCACATATTTTTTGTAACTTTTTATGTTACAAAATGTAAAAAAAACAAACAAAAAGGTAAATATTTTGTCTTAAAGAAAAAAGTTTTCTTCCAGTTTTATCTTTATTTTTTTCAGTATTCAGATATAGCTTTCTAGAGCTGATGCATACCTGATTCACTTGTTTTGCTTTTATCAGGCCCCTAAAGTGGGAGTGTAAGCTGTGTCAAAACACTGTCCGTGCCTAACCCTTCTGCCTCTTCCTTCTGCCTACCCAACACCCTGACAATTTCTTCCATGATGCAAATGAAGAGGCTGTTCCTTCCTCATATTTGACAGGCTGTCATAGCTGGATATATAGGAGAAAGTATGCTAATGCTGCATTTCTTCCATAACTATACATGCATCATCCTCTGATCCCTCAGGAGGTCCTGAAATGCTGCATTTAGAAGTAGTCTGTATATAGTTTTTCTGTCTAGCTGCTTATCGTAAGAATCTGTCTCTAATACAGATGACTTACAAAAGGCAACCACAGTTCCAGAAGATGAGTTGGTTGAGTGTTTAGGAAACAAGCTGGAGGCTAATGTTACAAGTGCTGTGTTTCTATGTGATGTTTCATGGCCCATCAGGTACGTAATGGAATGGTCAGCACTATCGGAGGCATGCTAAGGTGCAGTCATGAACCACCTGTGCTACCCCATGAGCTGACAAAGCAGTAAGGCTCCAAGCCATGCTGCTCCTGAGCACAGAGGCAAAGATGTGCCATCCTGATACGCAGACAGTGCAGGCAGATAAGACATATCTTATGTTTTACATATCTCACAAGGCTTTCTAGATGCATCACTTAACCACATGGAGTGGGCAAGGTGGTCCCCAGCCACATGCTGCTTCTCGCACTGCAGTCCCTGGAGGTTGTTCGGTCAAGAAAGACCACTGTGCTGTAGCATGTTCTCAAATCATGCTGCTCTGGACAAAACAAATGCATCCTCTGTGTGTCTATTCTTTTTTGTAAATGAGGATGATCTTGATCCCTGACTAGGCAAAGATCTTTGTGGTGTAATAGATACATGGGAGACCCTCAGAAGCTACATTAAATGAAATGCAGAAGTACCTCCTGATAGGTATTTATTGCAAAAATATTAGGAGGTGTGGGGTGATGCAGAAAGAGGAAAAGCCTTATAAGTATTGTCAAACACTGAACTGAAAGTATAATTTAGCAAGTCACATTAAAGGCACGTATATTTCTATTTAATGAGAAATTAAGTAACATTAATTCTCAGTGGCTCCTTCAAAATACACTTCACAGGTTGAATTAAAGGCACGTATATTTCTATTTAATGAGAAATTAAGTAACATTAATTCTCAGTGGCTTCTTCAAAATACACTTCACATGTTAGGTTGAATTAAAGGCACGTATATTTCTATTTAATGAGAAATTAAGTAACATTAATTCTCAGTGGCTTCTTCAAAATACACTTCACATGTTAGGTTGAATTTAGGATGAAACTCATGAACTTTTTGCTACTGCTACCACATAATATGCTACTAGTCAGGAGCACACTTTGAAATATGAGGGAAGGTTATGGCTAAAATGTTGGCTGTGCTCCTTGAGAAACTTCTCTTTTTGCAGTAGAAAATGTTGACAGATTCATGCATTTGTATCAATATCTTTCTCTCTGTCCAACTGTTTTCTCTGTATGATTAATGTATTTTCAGTTAATTTCTGAGATCTTTGTCATGTCAAGAGGTAGGCAGACAGCATGCTAAACACAGCTTCATAAATGTATAAACAAATAATTAAGGATCTTGAATGTTATTTTTTGAAAATTAGACAATTCTTCATTAAATGCTGTTGATAATATGGTGTAAAGTATGACATCAACAAATTTTAATATTACTTTAAAAATAGGTATTACCAGTAGGGAATTATTAAATGGCTTGCATAGAAAAGTGGCTTAAAATATGGGTTTCTTTATCCTTTTTTGCTGTTATTGGTGTTGTTGGATAGCTCTCTTCCAAAACTGGAGAATAATAAAGATCAAAAATTTTGTACTGAACCACAAAACAGATGCTACTGCTGGCACTAAAATTGTTTCTGCATCAGTTCTGGATGGTTTTTCTGAGAATAGGGCTATGAGGCTTTTGCTTAGATCCTTGTAGTCGTTATGAAAGGGAGGAAAGCACTTCTGGTAAATATCTTTGATACTTCTAGGCTAATATTGTCTACACTAGATTTGGGCTGATTAGGGTCACTCATTCTGAAAAGTTTTGTTGCATCTGGGAAAAATACAGGAAAGTAGACAAGCAAAAGGTAAAAATATTACACTCTGTTTTAAACTGGCAGTCTACCCTGGGCTTCATCATCTGTCATGAAGTCGTGTAACGTAGAAACACCTTATTAGTGTGGATGAGATAAGTTACTACATACACATTTTTTTCTTTCAGGCATTCATTAATTATTTTGTAATCTTCTATATGAACACAAACTGGGGGTTCTCCTAGTTATTTTTGCATCCAACCTCCAGCCTTCCTTTTGTGTTTTTTGTAAAACTTTTTTTTTGTCCCCTCTTAAAAAAACAAACAAACAAACAAAAAAACCAACCAAACAACCAAACAAAAAAACCCAACCAAAATTATTTCACAGAAAAAGGACTTAATTTTTCTGTGGGATGGATCAGAGCTACCTGGACTTCTGTTGGTGCATTAAAAATGGGCAAACTGAAGTACAAGTACTTGAAGACAGTTTGGATATACGTGTAGTTAAGGGTACTGAAGGAGCCATCAAAATTTACCCCTTCATCTTTAGACACACATTTTTGCAAAGATTCACCATGTTTTAGTATAAAAATAACAGGACACTTTAATCTCCTTGGTTTTATGTTTGGAGTTGCCTTTTCCCTTTCTTATTCTCATTTCCTTTCCTGTTCCCCTTCTTCTACTCCTTTCCTTTTCCCCTTTCCCTTTCCCTTCCCCTTCCCCCTTCACTTGCACCTTCTAACTTTACGTGCTCCCATGGACCACGTAAACCACTGAAATGTAAAGGTATGAAGACCTTTAGTACAGAATTCTGTTTCACTCAATTTCTTTTCATTAGTTTCATCATGATATTTGCAGGTTTCCTCTGGATGACAGAGAAATATATTCCTTTAAGGAAAATTAAAGCTTCTAACTTGCTTTTTTTTTTCTTATATGGGACCTATGTTCACCATTAAAGCAAAGAAAGAAAAACAGTCATTACTTTTTTCCAAGGATACTGCTTACAAAAGTGATTATATGTAAAATATTAGACTATTCACACCATATGGCAGATTGAGCCTAAGTAAGCCTACATCCCCTGTCGTGGTTTAAACCCAGTCAGGTAACTTGTTCACTCACTCCCAGTGAGTGGTGCCAAGCTGACAACAATCGAGGTCCATGTCCCCCCCCCCCCAGGACTCTCCCCTTCCCCGCTCCCGGAGGAACGGGGAGGAGGATCGAAAGAGTGCAACTCCTACAGGTTGAGACAAGAACAGTCCAGCAACCAATGTACAACACAAATCACCACCGCTACTATCAACTACAACAATGATAAGGGAAAATAACAAGGGAAGAGAATACGATACCACCGGCCAAGAAAACAAGTTCTACCCGGAAGCCCGTGTCCTTCCGGGTAACTCCCAGTTACTCCCCACCCTGGCCATGACATGCTGTGGTATGGAATACCTCCCTGGCTAGCCCGGGGCAGGCGCCCTGTCTCTGCTTCCTCCTGGCTTCCCCTCCTCCCTGGCAGAGCATGAGCCTCACAAAGTCCTTGGTCAGGGTAAACATCACTTAGCAACAACTGAAAACAGCGGCTTCACCAACACTGTTCTCAGGCTGGAAGTCAAAACACAGCACTGCACCAGATACCAGAAAGGAAAAACATGACTGCTACTGCTGAACCCAGGACATCCCCCCAGAAGTGTCAAAAAACACACAAAAACATTTTCCCACACCCAAAGTGAGTAAAGAGAAAAGTCTAAGTTCTTTCAACAAAACAAGAGATATTGGTGTTGCAGAAGACATTAAAAGATTATGGAAGCTCTTAATAACAATTAATTAATACAACCTGGAAGCCATAGATAAGAAAAAAAAGAAAAAAAGTTAACTTTTGTCAAACTTATCTGTAGAAATACTTATCTGCTTTTTCATGTCATTGAATAATTCATTGAGAATCACACGTATTTTCTAAAACCTACAATCGAATCAGTCAGGTTAGAAAACAATTCCCATGCCTCTAAAAATTCAGTGTGCTTAGATAATGAAATAACTTGTCTTCACTTACGTCACAGTCTAATGAGGCATTATTTTTGCTGTATAAGAAAATATACACAGCAGCCAGCATTCGTATGTGCAGGAAAAAAGCCTTATCTCTAGCTTTTATCCTAGGAATATTGCTCAGCTTTCGTTAAAGGGAATTACTCTTTTGAGTAAAACTGAGGATCAGGCTCATTGAAGGATGCACTCTGTATGTGAAGGGCTTGTTATTAATGAATTTTGGTTTAGGCTAGCTTAACACTGTGAAATCACAAATATGTTAAAAACTATTATTCAAGCACACGAAATAATTGCTCTTTAATTTGAGAGATCAAAATGCAATTTGGAGTTGTTCCTAATGTTTTGGGGAAATATGCATCAATATTTCTAGTGCTAAACCGAGTATTTTCTCCTGTTACTCTGTGGAGGAGGACTCTGGAGCAACAGGCTCTTGGAGGCTGGAATAGTCTCTATGGAGCAATTTTATATGTATTTAATGTTTAGGATGTTTTTCCTCTTCTAGGAGCTTTAGTATACTTAGCTGAGTCAATTGGACAGGTATTAAAAAAGATTTATGTTTGTATTTTCAGTGGTTCAGGATACAATATAAAACAAATTTAGTAACAAACACTATTATTACTCACTTTAGATGTTTTAGGAAGGTATCATAAGTTGGTTTTCTATTTCTTATCAAACAGAGAAAAGATATGGCAGTCTCTTCCATCTTTAATTTGCCATTTTTATTTTGAACGTAACATTTTGATAATTAGAAGTAAATTATTTGAGCAGGTTCTTTTTAATAATACTGAAAAAAACCCTCCTTTTTTTTCTCCTCTCAAATAATCTTTAGAAAATAGCCATGTGCTAACCTAGAGTCCTAGGCTCTTTTATATACATATATTATATACATATATCATATTCAGTGTTCAAGGCCAGTTTGGACAGAGCCTTGGGTGATATGATCTAGTGGAAGGAGCCCCTGCCCATGGCAGGGGAGCTGGAAATAGTTGATATTAAGGTCCTTTCCAACCCAAGCCATTCCATGATTCTATGATTCTGTGATCATATATAGCCATTCAACTATATATCATACAGCTTCTGCAACAGATGTTTCCCAACATCTTGACACGTCAGGTCTTGTAGAAAGTTCAAATGTAAGGATGCTATTCTCGAGATACATCTGTCTTGGCTTAGAGTAAGTATTTTGATTCTGTGAAAAGCACATTTTTTAAACAGTACATCCCACATACATATCCAAGCCAGAAGGAGATCACTCTAGCTCCCAAACTGAAAGCAGTACAGCAGCACTTACCACACTGCCTTGATACGGCTAATAAAATAAATACCATTAATTTGAGCTAATGAACACTTCAGAAGAATGCATTTGTTCAAACACTGATGTCTTCATACTGATCTTGGGATCAAATGGTGTCTTCATAGTAAGGTATAGAATCAAATAGTAAAAGCTATAATGTGAGCTTATTTGAAGCAGAAAATCTGGTATTGGTCAGATATCTTTCTTACCGTCATTATGACTGCAGAAATTGAAAACCCTCCAATATCCAGTGAATGGCTTTGGAGCACAACAAGTATATTTTATTAGGATTTATCTTCCTTTCCATTCCCCCCCTCTCATGCCTGCAGAAATAGAGGGTAACCAATAGACCTTAATTACTTTCCAAGGGAAATGTGAATTAGCCAACTGAATACATTCATAGGGTACTAAAATACCGTAGAAAGAGTAATAGCTGTATTTAGAGCAGAATTTTAACAAAATGCTCTCTCTTTCCTGTGACAGTCAGAACCAGATCCAAAATCTCTAGCTCATAATGATGGATAAAAACAAAGAAAAAAATAATCTTGAACATCTAAGTTACAGAGTTCATGCTAGACACATGACATGGTAATGTCTAAACATCTGGAATACCATAGGTCACTTTGCTTCGTAAGCCAAGAAAAAGATGTAGTCTTTCCAATTTGTGTTTGGCAGCTAAAACCCACACAGCTGCTCATTTGCTGCCCCTGATTTATGAAAGTCAGGAGGAGTTGAGTATTTAATGGTCATTTGGGTTCTTCAGAATCTTCTTTGGATAGAGAAAAACAACAACGTTGGGGTTTGGTTTGTTTTATTATTATGTCATTATGAAATAGGTACTTGACAATTTTTTTTAAATGAATGAGCCAGATCTTCCCCTTGCTGGCTATGTAAACCAAATTGGAATATTTCCTTTGTGTCTATTACTGGTTTAAGTGTGTTTCCTCCTATGCTGCATATTTCAAATTGAAATATAAACTGTTACTTGAACTTATGATAAGACAATTTGGACAATACATGCCCACAGAAAGATGCAGATCCACAAAGATCCACAAAGATCCACAAAGACTGTTTGTTAACTTTTCCCTATGGGGCAAGCCACCAGACAGTTTTAAAGAAGTTGATTAAGTCGTTGCTAGAGATGCTCCATTTTGGTATTAACAACCTCAACCACTGTTTTTTCTTAAACCTAGCTTTTTCCAGGAAAGTTATGTAGAAACTGGATTTGGAACTAATTTAGCTACTGTTGTAATGAATAGTCTGTCATGTGTTTCTCAGTTAAATTTCAGTCTTGGATGTGAAAGATAGGATGCATTGATATTTCTGCAAGGATAGGTATCAGTTGTAAGAGGTGTATTTGAAGTAAATAATTTGTTGAAAAAAAATGGGTACTACTTGAAGCACAAAGTTTTAACAAATGTTGAGTGAACCTGATTTTGACAGATCCATTCTCCTCTCTCAGTGATGTCCTGAAAAGTCTACAAGTCAGAATCACTTCTGGAAATCTTAAGCCCAAGGGAAGAGTTAGAGATGGATGTGGTTTAAACTCTTAAGTCATCCTAAACATATACACTTGTGTTAATTTCAATTCAATAATCTGAAAACAGCTGAGTTTTCAATAATTGCAAATAAACTCAAACTCACTTCTGAAAAATAATATCATATTTTTTTAAGGAAGCCTGAAATGAACTTATGCCATCAGGAATTTCCCACTTCAGATTTTTTCGCCTTTGCAGTATGCAGTGGAAAATAAATGTTATTTCAGCAACCTAAAAATGCAAGAACATACTATTAAGGCCTACTTGTTAGGTTTTATACTTGGGGGGGGGTTCATTTTATGACATTATATTACTAGGAAAAAAAAAGTATGTTTTTTCTCTTTATTATTCTTCCTTTATGAACTTCTTGTTTTCTTGAAGCACAATCCACATTAACCCACACCACCCTCATCAATACTGGAAGTAGAAGTCCCTTTTTGCTGTTAAATGAAGTTCTATCAAATGTAATTTTAGTAGGATCTACCTTGTCTTGGAAAGACCCCTTCTCAAGATGAAACCTGTGATTGTATAATGGCAGGACTCTGATGTGATGTCAAAAATCATGGCAGGCTGTGACATGGATTTAAAAAGTGGAATTAAATAAACACATTTTGTGAAAGGTAATTTTTGGTTAGCGACAGATTTTAATGAAAGACATTGATAAGTGATTTTCAAATGCATTATAACCCCTTGTTCAGTTTCCTTTCAACATTTTTGAAAAGAAATTATTTCTGAGGATGTCCTGAGGTTAAGGAAGGCAAAAAAATTGTCTTCCTTTACAATAGCTCTGACATTAAGCATATTCAGAAAACTGTGAAATAAATGACCAAACAGCGTGCTAGCTAAAAGTTACTTTTAAAAGCAAACAATATAATGGAGTGTTTGTTTCTTGATAAATGAAAAAAAATTACTTAGTTAACATAGCTGTTAATATATATGTTGATATGTCTTTAAATAAAAATATACTCCATTCAGTACAGCTTATGATCTAGAAATTGTAATCCAATATCTCAAATCAGCTTTCAGTGATGAAAACTGAAGTTTTTATGAAGATGAAGCTTTTGTGGCTTATTATACAGATCAGACTATATTTTGCTATCCTGAGGAGTCAGCTGCCTTTTCTTGTTTAATAAATGAAAAACTCTGGGAGGAAGTGCTTATGCCAGTTAAAAATGTCACTAGAAAATCTAACCCTAATTAAGATTATCACTTTTTTCTTTTTGTGTGTCTACAGTATATGCTGAAGTTGTAGGAAAAGGGGACTTAATGCCAAATGAGTTAAATAACACCAGCAGCTCTGCTATAGCAATGCAGTTTTTCCTACAGTGTGCATGGTGAACACATCCTCATTTATGCACAGTCAGGAATCTTTATGACGGAACATCTTTCATGCTTATTTCTTGACTGTTCTGTCTACATTTTCCCTCTTAACATTATTTTGACTTAATAATTAAAACCACTTTATGTATGATATGATTCCTAATGAGTCTGTTAACAGGATCAAATATCTTGTTACCTATTAAATTAGCCTTATGTAAATAAATTACTTTTTTTTCTTCTCCCCCCAGTTAGTTGCATTATTTAATTATTGCAAACCAATATTTCCAACACTTTTTCTTGTAGATTATTTATAGGAACCTTAAATTTCTTTCTTGCTCCGTCTTTCCCATGTATTGCCCTCTCCATTTTCTCTGAGAAAAATTTGATCAATACTGATTGAACTCAGTGGGCTTTGGTTTAGGACTGTAAAAGCTATTTGGCTGATAAATTGTGAATTATTCCAAACATTGGTCCTTTTAATTTTATGGGTTGGCTCAGAAAAGCCAATATGTTTCATTCTACCTGTGGGAAAACCTTATAATAGCCTACAAAATATATAGGTTTTAGAACAGAACTCAAACGTCAAACATTGACTGCTTGTGTCTTAGGGAGTGGAATGTGTCACAGTGGAGCTAGCGTTTGCATAGTTTATCGGTTAGAAGCAGTTACACCATAAAGGTTGGTATTAAAAACCCCAGTGATTTTCAAACAAACATTCTTACTGCAGAACCAGGTCTTGGAGGTGATGTCAAACACGGTAGAGTAGATTTAAGAGAAAAGTAAACTTAACAGTGACAGGCAAGTCTTGAAACATCCTATGCTGAGAAAAAAAGTCTCCATTTTTAGAAAGTATCCCCCCCTCCCCAAAAAAAACTTTAAATCTTGTTAATCTTAACAAGTATAAAGATCTTTGTGCTATTTGACTTGTAACTGGTTTTTGCTTTAGCACAAAAAGACATACAGTGAAAGGTTATCTTGATTCCTTAAAAAGAAAGAATTATATACTTTGAAGGAATCTTGCACTGGATTTTATAGGTAAACTAGCTTTTGCTGGAAGTAAATAATATGAAATATCTTTGATTTTTCTCTTGTATTGCTTCTGTTAAAATGTGATTTGGAAAGCACCCTGCCAATATGCATAACGGTACAGGAAAGCAACAAGGCTCGAAGTGTGAGTTTGTAGTTAGGGTTCAGTACTTACATAATTATGTCTTTCTTTGTTAAGTACTTTGAACTCTGCAAATAAGATTGTAGACTAGATGATGATGTTATTTTGATTTTTTTCTTTTGTTATTAGTGTTTAAAGCAGAGAATATTATTCTACTACAGACAATTTAGTTTATGTCCCTCTTGCCATTCTAAATAGCACTACTGAAAAGTTTTTTTCTTTTTCTTCCCCTGCTAATATAAAAGTGTCTTGATATATTCTTAGTGGCAGCATTTATTTCCATCGTAGTTTTGCCAAGAGAAGCACCTGAGGGATCCAAGTATCTCACAAAGCACAATATGAAAGATGAAGAAAGAAATTCAAGCTTAGGATGAGAAGCAAATTAAAAAAAAAACAACCAGCCCTCAGTTAAAAATCTTATACCTTTCTCTTGTTTTTCAATGCAACTTTTATAAACAAGCTTTATGGGGCCACTTTTCTCTTTTTGTTTTCCCAACTCCTGTAGCAAGGTAAAGACACTTGCTGTATCCTTGAAAGCATAAAGCTAAGCTTTATTCACAATATTTGCTTCAGAAATGTTCTACTCTCTCAAAAGGCTAATATTCATAAAAAGCCTGATAGAGGATCAGGCCCTCATTCTGTAGCCTGTAAAACACTTTTTCTAAACTAACTGTCTAGGAAAAAGTGGACAGACATTAATCTTTCAAGTGTGAGGTGTCCTTCCTGCCAGGTAGGTGTTTTGTTTTGCTGGAGCCAGAACCTCCTGAAACCAGACTTTTGAAGCATTCAAAGTCATTTAGTGAAGGTGTACCTCACATATAGTGAAGGTGTTTCTCAGCAGAAAGCCAGAGAATCCTGTGACCAAGTAGTCAAATGTGCCTTGCCCTCTATTTCTCACAAGATTATTGGAAAAACTGTATCTCTTATGTGTGCTAAAGGGGTCTCTGGCTTAGGGACACACTATCTTCATCCAGATGAACGTAGTTGTATAAAGCATGCATGATTTTTCTGGAGTCCATTTTGAGTATTTTACCCTGTTAAAACTCAAACTTAGGTCAACTTGAGGAGCTATAGAAAAATACTGCTTCTAGAAAACTGTAGAATGCATTCCAATGTACTGTCTTTTTCCCTTTCTGAGAACAAAATCTGCGCTTGCCAGGTTATCTAGAAATTGTTTAAACAGTGAGGAAATAATGCTTTGTAATAGTATTATAGTTCAGTATTACACAGTAAGCACATTACTGCAAATATATGTAACTAATGCTTAGATTTATAAAAGTAGACAAACTAAGAAAAATATCACAGGTAATTAAAGGTAATTAAATGTTTGATTTTTTATATTTTTTTTTTTAATTATGTAGCTGTATTTCTTTGAAAGTCTTTCTTTTCTCCTGATAACGTTTCAAAATGTATTAATTTATTGAGTACCAAACAGGAACTGAAGCTCTTGTGTGAAACATTTTTTAACTTCAAAATTTGGGTGGAGTCTGCCTTGAAGAACTTCTCAATGATCTAGCAAATCCTGACAATGTTGTCATAAAGTATGGTGAAATATTCCCCCAAAATTAGATTTATTGTACGACTACAGCACAGGAGTGTATCCTCTGTGTAGCAAGGTCCTTATATATGCAGGACTGTCAGAGATGCTCTTATATGTTATTTCCATCCATAATAATTATCAGGGCTGTGCACATGAGAAAAATGAAACAGTGATTCCTTTGTGCCCCATCAGTTCCTAACTTTACAGTAAATCCGTGTGGCCCTTGATAGGTAATTCAAGATAGAGAAGTGTGATGAGAACAGACCAGCTTCAGTGTTTTGGGGTAGCATCCTTATCCTATGTTGATAGTCCAGGAGGTGTCACAGATGCATTGCATCTTTTCATAGGACTATTTTTCCACCTCCTTTTTTTAAAGTTGCACTTGAGTCTCTGACCTCATATCTCCTTAAGAAATCCAAATCTATTCAGAGAGATCATATTACTGTCAGAACATTTTAGGCTTGGTAGATTAGTTCTGTGATTTGTACTACAAAGCCAGTAGCTAATCAAATTGAGTGGCTTTCTCCCAGCACTCACACAGGGCTGCATCTAGCTGTGTAATTAGCACAAGCACGGAACACCTCTGGGGAGCAGTTCAGAGCTGTGTGATGTGCCTGGGGGAAGACAGCGGGACGTGACTTCAGCGTTTATATGTAGCTGCATGCTGAAAAATGCAGGATTCTGCTTTTCTGGACAGGGCTGAGTCAACCCAATGCTGTTGTGCTCTCTTGGAGCTTAGCATATAAATTGTGTACAGTTTCAAACTGAGTCTTTTTGGTGCTATGCTGCTGCTTTAGACACTTTTGGAAAAATGGATGGTAATTTGACAGCCCCTGTATCTCTGTCCTCATTAGAGATTCCAAAATGTTCTTTGTCAGATGACTAAGTAGTAGCACTGTGAATGCGCTACAGAGCTAAGGAAAAAATGATTGGCCTGACTCAAGCATTCGCTTCTTCATTTAGGTCAAGCCATTGGTAAAAATTGCCCTATTTTTATTAACTTTTCCTCATTAGTTTTTATTTTTATAAATCTCTGTACTTTAACATTCCCTGTAGATCCTCAGGCAGAGATGTTAGTAATTTAAAAACCCTTCAACCTTATACTACATCTAATCTGAAAAAGAAAACCCCAAAGTATATTTGGGTGAATACTAGCACTGTAAGCTAACTCATGTTTGATACTAAACGGGTCACTGTGCCCAGTTCTGAACTTCCTGTGGTTCTGCAGCAAAATTCTTGTTTGTCTTTGATGGCAGGATACTGGGACAGTGAATTTAAGGATATACTCTGGACAGGCTCAGTGTTTCTCATTTAAACTTGTTCAACTGACCACCTTGTTACCAAGGTTCTAGGAATTTTCATTTACTATGTGGCTAATCTTGCTCACGATATCTGGCCAGGTTGTTTTTTTGCAGCTCCTTCTGATATCAGCAGGATTGCAGACCTTTCTTTGAGGGTGGTTTTGGCTCCTTAGAAGTCATATATGCCTCTTCTGTTGTTGTGGAAATTGAAAGCATTTTAGCCAATACTAAAATGTAAGTAATGTAAGAAGCAAGCCAATTAAAAGAAATGTTAACAGGAAATTCACTAATAGACAAAGAAAATGCCTGCCAAATTTTATCATGACATTTATTTTAATAGTAGAACAATTCTTTTTGTTGTTTTTCTTTTGGGGGGGGTGGTGTTTTTTTTGTTTGGTTTTTTTTTTTTTCAGAAACATGTTTCCAGTAAATAGCTTGACAAATTTTGACAGCAATGTCACAATCTTACAATAAAAGCTAAGAAATATTTACTGATTTTGCAGGCTAACATAAACCACTGGATTAAAAAATAAGATTTCCACTGAATTAATGAATTTTTAATCTACCTTAAGTTTTGTGAATGTAAGAGCTGCCTTTTCCCATAAAATAATTAAAATGCACTCACAAAAGCAGTAAATAAGACATTCCGGAGGTCTGTTTAGTTATTTCCCTCAATTATTTTTGAAAATGACAGTAATGAAAATGGATGACAGTAATAAAATGGGAATTCTTACCTTAGAAAGCTTTTGTCTTGTGGGAAACAGTTCAGAGAAAAATAACCTAAAAAACAATTTTTTGTGAACATTCACCAGTATGTGAACATAGAAGCTAAGTACCAGGCACAATACTGGAAGAAAAAAACATTGCTTATATATGGCAACAGAATACCCTACCACATTGGGGTGAGTAGCTGTCTGCAGTGTCATCTCTTACAGCAGGTGCTTAGGAATGATTTTGAGGTTGAAAAGGAAGAGAAGCTGTGGAATTCAGTCAGTAGCCTGCTGGTCTTCACAACTCATTAAAGCAAAGCTTGTGCCTAGCTTGGTATCTTGGTGGTTGACTCTGGATAAGGTGAGTTTGGGAGCTTCTGTCTTCAGGCTAAGTCCTTGGTTTGATGATAACACACTTTTGTTTTCCCCTGTTGTGCCTGCAAATGTGTGATAGCTATTATTAAGCCTCACAATTAAAGCATTTAAAGTCATGCCAGCTCACAAATACGTGTATCCAGTACATGGTATCCAACAAATACCTCCATCTTACTGTATTGTGACATGCTATTTACTTCATTCACAAGAATAAATTGATTTGTACACCTAATGAGTGAAATGGGGAAGAACCGCTTGGGGAAAAATGGATTTTGGTCTCTTGTAGTACAGAATCATGTGATCAATGTCAAAGCATTGAGTCTGACTGAAAGAGCAGTGGGTCCTGGGAGTGTAGGAGTCTAAGCTTTTGTAGACCAGCATCTGCTTTGTACTGGGTAAGACCCTAAGCTTCTTATTTTGGCTAATGTTTCAGTGTTTAATCTGTTTTGTTAAGAAGCTCTAATTTAAATGTTAATATTTTATACAGATGATACTATGATTCTTACTGGAAGTAGCTGGAAAGCCCAGGAGCATGTCTGAAACGAAATTCCTGGAATTTTCTGAACAGGATAGAAGGCCACCTTGGAAGATATTTTCTATCAATATGAATTTTCCCATGCACAAGTCTGTGTATTGTAATGGATTAATATATTAGTCTTTTACGTGAGAATTTTTGGAGGTTTTATCATCTGCGATAATGAACATCTGCAATGAGTACAATGAACTTGATACCTTTCCAGTGCAGAATGATGCAAGGTTCATAATCACAACATGATCCTGAAATACTCCTGACAGGTGAAAAAAGTTATACACCTAGCTAATATATTTCAGGAATGCAGCGTACCAAGAAACTTGGGAAAGAAAAGCATGAGTAATTTTGACCAATTTAAAAATGCTAATTTCTTTGTTCTTGGGTTCCTGGTATGGGAGTACCAATGGATGCTTTTACTTTAAGTACTACATTGGGTTTGAAGGAGAAGGGAAGACTCCTTTTGCAATTTATTTATTTATTTATTTATTTATTTATTTATTTATTTATTTATTATTAACCCTGATGCAATATACAAGTTCTAATAGATTGTTGGAATCGTGGTCAGTGATTGATTTAGTAGAAATATACAAGTCATACACACTTTTGGAGCAAAAAGACAAAAAGTGTGCATGTTACTTCTAGTGAAGGTATTAAAATTTACTGGGAAATATGGATAAGGAAAAAAGAAATTGGTTTCAGAATAATTAAAGTTTAAAATAATAAGATTATAAGATACTAAGAAACTGTTTCTATATTACACTTGGAGTAAAATTTGATGGGTCTGAGAATTGTTTTGATTAAAGTTCTTTTTTTTTTTTTAAATCTAAATACAATTCCTTGCAAAGCAATGGCACTTAAGATCAGTTGTATTGAAATACCAGAATGAAGGGAAGGCATGATTTTTGCATTAAAAGTGATGATCTTTAAATATCCAGTTTTGTAAAGGAAGACAGAACTGGTGTGGACTGGGGTGAAAGACTTTTTCACATACTTAGAGAATAGAATAACACTATTGATTTAGTACCAGAACCACTCAGAAGAGGTTTTGTGTGGGGGTTGTATCAGCATGGTATGTTGAGAGTCTATTGCTTTTTCAGATTAAATTTTGTGTTGTGCAGTTGAACAACATTGCAATACGTGCAATAGATTGTTAGTTACCCTCTTCTGAGGTTTATGCTTTATTCTTTGCTAACATGTGAAGGAAGAATATTGAAAACAAATAAAAAAAAAAATCTCACTAAATGAGTGACAGTATTTCCAATTGATTTCACTGTGGATTATGGCTCTGAAGTCTTACAGTCTGATTGTCTGCTCTTGCACATGTATAAAACCAGTATAAGAATGTGGAACTGGAACCTGGTGGATATGGCAGTGTCCAGACAACGTGCAGTGCCTGCAGGTGCAAAGATCTGGACACAAGGAATGTACTACATAAACCATTTCAATATTGAGAAGCAATGGGAAGAACTTGTGTAGCAGTAGTTTAATTTCGAAAACCTTCTGGGTTTGGTTTTTTTTTTTGTGTTTTTTTTGTTTGTTTGTTTGTGTTTTTTTTGTGAAGTGCAGATAGCTTTGAAGTTTTGATTGAAAATAAATCATCCTGGGAAAGAATTTGACACTTTCATGATGAAATGCACACTGTTTTTCAAATAACCAAACTACCTCATTGAACATCAGAAATGTTTTCTGGCCACAGATTTCCATTTGGCTAATGACTCTTTCAGCATAGTGGATGACTAAAGCTGCCACTGCAGTGACTATAGTAATACATCAATAAAGAATGTTTCCCTGGTTTTGCTAGCTCTACCAAGAGGAATAAAAAGATCAGTAGACTAATCAAGCTGCTATTCGTGGAATGAAAATTCACAAAGCACCACTGGAAAAAGTGAGAATGTTCCTTAAGGACACCTAGTTTCTTGTACTTCATGAAAGAAGAGTTCACTCCTAACAGATACATTTATGCAAAGTTTGTGACTCTCAAGGACCAAAAAGATGTTAGTTTTATTTGACCATTTAAAAATATTTAATTAATTTTTGTTTCTGTAATATTTTAAGTTACATTTTCCAAAACTGTGGCTTATGAATAGCAAACAAAATTGAAAGATGTATTTTTAATGAACATAACTTATGAAAGTGTGTTCTGCATAGTGAATTGATATATATAACCATTAAAATGTACAAATACAGCCTTAACCCTACAAGCTCCTAAGTCCCTTGAATTTATAAGCACACAGTCTTTTTTTTTCTCTCCAAATATAAGACCTTCTTATAATTTCAAAAACTTTCCTAAATACACACACTTGTTTTGTCATATCCTGCTCCTTACTGTCATCAGGGATTTTCTTACCAGTTAAGTCCGTTTTAATTTATTTCAGTTACTGGCCCAGGGGCTCACTCCATATCATTGGCCTATCTTGTATGTTCCCAGGAATCCATTCACAAGCTGTTAAAAAGGGATGGTGCTGGATTTAGGAGTCTGAATAAAGTAGGGCAGAAATTTCTGCTGTGTAGGTAGAACAGCTGGAAACATGAAAAAAAAAAAAAAATAAAGTATTTACCTAATCTTACAAGCAGAAGCTGCATGCAGCTAAAAAATAGGTGAAGAATACTAGTGATGGGCTACCTTATATGTTAATGAAAGATGGGGAATCTGAAGGTGAAATATTGACTTTTTTTTCCTTTTTTTTTTCCCAAAGAAATAAAGGAAAATAATGAAAGGCTTTCTCATATTAGGAGGCAAAGGAACAGAGTCAAACCCACAGAGTGCTTGTCCAACAACTTCTTTGCTTCCCGTACACTTCTTTTCTGTCTCATTCTCCTTTTCTGTCTTTTTTTTAGGGTGAACATCATAATAATTTCTTTGTGCTTTTGCAGACATGCATAGCTCTAACCAAAAAAACGTAGAGAACTGGGATGTATTTCTGGTGTCTCTGTCTCGATGGTAAGCAATACGTTGGCTGTTATGTCTGGGGAGATACAGAAACAGAATATGCTCCCAGTTTGTAGAGGGACCATGCTTCCCTTAATTCATAGAAGTTAGAGCACAGCTTCTGAGTTTCACCAGGCTAAACTGGTGAAACATAAACTGAACTGCAGAAGTCTGTTCCTGTGCACAAACATACATGCTTGGGTTTTGATTTGTGTTTTAAACAGTAAATACATGTTTAAAATTAATTTATTTAATGTTTAATGAGATAATATTATTATAAAAAGTGTACTTTGATGCAATGTTTTTGCTAATACAAAATGCTCACAGCATGGTAAGGGAAAACAGCTTTTGACTGTGGGATATGGGCTTTTCAGAAGTTAATGTGATGTTGTGGTTTAAGTCCAACTGGGAACTCAGAACCACACAGCCATTTGTTCATTCCCCGCCTTTTTCCTCCCCCCAGCTTGCGGAGGGATGGTGAGGAGAATCGAAAGAATGCAGCTCCCACGGGTTGAGAGAAGAGCAGTCCAGTAAATAAGGTATAACACAAACCCACGACTGCTACCACCAAAAATAATAATGATAAGAGAAATATCAAGGGGAGAGAATACAACTGTTCACCACCCTCTGACTGATACCCAGACCAATCGAGCAGTGATCTAGCCCTTCTGGGTAACTGCCACCAGTTCTACATCCTGGGCATGACGTGCTGCGGTATGGAATACCTCTTTGGTTAGTTTGGGTCAGGTGTCCTGTCTCTGCTTCCTCCTGGCCTCCCCTCCTCCCTGGCAGAGCGTGAGACTCACGAAGTCCTTGGTCAGAGTAAACATTACTTAGCAACAACTAAAACATCGGTCTTGTCAGCTCTGTTCCCAGGCTGAAAGTCAAAACCACAGCACTGCACCAGCTGCTAAGAAGGAGAAAAATGACTGCTACTGCTGAACCCAGGACATTATCCACCCCTTATTCCATACCATTCACGTCGTGCTCAGATCCCACATTTTTCAATATACCATCACTTTTGTCCCATATATAGATATATGTATATATATGTATGTATACACACACACAAAGAGGGAGGTATCATTCCTTAGTGCATGGACCAGTCTGTATAAAGCTGCTGAGTTCATCTGGTCCATGGTGTTGGTATCCACCTCCTGTAACAGTCTTTTAGGGCAGGAGAGATGGTGTGCAGTGTTGGTCTGCTGCCTCCTGGTGACACTGTGGAACTTGTCTGGTCACTGCTGAGTTTGCCTTGTTTGTCATTCTTTCTTGGGATGATGGCTGGAGAGAAATCAGGGCCAGTCACTGGTGACCTGAAGACATCTAGTTGATGGGCTATAAAAGTGCTACATAGCAGGCAATAGCATACAATACAGTTCATAGGCTGTTTTCCCCTAAAATCAAATCCCCTTGAGGTACACACTGGACTTCCCCATCTTCCTGCATTACCCACCAAGTATATCCAGGTCCCTGAGCAAAAGCAATCCCATGAGTGGGTCTGCCTTTACCTGAAGCAGGAATAACCCAGACTGTCTTCCCCAGCAAATTCTTTATCTGCACCACAGGAACTTTGTTCCCTTCTACAATATGTAAAAGTTCTGACTGGGCTGGGCCAGCCCTGTTGGCAGATCCTCTGGTGTTGACCAACCAGGTGGCTTTTGGTAAATGTGCATCCCAAGGTTTGAAAGTCCCACCACCTATTGCTCTCTGTGTAGTTTTTAACAGCCAATTGTACTGTTGGATTTTCTCAGAAGCTGGTGCATGGTAGGGGATGTGATATACCCACTCAATGCCATGCTCTTTGGCCCAAATATCTATAAGGTTATTCCGGAAATGAGTCCCATTGTCTGACTCAATTCTCTCTGGGGTGCCGTGTCGCCACAAAATCTGTTTCTCAAGGCCCAGGATAGTGTTCCGGGCAGTGGCATGGGGCACAGCGTATGTTTCCAGCCAGCCGGTGGTTGCTTCCACCATGGTAAGCACATGGCACTTGCCTTGGCGGGTTGGTGGCAGTGTGATATAGTTAATCTGCCAGGCTTCTCCATATTTATACTTCAGCCATCGTCCTCCGTACCAAAGAGGCTTTAACAGCTTGGCTTGTTTAATTGCAGCACTCATGTTTCACACTCATGAATAACCTGGGCAATAGTGTCCATTGTTAAGTCCACCCCTCAATCACGGGCCCATCTGTATGTTGCATCTCTGCCCCGATGGCCTGAAGTGTCATGGGCCCACCGGGCCAAAAATAATTCACCCTTATGTTGCCAACCTAAGTCCATCTGAGCCACTTCAATCTTAGCCGCTTTATCCACCTGTTGGTCGTTCTGGTGTTCCTCAGTGGCCCGACTCTTGGGTACATGGGCATCTACATGGTGTGGCTTCATCACCACGTTCTGCACCAAGAAATGATATCTTTCCACAGTGCAGCAGCCCAGATGGGTTTACCTCTGCGTTGCCAGTTGCTCTGCTTCCATTGCTTCAACCACCCCCACAGGGCATTTGCCACTATCTATGAGTCAGTATAGAGATAAAGTACTGGCCACTTTTCTCATGCAGCAGTGTCCAAGGCCAGCTGGACGGCTTTCACCTCATCAAACTAACTGACTTGATTTAACCTCTCCTTAAAAAGTTTCTGCAACTCATCTTCGGGGACTCCATACAGCTGCCTTCCATCTCCATCATTTCCAAAGCACTGGAGGGTCCCACTGGTCTAGATACTTGTGTGTACTATCACACACACCCTGCCACTCATGACTGTCCAGCCTCAGGGAAAATCTCTTGGTCCTACTATGTCGTTGTCTAACCCTAGACAAGACCCAAACCCTGTCCTGCTTAACTTTCAAGATCAGATGAAATGGTTGTAGGTAGAACACACTTTGTATGTGTGCCAACATGGTGATCCGCATCACAGTCAGCAGGCAGGTTTCAACGGTACCCAAAGGCCATTCAAAACCTTCAGAACTCTCAAATGATGGTGTCAATAATCTGGTGGTGGAGCTGGGATTGTAAGGGAATGTTTCCTTCATAAGGGAATGTCTCCTTCCATGATCACTCGAGGAGGGAAAAAAATATGTGTAATAGCTAAACACTTTCATTATATACCTCCCAAAGCATAGAGGTGGTGACCACACTGGGAACACAAGCCATACCAGCTTCATGATTGAGTCTATTGTATTACAAGTCATTGCCATAAAGTACAGGGAAACAAGAACCGTAGCCGACCCCCCCACCCCGCAGTGATAAACACTGAAACAGCAAATACTGGCTGTAAGGAAGTCATGAAATGCTGAAACTCTGAGATCAAGAGCAACAGTTTTGAGAGCCAATAAATTAGCATTGTGACAAGTGACTATTAACCCAAAAAAATGGCTGCTTATCACAAATACGATTGGACACACTCTGGTCAGATCTGTCACTATCTCAATCCTTTGTGCCCCATGCTGGGTGCCACAAAGAACTGTTGTGGCTTAAACCCAGCCCACATCCCAGAACCACGCAGCAGCTCACTCATTTCCTCCTTCTTCCTACCCCTGCTCCCAGAGGGATGGGGAGGAGAACTGAAAGAATATAACTCCGATGGGTTGACATAAGAACAGTCCAGTAACTAAGGTATAAGACTAACCACTACTGCTACCACCAATAATGATAATGACCAGGGAAATAACAATGAAAGAGAATACAATCGCTCAATACCCACAGACCGATTCCCAGCCCAGTCTAATTGAGCAGTGTGCTAGCCCTTCCAGGAAATAACACGGGGAGAGAATACAATTGCTTACCACCCGCTGACTGATACCCAGCCTGACCCAAGCAGCGATCTGGGCCTTCCAGGTAACTACCACCACTTTATATACTGGGCATGACGTGCTGTGGTATGGAATACCTCTTTGGTTAGTTTGGGTCAGGTGTCCTGACTCTGCTTCCTCCTGGCTTCCCCTCCTCTCTGGCAGAGCATGAGGCTCACAAAGTCCTTGGTCAGAGTAAACATTACTGAGCAACAACTAAACCCACTAGTATTATCAGTGCTGTTCCCCGGCTGAAAGTCAAAACCACAGCACTGCACCAGCTGCTAAGAAGGAGAAAAATGACTGCTACTGCTGAACCCAGGGCATGTGGTCCAATGGAATACTTGAATACAGTCATCTCCAGCATTGATCAGGTTTGTACGACTGTAAGTCTAATTTATTTGCAATTCAATTTCTTCATTTTGTTACACAGAGAATGCTTGCCTGCAGCTGAAAGTTCAAATCATGAATAAGAAACATGGCACTCATTGCACATTTTATTATACTTGCAAAACTTGTCAGTGTTCTTAACAAGGTTATCTATCTCATTTTTGGAAAAAAAATATTTTACAAAAGGTTTCAATAACTCATCTGTTTAACTGGGATCATGCATTGTACTTTTATGGTATACTTCTTTAAACAATGTCTACTAAAAGTTTTTGTACATATGTGTTTTATGATAATGATATTATTTCATGTCTAGGTACTTGTTGACCTTTCTCCTGTTAAGGGAGTAATGCATCCTTCACAGGTATTTGTCACACAAATATGTCAGTTCCTTACTTGATTGCACATTTTGAACAAACACAGAGGACCTCATTTTTAGTGACTGAGAAAATTGTATACATTGCTTGTTCTTATTTGCTATTTGACAAATTATTGCCCCCCCCCCCCCCTTTGCATCTTGCTTACTAGCAACATGGTTGTTGGTGATTTGCCACAACTACATTTAATGTACAATTAATACTAATTACTGGGCTGTTACATAAAAGTTTATGGTCTTGAAGAATATTAATGAATAATATTTTTTATATATCTTCAACTTCAGCTCTTTTCAGAGATGATTGATACTGGGATAAAAGTAAGTTTACTCAGTTAAACAATGGTTCCAGTGTTTCATTTTAAAATGACATTGGTTTGATATTAAGCCTTTCAATTCAAACGTGATTTGACTTCCCTTTCAATCTTCTTTAAAAAAGATCCAACTACTATTCTGTTCTAAAAATAAATATACGATACCCTAGCCCTGTTTCATATCTATTGGCTATGCTTTTTGAAATGAACTATTTTAGAAGTATATTTTAAGAACCAGATCCTATGACACTTGCTCTCAGTAACACCTTATTAAATGTCCCTTATTATTACAGGGGAGTTAAACTACCCCTTGCTGTGAATAAGCATGGCAAAATCTGACCCTTCATTTCTGGTACAAATAAAACCACACTACAGCTTATCATTTCTCCCTGAAGTTAATTTGAGTTTTAGACCATAAGAAGGAGGGAAGAAAAGAAAAAAAGGAAAAAGCACTGGGCTGAAGAGAGCTAATTTCTTTTAGACTTTCTCTCTGCATGAGAGATTTGATAGCAAATACTGTAATATAAAAGTCTGAGTAAATGCAAATGAAGGAGAAACTGGGACATCTGAGTATAAAAGTATATTATGTAGTTCCAAGAGGTCCAGTGGCACCTGTGTTGTGTTTAATCAAGTAGAACAGTAGATATTAGGCCCTGGTAGACTATTTTGCTTAGCATTCTACAAGTTGTATTTAAATCTCAGTGGCCTGAATGCTAATTAATAGAACAAATTAATCTTTTTGACCCAAAGGAAATTTACAAGCATGTTCTTTACAAGGATATTTATCTAGGCTTTCACTAGCTCCATTGCAAACACTGAATAAGAGACATTTACCAGCCCCAAATCAAAAATAGGAGGAACCAGGTTTTAATCAGTGAGGCTTTTTAGATTGTTAGACTAGAGCAAGGTTACCGATCAACCCAGTGTCAAAACAGCCTGACATCTCAGAGGAGATTATTTTCTCAGAAGGAAAAAAAACCTTTCCTCATTGAAGCTTGTAAATTTATACAGTTCTCTACAAGTTTTCATAATTTTTCCAGAGGTTTTCCTAATGTGTTTGGTTAAAGGAAGACAAGGAAAATAAGTTTATAGTGGATGCCAAATGGAAAAGTGATGTGAATGTGAAGAAAAGGAAAATACATTCTGGTTGTTGAGGTGCAAACTCAAAAAGTGAGGGGATAGTGGGAGAGAATGAGAGTTAATGGGAAATATTTCAAAATAAATCCTTTCAGTTGCTATGCGTTGGGTTGGTGGGGCTCCACATCATGGAGTTCTGTAGAGCAGAAAGGAAACAGATTTTCACTGACAGAGGGCTTTGAAAAAATATTTTATCATAGAAAAAAATTTGGAACACTATATTTGAATTAAGATATTTCTTAGAGCATATGAAAAGATTTCCTAAGTAAATGTCCACCTCATAAGTACACTAAGTTGAGATTTGAAGCCCTGCTCTCCGAAGACACAGCCTTGCCTGTTTTGCTTTTGTAAAGTTTCACATGGTAATAAAAAATGTCAGATTTACCTTCAGTTATATTCCTCACTTTTCACAAATACATAACTTTCATGACTACTCATTGCTTCTCAGGAAAGGCTGGTCAGGTTATTTATTGTTTGTCTGATCATTTCAGAAGTAAGAACAGAAGTCCTGAGACTTCTGCCACCAAGCAAAAAACCTGGGGTGAGTGGGTACTTCACTCAGACAGGGACCAGCAAGAGAAATGTGGCATAGCAAACACAAGGCAGGAAATACAGTATAGAGCAAGCGTTGCATTCAGATCTGTTGTTGTACTTTAACATTTTGTTGCCTTTACTGCTGTCAGCTTTTCTAAGCGCAGTTGCAAAGTTTATCCAAGTAACGTCCTGCTTCAGCATTAGAGCTGTGCAATTGGCCAGATTTGGTAAGTGATAAGATCACTTCTTTGACAGATCTTTTTTTCCTTTCATGAGGATCTTTGAGCATGAAAGCTGTGTTAGGCTTAATGGCTGCGAATGATGCTAATAACAAAGGCAGATCCATGCAGTGGTGAATATCTTTTCTCTACCATCTGTGCTCTGATCCAAGTTGACTGGTTTTGTCCTCCCCTAAATATGTAGGATTCTCATCTCTGAAGGGTTATAACATGATAACAAGTTTTAACTTCCTTCCTGCCATTGTTACTTCTGTACAACACAGAACAGCTTTATCTTAGCACTATTTGGCATTCTGCCCTCAATCTTGCATGCAGGCATGTCGCCTAGCTTTCCTTTTTTACTTTGTTTTGGGGATCAGCAAGGAAAAAAGTTTTGTCCTTCAGCTTGTATGTCAAGAGAGACTGTGGAAATTCTCACATACATGATCAAGATATTCTTTTAAATAAAAAATTCTACATTTCTCACTGGAAAAGAAAGAGGTTAGGTAAGGACACTTTACTATAAACACTGAATCTCTGCAACCCAAAGCATGATAGTGTCTATCTTGCTAGGCAATGTTTACAGCTGACCAGGTTTTTAAAAAATCTTGCAGTCTTTTTGGCCTGAATAGGTGTGTGCTGGTGATTGTGAGCATTCATAATTGGCACATGAGAACATTGCCTGCTCTGAGAAGAGATGTAACATAGGAACAGCTGAAGAGTCTTCAAGTGCCCCTCTGACCTTATGAGTGTCTGTCTGAAAATGTCAAGGGTTTTGATATAAATCAGTAAAAATGCAATCAGGAACTCAGCTCAATACAACATCTACAATATGACCCAGTAAGAAAATGAATAAGAACCAATAATCATCTAGTTCTAAGTTTTTCCTACTAAACTACAATCGTATGTAATTTAGTGTTAACAGTTGAGAACTATTCTCTTTCTGGTGTTTACAGGCGAAAGAAAAATGCAAGTGTTTTTTTTAAGACTGGCAGGAAAACCAGTTGGTCTGTATTCTCACCCTCCTGAGAAAACAATATCCAAAGATGGATATCAGTTTATATCATGGGGGGTGGGAGGCTGGGAGTGGAGGAAATCACAGCTGGGATTCACATTGGTCATATCTTCCTAACAACCATGCTAGCTGCACCCTATTCTAAGTTGTATACCCATGTATACACATGAAGTCTCTTCTTTTTTGCCAAAAATGTTATCCTTCTGAGTGTTGCAAAATGCTAACTGTATCTCCTGAAACTTTAAATGGAGTACTGCACCATTAAAACACCACCACTTTCTTCCATTTAGTTTAAGAGACTACAACACACAAAATACTGTGGTTTTTTTTTATTTTGCTTCTTTTGACTGTCTCAATCAAGTAAGATCGCTGATCATATACCACACTATTATTTAACTCCCTAGTTTCCCATGGCAGTTAGGCGTCTGGCTGCAGCTCTAGCAACAAAGTCTGCTCAGGTAA
The DNA here is from genome assembly GCF_034315485.1 of Pezoporus occidentalis. Taxonomy (NCBI): domain Eukaryota; kingdom Metazoa; phylum Chordata; class Aves; order Psittaciformes; family Psittacidae; genus Pezoporus; species Pezoporus occidentalis. Next base: position 209,911 of record NW_026914051.1, on the reverse strand, counting down.
CATAAAAAAAATACACCACTTGGCAGTGATGGCACAAAAGCAGTCATTCATGGTATGGAGCTCGTCAGCCAAGCAAGCGCTTTTACAAGGTATTTTCATCATTATTACTACTGCAATAGTAGTAATATTACTACTCTGTAATAGTAGTAATTACTATATAATTACTCTGCCATAATAGAATGCAGCAAAATAATTAAACTGAGCAGACTGCCAAAGTGCATGCTAATTAACTTTAACTTCCTCCAGTATTAACCTATAAGAGGGACATCATTTGAAATAGTTAGGCATTGGAGAGCTCCAGTTCATCAACTTGTTCATTTCCTACTGCTTTGTCCTCGCTGAACACTTATGACCCTCAGAGACCGGCCTGAACTCTGCTACTAATACTAGGCTTTCACAAGTGTGTGTTCTGGTGCTGCATTTCTGAAAAAAAGCAGGAACCTCACATTAGAGTCATTTGCCCAGGTGTCGTGGATTAAACCCAGTCAGGTAACTTGTTCACTCACTCCCAGTGAGTGGTGCCGAGCTGACAACAATCGAGGTCCGTGTCCATGTCCCCCCCCCCCGCACCGGGGCTCTCCCCTTCCCCACTCCCAGAGGAACGGGGAGGAGGATCGAGAGAGTGCAACTCCTATGGGTTGAGACAAGAACAGTCCAGCAACAAATCACCACCGCTACTATCAACTACAACAATGATAAGGGAAAATAACAAGGGAAGAGAATACGATACCACCGGCCAAGAAAACGAGTTCCACCCGGAAGCCCATGACCTTCCGGGTAGCTCCCAGTTACCCCCCACCCCGGGCATGACGTGCTGTGGTATGGAATACCTCATCGGCTAGCCCGGGTCAGACGCCCCATCCCTGCTTCCTCACGGCTTCCCCTCCTCCCTGGCAGAGCATGAGCCTCACAGAGTTCTTGGTCAGGGTAAACATCACTTAGCAACAACTGAAAACATCGGCTTCACCAACACTGTTCTCAAGCTGGAAGTCAAAACACAGCACTGCACCAGTTAACACAAAGGAAAAACATGACTGCTACTGCTGACCCCAGGACATTATCCACCCCTTATTCCATACCATTCACGTCGTGCCCAGATCCCACATTTTCAATACACCATCGCTCTCCCACAAATATACATCCATATACATACAGACCAAGAGGAAAAAATCATTTTCTTAGTGCATGGACCAATCCCTATAATGCTGCCGAGTCCATTCGGTCCATGATGTTCAAAGTTCATTCTCTGTTGGGATGATGGCTGGAGGGAAGTCAGAGCCAGTCGCTGGTGACCTGGAGACATCTAGTTGATGGGCTATAAAAGCATTACACAGCAGGCAACAGCATACAATTGAGTTCACTGGCTGTTTTCCCCTAAAATCAAATCCCCTTGGGGTATACATCGGACTTCCCCATCTTCCCGCATTACCCACCAAGTATATCCAGGTCCCTGAGCAAAAGCAATCCCACGAGTGGGTTTGCGTTTACCTGAAGCAGGAATAACCCAGACTGTCTTCCCCAGCAAATTCTTCATATGCACCACGGGAACTTTGTCCCCCTCTACAATATGTAAAAGTTCTGACTGGGCTGGGCCAGCCCTGTTGGCAGATCCTCTGGTGTTGACCAACCAGGTGGCCTTTGGTAAGTGTGTATCCCAATGCTTGAATGTTCCCCCACCCATTGCTCTCAGTGTAGTTTTTAACAGCCAATTGTACCGTTCGATTTTCCCAGAGGCTGGTGCATGGTAGGGGATGTGATATACCCACTCAATGCCATGCTCTTTGGCCCAAATATCTATAAGGTTATTCCGGAAATGAGTCCCATTGTCTGACTCAATTCTCTCTGGGGTGCCGTGTCGCCACAAAATCTGTTTCTCAAGGCCCAGGATAGTGTTCCGGGCAGTGGCATGGGGCACAGCGTATGTTTCCAGCCAGCCGGTGGTTGCTTCCACCATGGTAAGCACATGGTGCTTGCCTTGGCGGGTTGGTGGGAATGAGATATAATCAATCTGCCAGGCCTCCCCATATTTATACTTCAACCATCGTCCTCCATACCAAAGGGGCTTTAACCGCTTGGCTTGTTTAATTGCAGCACATGTTTCACACTCATGAATAACCTGGGCAATAGTGTCCATTGTTAAGTCCACCCCTTGATCACGGGCCCATCTATATGTTGCATCTCTGCCCTGATGGCCTGAAGCGTCATGGGCCCACCGGGCCAAAAATAATTCACCTTTATGTTGCCAATCTAAGTCCATCTGAGCCACTTCAATCTTAGCCGCTTTATCCACTTGTTGGTTGTTCTGGTGTTCCTCAGTGGCCCGACTCTTGGGTACATGGGCATCTACTTGACGTACCTTCACCACCAGGTTCTGCACCCTGGCAGCAATATCTTTCCACAGTGCAGCAGCCCAGATGGGTTTACCTCTGCGTTGCCAGTTGGTCTGCTTCCATTGCTTCAACCACCCCCACAGGGCATTTGCCACCATCCATGAGTCAGTATAGAGATAAAGTACTGGCCACTTTTTTCGTTCAGCAATGTCCAGGGCCAGCTGGATGGCTTTCACCTCGGCAAACTGACTCGATTCACCCTCTCCGTCAGCAGTTTCTGCAACTTGTCGTCCAGGACTCCATACAGCTGCCTTCCATCTCCGATGCTTTCCCACAATACGGCAAGAGCCATCAGTAAACAAGGCATACTGCTTTTCACTTTCTGACAGTTTATTATATGGTGGGGCCTCTTCAGCGCGCACCACCTCCTCCTTTGGTGACATTCCAAAATCTTTGCCCTCTGGCCAGTGCATGATGACTTCTAGAATGCCTGGACGACTGAGATTTCCTATTCGAGCTCGTTTTGTCATTAGTGCAGCCCATTTACTCCATGTAGCATCAGCTGCATGAGGTGTAGAGGAGCCGGGGTGCCAGGAGGAGCTGTGCTTCAGTGCCAATCACTTCCGAAGCAGCTCGAACCCCTTCATAGGCTGCCAGTATCTCTTTCTCAGTTGGGGTATAGCTGGCCTCAGATCCTTTATATCCCCGACTCCAAAAGCTTTCTGCCAGAGGCTCCAGGTAGGACCGTTCTCCCCAGCTGCAGTGTACAGTACATTTTTTACATCTGGCCCGGTCCGGACTGGTCCAAGGGCTACTGCATGAACTATCTCGCGTTTAATTTGCTCAAAGGCTTGTTGTTGCTCGGGGCCCCATTTAAAATCATTCTTCTTCCGGGTCACATGATAGAGAGGGCTTACAATCGAACTGTAATTTGGGATGTGCATTCTCCAGAACCCCACGGCACCCAAGAAAGTTTGCGTTTCTTTCTTATTAGTTGGTGGAGGCATTGCTGTTATCTTGTTGATCACATCTGTGGGATCTGTCTACGTCCATCTTGCCATTTTATTCCCAAAAATTGAATCTCCTGTGCAGGTCCCTTGACCTTACTCTGTTTTACGGCAAAACCGGCTTTCAGCAGGAGTTGGATTATTTTCCTCCCTTTCTCAAAGACTTCTTCCGCTGTATCGCCCCACACAATAATGTCATCAATGTATTGCAGGTGTTTTGGAGCTTGCCCCTGTTCCAGTGCAGTCTGGATCGGCCCATGGCAAATGGTAGGGCTGTGTTTCCACCCCTGGGGCAGTCTGTTCCAAGTGAACTGGACACCCCTCCAAGTAAAAGCAAACTGTGGCCTGCACTCTGCTGCCAAAGGAATTGAGAAAAATGCATTGGCAATATCAATCGTGGCATATCACTTGGCTGCCTTTGACTCTAGTTCATACTGAAGTTCTAGCATGTCCGGTACGGCAGCACTCAATGGTGGTGTGACTTCATTCAGGCCACGATAGTCTACTGTTAGTCTCCATTCTCCATTAGACTTTCGCACTGGCCATATGGGGCTATTAAAGGGCGAGCGGGTCCTGCTGATCACCCCCTGACTCTCCAGTCTACGGATCAACTGATGGATGGGCATCAGGGAGTCTCGGTTGGTGCGATATTGCCGCCGGTGCACTGTTGTGGTTGCAATTGGCACTTGTTGTTCTTCAACTTTCAGCAACCCCACAGCAGAGGGATCTTCCGAGAGACCAGGCAAGGTGGACAGCTGCTCAATTTCCTCAGTCTCCAAAGCAGCAATACCAAAAGACCACCGGTACCCTTTTGGGTCTTTGAAGTACCCTCTCTTGAGGCAGTCTATGCCGAGAATGCATGGAGCCTCTGGACCAGTCACAATAGGGTGCTTTTGCCATTCCCTCCCAGTCAGGCTGATTTCAACCTCCAGCACAGTCAACTCTTGGGATCCTCCTGTTACTCCAGAAATATAGATGGGTTCCACCCCTTGACAGCTTGATGGCATCAGGGTACACTGTGCACCGGTATCTACTAGAGCCTTATATTTCTCAGGGACTGATGTGCCAGGCCATCTGATCCACACAGTCCAGTAAATGCGATTGTCCCCTACCTCCACCTGGCTGGAGGCAGGGCCCCTCTAATGGTCGTCACAGCGTTGGACACTTAAGTCGTGGTGAAAGGGATTATTCTTCGTTATCACAGGAGCTGGAGTAAAATCAGCTCTTCCACTCCATCTGGGAAACTGCTCACCAGAGACTGAAGCCGTAGCTCTCATGGGATGATCAGTCTTGGCCCTTGCTCCCCTCTTCAGTTCACTCACCCGTTCCTCCAAAGCTGAAGTAGGTTTTACATCCCACTTTGTCATGTCTTCTCCGTGATCCAGCAGGTAAAACCATAGGGTACCCCGTGGCGAATACCTCCTGTATCTCCTCTCTTGAACAACAGGACACCTTTTGTTAATAGCTGAGACGTGTGTTGGTACACATGAGGAGCTGGATAAATCAGATAGATCGCCCCTCAATTGTTTGAGGTCCTGGAACAGTTTTTCCACAGCTGAGATGATGGAAGGGGTGAGATTGTCTTCGAACTCTCGGAGTTTATGAACCATTTCATCCACTGTTAGTGGTACTATGTCATTCCAGGTTACTGTTGCCAATGAATGGGCATATGATGACGGTGCATTCCGTGTAAGTTTTTGCCACACGGGTCGTGTACATTCAACTTCATCTGGATCTATAGGTGTATCCCCGTTATTCGGCTTGATGTGATAGAGCATCTCTACGATGGCCGATTCACTCAGAGACTGGATGCCTTTGTCTATAGTAGTCCACTTGGCCGAACGACTCGTAACATCGTCCTTGTACGGAAACCTTTCTTTCACACCTGCCAAGAGCCGCCTCCAAAGGCTGAGGGACTTTTTCTCTCTTGCAATTGCTTTGTCAATTCCCCCTTCTCTAGCAAGTGATCCCAGCTGCTTGGCTTCTGTACCTTCTAGTTCGTGACCATCGGCCCCATTGTCCCAGCATCGGAGTAACCAGGTGATGATGTGCTCCCCTGGTTGACGGGTAAAATCTTTTCGCATATTCCGCAGCTCGGTTGAGGTCCGAGGTCGAGAAGTTACCTCTTCTTCTTCTTCTTCGCCATGTGATGATGACTCCTGATCAGATTCTGGACCGGGTGGTGAATTCATTGGTTCTTCATCTCGCTTCACCCTTTTTGCCTCCTTTTTGCTTCTTCTCTTGCGTACAGGGGCAACCGATATTGGTACAAATTGGTCCTCTGGTTTGGCTGCAGTGATTATCACTGTGGTTTGAGTAGCAACTGTACTTGTTGCTGGGGGTGGTGCAGCTGCTGTGCTTGGAGCTGGGGTAACCGCGCTGTCTGTTGCAGTTGAAGTTTGAGCAGCTGCTGTACTTGCCGCTGGGGTAGCTGTGCTGTTCATTGCAGCCAAAGTTTGAGTAGCGACTGTCGCTTTGTCCTCAGATCCGCCGACATTCTTTTCCTTTTGAAGGTGCTGGATAGTGTTGAACAAGGCCCTGTAAGCATAGGCCAAGCCCCAGCACGTTGCCATGATTTGTCCATCTCTGGTATGGCCAGAATGACCACACACCTCATTTAAGTGTTTTACTAATTCTTCTGGATTTTGCAGTTGTTCGGTAGTGAAATTCCAAAGTACTGGAGGGGCCCACTGACCTAGATACTTGCCCATACTATCCCACACACCCTGCCACTCATGGCTGTCCAGCCTCAGGGAAAATCTCTCGGTCCTCCTACATCGTTGTTTGACCCCAGACAAGACCCAAACCTGACTCTGCTTAACTCTTGAACCAGCAGTGGGCAAAACACACTCTGTATGCGTGTTAGCATGGTAATTCCCACCACCATCAGCAAACAAGTCTCAACAGCATTAAAAGGCCATTCAAAAACTTCAAAACTCTCAAATGTAAATGGTCTGGGGGGATGACTAGGAGGGTAAAAGGATGTCTCCTTCACAGGTTGAGCACTTGAGAAGGAGCAAAAAGATGTGTAATTGCTAAGCACCTCCATCATATACCTCCCAAAGTATAAAGGTGGTGACCACACTGGGAACATAAGCCAGATCAGTTTCATGATCAATGATTCCATTGTATTACAAGTCATTACCATAAAGTACAATGGGATAAAAACCTTAGCCCAAGCCCCACACTTGAAAAACACTAATACAGCAAATACCGGATGGACGTAAGATACTATATACTGAAACTGTGAGATCAAGAGGAACAACCTTGAGAGCCAATAAATCAGCATTGTGACGAGTGACTTTCAATCCAGTCAGATCTGTTCTTATCTCAACCCCTCGTGCCCCACGTTGGGCGCCAAAAAGAACTGTTGTGGTTTAAACCCAGTCAGGCAACTTGTTCACTCACTCCCAGTGAGTGGTGCCTGTCCATCCCCCCATCCCCCCCCCCCCCCCCCCGGGCTCTCCCCTTCCCCGCTCCCAGAGGAACGGGGAGGAGGATCGAAAGAGTGCAACTCCTACGGGTTGAGACAAGAACAGTCCAGCAACAAATCACCACCGCTACTATCAACTACAACAATGATAAGAGAAAATAACAAGGGAAGAGAATACGATACCACCGGCCAAGAAAACGAGTTCCACCCGGAAGCCCGTGTCCTTCCGGGTAACTCCCAGTTACCCCTCACCCCGGGCATGACGTGCTGTGGTATGGAATACCTCCCTGGCTAGCCCGGGTCAGGCGCCCCGTCCCTGCTTCCTCACAGCTTCCCCTCCTCCCTGGCAGAGCATGAGCCTCACAGAGTCCTTGGTCAGGGTAAACATCACTTAGCAACAACTGAAAACATCGGCTTCAGCAACACTGTTCTCAGGCTGGAAGTCAAAACACAGCACTGCACCAGTTAACACAAAGGAAAAACATGACTGCTACTGCGGAACCCAGGACACCAGGTGAAAACGAAGGACATTGAGGTTTACAGGGCAACATCAGGATGAAAATCTCATGTAAAGCAACTGAACAGGCAAGATTCCTTTAATCCAGGAAAATAATCTGCACTTGCACATAGGAAGAATGAAAAAAATGGATGTTGATTTAAAAAGAAGCATGATAAGTGACTCATCACACATTGAGCTGTACACTTTTTTAAAATGCTGCTAATTCCTCCACACCTTGTCCTCTAGTACCACAAAGATAATTTTGTTAATAAAGTTTATGATTTTATAAGCTTTATAGCTTTCTATCTTCGCTGTGAGAATGCTGTGATTTAAAACAGATGCGCTATAGCTGTGGTCATTACTCTTCCCAGGAAGAGAGTAGTAACCTTTTTATCCTACCTATTCCTGGGAAAGTTATCTTCCCTTTAAAATTCTTTGGATAGCACTTTTGAACCTCTTGAAAAAGAGGTAAAAAACCCTAACAAACAACAGCCAGTGGGGACAGACCAGTTTGAGGAAAGCAGATATGCCTTAAATGTGCAGACAAAAAAAAAAACCAAAACCAGAAAGCATTAGCCTGCCTGTTGGCACTAACCAGTTCAACATCTCTCACATTAGGTTCCAGTGTAATCATTATTTTTTAAACTGAAAGAGGGGAGATTTATATTAGATACTAAGTAAAACTTCTTCACTCTGAGGGTGGTGAGGCGCCGGCACAGGTTGCTCAGAGAAGCTGTGGCTGCCTCATCCCTGGCAGTGTTCAAGGCCAGACTGGATAGGGCTTGGAGCAACCTGGTCTAGTGGAAGGTATCTGTGCCCGTGGCAGGGGGTTGGAGCTGGATGAGCTTTAAGGTCCTTTCCAACGTGAACTAGTCTGTGATTCTACAATGCCATGATTCTTTTCAAGCAACCACAATTTACTCATTAATTTGTGCATGTGTTGCCTCAAAAAAACTTAGTGGTATCCTACTTGTTATGCATGCTGCATAGCTCTTTCCTGTACCCAAACCACCAATTCAATAGATTACTAGCTTCCCAAATCACTCATATATCTTCTAACATTTGTACAGCCACCTACTCCAAATCAACACTCTGAGCCCAGAAGAAATATGATATATAGCCCCTCAGCTCTGAAGATGGGGAATGACATACTTTTTTACTGTTTTGTTGTTAAATTTTGACAAAGACAGGCTTCTGGATATATCTGTCATGAAGTGTGAAAGAAAACAGCTGAAAGGAAAAATGTTCCCAAGTTTGGAAATGCAATTAGTGTAATTTTTTTAAGCGAATCATGTGTATGGCCACAACCTGAAGCAGTCTTCACACCCATTCCGAATTAATTCCTTTTAGGATGAGCTGGCTCCAAGCCAGGATGTTGCGCCAAGAAAGCATCAGTGGTCTACAGAGCTGACCGTAGAGATGTGGCTTTAATTTATGCAGCAACTGCATCTCTTATAGTTGTTGCACAGCCCCTAGTCTCCTTATTGTTGGCCTTGTTTTCCCCTTCCTGTCAAGTACAAACTATTCTCAAAGAGGACCTCATTCCTGTGTGCTTCATACCCTGATTCCACTTTCAGGGGCCTTTTATTGGGTTTGCATAGCATAGCTTAGGTACTGGGGAGGCTGCAGCAGTGGCTTCTGTGAGAAGCTGCTAGAAGTGTCTCCTATGTCCAACAGAGCCAATGCATCTAGCTCCAAGATGCTGGCCAAGGTGGAGCTCATCACTGATGGTGGCAGCACCCCTGGGAGAACACAGTTCTGGGTGTGGGGTGGGAAACTGCATTATGGAAACGGTTGGCTGAGAGTGAAGTGAGAATATGTGCTAGAAACAGCTCTGCAGACCCCAAGGTCAGTGCAGAAAGAAGGGAAGATTCGCTTCAGGCACTGGAACAGAGATCTTCCTGTTGCCCATAATGCAGACCATGTTGGAGCAGATATCCTCCTGCAGCCCATGGAGGATCCCACAATGGAGCAGGGGGATCCCCAAAGGAATCTGTGACCCTGTGGGAAACCCTTGCTGGAGCAGGCTCCTGGCAAGACCTGTGGCCCTGTGGAGAGAGGAGCCAACGCTGGAGCAAGGGAGGAGTTTGAGCAGTTCTTCCTGGGGAGGAAGTAGCAGCAGAGACATGTAATGAACTGACCACAACCCCCATTCCCGTTCCCCTGCACTGCTGGAGGAAAGGATGTGGAGAATTCAGGAGTGAGGCTGAGCGCAAAAAGAAGGGAGGGTGGAGGAAAGTGCTTTTAAAATTTGGCTGTATTTCTCATTATTCTACTCTGACTTCATTCATAATAAATTAAACTAAATTCCCCAAGTCACAACTGTTTTGACCATGACATTAATTGTTGAATGATCTCCCACTTTCCTTGTCTTGACCCATAAGCCTTTTGTATTATTTTCTCTCCTGTTTCTTGCTGATGAGGGGAGCGATAGAGCAGCTTTGGAGCCTCCAGCCAGGGCCAACCCACCGCAGCCCTACAGGTAAACATAACTGGAGTTAAAAATGAAGAAGTTAAAAAGTAACAAACACTACTGTTTTTGTTCGGTTGATTAGTTGGTTTGGTTTTGTGCTTAGATAAGGAAGGAGAGTGCAAAGGAGTTTTTTTCAGTTTACAGATTTTCTTACACACTAAGAAATCTTACACCATCATAACCTAAGGATAGCATTACTATATTCTTGAAGGTGACATGGTCTAGGGTGAGGCCACCCTGCCCATGGCAGAGGGATTGGAACTAAATGATCCTTTCCAACCCTAGCCATTCTATGATTCTATAAGGTCATGAAAAGACAGTTAAGTCAGTACTTTTGAGCCAAGAAAACCTCTAGAGTCTGAAGCAGACTCTGAAGCAGACCAAGGGTTTGCTAGGACTAGTAGAAAGGCAGGCCCTGAGGCTCTCTGTCAATTTTAAAATCACACCTCATGCAGAATTTCCATTTCAACCCAATTGCACCAAACAGGGAATGTTTACTTGGACTTCCATACAGAACCTCAGAGTCCTCTATATCATGGCCCCATCTCTCAGTCCCACCAAAAACATGCTTTGGGAATTGCCTTCTCACAGTTCCCCAATGGCTCACTCACCGGTACCTCTGGAGAGGAGATGTCTGCAGCTGAGTCCCATAAAGACACTAACTGTACCATCAACAGCACTCTTTAAGTGAGATTTAGGAAATGAGTCTGAGATAAATACTTCTTCTCATCCTGTACTTTGTATTGAGATATCTGCCTTTCTTTTAGAAGTGAAATGAAACCTTTTTAGTCTCATTGGAGCATCATGTTCACTTACCTTCTGGATACTTTTTTTTTTTTCTCCATTAATGTTGCTTTTAAGATTTGCCTATTTTACAGACTTGAATTTTAAAAGTTTTTTTTCATGTTGGACACTGTGGGTGAGTCCTCTTTAAGCTCTTGTACAGTGCATAAGGAGGCACTGATTTTCTGCCTGGTAATATAGGGTAGTAGCTTAATTTGGGTGTTTTGAATTCCCCTCTGCAGGGATTTATCTCCCTACATGTGTAGGGCACTGCCACTGCCCGGCCTCTCCAGGGCCTCCCCATATCCTGCTGATGGCACAGAACCCTCCTTCATGCCAGCCTTGGGCAATCAGTCCCTGCTCCAGGGATACCATGACTATACTAATTCTCCTCCTTCTTCCATATTACTGCAGTTCTCAGATCATTGCAGTATAACTAACTTTTCAGCTCTGAAAGAAAGTTAATCTGTTTATGCCTATAGCCCATTTGAAAAAAAAAGTAAATTGTGTAATTGAGTGAAGCATTGGGCCAAGAGGAAAACTGGTTTTTTGAATAAAAAATAATATTCAATTAATTGGTAAGTTCTAAGTCTGGATTTATGGGAAAAAAAAAAGTCCCTTCAGTCCACTCCATGAGGCTTTTTCCATTAAACTGGAATAAATCATAAAAATAGCAATCAATTCTGAATCCTGCAATCTACTGAGATTTGGTTTCTGCAACTGTTGTCTGACTCTGTGTTGATGAGCAAGTGCTCATTTCATCACTTTCACAGGTCTTCAGAATGACTTCAGTGAACTAAATCAGGAATTTGATTATGCATCAAAACTGTAGCACATCGATAAACAGCTATGTTGCAAAAATGAATGTCAGCTTTGAAACGTGTAGTGCCAAGTTTTGTAACATGTATGGAAAGCTTTCCAGTAGTTGTATTACTTGATCCTGTGTATCTTACATGTCCACTATAAAACACATTCTTGCCTACTCATTCAGCTTGTTCAGCAGCATATGGTAAATTAACTTTTCATGTTTGTTATTCACAGAATGGATCACTCTATTTCACTTCTGAAGTCACTAATTTATCTTATTCCTCTCCCAACTATCATTTTCATGAATTATGTGAAGCATTCTTCCAGACGTATCTGCAAACAAGTTCCTGCATTTTAAAATGTGAACTCATCAGCTAATGAAATAAAAATTAGGTGCTTGTACATGGACACCTGTCTCACAGAACATAAAATCACAGAATGGTTAGGGTTGGGAAGGACCTTAAGATCATCCAGTTCTAACACCCCTGCCATGGGCAGGGACACATTCCAGTAGACCAGGCTGCTCCAAGACTCGCCCAACCTGGGATGGGGCAGCCACAGCCTCTCTGGGCAACCTGTGTGTCGTGGTTTAAACCCAGTCAGGTAATTCGTTCGCTCACTTCCCCCCCTTTTCTTGCCCTCCCCCTGCTCTCGGAGGGACGGAGAGGAGAATCGAAAAGAATGCAACTCCCACGGGTTGAGATAAGAACAGTTTAGTAACTAAGGTATAACACAAATCACTACTGCTACCACCAATGATAATAATGATAAAGGAAATAACAAGGGAAGAGAATACATCATCTCACCACCAGCCGACCGATAACTCGCCCCCCCCAGCCCGACCAAGCTCCGACCGATACCTCCTCCAACCCCGCAGTCTCCCAGCCCTTCCGGCTAACTCCCAGTTACCTCCTGGGCATGACGTGCTGTGGTATGGAACACCTCTTTGGTCAGTTTGGGTCAGGTGTCCTGCCTCTGCTTCCTCCTGGCTCCCCCTCCTCCCTGGCAGAGCATGAGGCTCACAAAGTCCTTGGCCAAACCAAAACATCCTTGTTACCAGCTCTGTTCCCGAGCTGAAAGTCAAAACACTGCACTACACCAGCTACCAAGCAGGAGAAAAATGACTGCTACTGCTGAACCCAGGACATTATCCACCCCTTATTCCATACCATTCACGTCATGCTCAGATCCCACATTTTCAATATACCATCACTCTTATCTCGGTGCACTCTTAACTTAGTGCATGGACCAGTCCCTATAAAGCTGCTGCGTCCATCTGGTCCATGTCAGGCTCCATCTCTTGTAACAGTCTTCCAGAGCAGGAGAGACTGTGTGCAGTGTTCACACTCGTGAATAACCTGGGCAATAGGGTCCATTGCTAAGTCCACCCCTCGATCATGAGTCCATTTCTATGTTGCATCTCTGCTCTGATGGCCTGAAGTGCCATGGGCTCACCAGGCTCAAAATCATTCACTGTCCCCTTCAGCAGTTTCTGCAGCTTGTTGCTGGGGACTCCATACAGCTGCCTTCCATCTCCGACGCTTCCAAAGCACTGGAGGGGCCCAGTGAACTAGATACTTGCCCATACTGTCCCACACACCCTGCCACTCATCACTGTCCAGGCTTGGAGAAAACCTTTTGGTCCCCCTATATCCTTGTCTAACCCCAGACAAGATCCAAACCTGACTCTGCTTAACTTCTGAGATCAGACAAAATGGTTGTGGGTAGAACACAGTCTGTGTGTGTGCCAACATGCTGATCCCCATCACAATCAGCAGGCAGGTCCCAAGGATACCCAAAGGCCATTCAAAACCTTCAGAACTCTCACACGATGCTGCTGTACTTGTCACTGGGGCTGGTGTAGCTGCTGTGCTTGCCGGCTCTCCCACCGCCAGCTTCTCTTTTCCTGAGTCCAGCTCTTCCCCCTCTGCCTTGCTGGGAAATGCTGCGTGGTCTCCTGCATCCTCCTGGGGCTCGGCGGGCGGCTGCCGGGGAATGCTCTCGGCCGTCGCGGGGCTGGGCTCGGCCGCGGGGCTCGGCTCCTCCGCGGGGCTCGGCTCCGCGGGGCTCGGCTCCTCCGCCCCCTTCTCCCGCTGCTCGGCAGTCGCTTCCTTCTGCTCCTCGACCGCCCCGACCTCCTCCACCGGCAGCCGTCCCCTCGCGGCCTCCGGCCCCGCTCCCGCCGCCGCTTGGTCCCCGGGGCCGCTCTCCCGGGCCGGGTCGGCTGCCGCCGGCTCCCGGGGCCGCTCCCCCTCGGCTCCCCGCGGCCTCACGAAGATGGAGAGTAGGGTGAGGGCCAGGACTGTGAAGAGCAGCCGGACGGCCAGGTACAAGTCCACGGCCACGTCCGTCCCGCCCTGCTGCTGGAGCCCGCCCGTATTACAAGCCATTGCCATAAAGTACAGTGAGACAAGAACCTTAGCCCAGGCCCCACACTTGATAAACACTAACACAGCAAATACCGGCTCTACGTAAGTTACAACATTCTGAAGCTGTGAGATCAAGAGAAACAACTCTGAGAGCCAATAAATCGTCATTGTGATGAGTGTCTATTAATCCAGTCAAATCTGTTGTTATCTCAACCCTTCGTGCCCCACGTTGGGTGCCAAAAAGAACTGTCGTGGTTTAAACCCAGTCAGGTAATTCGTTCGCTCACTTCCCCCCCCTTTTCTTGCCCTCCCCCTGCTCTCGGAGGGACAGAGAGGAGAATCGAAAAGAATGCAACTCCCACGGGTTGAGATAAGAACAGTTTAGTAACTAAGGTATAACACAGATCACTACTGCTACCACCAATGATAATAATGATAAAGGAAATAACAAGGGAAGAGAATACATCATCTCACCACCAGCCGACCGATAACTCGCCCCCCCCAGCCCGACCAAGCTCCGACCGATACCTCCTCCAACCCTGCAGTCTCCCAGCCCTTCCGGCTAACTCCCAGTTACCTCCTGGGCATGACGTGCTGTGGTATGGAATACCTCTTTGATCAGTTTGGGTCAGGTGTCCTGTCTCTGCTTCCTCCTGGCTCCCCCTCCTCCCTGGCAGAGCATGAGGCTCACAAAGTCCTTGGCCAAACCAAAACATCCTTGTTATCAGCTCTGTTCCCGAGCTGAAAGTCAAAACACTGCACTGCACCAGCTACCAAGAAGGAGAAAAATGACTGCTACTGCTGAAACCAGGACACTGTGCCAGGGCCTCACCACCCTCACTGGGAAGAACTTCTGCCTAAGAGCTCATCTAAACTTCACCTGTTTAAGTTTAAACCCATTACCCCTTGCCCTATCACTACAGTCCCTGATGAAGAGTCCCTCCCCAGCATCCTTGTAGGCCCATTCAGAGGGGAAAGTTTAGATTGGATATAAGGAAGAAGTTCTTTACTGTAAGGGTGGTGAGGCACTGGAATAGGTTGCCCAGGGAAGCTGTGAATGCTCCATCCCTAGCGGTGCTCAAGACCAGGTTGGACAGAGCGTTGGGTGGCATGGTTTAGCGCGAGGTGTCCCTGCCCATGCCAGGGGGGTTGGAACTAGATAATCTTAAGGTCCTTTCCAACCCTAACTGTTCTATGATTCTTTGATTCTTTTTCCTCACCAGCTCCTTGTCCATCCATGGAGGCCTCCTGGCATTTTTGCCCCCAGAATGTCTTGAGTTTTCTTACTTTATTATAGGAAAGCTTGGTTTGTTATCAGAAGATATATTCTTAAAAAATTATACTTAGATCTTGTACCATGGTTTCTTTTTTCCTTCTATTCTTGAAATAAAGGGGTACTTAAAATACTGTTAATACTTAATTTATTGGCCTTTTTATAATAGATTTTCAAAATAATTTAATTTTCAATAATGTAATATCGTAAAATTGTAATTTATTTCTAGTTAAAAAGCAGGCCTGAAAAAAAACTTAGAGATAAACTTTACAAATATACAGCTAAACCATCAGTAATTCTTCATGTATAAAGCTATTTAAGAACAGAAAGTATGAGAGAATTCCATATTGGTGGAAAATTAAAAGACTGTATTACCAGATCTCAGTTCCACAGGTATTCTCCACACAGCAATAGGCTGTGCAAAGTTAAATTGACCAAAACACATTAAAAAAGGTTCAACACATGTAAAAAAATATCAACAGGAGGCAGTTTCAGAAAAGTCTTATTTTTCACTCAGTCATTTGTAAAAATAAAACTATTATTTATTTATTATTAGACTTTTTGGAATCAATTACTGTTTCTCTTCTGTTCCTCTCTCTTATTACAGCTGTGGTAGGCTTTGGTAGTGAAATATGAAGAAACAGCCATGGTAAGAGTGAAGATGCAATAATTTAAGCTGGTGTTGCTGCTTGCTCTTTTGATGTGAAACTGTAACTTGTACTTCATAGAATCACAGAATCACAGAATGGTTTGAGTTGGAAGGGACCTTAAAGCTTATCCAGTTCCAAACCCCTGCCATGGTCTGCTAGACCAGGATGATTCAATCCCCATCTAACTTGGCCTTGAGCACTTGAACACTGCCAGGGATGGGGCAGTCACAAGTCCTTGGCTTTCTCCCAGGTATGCTAATGCTTCCTCATATTACTCCTTTCTTACTTTTGGTTTCTTCTCCTTTCACAAACAAATGCGAACATGTATAATAATTCAAAATTTCAATATTGACTTCCATAGTTCACTTCTGATCTGCACTGTTTTACAGCTCTTTGGACAATTGTGGTAAAGATAAGAGAAGTACTTGACTAAAAAAAAAAAAAAAAGCTGTTTATTTGTTTTAATTGACCTATTCCATTTGGCTATAACTGTAACGGCATATTATAAGAACACAGTAAAAGCTCTGCAGGCCAAAAGACCTATTTTTGAAGGCAAATACATTTTACAGCATAACAATACTTAAGCATTTCAGTGGATTATAGTCTATTATAGCTGATGTGGTAAAGGGTAATTGTAGTTTTCAAATTAAAAATAGAATCTCATAAACTTCAGCTGAGTTCAAACATATCCTTTGTGAAACTTACATTTTGGCATCTTTTAGATTGTACTGGAATCTTTTTTATGTTATCAAACTAGTCAGGTATTAAACTTATGTCAACAGAACACCATTCTTTGGACTATTCCTTTCCAATTAGGAGAGTCTCTCATCCTTAAGAAATTAATTTCTTATGTGCATTTCTTTCACATTATCAAAACTAGATGCCAAAGCAGGACAATAATATTTAGTAAGAAGTCATGTGAGACTGAGAGAAAAAAAAAAGGAAATACAGCAAGTAGAGCAAGTTTTTCAGCTGTTGAGTACATAAATGTAGCATTTCTGAAGCTGTACTGAGATGAAGTTTTTCTGAGCTGATATATCATAACAAGAATTTATATCAGCAGAAAGTACAACTTCCTTTGACATTTCATGGTCTTTCCTTCTCATTACAAAAGGCTTTCTGGATTTTAAAAAATGTTGTCTATGGGATTTGAGCTTTTCATTTCTTAAAAAAAAAAAAAATAAAAAAAATGCCCTGCCTTGAATTGCTGTCTAAACTACTCTTCTACTGGTTCATTAATTTTACATTACAGTAATTCGAAGAAGTAAAGCTTTATAAGCACCCTTCATAAAGATTGGTTGGTTAGTATAGTTCCCTAGAGGTTAAAATCAAGTGCTGATCAACACAGAGTGTTCTTTAAATTTACCTTATTTCTGTATAGTAAAAGAACCTGGAAAATAAATTCCTCAGTTTATAATGAACCTTAAAAGAAAATTAAAGATATACCACTGGAAAAAGTGAGCTAACATTCACAAAAACATTGTGTAACACCAGTGTTTGGAAAAGAAATTCAAAATATCATTAGTCAGTGGTTTGGATGCAAGGTTATAGTCTATGTGCGTCTCCATTATAAAGTAAATACAAGTCTTTTATTAATGGTTGTGATTTGCTTTAGGAACATAATCTTCAAAAGCCATAACTTCCTCCGTTTTACTGATATATTTCTTACCATTTTGAGAACTGAAGTGTTTCAGGGAGCATGATAGAGTGGAATTGAGGTAGAGTGCACATTGCTTTTGATTCTGAGAATTCAAAATCTAATGGAGATTAGGGCACCAATTTGTGTTGTGGTTCCAAAATTAACCACTGCACCAGTTTGGTAGCCTAATTTTGGAAAAATTAGGAGATGAGTAACTCAGTTGTCCTCTTGGCTAACACAGGGTGTGTATATTACACTACAAAAACATGGAGAAGCTGCTATCCATTGACTCACTGGAATGCACTATATTTTCTTGCAGAACATTTTGACATATAAGACTGTATTCTCCATGTGTGCTCATATTCTGTGTGTACAAAGGTAAAGGTTGTTGTTTATTGTCTTTCATGGGGCAATTGATGGGACTGGATCACCAACCATTTAGAATTTATTGAAAGTTGAGAGCACTTCTTTCTCTTTTCATGAAACGTAGAATGATACCAGGATGCCTTTGAAAATCATGGTAATAATATTTAACATACTTTAATATCTCTTGATAGAAGTTATGATATAAAGTACTTAGAAGTTAAAGTTACACACATATAGGTTGGGAATAAAGTATGGTTTTTATTAAGAAGAACAAGACTAACTAAAGAAGAACTTTCCAAGGTTGAGGTGAGATCTTGTAGTATTTAAAACAAGATTAGATATCTTTGCAACTGAAAAAAAACTTCACAGCTCATTTGTAGAGTCAAAGGATTATTCTTAGAATTGCAGAATTGTTGAAGTTAGAAGGGACATCTGTGGATGTTTAGATGATCTTTCCTAGTAAAATGGTCAGCTAGAGCATGTTTTTCATAACTATTCCAGTCAGGGTTTAGATATCACCAAGAATGGAGTCTCCTCTTGCTCTACAAGCATTATTTTAAAAATCCTTGCAAGAAAAATAATTTTCTTATGTTAAGGTAGAATTTCTTACATTTAAATTTGCACCCAATGCCTTTCATCCCAGATACAATTGACTCCGTCTTCTTTTCACTCACACACAACATTAAGTGTTTAATACATTGACAGATTTGGTTATGAGATAAATCCAGTTACCAAAAACCTCCACTTCAGGCTGCTGAAAATTTAGGTCACTGTTTCTTGGGAATTTTGAGAATAATTCAGTTCCAAATCAAATGGACTGAAATGAAGCAAGAAAGTAATAAAATCCTCTTGCAAATGGAATTCTAGCTTTTTAGCAATGAGTACTCTATTAAAAAATGCAGTTACTGTAATTTGATAAATACAAATCTATGTGTGGGGAACAGCTAGAATTTAGGCAAAGATGATTTACAGCTATGACTTGCTTTTCTGTCTAAGCGTTGCTTCCATCTTCAGTACATAGTAAGTAGTTCAATAATATACAGATATAGTTCAATACATAGATAAAAAAAAAAGAGGCATTCTGTCCTACTGAATTTCAATTGCATTGTACAGAAAGGGTTGATTTATTTTCTTCCCATTGAAAGTAAATGTAAGTTCCTCTGTGGATTAGAAGGAAAATAGGTTCAAAGCCGCAGTAACCTGAAACAAGTTCTACAACCTCTGCAGTTGTGTAACACACCAAGAGAAATCGGCTTCTTTCATGTGCTGTCTTGATTTTGAAATCCTAGAATGTCAATAAAAATAAATTAAAACCCAACTGTTTTATGTTGCAAAGTTTCCTGTGGTAACACACAGTATTTCTAAAGTCTATCAAGTAAACCCATACCTGTGATAGAGTGTCCTGGGTTCAGCAGTAGCAGTCATTTTTCTCCTTCTTGGTAGCTGGTGCAATGCTGTGTTTTGACTTTCAGCTCGGGAACAGAGCTGATAACAAGGATGTTTTGGTTTGGCCAAGGACTTTGTGAGCCTCATGGTCTGCCAGGGAGGAGGGGAAGCCGGGAGGAAGCAGAGACAGGACACCTGACCCAAACTGACCAAAGAGGTATTCCATACCACAGCATGTCATGCCCAGGATGTAACTGGGAGTTAGCCGGAAGGGCTGGGAGACTGCAGGGTTGGAGGAGGTATGGGTCGGTGCTTGGTCAGGCTGGGGGGGGGGCGAGTTATCGGTTGGCTGGTGGTGAGGTGATGTATTCCCTTCCCTTGTTATTTCCTTTATCATTGTTATTATTGGTGGTTTGTGTTATACCTTAGTTACTAAACTGTTCTTATCTCAACCCTGGGGGAGTTGCATTCTTTTCGATTCTCCTCTCCATCCCTTCGGGAGTAGGGGGAGGGCAAGAAGAGGGGGGAGTGAGTGAACAAGGTGTCTGGCTGGGTTTAAACCACGACATACAGCTTCTTTCATATTTTCCAATACAAATTGTTTCTTAGAAGCAGCATACTTTAGATATACACAGTACGGACTGTTATCAAATATTCTGAAAACCGAAAGCGAACACTTGAAGAAACATGGGATGAAACCATTTAAATTTAGACATTTTATAATCAACTAAATGCATTTGAAGCTACAGAAATTAAGAGTTGTTTATTCTTTTAAGGCTGCCATTCTAAGATGCCTGAGAACTTCTAGAGGTAAACATTTATTTTAATTTTCCTTGAAGTATCTGTTCATTTTCAAGAGTTTGGCTCAATAACTGAATTTAAATTGACATGCCAGGAAACAAGGCAGAATCAATTTTCACTATTTTTATTTAAAGTTGTTTAGAAGCCCAAAAGAAATCAGTTGTTGTGTATATGCACTTTAAATGTCAGTAAATGGGAAATGAAAGTAAATGAATTTTTGATGACATCAGAAAAGTCATCATTTATACATCAGTTATATTAGAAAATCACCCAATTAGTCCCACTTTATGTTATAGCCTGTAAGCATTTCTATTAGAAACAGTGATATTTCACATGTCTCAAAAGGTCTCTCTGATCCATGGAATTTTTTTCTTAGACAAATTTTGAAATGTATTCTCCATTAGCAGGGATACAAAAACATAAATGGATGAGTTTTTTTTTCCATATACCTCTAGCTAATACTGAGTTATTTTATTTTTTGCAATGAGCACTTGTTGGCATCTAGCCTATGCACAATGTAATAATATTCATAATTAAAAAAATAAATTAGTGAAATGTGATATTCTGAGTGAAAATGTGGAATGATGGATGTGTAATGCATGTAGATACTACTTAGAGAGAAACTTCATCGAGGTTTATTATGATTTTTTAAATACAATCAGAATGGAATATCTTATTTCTTTTTCCACTATTATGCATGCATTTGTTTCTGTTCCTATGGCTTCCTATATAAAGCTTATTAAAGCAGAGATCATGCTCATTTTCCTGTCTGTTTTATAAGCTACTGGACCTACAAGTAGCTTGTCCCAAAAAAATAAAAGAAGTGACATGTATTTTTTAAAGTACTTTCATGCATGTATGTCCCCCATAACACTCCTTCATAGAGGAGCTTCTTGGGAAGACTAACAGCTATTTTATGATTTTTTGGGGCACAAATAAGAAACCTTAAAGGTTATCTTTTGGGCTAATGAAGAATGTCAGTGGATTATTATGGACTCATAATTCAATGCCCCTTTCTCTGGTGAGGATTTAAGGTCCAGGCTGAGACACTCAGGACAGGTATCAGACACCGAAACTCAATAACAAAAGCCTTCAAATGGAAATATGAAGTAATATGAAGTTCCTGTAATCAACTGTTACCTCTGTGCTAAAAGTCTTGTCTTAGAAGAGTTGCAAAGGTGAAAATACTCAAGGCCAACAAGGAAAGTAGGTGAAAACATTGAACTGTTTTAGGCAGGGCAATTTGACAGAACAGCTGCAGTAGCTTCAGCTATATTTGTGATGTGTTCTCAGTCCAGTTTTTCCTTTTTTAAAAAACAAAATTCACACACACCAGAATATGGAGAGTATCCACTTTCAGTTTTCCAATAAGTAAAATTAATTCTCTGTTAGTATTTACTAATTTCTTGTAATATCAATGTCTATTAGAAGAAAAATGGAAGAACATTTTCATATTTCTTGCATGACCTGAATCCTTTCAAAGCCAATGTTTTCTATTATATTCTTTCTCTTTATATGAGCATAGGCACATTCCTTTTACCTGCATGTGTATCATTGCATTTGTTTGGTTTTAACTAATTTTGTTTGAGTCACATACAGATTCTAAAGTAATAATCTAGAATACCTTTCTGTATTGATTCTGCTTGGATTTATCCAGATGGTAATATTAGCTTTCAGTTGAGATACAGTGTTGTGGTGCACATGGTATTTTGGAAAAGGGCACTGGCTTCCAAACTTACAAGTACTATGCGAATGAAAATACTATTTTGCTATTAGGACAAAGACTGAAGCAAAGCTGTTCTTCTGCAGATAGTAATCAAGGGAAATTAACTAGGCCTGGTTATATGGGAGATCTGTGGATTAAAATCAAAAGGTATATTAAAGCCTGCTTTAACAATCAGTGTGTGTCATGATATGTGGCTTTCTATCTTATTGTATTATGGTAAAACATAATCTTTTTGCTGTACAGTTCTGAAAGATTAAATGGTTAGTTTCTTTTTCACAGTGTGAGGGAAAAAGTCACCTAAAGAAAGAATGAGATTATGCAGTACAAACCAGCAGTGGTAGGTTAGGCTACTTCCTCCTTAACTGGACTGAACAAAATTTATATGTCAGGTGATGGCAGAGATGAAGCCATATACATGAGATATATCCATAAGACATGAGATTTAGATATTTGCCTGTACACAAAGGATCAGATTATCACCTCTCTTCTGTACACTTAAGAGAGATACAGAGAGATGGAAGAATGTTCCAACAGCACAATGGGTCATGCCAACTTTGAAGAGCTACTGCTTTGACAGGGAAAGCATAAGGCAGGTTGATGAATCTTCTCCCTTGCTTGTGCTCCACTGTGTAATTCATTCCTAATATGAGAAGAAAAACCTGAAGCAAGGCCATTCACAACAATACTCCTAGGTTATAACATGACATATATCGTACTGGTTTTCTTCCTCTACTGATGCTCTCTACCCCATAGAAGTCAAGGGAGAATCACTGGTATTTCTGCATGTGCATGTCAGTTCATGTTCTGTGTTATTTTTCTTTACTGTGTTTGTGACTGGAGTGAAGAAAAGTTTTGCTGCATACATGCCAGGTAAAAGGAAAGATGTTCAGGTACTAGCATGGGGTTTTGAAGTCCTACCTTAGCTTCCTGCTCCTATCACAATTCATGATATTGAGCAAACTGAGCAATAATCAGGTTGTTGGTGGAATTCCAGGATAAGTGTTCAGAACTACTGCTTCCACAGTATACAGGGGAGTTTCAAAGCAGATACAACAAAAGAAACCAGACTGCAAAATAGAACTTCTCTATGCAACCTGTAAAAGAATGCTGAGGAGAGGGATTATATAATCTCAAATTCTGGTTGTCTCCAAAGTTTGAATTATTTTTTTGATTTGAGATGGGCAAGCTTGCAACTTTCCTAAAATGTTCTTTTATTTTAGAACTGAGAGGAAGGTCCTACCCTTTTCCCAGGCCCATCAGAAAGATCAGCATCTTTCTACACAGGAGATGAAAAGTTAGAGCAATCCACCACCACCTGGGTTAGATAAATCCTGTTTAATTTTTTCTGTAGAAGGTTCAAACCCCACATCTCTTGCTTCCCCTAGACATTATCCAACACATCAGATGCTACTCCGTGTAAGAGTAATGGGAAATACCAAACATAAAGGATATGATTGTGCCCCACTGTAGCTCATATCACTACGGGAAGCCTGAACAGCCTCTTCTTGGCTGCATAGCACTGAATGTGTTAGAGCTGTTGAAAAGTAGTGATCAGGGAGTGTGACAAGAAAATAAGAGAAGCCTATGTGAAAGTGACTTCTTTCTGAACTCAGATATCTTGAGAATTGCCAATAATGCAGCCTCTCTGAATTACTTATTTCTAAATTTCTTTTCTAATGAATAGAATACTTTCAGAAAGTTCATTTTTTCCACTTCATAACTCCTAATAACTGAAATTCATTTGAAGAGTTTGTGATCCCTTCCTGTAATTTAGCAGCTTTCTGAGGAAAAGGGAAGTTTCTGCAACTTACTTGATAACTTGAGATGAACAACCTAAGGGTTGTAGAGCTCTGTTACCCCCAAACTAAAAATCCCTATGGAACGCAGGTGTTGAAGGGAAACATCATTCAGTTCATCACATCCTGTCTTATTCTGCCAGAGCAGTATCCAGGATTTTAGATAAGTTCATCTGTGTAGGTTCTTGAGGAATACAGGGTCTGCAGCTTTTCTTCCGTCTGATCTTAATCAGGTATCAAACAATAGGCAATCCTACTCATGCGAGAACACATGGCTACTAATGTATAACACTTTCTTTTTCAACCTTAAGGAATTGTTTTTGATGGCACGCAGCTATCAGTCATTCCCTTTTCAGTCCTATTAAAACATGCAAAATATTTACATTTCTTTAGCTTTAAATTGGTAACAGTTGCATAATTAAAAAAAAAGCAAAAATTTATATTTGAAAAAGAAAAGGAACAAAACAAATACTCTATTTACTTACCACTTATTCTGAGAATAAATCCATTTTCAGGTTTTATAGCAAAACAGAGAAGATATGGGTAGAAAAAGTTTTTATTGGCGTGTATATTTTAATAATCTCTATAAGGAGACCAGCAGTAATTATGAGCATTTGTAAAAAAAATAAGCTTCTGTTAGTATCTGAATATGGTAACCATTTAAGACTAACTCTGATGCTAATAAGGATTTCACTGGCTTCACTGAACACCGTATCATCGTTTTTTTTTTTTTTTTTTATATCTCATTGTATAGTAGAATGTCTGCCTAAATCCCAGCTCTTCAGTACTTACATTGTAGCCAATGAATACCTCACACAAAATTGTTAAGCAGAGTCAGGTTTGGGTCTTGTCTGGGGTCAAACGACGATGTAGGAGGACCGAGAGATTTTCCCTGAGGCTGGACAGCCATGAGTGGCAGGGTGTGTGGGATAGTATGGGCAAGTATCTAGGTCAGTGAGCCCCTCCAGTACTTTGGAATTTCACTACCGAACAACTGCAAAATCCAGAAGAATTAGTAAAACACTTAAATGAGGTGTGTGGTCATTCTGGCCATACCAGAGATGGACAAATCATGGCAACGTGCTGGGGCTTGGCCTATGCTTACAGGGCCTTGTTCAACACTATCCAGCACCTTCAAAAGGAAAAGAATGTCGGCGGATCTGAGGACAAAGCGACAGTCGCTACTCAAACTTTGGCTGCAATGAACAGCACAGCTACCCCAGCGGCAAGTACAGCAGCTGCTCAAACTTCAACTGCAACAGACAGCGCGGTTACCCCAGCTCCAAGCACAGTAGCTGCACCACCCCCAGCAACAAGTACAGTTGCTACTCAAACCACAGTGATAATCACTGCAGCCAAACCAGAGGACCAATTTGTACCAATATCGGTTGCCCCTGTACGCAAGAGAAGAAGCAAAAAGGAGGCAAAAAGGGTGAAGCGAGATGAAGAAACAATGAATTCACCACCCGGTCCAGAATCTGATCAGGAGTCATCATCACATGGCGAAGAAGAAGAAGAAGAGGTAACTTCTCGACCTCGGACCTCAACCGAGCTGCGGAATATGCGAAAAGATTTTACCCGTCAACCAGGGGAGCACATCATCAGCTGGTTGCTCCGATGCTGGGACAATGGGGCCGATGGTCACGAACTAGAAGGTACAGAAGCCAAGCAGCTGGGATCACTTGCTAGAGAAGGGGGAATTGACAAAGCAATTGCAAGAGAGAAAAAGTCCCTCAGCCTTTGGAGGCGGCTCTTGGCAGCTGTGAAAGAAAGGTTTCCGTACAAGGACGATGTTACGAGTCGTTTGGCCAAGTGGACTACTATAGACAAAGGCATCCAGTCTCTGAGGGAATCGGGCATCGTCGAGATGATCTATCACATCAAGCCAAATAACGGGGATACACCTATAGATCCAAAGGAAGTTGAATGTACACGCCCCATGTGGCAAAATCTTACACGGAATGCACCGTCATCATATGCCCATTCACTGGCAACAGTAACCTGGAATGACATAGTACCACTAACAGTGGATGAAATGGTTCATAAACTCCGAGAGTTCGAAGACAATCTCACCCCTTCCATCATCTCAGCTGTGGAAAAACTGTCCCAGGACCTCAAACAATTGAGGGACGATCTATCTGATTTATCCAGCTCCTCACGTGTACCAACACACGTCTCAGCTATTAACAAAAGGCGTCCTATTGTTCCAGAGAGGAGATACAGGAGGTATACACCACGGGTTACCCTATGCTTTTACCTGCTGGATCACGGAGAAGACATGACAAAGTGGGATGGAAAACCTACTTCAGCTTTGGAGGAACGGGTGAGTGAACTGAAGAGGGGAGCAAGGGCCAAGACTGATCGTCCCATGAGAGCTACGGCTTCAGTCTCTGGTGAGCAGTTTCCCAGATGGAATGGAAGAGCTGATTTTACTCCAGCTCCTGTGATAACGAAGAATAATCCCTTTCACCACGACTTAAGTGTCCAACGCTGTGACGACCATTAGAGGGGCCCTGCCTCCAGCCAGGTGGAGGTAGGGGACAATCGCATTTACTGGACTGTGTGGATCAGATGGCCTGGCACATCAGTCCCACAGAAGTATAAGGCTCTAGTAGATACCGGTGCACAGTGTACCCGGATGCCATCAAGCTGTCAAGGGGTGGAACCCATCTATGTTTCTGGAGTAACAGGAGGATCCCAAGAGTTGACTGTGCTGGAGGTTGAAATCAGCCTGACTGGGAGGGAATGGCAAAAGCACCCTATTGTGACTGGTCCAGAGGCTCCATGCATCCTCGGCATAGACTACCTCAAGGGAGGATACTTCAAAGACCCAAAAGGGTACCGGTGGTCTTTTGGTATTGCTGCTTTGGAGACTGAGGAAATTGAGCAGCTGTCCACCTTGCCTGGTCTCTCGGAAGATCCCTCTGCTGTGGGGTTGCTGAAAGTTGAAGAACAACAAGTGCCAATTGCAACCACAACAGTGCACCGGCGGCAATATCGCACCAACCGAGACTCCCTGATTCCCATCCATCAGTTGATCCGTAGACTGGAGAGTCAGGGGGTGATCAGCAGGACCCGCTCGCCCTTTAATAGCCCCATATGGCCAGTGCGAAAGTCTAATGGAGAATGGAGACTAACAGTAGACTATCGTGGCCTGAATGAAGTCACACCACCATTGAGTGCTGCCATACCGGACATGCTAGAACTTCAGTATGAACTAGAGTCAAAGGCAGCCAAGTTGTATGCCACGACTGATATTGCCAATGCATTTTTCTCAATTCCTTTGGCAGCAGAGTGCAGGCCACAGTTTGCTTTTACTTGGAGGGGTGTCCAGTTCACTTGGAACAGACTGCCCCAGGGGTGGAAACACAGCCCTACCATTTGCCATGGGCCGATCCAGACTGCACTGGAACAGGGGCAAGCTCCAGAACACCTGCAATACATTGATGACATTATTGTGTGGGGCGATACAGCGGAAGAAGTCTTTGAGAAAGGGAGGAAAATAATCCAACTCCTGCTGAAAGCCGGTTTTGCCATAAAACGGAGTAAGGTCAAGGGACCTGCACAGGAGATTCAATTTTTGGGAATAAAATGGCAAGATGGACGTAGACAGATCCCACAGATGTGATCAACAAGATGACAGCAATGCCTCCACCAACTAATAAGAAAGAAACGCAACCTTTCTTGGGTGCAGTGGGGTTCTGGAGAATGCACATCCCAAATTACAGTTCGATTGTAAGCCCTCTCTATCATGTGACCCGGAAGAAGAATGATTTTAAATGGGGCCCTGAGCAACAACAAGCCTTTGAGCAAATTAAACACGAGATAGTTCATGCAGTAGCCCTTGGACCTGTCCGAACTGGGCCAGATGTAAAAAATGTACTGTACACTGCAGCTGGGGAGATCAGTCCCACCTGGAGCCTCTGGCAGAAAGCTCCAGGCGAGACTCGAGGTCGACCCCTTGGCTTTTGGAGTTGGGAATATAAAGGATCTGAGACCAGCTATACCCCAACTGAGAAAGAGATACTGGCAGCCTATGAAGGGGTTCGAGCTGCTTCGGAAGTGATTGGCACTGAAGCACAGCTCCTCCTGGCACCCCAGCTGCCCGTGCTGGGCTGGATGTTCAAAGGCTGGGTCTCCTCTACACATCATGCAACTGATGCTACATGGAGTAAATGGGCTGCACTAATTACACAACGAGCTCGGATAGGAAATCTCAGTCGTCCAGGCATTCTAGAAGTCATCATGCACTGGCCAGAGGGCAAAGATTTTGGAATGTCACCAAAGGAGGAGGTGGTGCGCGCTGAAGAGGCCCCACCATATAATAAACTGTCAGAAAGTGAAAAGAAGCATGCCTTGTTTACTGATGGCTCTTGCCGTATTGTGGGAAAGCATCGGAGATGGAAGGCAGCTGTATGGAGACCTGGACGACAAGTTGCAGAAACTGCTGACGGAGAGGGTGAATCGAGTCAGTTTGCCGAGGTGAAAGCCATCCAGCTGGCCCTGGACATTGCTGAACGAGGAAAGTGGCCAGTACTTTATCTCTATACTGACTCATGGATGGTTGCAAATGCCCTGTGGGGGTGGTTGAAGCAATGGAAGCAGAGCAACTGGCAACGCAGAGGTAAACCCATCTGGGCTGCTGCACTGTGGAAAGATATTGCTGCCAGGGTGCAGAACCTGGTGGTGAAGGTACGTCATGTAGATGCCCATGTACCCAAGAGTTGGGCCACTGAGGAACACCAGAACAACCAACAAGTGGATAAAGCGGCTAAGATTGAAGTGGCTCAGATGGACTTAGATTGGCAACATAAAGGTGAATTATTTTTGGCCCGGTGGGCCCATGACACTTCAGACCATCAGGGCAGAGATGCAACATATAGATGGGCCCGTGACCGAGGGGTGGACTTAACAATGGACACTATTGGCCAGGTTATTCATGAGTGTGAAACATGTGCTGCAATTAAACAAGCCAAGCGGTTAAAGCCCCTTTGGTATGGAGGACGATGGTTGAAGTATAAATATGGGGAGGCCTGGCAGATTGACTATATCACACTGCCACCAACCCGTCAAGGCAAGCGCCATGTGCTTACCATGGTGGAAGCAACCACCGGTGCAGCGGCCAGGTGAAGGGGAGCAGACACCGATGCGATGTACATTTGCAAAAAGCTCCATTTATTGCTTACAAGGCTGCTATTAATATACTGTTTTGAGCCCCCTTACACGCGATCACGCACTACTCGATTGGCTGCCCCGCTTCGTCCATGAGGTGTCCACGCGCCGCTATTCTTTTTATGATTGGGCCTAAATGCTTGTGTTAGCTTGGCATTATATCTTGCTTTGCGGTTACTGTTATCCTGTTGTTGCATTCCTTACTCGGGGTTATAAGTTCATATTCTCACAGCTTGCTGTAGACTTGTCCGACTGTCCATGCTCGACCCCCAACATCTCCCCCTCTTTTTTCAAATAAGACATTAGTTATTTGTTGTACACGCTGCATGATACATTGCAAGATACAGGGAATAATCATTAAGCATAAAAATATAAATACAAATATCATTAAAACACCCTTGATAATATCTTTGATCCATCCCGTAATTCCCCAGCCACTCAGCCATGTATCCAAACCCCAATCATTAACAGCTAATTTCATAGTTAAGTCATCTAACCTTTTTATCGCTTTATGAATTGATTCTGAGTGATTAGACAGATTCATACAACACATTCCATCAAACTCTTCACATCCATGTCCCTGTTCCAACAACAAAAGGTTCTGCAGTGTTGCATGTCTTACAGAGTCAACATTAAAACAAATCAGGAATTGCCTTCGATGTAGAATTGTCTGCTTAGCAACTCAGCAACCCAGTCTGCTTAGTTGAGCCAAGGCCCCAGCTGAAGCACTTACAGTGATTTGGCATATTATGATTGGATACATATTTTGAAGACCCTTAGTGACTAACATATAATTGGTTACACACAGGTGTGAGAACTCAACCTTGAAAGCTTGCCAACAGTCCACAGTTCTCATTAACTTGGTGAATTCCAGCCTCTTATCTTGCTTGCTTAAGCTTCTTCAGGCCTCTCATGGCCTTGCTGTATCTTTCAGGACTGTTCAAAGTTTATGTACCAATTATGCATTCTCCTGTGAGAACACTGTCTCCACATCTCCCCCCTTTTGTTTTATCCAGTAACAAGTCGCTACTACAGCAAGGCACACACAAATTTACATTAGCAGAGTTAACTATTACAGGGTGCAGCAGCATGTCGAAGATGCTGATGGCAGTGAAGGACTAGCCAAAGAAATTTCTTACCAGTGGAATTCTCCCCCCCTCTTAATTTGTTCCATCACCTGCTTCATAACACTACCATTGTATAAAAATTTTTCTAGCTTTTGCCTTAGCATTTTCTAGCAGCTACTGCAAATTTCCATACTCTAACATCTCTTTTACAAGTGACAAATCTATACAATACAAGGTGCAGTTTCTTATTAGCAACTAGCTAGTAAATACAGGTGGTTTTATACACAAAATCACAACCTCTAATATAGCTACTTTACAAGCACACATATTTAGGATGTTACTCAGTTGTCCCCAAGTGATGTTTTGCAGTTATTTGTTCTTTCTCTTCCTCTATCTCAGTCTGCTTGGGGTATTCACAGTCAGCTCCTGTAGCTGAGGCATCAGGTTTTTCCATTCGTCTGTCCAGCTCATGGCAGGGCTTCACAAACTTTGCACAGTTGTCATGGACCTGTAGGCAGGAGGACACAAATACACCCCCTCCCCCAAGTTATCAGTTCTTCAGAAGTAGACAGGTTAAAGTTAAATGCAACATCATTACTCTCTCTCCCCCCCCCTTTTTTTTTTTTTTTTTTTTTTTTTCCCTGCAAAAACCATCATTACTCCCACTACAGTCCCACGTACAGAACGTGGCACAAGGACCCTGTGGAGACTAACAGCAAACCAGCTCCGAGAAGCATCATTGCAGTGCGAGGTGGCAGGCTCAACCTTAGCAGGCGTCCCCGCAGAGGCTCTGCCTCCCCCACATTGTATGAGGCTTGGGCTTTTATACTGACCAAAATGCACACTCATTCCGGCACAGGTGGCCAGCCTGTGCTGGAAGAAGTTGCCAGCAGTATCTACAGAGGTCTCCAAGGGTTGATAGAAACCTGGACATACTTATATTTACCGACTTCTAGTACATGAGTATCACAGAGAGACTGTATGGGCTCTCCCTGTCAATTGCAAGAAAAAATCATAACATATACAGCTTGAGTATAAGAGAATTTTAACACATACGTGGTCACTGTTTGCCAGGCCTCCTTAACTATTTTGAGATCAAGAGCTTCCCACTCTTTAGCCCCCTGCTGTGTAGTAAACACAGGATATGCAGAAATGCCCACTGCAGAAAATTCCCCAGTAATGATCACATATTTGGTTACCCATTGTTACAACTGAGCGTCTCCAGGGCCAGCAAGTCCGAGCAGACCGACCCGGGAGACGAAGAGTCAGGGTCTGGAAGCAGAGGATATAAATCTGGCTCGGATTCAGGGGATTCGGGGGCTGATCCTGCGCCGAACTCGGGGTCTCCGTTGCTCGCAGCTGTGTCTTTCTTATCAGATGTCTCTCGTTCGGTATGTAGCCATCTGCAGACCTGGCTCCTCCGTGACTGAGTTAAACATTTTTTCACTCTAGGGCGTAGTGGGTTGGAGAGGCTCGCGGCTCCTTTAAATCTCCCGCTCGCGCATGATCCCTATTTTTTTACTGCATGCTTCACAGTGGCGCCGCAATCGATCCGGCGCCGAGGCACCGCCCTCTTTCTTTTGGATTCCTCGACATTTATCATACGTATACCTTCTAATATACTTTCTCTGTCCTTTTCAAAGTCCCTACTTTCGGAACTGGGGTGGTGGGGGAGCAGGGGGTTACACCTCCTCCGCGGCACCTTCTGATGGAGGGGGAGAAAAGGAAGGGGGGGGGGGTGGGAAACCTTGTGCTCCCGCGAGTTGGGCGGGGGGGAGCGAGTTGTAATCTTCCCCCGGTTTCAACCGACCGGGGACGTCTGTTCCTAGTTTCTCCGTTGCTACCGCGGCAGTTTTCTTTTCTGCCTTGTATCTTTTTACACAGTTCATTACTTCCCTCCGTGGTTTACCGAGTTTTTTTGCCTTTTTATAATCATTAAGCACTGAGTCAAATAGTTCATCACCAAACTTTCGCCACTCACTCTCCTCAAATATTGTATTAGGATCTGCAAAAAAAATCTCTTAGCTTTCCCTAGCCACTAGACCTGCTAGCTGCTTTAGAGTCTCAGGCTCAATTCCCCGCTTTTATAAAAAGCACTGTAAAAAGTTCAGGGCTCAGTTCCCCGCTTTTATAAAAAGCACTGTAATAAGTCCAGGGCTACCTCTCGGTCCATTTTCATGGCCAGCCTTTTCCGGATCGTCTTCTTCTGGGTCGTCCTGTAACCTCGGTCTCCGGATCGGCCTCCCGACGCAGCAGTGTCTGGTTCGCCCCAGCGGCGGATTCTTTCGGTTAGTCCAAGCACCCGGGTCCGTCACGCCACCGCAGCAGCATTGCCCGTGCTTCCCGGCCGCTGCCGCCGGCGCCGCTCACTCGCCGTTCCGGGTCCCCGTCGACCGGGACCCTGAAGAACCCCACTCGATTAAATCCGAGCCCTTTAAGTCTGAGTTTTTCATGCTCCCACTCAACGCATCCTGCAATGCAGCTGCAATTTCTGCATCTGCATGCGCCTGGTCGATCATGAGCTTAACGGAGCGATAAGTGCGTGCTAGCTTCTTTGCCCCCTTGTGCCCCGTCTGAACGCTCTCCCATAATTCTTCCCCTATTTTGCGCCATTGATCCTTCGAAAATAACTGTCCTGTAGACTCTAGCAACCCCCTTCGCCTGCACCAAAAAAGAAAGTCCACAAGCTCCTGCCGGGGTATCGAATACCCTGTCTTCTTTGCTACGCTTAACAGTCCCTCTATCGTAGCCTTTTTTATCGCTGATACAGCGGAACCCATCCCGAACCAGACCGCAGTCTGCCTGACTCACCGGTCAGCCGTGGCCACGTAACTCCAGCTTGTTTGCCTGCTTCTCTCGAGCAGCCGGGATCTTCACCTTCTCTCGTCCGCTTCTCCTCTGCTGGTATCACGTCGGGGTCACCAGAATGCAACGGCCAGGTGAAGGGGAGCAGACACCGATGCGATGTACATTTGCAAAAAGCTCCATTTATTGCTTACAAGGCTGCTATTAATATACTGTTTTGAGCCCCCTTACACGCGATCACGCACTACTTGATTGGCTGCCCCGCTTCGTCCATGAGGTGTCCACGCGCCGCTATTCTTTTTATGATTGGGCCTAAATGCTTGTGTTAGCTTGGCATTATATCTTGCTTTGCGGTTACTGTTATCCTGTTGTTGCATTCCTTACTCGGGGTTATAAGTTCATATTCTCACAGCTTGCTGTAGACTTGTCCGACTGTCCATGCTCGACCCCCAACACACCGGGTGGCTGGAGACATACGCTGTGCCCCATGCCACTGCCCGGAACACTATCCTGGGCCTTGAGAAACAGATTTTGTGGCGACACGGCACCCCAGAGAGAATTGAGTCAGACAATGGGACTCATTTCCGGAATAACCCTATAGATATTTGGGCCAAAGAGCATGGCATTGAGTGGGTATATCACATCCCCTACCATGCACCAGCCTCTGGGAAAATCGAACGGTACAATGGGCTGTTAAAAACTACACTGAGAGCAATGGGTGGGGGAACTTTCAAGCATTGGGATACACACTTACCAAAGGCCACCTGGTTGGTCAACACCAGAGGATCTGCCAACAGGGCTGGTCCAGCCCAGTCAGAACTTTTACATATTGTAGAGGGGGACAAAGTTCCCGTGGTGCATATGAAGAATTTGCTGGGGAAGACAGTCTGGGTTATTCCTGCTTCAGGTAAAGGCAAACCCACTCGTGGGATTGCTTTTGCTCAGGGACCTGGATATACTTGGTGGGTAATGTGGGAAGATGGGGAAGTCCGATGTATACCCCAAGGGGATTTGATTTTAGGGGAAAACAGCCAGTGAACTCAATTGTATGCTGTTGCCTGCTGTGTAATGCTTTTATAGCCCATCAACTAGATGTCTCCAGGTCACTAGCGACTGGCCCTGACTTCCCTCCAGCCATCATCCCAACAAGGAATGAACTTTGAAGGTCATGGACTGAATGGACTCGGCAGCATTATAGGGATTGGTCCATGCACTAAGAAAATGAACTTTTCCTCTTTGTCTGTATGTATATGGATGTATATATGTGGGAGAGCGATGGTGTATTGAAAATGTGGGATCTGAGCATGACGTGAATGGTATGGAATAAGGGGTGGATAATGTCCTGGGTTCAGCAGTAGCAGTCATGTTTTTTCCTTTGTAGTAGCTGGTGCAGTGCTGTGTTTTGACTTCCAGCCTGGGGACAGTGTTGGTGAAGCTGATGTTTTCAGTTGTTGCTAAGTGATGTTTACCCTGACCAAGGACTTTGTGAGCCTCATGCTCTGCCAGGGAGGAGGGGAAGCCAGGAGGAAGCAGAGACGGGACACCTGGCCCAGACTAGCCAAAGAGGTATTCCATACCACAGCACGTCATGGCCGGGGTGGGGGGTAACTGGGAGTTACCGGGAAGGACACGGGCTTCCGGGTGGGACTCGTTTTCTTGGCCGGTGGTATCGTATTCTTTTCCCTTGTTATTTTCCCTTATCATTGTTGTAGTTGATTGTAGCAGTGGTGATTTGTGTTGTACATTGGTTGCTGGACTGTTCTTGTCTCAACCCGTAGGAGTTGCACTCTTTCGATCCTCCTCCCCATTCCTCCGGGAGTGGGGAAGGGGAGAGCCCCGGTGCAGGGGGGGGGACAGACCTCGATTGTTGTCAGCTCGGCACCACTCACTGGGAGTGAGTGAACAAGTTACCTGACTGGGTTTAAACCACAACAATGTATTATTAGGAAGCAGTCACCCTTTGACCATTTGAAAGTGCAAGTGGCTTTGAAGATACTTGAAACCATTCTTCTCTATCAGAAATATGCATATAAGTGTGTACATTGCAGCCAAACACATAATGATGCACAGCCACGACCACAAAACCTGAATTTTCCTGTGTGGTTTATTAGCCCAAACATGTTGTTGTTGACCAATTTAGTACTGATAAAGTAGGTAAGATGTGCTGTATGTCTTCATCATTTTTCACTAGGAATTAACAAAACTGTTTTTAAAGCAAAACAATGAATTAAAATAACAAGATTTCAAAACGCTTGGAAATAACTGTTACCTTCCTTTCTAGTTTTTATTTTGATCTACTGAAAATCAGAAATTAACTGCTGCTTTATTAAATCATATTAATTTATTAGATCCTGACATATGCCATATTTAATTAGAATTTGTATATAAAAATTGTCATTCACTTTCTTAGAGATATAGTTAAAAATGTAAGTATCTTTTTATTTGAGTAATGATAATAAATTGTTAAAAATCACCATGACACACATTGATATTGGATCATATAGCTTGAAGAATTTATATGAATTTTATAGGACTTCACTTGGCTTATGTTATAGAACCGTGGTGATCCTTTTTTACATATAATATGGTGTAGATTTTTAGCACTCTCACTTTAGGTGTTAGCCTAAAGGAGAAACTGCTTTTCTGTTTTCCTTTTGTTGTTTTTATTACCCATATACTTCTATATTGTTGAAGTCTCATTCTCAGTTATGAGCTAGAATTGGCCACAAGTTAATTTTCTTTTGCATATTAAAAGTAATTTCCTTGTATTTATTCTTAATTTTTACCTCTCTATTTCATACTGTTTTTCTGTTTCCACTGAATGACCTAGACGTATTTCATAACTGAACCACGGAGAGATACTACTGTGTTTTTTAAGCTTCATTTATACTGGAGCTTATTGATGCATATTAGTAATTCACATTACCCCTTGCAGGACTTGACTTATTTTCATGCAACTGTTGACAAAAAATTCTCCAGTCAGGCTATCCCATTCCATATTGGCGTATACAGGTCCCTTGCTTATAGCCCCCCACTCAATACTAAACTGAAACATTCTCCTGTCCTCTGTGAAGTATGAATTTCTTATTTAGTCAATAACTTCTGGCATTCATTGTTCCTATTTCTTTTTTTTTTATGAGCTGTGGCACCCATTTTAGCATAAATTTTAAGATATATAAATTAATATCATTAGCAATGTCAGCAAGAGAATGAAAAATTTGGTGTATTATGTCTCCCTTAGATTTTAGTAAGGGTTTGTCACTATCGTTAAAAAGCAAACAGGGCATGCAGATGCAGCCAGCTGTTAAGTCCATTTGCTGCAGAACATCTTTCTACTTATTTTTGTTCTTCCCCATATAACACTTCTCTCTGCTGACCTGTAGCTTAAATGAAGAAAGTTCCAGGGGTTAGGTGTTCATTTTTTGCACAGAGAGGGACTTACTAGAGATTCTTAAAAAATGAGCCTATCTAGTTTCCATTATGTAACTTTAGAACACTGAGTCAGAAAATAAAATTTCTTTACATATTAACTAAAGTGAGGAAAAAATATATGTTAGCTGGTACCTCTGGGGCTTTTTTGGTTTTTGTGGTTTTCTTTTTTTTTTTTTTGAGGGGTGGAAAATAACTTGGGAAAAGTGCTATTAAAAAATGTGGAATATTAGAAATTTTAGAGCTACTTCACAGAATTCTGGAGAAACTCATGCCTCATAAATTCTAGGAAAATATTCCATGGAGCTTGTCCTTAATTATAAGGACATAGGTAACTTAAATAAGATGGTTTACTTCTTATCTAAATCTAGAGAATCTATAAATCTAAATAATTGCAGTAAAGTCATAAAAAACCAAACGAAAAATTCCTGGGTTGCCTTATCAACCCAGGAAAGATATCACCAACCCAAAAAGAAGCATTTGTTTCATTTTCAAGACTTCAAAAACTTCTGAAATCTTTCAGAAATAAAATGTATGCCTGTATTTTAATTCAAATTTTTAAAAATAATCAGAATTATTTACTTAGAAAACACATTTGTATTAGTATGGACTGAAATCCTTTCTGTCAGCTCAATCTATCTGCACATTGGACTTTTGTGAACATATTGTGGTGAAGAGATTGGAGATAGTATGCATTTTTCTGGACAACTTCTACTAGACCAGGTTGCTCCAAGCCCCATCCAGACTGTCCTTGAAGACCTGTGCCAGTAGTGCCTCAACACACTCCCAGGGAAGAAATTCTTCTGGAAATCTCATCTCAATCTCCCCTCTGTCAGGTTAAAGTCATTCCCCCTTGTCCTATCCCTACAGGTCCTTGTCCAAAGCCCCTCTCCAGTTTTCCTGTAGCCTCTTTAGGCACTGGGAGCTACTCTAAGGCTCCCTGGAGCCTTCTCTTCTCCAGGCTGAACCAGCCCAGCTCTCTCAGCCTGTCTTCAGAGCAGAGCTGCTCCAGCCCTCACAGCATCTCCATGGCCTCCTCTGGACTTTCTCCAACAGCTCCACGTCCCTCTTGTGTTGTTGCCCCAGAGTTGGATGCAGGACTGATGGGGGGTCTCCCTAGAGTGCAGTAGAGGGGCAGAATCCCCTTTCTCAGCCTGCTGTTCACACTCTGAGAATGCAGCCCAGCACACAGTGGGGCCCTGGCTCAAACGCAAATGGCTGGGTCATGAGGGGCTTTTTTTTAACCAACATCCCCAAGACCTTCTCAGGAAGATACATACCATTGCAATGAGGAAAATAAATTACACTGAGAATCATCTAAGGCAGAAACAGCCCCTATGTGTCAAGGACAGGACCAGCTGGCCTCTCAGGTTTAAACAGGTCAGTGTGAGATGCACCTCAGCTCCCTTGCTGAGACATGAGGAGGACACAGACCTGAAGACAGAGCTGGATTGATGTTGCCCTGGGAGCTGTCCGGTCCACCACATCAAGACAGCAAGAGATGTACATCGCAAGGTGATGGCTCTCAACAATCCTCTTTCACTAATCATCCCTTGACCCTAGGCAGAGCCAATAAAGAGAAACATGACATTGATGAGAGCGGGGGGGGGGATTTAAGAAAGAGACTGTCCTGGGGTCAGCAGTAGCAGTCATTTTTCTCCTTCTTGGTAGCTGGTGCAGTGCAGTGTTTTGACTTTCAGCTCAGGAACAGAGCTGATAACAATGATGTTTTGGTTTGGCCAAGGACTTTGTGAGCCTCATGGTCTGCCAGGGAGGAGGGGAAGCCAGGAGGAAGCAGAGACAGGACACCTGACCCAAGCTAGCCAAAGAGGTATTCCATACCACAGCACGTCATGCCCAGGATGTAACGGAGAGTTAGCCGGAAGGGCTGGGGGACTGCAGGGTTGGAGGAGGTATGGGTCGGTGCTTGGTCAGGCTGGGGGGGGCAAGTTATCGGTTGGCTGGTGGTGAGATGTTGTATTCCCTTCCCTTGTTATTTCCTTTATCATTGTTGTTATTGGTGGTAGCAGCAGTGATTTGTGTTATACCTTAGTTACTAAACTGTTCTTATCCCAACCTCGTGTGAGTCGCATTCTTTTTGATTCTCCTCTCCGTCCCTCCGGGAGTAGGGGGAGGGAAA
The DNA here is from genome assembly GCF_034315485.1 of Pezoporus occidentalis. NCBI lineage: Eukaryota > Metazoa > Chordata > Aves > Psittaciformes > Psittacidae > Pezoporus > Pezoporus occidentalis. The sequence continues at coordinate 171,960 of NW_026914051.1, read as the reverse complement.
GAAGAGGGGGAGTGAGTGAACGAGTTACCTGACTGGGTTTAAACCACGACAGAGACTTAAAGGTCTAATCAACCTAATCGAGTGTGTGAAACCAGAGAAACAAGTGGGATATTTGTATGAGGCTGGAAAACTACATTAAAAACATTTTTGCTGCTGTAGAAGGTATGAGAAAAGATAATAACAGAGTATTAAATTATCCATTAGGTTTGAAATATGAGTAAAAGTTAAGATGATATGCAATATGCATGAATAAGTTAAATAAATGTAATAGAAACATTAACATTTTGGTTCAAAACTCTTTGAGGGAGAAATGTAAGAGTTTCTACTGGGGTTGTATGAGTCTGCTTCTAATTCTGAAGTTCTGATCAAATTATTTCAATAATATCAGGTAATAAATATTGAAGGAAATTATGCCATTATGAGAAATTGAAATTTCCAAGATATTTATAAACCACTTGGGTAATTACTTGTTGAAATACAAGTGAATAAAAGAACTGTTAGTACAAGAATTGTGAATTAGGGAAGAAATTAAGGTAGGGTTGGTAACTGAGTATGCTGAAAAGAGAGCACATTTGAAGGACATCATAATAAATTTCACATGGATTCTAACTACTGGATGTCATTTACCTTTTCTGTTTAGACTTTGGCTGGAGTTTTTATAGCAAAACTGTGTAGTGTCATGAAATTGGGAAGAACTGTTAGTACAGGAAGAATTACAAAATTATACAGGGAAGAAATGAATGCTTTTGTCAAGGCAGAAATAAAATGGGGTGACATTTAGTAATAGACTTTAAAATGCTCATATAGTTCTTGTACTTAGAGGATAATAAAGCATTTTTTCCTATGGAATGAAGGATTATTAGGAACAAAATAAAACCTGAGAACTCTATCTGACCCCAATGTGCAAAATCCGCAAATGTGATCCTACATTTCAAGTTCCCTCATATAGACAACAGAGTTAAAACCTCCTAACTATATATAGAGTTGCATCTCGATAAATCGAGGAATAATATATGTGAGCTGGTTAGCTGCTGCACTGTGAGATCAGGCACAGTGATTCAGGCAGGTGTTCTGGAACAACAGCTCGTTCTTCCAGTGTTTTATTAGTCCAAACCTCCTTTGAGATCTCTGTGCCAAGTCATTGCAGGGGGCAATGGTGGCTTCAGGTTTATTTTGCTCAACGACAGTGACCATCATTGTTTGGTGACACTGCCTGGAAGAACCTTTAAACCTTAACCATGTGACTAAGTTGTTCACGACCACAACTGCCTGAATTATTTACTTTGGAGAATTTAGTCATATGAAATACAGTATATTTATCTTCCAGCTATTGTCAATATTTTGCTGCATTCTGAGTATATTTTTCAGAGAATATGATGTTTGCGAAGCATCTTCTCTTTTTAAATGACAGACAGTAGGATGTCTGTGAAAAGACTAGGTTAGAGCTTAAGAACAGTTTTGCTGGACAAAGTATCTAGAAGCACAAATAATCATCTCAAGGGATCTCAGAAAGAAAACAAACAACAAAACTCCAGATTTTTTTCAGGAGACAAATACTGCTTACTTAGGAGCAGGTTTTCTGCACTAAATGTGTCATTTCTACTATTACATTAGCTAGAGATAGATATCTGGCTCACCCACAAGGAATGTAATACAGTGAGGTATTTTCAACTGCTAATGAGTCAGCAGCTGAAAAAGTAGTAAGAAAAAAAAACAAATATATTTTTATGCTGTCAAAGGATGTATTCTCTGGAAACTTCTCCAATGTAAGTCCTTCCCACAGGCTGCAGTTCTTCGTGACTTGCTCCAATGTGGGTCTTTTCCCTCAGATATATTCCTTAAGGAAAAGACAGTGTGGGTCTCCTGCCAGGTCACAAGTCCAGCAGCAAACCCGCTCGAGTGTTGATTCCTCTCTCCATGCAGCCACAGTTCCTGCCAGCAGCCTGCTCCATTCCTGGCTTCCCACAGGGTCACAGACATCCCACAGGGTCACAGACATCCCCTTTCTCTAGCATGGGGTCCTCCCCAGGATGTAGGTGGATCTCTGCTCCACTGTGGACCATCATGGACTGCAGAGGCACATCCTGTCTGCACCGTGGGCTGCAGGGAAACCTCTGCTCTGGCACTTGGAGCAGCTCGTCCCTCATGCACTGCTCTGAGGGTCTGCAGGGCTGTTTCTCATATATCCTCTCACTCTTCTCTCCTGCAATTGCTCTTGTGCAGGTTTTTTTCCTCTTCTGACATGTGTTATCCCAGAGGTGCTGCCACCACCACTGAACAGCTTAGCCTTACCTAGTGGCAGGTCTGTCTTGGAGCTGGCTGCATTAGTTCTGTCAGACATAGGGAAAGCTTCTAGAAACTTCTCACAGAAGCTGCTCCTGCAGTATCCCCCTACCAAAACCTTGCCATGCAAACCCAATAGAATTTCATACACACTGCCATGAAAATCTTTATGTAGGAAGTGCACAGATTGCCTCTGCAGCTCTCCCAGTATCTTCTCTGCTCTGTGTTTGTTCATAAAAGTCACTGCAAAACTTCAAGAGACTCAGAGCATCACTAGGTTTAATGTGTCAACTGACTCACTTCTTGCTTGGGTGTGAATTTAGATTAGACTCTGGATCCTCAGGTGAGTCACAAAAAAAAACGATGTGGTCCATCTGGCTCCTTGAATTATTAATAAATAGACTCTTTATGATAATACAGTTTTTAGTTTTAAAATCTCACATTCAAAGTTTTCATCGCATTTAACAGCAAATGCACCAACTTCAATTGATGCATAATATGTTTAAAGCAAGTTGGTAGATAAACTGCTCTCATTTTATAACTATATAGTTAAAAATATAATTGGAAAAGATAGCCTTACCTTGCAAAGCATTTCTGAGCACATTACTTTTAGGTGATTGAAATCAAATGGTACATCTCTGGCGTATAATTAAAATATTCTTGGTAATGTTATCATACAGACTGTTCTTTTCAACCATTATCATAAATTATAGTACCATAAAGCAAGGATTAAAATGTGCACTGTAGCATTCCAGTTATTCTCTATTAAAGTTCTAAAGTGTTAAAATTCTAAATTTACTTATATAATAAATTGCATGGAGAAAACACAGGTGAGGCGTGTAGGTATAGCTACAAAGAATAAGTTTGGTTTAGTTAACTAAGTTGTAATTTAGTCTCCTTAAGATCTGTTTCTGCAGGGAAAACCACAGACCTATGTCAGATATTAGTAGATATTTGCAAAAATATTTTTTATGTCTGTCTGTCTGTCTGTCTGAGGAATTACAGATCTGAAGTCATGGTGAGCTGAAAATATCTGTTGTACAAACCCAACGGGGCCTAAATGTCCATAGGTGCTTCCCTCCTCAACTTGCTCGAAATTTCAGTATTTCAGGGCTAGAAATTGGTATTTAAGGTAGTCTTGAATGCCACATGATGAGAGGTTGACAGTGGTCTGAACCCCAAGATCTTCTGGCTTGATTGGTAAGTTATGTTGGCTTAAGGCAGATGTGACAACCAACCTCAGGCATCTGAACTTCAGTCAGGTCCAGACGTTGGTGGACACAGGCATACACGTCAGTTCAAACATGCCCCGGATGCCCGCTATATCCTGGACCATACCTGAAAGTCTAAATAGTAGAAAGTCACATACAGTAAATAAGTAAAGTAAAAAAAAAAAAAAATCTAAGGAATTTTATTGTCAAAACCATTCAGGTTTATGAAGGTGTAACTATAAATTCAGACATTTCACATTTTGCACTTACTGTGAATATCTGTTGTATAATGCTTAGGAAAACAAGGTCCAAACTCATCTGAGACATATAGGCTATAGAAAAGTTTCTGGGCTTGGGAACCCCTAATTCTTGGTTTAGTAAACAGTCCTGTACGTTCCATACTGAAATAAACCCTAGACATGCACTGGCACTTCATACCTTTGTGAATATGGGAAAAAAACAAACACCAGGGTAAGCTGATGGGCAGGCTGGAGAAGAGCTGTGTTAAGCTCTGGCCCTAGTGCCAGTGGAAATGTCTCAGGAATCAAGAGTATGAGCCATACTACAAAGTGCTCCTACATTTCTGCACAGATACAGGCTTCAGCAATGCAGCCTATTAATAACAGTAATGAACAAATGTCCTGGTTTCTTACCACAGGTTGGAAAGAGAGGGGAGTGAGTGAGTGGCTGTGGGGTACTTGGTTGCTGGCTGGGTTTAAACCATGACAACACAGCACATCCAATGGAATAGCAGATGTATCTCCTTGATCAAGCAGTGGGAGCAAGCAAGGCAGAGAAAATGCAAAGTATTTATATATTCATTTTATAGTTATATATACCAGTTAGCAATAAATACATTGATTTAAATTTATCTGTATGGATGTGTGTTTCTGTAGAGATATATACACGCTCACATGCATACAGCCTTAGTAATGCTTATCACCATAGTTGGAGCCTTTCATACATATTAATGGGTTTAGCCACAAAATACCCTCAGGAAGAAGAGAATTATTATTATCATATAAAAAGAAGAAATGTAATACATTGCAGCATGAAGTGAAGAGTAGGAAAAAGTAATGCTACAAAAAAACCTGGTAGAGATAACCAAAAAGATTTCACAGAAGGGTTAAGATTAAAATCAGAAATCTTTAAAGTGCAGTAATTGAACATTACAAAACAGTAGATCTGTGAAGAAAATAGGAAGGGCAATCTTTAACAGTTTAGGGAGTTATTGCAGTAGTTAAGATTCTGTGCACTGCTATATGTATCTCAGGATTGTCTAGTCTATATAACTCTCAGTATATTCTCTTACGAGCACATTATAAGTTTTGTTAGTAGGAAACACACAAGTAAGTATTTGTCATAATATTAAGCTTGTATATTGATTCTTTCCCAGTACAAAGATGCTTTAAATCTGGCAACTGGTAGGTTTCTATCCAGATGTTTCCGTTTTGCACAATGCTTCAGACACTCTTACACCCTTCCAAAACCTGCCCAATAAATCCAAATCCTTAGAAAATTAGGTTAGTTTAAAATATAAATAAAAATCCCCAAACATTACTTATGAACTTGAGAGATTTTAAAAGTATCTCAAAATACCTTAAATGTTTCACAAATTTTTCTAGGTGTGAGCACTTCTTTGAGTATTTTATGTAGACATTTCTGTTGAACTTGACTTTTGTATGTGGCATTTCTAATCCCTGCAGCCCTTTGATAATATGATTCAAGATAATTCTGATTATACAATCTTCAGCCCAGTGGTGTGTCTTCAAGAACTCATTCAAAAGAACTTTTCATGTTAGTTCTTCAACTTTCAGTTACCATCTAGTCATCTAGGGTGCTAAGTAAACTTGTAGGTTTAAACCTATATCCATACACCTTAAAAGTTCGTGGAGATATACTTGCAGAAGTATTTTTTTCGTACTTCTTCATACTTTTTCATGCATATTCAGCGCACATATTTCTAAAAAAGCAAGAAACTCCACAGAGATTATTTTTGTGATATTACAGTTGTAATATCAACAATATAGTTGTCTGTTCTCTTCCCAGTAGAAAGTGGATTTTCAGTTTGCTTATTGTGACATGGTTAAAATGTGCAGTAAAATCAGCCCTAAATTTGTTTTCATAGAAATTAACAACGTAAACATGAACTCAGTTCAATCTGAACCTGTTACATATTATGCCTTTTTCTCTTTTCTTCTTCGTGCAACTTCACTGTTCCCTATGTTTTTGTAAATACCCTGAAAATTGCATATTTAAAAGATGCCAGATATAATGCCTTCCAGTTTCCACATTAGCCAGAGCAGTGGACATACCCCAGTGAGTTTTTTGCTTCTGCAGAGGTTTCCTACTTTGAGCTAGTGGATACCCAGATCCCCACCATGAAAGCTGTGGAGGTTAATGTGTGCATCTACAGTTGGGAAATGTCTTGGTGTTCTATGTTCAGCCACATTGAGGCCAAGTGATGAAGTGACACACTCTCAGGTGTGGGTAAAACTGACAAAATCAATACACAAAAGCTGTTGCAACATTTAATAATTTTGTGAAGCAGTGCTTTTATGTCTCTGCAGACAAGCAAAACATACCCCACATGCTTATACATACCTTCTGATAGGTAATCATGGTGATTTCTAATTGCATCACTTGAAAATGCACATCTATGTATATTTCCTGTGTAATTTTAGATATGTCTATTTATTAATTTGTCATACACCTTACGTTATCATACTCAATCAGATTTGGAAATTCAGTCTAGAAAAAACCCTCTGTGGAAAGGCTGGAGAGGGCCTATAGAGGGGCCACAAAAATGACTGAAGGGCTGTGAAGCCTGCTGTATGAGGAAAGCCTGAGGGAGCTTTCGTTGTCCAGCCTCAAGAAAAGAAGTCCCCATATTGCCACTGGCAGGAAGGTCATACAGCCATCAGCTCAGAGGGTGTTCGCTGGAACTGAGAGCCAATGTCAGCCCTTCTGGTGGACACAGATATTGACTGTCTCTTACCTCCAGCTGTAATTCAAACACACATCTGTGCCCAGTTCCATCCAATTTCTCATTTACAACAGTATTTCTCAGGACTCCTTGTGTCATTCTGGGAGCTGATGCACTAGGTGGCATTGGAAAGATTTCTCAACAAACCAGTGTAACTACTTAGATCTAACTTGCTGTTTAAGATACTAGTATGAACTGTGCATAGTAGCATTCATGATCATAAAATAACAATTTTGAAGAAGCTGTTAGATATGAAAAGTAATTCATAAACTATTTTGGATCTACTTAATCTACATCTATTTAACACTATGAAGTATACACTGCATTTCAACCTTATAGGTTGTCCTTAAAATCCTCATTTCAAACATATGCTGTCTGGAATTGTTAACTGCGGATTTGCTACTGTGTGTGATACAGTTTGTATCCCAGGACTAGATGATTTTAACAGTTTAACGTAGAGATGCATGGTAAATAGTGAATAGTGTATGTAAAGTATAAGCTGTTGGACAGATAATAATTCATGACATAATTCATTAGGCCTGAAGGATTTGTGAATATTTTCATAAACAGCCCAAGGCAGACTAAAAGTACAACTACAAAGCAAGCTGTACTTCATATATTTCCAGAATATTAGAAAATATTCTGTCAACTCTTTCACTCCTGCCACCCTTTAACTCTCAGTGCATGCTCTGTGTGAAGAGCATATGAAGTCCTCCCTACCTTGATGGCACCTTGTTAAATAGGACAAAGCTATTTGTAGGGATTTTGAGGGGGAGAAGGACAACACAGCATATTGCTAAGAGTCTGTAGCCTGCAATGGTCCCTTCTAATGGAAACTCAAGGGAAAGGTAAGGGTCTGTATATTTATAAAGACTGTATGAATGTCATACATGTAGGGTGTCAGGTGTTATTGACCTCCGTCATAACCTAGCGCAGAGTACCATGTGGTGGCATTTCCATCTCTTTTCCGTCCTTTTGTGGGAAATATATTGTCAGCACGTAGAGGTTCTATCCTGAGTGAAAGACTGTTCATGCATCTTTTCTGTAAAATGGTTTTGCACCTTAACAACCACAATTACTGGAAAAAAGTCTTATATTTAAAATTACAATCATAACTAGCATGTCAATGACATAACTGATTTTATATCCTCTTTATATGGGAGTGAAGTAGTAAAATCGCTGCATTTTTTCATATTTGACTGATGATACATTTATTAGATATCTCAGCTTTAGCAGTAACATGGTTTTAAAGATACTAATACTTCATGATTTTGGTTTTCTACCTGGGGCTTCAAAATAGATGAAGCTATTTCATTCCCGGTGTCACACATGAAAGCTTTGATTTATCCACAAAACTTTAGAATGTTGAATTCTTCTAGAGAATAATTTTCAGCTATTAACTGACATTCAGTTTTTAAATAATAATATGCTAATATGCTGCTTGAAGTTACTACATTTATGTAAGAATATTACTACTTTTAGGAAGTTGTAGGAAAAAAAAGTATGCATATAAGCAACTAATTTTTCTAGGAGTATAAAATTGTCACAAAATAGCCACTGCTTTAGCCAGTAATAGTAAGTGCCATTATAGTATAGACTGTGCAGTTATTCTGGATGACATATTTAAGGTATCTGAGTCAGAGAGGTAAACTAACATAGGGAAAACACAGAACTTTACAAAATTAAATGGTGAGATTAAACTTTTCAAAATCTAAACATGTGAAAGTGAAATATTTGCTAAAATCTTTGAAGAATTTATATTATGTTTGTGATCTGGAAAAACAGATATACCAAAAGGTGGAGGCCAAAGTTCTCTCCTTCTCTATTGGTTTAGACATAACCTCATGGGGAAAAAATATTATTAACATATATTTAAATATCTTTCATTGGGCTACGTATACTATGAAACATTTGTCAAACAGCTGAGGCTTACAGCTGATGAGACATAATGATGCTGGTCAAGTTATCAATTAGTTGTTATTCTAAAAAAATTTATTTTCAGTTTGATATGACTTAGTCACACATCTATCACTGACAGGTATCTGCTGAGTTGGACACTTCAAATATACTTGACGTTTAGCTTGTTAGCAAGCTTAGCTTGCTAAAAGTTCTCTAAGCAATTCTCTAAGCAATGATAGACAAACTGTTTGACCTCTTTAGTTGAAAGGGACAAGACAGGAATAGCAGGTTGTTGTTCAGGAGTGCACAGTTCAATTCAAGAGAGTCCATCTCATGCTGAGCCAAGCCCTCTGCACAGTTTAAGACAATATCTCATTTGCTGCTATATAAATCATCTTTGGAGGGTTGGTACACCAGCCAAAACCCTTCTGAGTGTGAACTCTCCCTCTCCAAGCTTCTGAAATCCAGTCTCAGCAGCAGAAGTTGAAAAATGTGGGAATCTGGGAGCCATTAAATCAGTTCTGCTGCAAAATAATTAGCTTTAAGTAGTCTTATCCTGAGACTTTGTTCCACCAGTCAGGTGTAACAAATCTGTAATAACAGAGTCAATAGGGACAGAACTCCACTGAATTTAAGCGTTTTGCTAACTTAAACCTGATAAAGATCTGCTGTAATAATTGCAGGTGAAGTATATCATCCTGCAAAGACATTTTATCCATTATCATTTTCCTTCTTTCCGCCTTTTTTGGATGACCTAGCCACCAATATGTAATTTGTGAAGGATCACCGATATTCTAGCAAATGAAGATGCTATATGGACTATTTTCATATCAGCTGTTCAACCTCCAGATTAATATTGCTCATTAGGTGGACAAATGTAATGAAGCAAGTGAAATATTAATGGTTTGAGGGGCTCCTCTGTTGGGGTTCAGCAGAGAAACCTTATATGTTGGAGAGGGACAAGAAAAGATTGAGTCTTGCTTTCATGGCATGTGATATCCTGCATTTCAAAATCTCATCCTTTGTTTAAAACTAAGAACAAGTCACTTAGTGTTGTAAATCCTACCATCACTGATTTCAGATAAGAAGGGTATCCCTGCTCGTAAACACTGAAGTCATAGTCATAAAGACAACTTTTATGTTATGAATGGAAGAAGAAAAGGGCTCGCTGGTATTTGCCTGAGCAAGAAGAGTGTCAGGAGCAGCCACTGAAAGGCAAAAATTCCCTCATTCATCTTATTAATGTCATTAACTCTGGATCTCAATGATGCTAGCTTATCTGTTAAATGCAGCTATCTCACTGATGACCATGTATATATATAAAAAGAAAAATTAACCTACCTGATAGCATGGCATTCAGTGATTTAAGGTAAGGAATGTCAATAAAGATCTGTACATTTCAGTGTATATTTCATTGTATTTGTGATACATTATGATGATCTCTTTACTTTTGGGATTTTTTATTTTTTTTATTATTTTTTTTTTCACTCTATATTTGACATCCGAATGCCAGACACAGTGAGTCACAGGAATTAACTGTCTGCCAAGTTCCAACTGGCATGTTTCTGCTTCTGTGACTGCAAAATTTTTCACTTTTGTGAAAACAGGAAGTGTTTGGGCCAGAGGCTAACCTACAAAGGAGGATTCTGAGCCTGAAATTGTTGATCAGTCTTTATCGACTTGGTGTATTTTTCATCTGACTGCTGAGCAATATTTATTTTTTGCTCTCTTTCTTATTTTAGTGCATGATGAGGGTGTGAACAGATCTTTTATTCATTTTTCAGTTTCGAGCGCTGGTGGTTTTGATATAATTAATTATTCCAATCTGGTAGTTTTATTTATTTAGCAACTTTGCTCCATAACAATGCCTGGCAAAATGTGGATGTATACGTAAGTACTTCCTACTCTCAGTCATTTAATTAGTAAGGTAGATTTCTGTTGTATGGATTTAGTTAACATGAGTTGGGCTTCTCAGCATAAGTGGAGCTTCTCTGTAAGTGGAAAAATACTAGGCCAGAGGGGAGGTTAGCCAGGGATAGCAGTGGGGGAAATGAAATCGCAACATTAGTGACGTTAAGAACAAAAAAGATCATGTCTGATGCTCAATAAACGGCAATCACATTGATCGTCTCTGCGTTGTCCACGACTCCCGCATCAACAGATTTCATGCCTTGGAAGACCTGTTTGCATGTGGGATGGATGGTTCTCAGAAACAAAGCTGACTAATCAGAAAAATCAGCAACTTACAGTAATGTCATTCTCACTATAGACAAAGTAATAATGATTGGAGCTGGCTTTTGTAAATTAGTCATAAAATATGATACGTGATTTCCTTCACCACTTTTAACACAGAATGGGGGAAAAAATTGCTCTTCTTTCTCACCCTCACTGAGATTTATGCCTACAGCAGAGATGCATTATAACTTATTTCTCTTATAATCTACAAAATTAATGTGAGGAAGCTGAAGAGACTGCAACTGTACACAAATTGCTTGTTTAGGTTGGTAAATTAATTTTGTGATAGTTTGTTGCTCTGGACAGATTTCTTTTTCATCTGCACAGAAGATTAGGCTTCAATGTCTATTAAACTTCACTGGAATTTTTTCACTGTCTCATGAAATGTCAAGGAACAGATGGTGCTTTTCACTGTTTTCTTGATTAGAACCCAATCTGTCAAAGTGCTTATACACATGCTTAACTTAAGCACAGCAGCACTCCCATTTGGATTAATTTCATAATCAGTGCTCTGTAGATTTGGGGTTTTAAATAATCCTACCAGGTACAGGTTGGGCAGAGAAGTGATTCAGAGCAGCCCCATGTAGAACTTCGGGGTGTTGGCCGACAAGAAACTGAACATGAGCCGACAGTGTGTGCTTGGGCCCAGAAAGCCAACCGTATCCTGGGCTGCATCAAAAGGAGCAGGAACCAGCAGGTCAAAGGAGGTGATCCTGCCCCTCTACTCTGCTCTCCTGGAGTATTGTGTGCAGTTCTGGTGTCCTCAACATAAAAAGGACATGGAACTGTTGGAACAAGTCCAGAGGAGGGCCACAAGGATGATCAGGGCGCTGGAGCACCTCCCGTATGAAGATAGGCTGAGAAAGTTGGGGCTGTTCAGCCTGGAGAAGAGAAGGCTGCGTGGAGACTTCAGCAGCCTTCCAGTATCTGAAGGGGACCTACAAGCATACTGGAGAGGGACTCTTCATCAGGAACTGTAGCGAAAAGACAAGGGGTAATAGATTCAGGCTGAAATGGGAAATTCAGGTTAGACATAAGGAAGAAGTTTTTTCTGGGATGGTAGTGAGGCACCGGAACAAGCTGCCCGGAAGAGTAGTGAGTGTTCCATCCCTGGCAGTTTTTAGAGCCAGCCTGGACAGAGTCTTTTTGACATGATCTAGTGTGAGGCATCCCTGCCAATGGGCATTGGAACTAGATGATCTTATGGTCCTTTCCAACCCTAACCTTTCTATGATTCTGTGATAACCCTCACCAGCTGACATAAACAAAGCTTTAAGTATGTTGCTTAAACTGAACATTTCCTAGGTCTCCTCAGCAGGAGACATTCAGTGCTAGAGATCTCTTCCAGCCACAGGATTTGAAGTGGAGATTCCATCATTTGTGTGTATGCAAAGAATGAAGTATTTGTAGTTTCTTTTAAAATCATGAGGAAGAAAAAATTGCAGCCTGATGGAAAGGTCAGCATCTGAATCTCCTTTTCTGAGCTTGAAAGTTCACAGCCATACTTCTTACTTTTTTACGGGCTTTTTCCTGGCATCAACCTTAAGGTAACTATCTCTCCCTTTAAACCTATGCTACTGAATATATCAGTTTAAGGATGAAGAAGGAAAACATTGGAGTAAACATGACTTTTCAGGTAGGAAATTGTCCTTGTACTTTCTCTAAGCAACAATACTAGAGATTTCAGTAAGTGCTTTAGAATGAAATATTTCTGCAAGCAATAGGGGTTGAATGTTTATTTTTTTTTCCATACATCCAAGGTTATACCCTGATGAAATCATTTGAAATGAACGTTTTAGGGTATAAAGCCACAGGTCTTACTGTGGACCAGTAATTTCATGATATCACATACAAACCTGAATCTTACCTGAAGTATGAAATCAGCTCCTAAAATCATGAAGGACACATTTTCTAATATCTACTTCATAAGAGCTATGGAAATAAAAGCTAACTTCACCTCAGCCTAACTTTAGCTTAAATATCTGTCTCGTTTCCTTCCGCATAATCTCTATTATAGGTATATCATATTAGTTTAAGATTTAAATTATATGCTCCAACACTACCTTCTTCTTCTTTATTTCTTTTTATTTCACTCTAATTGCACCACTTGGAAAAAAGATTGTTTATGCTAAAGAAGAATAAAGCCATTTACAGAAATGAGAAACAGTCACAGATCCATAGTTCATAACAAAAGAGAAGTAATGCAGTACTGAAATTATTTTTCTTCAGGACAGAAGATTTATCAGAGTATTTCTTTGCATTTGATGACAGTTCATCCACTATAATGTACATATTATTTGTTGGATTGTTTCATTACACAGTGAAATTAGTTGTCTCCTATCTGGTGTTAGCCAAAACGTGAAACACTGAATGTATTCATGGCCAAGATACAACAGTATTGTGTTCTGTTCCAGGTCCTTCCACATTAGTAATTTTGTTGTAATCACTTCATTATCATTTTATCCTCTGTGTCATACTTCTTATTTGGTTTCCAATCCACCGTCTATTGTCATACATTTTGAGAACAAACTTGTCAAGATAAGGAATATACTTTTATCATATTTTTTCATTGCAAGTGCAAAGTGAGTGGTACATTGTCATTTGTATCTCTGCAAAGAGGTACAGATGAAATAGGAGCAACTGTTAGATGAAATAACAAAAATTATTACATGCAGGGAATTTGCAAAAATGCTGTTTCAGTTGTACTCCAGTTGAATTTAAGGTACATCTTATGAGGACTTATGACAGGCACTTAGAATGATGTCATAGAATCTAAAAAAGGCAGGGTTTTTGACATTGTTGCTAACCAAATCTGACAAACACTGGATCCTATTTTTCCTGGGAGCTGGCTCAAATATGCTCAAGTTCATAGCATAAATAAAATTTTGTCTGCATCATCAGGCTTAGTGATTTTTACTAAGCAAGTGCTTTAGATGCTTCCTTCCATTTTCATTCTGTCAATTTTTCCTTTACTCTCATGCTACATCCTTGAAGAATTCCCGTCAGCTTTTTTCTGACTTAACTCTTTCAGGTGGCTACTATGTTCATATAGGAGCTTGTTTGTATGTTAAAGTGAGTGAATAATCAGGAAGAGCATTGAATGCACTGAAAAAATGTGGTTAACATGGAAAATTCTGGTAATTTCTGTAGTCTTTAAGGTAACATGCTAGTTACCATTCCATCTCAACAGCCAAAATAATCTTTCCTTGCACAAAAGCTCTCTGGGGAAAAGTTAGAATTGCCTTATACAGTCTTATGGCTTAATGATAGCTTATCTGTTTTTAAGGAACTCTGTGCTGTCAGATTCCTTCCCTGAAGATGCTTGTGTGTGCTGAATAGGAAAGAAACACCTCTGAGGAGCAGAAGCCTATAGCTGTCTCTACCTGAGGGCTATAATACCACTCTCACATGCATTTCATTTAATCTAACCCTTTTTTCTTGCTAAGCACTGACAGAACTACTACATCAGAAAATTGCCATGAGGAGGTTGTATCATTGTTTATGAATAAAATATCTATATACCGAGCAAAATTTAAAACAGGCTAGCTTAACCCTCCCATACTATTATTTTAGCATGTCATCCTACAATTTTGCCTGAAATATATGTCCTGTAGTCAATTATAAATAAAAACTGTCTTATAAATAATGTTTTACATCTTATTGCAACCAATAAAGAACAGCACAGACTGTTTTGCTGTTTTCCAAAAATGAAATATGACACATTAACATTAAATCTTTTTTTTTTTTTCATTTCCCATTTTAAAAGTTTATGCACAGTTCTTTTCTTTATTCTCACCCCTCATTTAAACCTGAAGCACCATTTCTGTTTCTGCTAGGGATTTATCCAGGCACATCATCATCGTACTATTGCCATCTAGGCAACAATAAAACAGAAATCTGAGCAATAATGACATTTCACTACCCAATATCTTGCTTATTTGATATTGACTGTAAAAGTGTAACACTCCTTATGCATCTTTGGTATTTAATAGGACTCTATGGTTTCTACTTTCACCCGTAATTAATTGATCTACTAATCATAAACTGAAGGTGTAGAAAATATTATGCGCTCATAAGTTACTCCTGTGTGTAACTAGGGAAAGCTGAATATGCAAAGTAATAATAGATAAAGTACCATGATTTTTGATAATATTAAATGCCTGCATTTTTCTTTGAGTCACAATTACTTTGGGATGATTGAAATATCATAGCATACATAATCACGTGTGTCAGAAACTTTTTTCCTTGAATACTTGCAAGGAAGTACTCCTTTGTGTACTTTTTGGGATTTTTTTCACTGAATGGTTTTATTACCATCTTTTAAATAGAATATTTTTAGTAGAATGTTCTTACTGAAGTATAAGAAAACTCACAGGAAAAAAATTCTGAATTTAGAATTTCAAGAAACCAAACCAGAAGACTGGCATGTGACTGACTTTAATCTTATAATCATTTCAGGTAAAAATTACCTTTTCTTATTGATAACACTCATGAATTTACAGATTATATGAAGATGCAGAGAAATTTTTAGAGATTGTCCTGATATAAACTTTAAATAAGTAATACATTTTAAAATTGTGTTTGAAATTCAATTTTCTTTATGATATTTTCTACTATATGGCATCAATGACTTTTTTCCCCTTTAATATAGAAAAAAAATAACTTCTTAGTTATATGATTTTTTTAAATCACGAAGAAACGTCAAAGTCACTTTAGCTTTGAAGCCATTATTATAAACTTATCCAGTGTTTCTTTTTCCCCTAGACATGACACTAGCTATCACCAGTTTTTCTGTATTTCTTTTGCACATATGGACACTGTAACGTACTTCTGATAAAATATTTCAAAGAATTTGCACATTTTGTGGCTTTGGTTATTTATTTGTTTGATATAAAAAGCTTAAGAATGAATTCAAAAATCGGAAGAAGAGGAAAAACTCCCCAACAGATAGATCTGAATAAAAGGTTATTTTTCAGATTATATTGAACTCTTGAGTTATGCATTTTCAGTTTTTTATATTGAAGTAGTCCTGTTTAGCTCAATATTACTTTATCATAACCACTTCATAGGTTTTCCTGAGATTTTCTTCTTTGGTATTATTCAAAGTGAGATCCATTTCAGTATATTTTGCATTTTAGTACTCTTTTTTCCTAAACTGTAAATTATATCCAAGTAGAAGACAAATGCCTTGTGGGGGTTTTATGTGATCATCTTATTGTGTTAGTCCTTCAAGGGAGCAATTTGAGAGGTAGCTACAGCTTCATTTATGTGCACAAATCCATATATTGACCCCTTTAAATGATTTTGTAAACTACCAGTAGTTTCTTTCTTTTTTTCACTTTCTACCACTTCCCTCTGCTGCAGCAAGCTTACTTATCTTCTTAATATCCAAGGTGAAGTTAACAAACCACACTTGCATCACTTAGCAGAAACAAATTATAAGGTCCCTACAGGGTTCACAGATATGCCAAGAGAAGTTCAATCCGGACAGGCTGCAAATGCTGTTTATTAGATTCCAAACCTCATCCTCTGCTCTTTATGCTTTCTTTTCATGGTAGCATCAGTTGTTCCCAGGCAGGAATCAGCCTCCGTAAGTAGGATGCTCTGCAATCTGCTGATCCTGACCCTCTGCTCTCTTGAGACCTCACTTGGATTATTGTGTGCAGTTCTGGTGTCCTCAACATAAAAAGGACATGGAACTGTTGGAACAAGTCCAGAGGAGGGCCACAAGAATGATCAGGGCACTGGAGCACCTCCCGTATGAGAAGACAGGCTGAGAAAGTTGGGGCTGTTCAGCCTGGGGAAGAAAAGGCTGCGTAGAGACCTCATAGCAGCCTTCCAGTATCTGAAGGGGACCTACAAGCATACTGGGTTGGGACTCTTCATTAGGGACTGTAGCGATAGGACAAGGGATAATGGGTTAAGTCTTAAACAGGGAAGTTTACATTGGATATAAGGAAGAAGTTCTTTACTGTAAGGGTGATGATGCACTGGAATGGGTTG
The DNA here is from genome assembly GCF_034315485.1 of Pezoporus occidentalis. Classification (NCBI taxonomy): domain Eukaryota; kingdom Metazoa; phylum Chordata; class Aves; order Psittaciformes; family Psittacidae; genus Pezoporus; species Pezoporus occidentalis. The sequence continues at coordinate 155,343 of NW_026914051.1, read as the reverse complement.
CTCGGGGAAGTTGTGAATGCTCCATGTCTTGCAGAGCTCAAGGCCAGTTTGGACAGAGCCTTGGGTGACATGGTTTAGTGTGAGGTGTTCCTGCCCATGTCAGGGGGGTTGGAACTGGATGATCTTGAGGTGCTTTTCAACCCTAACTATTCTATGATTCTATGATTCTATGACATCTTCCATTATTAATTGCTTTATATACTGCAATGAAGTTATGCTATTCTTTTTAAGCTAAACATTCCTTAAGGTAGCTTTACATTGTAAAATTGCAATTTTAAATTAATTACTATTAATAAAAACAATAATTTATGCAAATCAACTTTAAAAACATCCTTTTATGGACTATACAAAATTCTTAGGAATTTATCTTGTTCCAGAAATTACTATAGTTTAATGGCAAAATAAGTGTTTTCTTTCCAGACAGGTTTCTCCCTATTAGGGATTATGTATTTCTAGACTTTAAATTTCACTGAATGAGTTGCTGCTTTTTCGCTCTGAGCAAAAATGCCTAGCTGACCTTTTGACTGCTGTTAATTATTGATAAAGTGAAAAAGTATTTTTATCAGATAACTTCAGAATCTCAAAAAATATATAAAAAAAATCCTAGTTTGAATTGTAAATACAGACCAAGTGTGAGAAGGGCTTTCTTTTATCTAATGACATTCCAGCCTTTGCAAGAATATAATGTTTTCTGAAATATCTGACTAGAAAATTTTAAGAAAGTATGTAAATATTTTTGTCATGATGGTTTAGAAAAGAAATCCTGACAGACCACTGAGCTGAGGGAAGCAGATGACAACATTTTACAACTATAAATTGCAGACATTTGTTTATTTTTATTTAGCATTTCCATAGCAGACTGTATACTGATGATGTGAATTGGGTGGATAGATGTTGACTAATCTGTAAACACTTTAATTGGCTTCTGAAATGTAACAGAATTGTATGCCAGGATTTTATCCACAATTAAGTCAAGTTTTATGTACTTAATTCCTCACTATTGTTTGCTGCCAAAATAAAATTATCAAAGCCTTTGATCGTCAACATGCCGTGAACAATTATGGGGTTGTTTATGAGGACTAGTTTGGAATTTTGTGATGAAACAGGCTCTGCTGAAAGAGCTGGTTTGCAGCATCACGCTGCTAACCAGCATTTTCACAGCATTTTCTTTGGGAAAGTGTCATAGGTCTGAGCTGCAATTTAGAAAATATGAATAGGCAGAAAGGGGTGATTGTGCAGGTAAACGTGTGAGCACCCTGTGTACGCACCTTAAGGAAGTCACCTACCACATTGCACACTCCACTGACCAGCAACCTATTGATTACATTAGAAGTTTATAAGTTTATTTAATGCCTGTCATTTGAGAAGCAAACGTGAAAGTCCAGAGTCTACGGAAACTGAAAGATTATTGGAGGTTTCCTTGTGCTTTGTCTCTGCTGTACATAATCTCACTACAGGTGCAGATAGTGTCTTTCTTATATTGCTTTGTATGCACTTGGTATTGGGTTTCATTACATCCCTTGCAAGATGAATAGCAACCTCCATTCTGAAACATACTTAAAGTTTTCTAGAGGTCAGGTTTCGTTGGTTACATATCATTGAGTTAGAGCAAAATTTGCCCAATATCCAATATGATTCTCTCTTAAAATTAAATTTGGAGATGCAGGTTCCTGGTCCATTTGATTGTATGACTACAGGTGCAATTATTTAGGTATGATCTTTAGTTTAAAATAGTAGGTGTGCATTAATATGGCAACCTAAGACAATCAGAGTGAAATAAGGAGGGGAAAAATTAGGTTTACAAGATTAAGCATCTGCTTCTTTCAACATCCATCCATCCATCCATCCATCCATCCATCCATCCATCCATCCATCCATCCATCCCTCCTCCAGATTGCTATTGCCATTTTGCCATATGTTCCCTTCTATTTGCTGTTTGCTTGCAAGGATGGATTCTTTTATAGGAGACAAAATCATCCACAAAGTTTATTTTAAAGAAAATGGCTAAATAATCAAAGGAATTCTGTGATTTTATTATAAGAAAGTTAATATGAACATAAATTGAGTTTTATAAGAGCTTTTGTGTTAGAAGAAAGTTTTTCTCTAAGATGTCAAGCATGACAACTATCACTAAAGATAGTTTAGCAGCTTTGCCATTGGTAATTAATAGCTACCTTAGTGATCTGAATAAACACACTGAATGTTCTTCACATACATGTAATTTAAATTATGAATCTTTTAAATACATTTTAATTCTGTGTTTTAAGTGCTTACTATGGAATGTACTTTTTATTTTTGCAGGAGAAAATATCAGAAACATTATTTAAGCACAGGAAAGGATATTAACAACATAGATACCTTTCTTAATCTTAGCTGAAAAAAACCCGAATCCTATACTAATCTGAGTTTAAGGAAAAGGGTACATAGAATATTCTATTTTTTTGGTATTATTTCTTATTACTGGTAAGGTCCACAGGAAATTTTTTTCATCCAACATGCCCAACTTGGGTTTTATCATTTACATTTAAATTTGTTGTATTTGAAAAAGTCTTTTCCTTTCCCTTTCCCTTTCCCTTTCCCTTTCGCTTTCCTTTCCCTTTCCTTTTCCCTTTCCCCTCCTCTCCCTCTCCCTCTCCCTCTCCCTCTCCCTCTCCCTCTCCCTCTCCCTCTCCCTCCTCTTGCCTTATATCACCAGATGTCCAATGCATAGACTAAATAGACACTGGTGGAAATGAGTGATTTATTGTAGCATCTGGCATGCAGGTCAAGTGCTGGATGTTGAGTCCCTAACTCTTAATGCTTTACCCAGCTTCTGCAGTAGTTTGTGTTCTTTTTTTTTTTTTTTTTTAACACAATACTCTTTTTAAGCAGAATATGAGGTTATGAACATGTTCAAGGCAGTATTTGTTATGGTTAGTATTGCTCTAATGAGAAATAAAGATCTGCCATATATTATCTAGTGTTGCCATTCTAATTTTGTATTTTCTAATGACAGATTTCATTAAACATAGAGAAAGTCTAGTTGAGGTGCATAAGAAGTTTATTTCGTTGCATGTACTAGCTGGTGTTATACATTTTATATATACTTGTGCACACAATTACTAACTTTATTAATTTTCATACATATGTGTATGGCTTATGATGACTAATTCAGGCAGTGCATAATAGCACTCTTTTTCCTGTTTTGCAGAAAATCTCAGCCTTGCAATTAACATTTGGCAGTTCAAGTTATGAAAAAATTGTCTTTAACTTTTTGAAAGAGATTTAGTCTGCACAGTTACAAAAACAGTTACGAGCAATGTAAATATTCATTCAGTGTCCCAGAAAGTAAAGACTACCACATTTTTTAGCCAAAGATAATGGGTGTTTGCTTAGAAGATAAACTGATTATATTGCATAAGTGATTTGGAGACTTGAATTCTGTGGAAGGTTAATGGAAGTGCCACAGAGAATCCCATCTTCCAGACACCACTGATCATTGCAGGGCTGTTTAAGTTGCACATGAATTTTAAAGTTAGTGAAAATAAACAGAAACTAGGAGCAAATCAGAGAAGAATAAAAGAAGATCTTGTACATTTCAGTAGCTATGTGGATTTAAAGATGATAAATGAAGTAGGAGCAGGCTGAAGTTAACACTCGAGGACTTCAGGAGGATTTGAATGATGGTCCTCATGGTGCCCTTTGGCAATGTCCTGATAGTAACTGCTACTTGATGGGGCAAGCTCGAGCATGGAAGTTTACAGAGCAGTCAGAACTCTCCCTTCCTCCCTGTCCTTACAATGTCCTGCTGCTTCTTCTCTGAGCTGGCCATGTCTCTTTTATTTTAAATAGATATACTTATGCACGTAAGTGATGTTAGTAAGTTCTAAGAATGCTTTTATAACAGGCGTCTGTAAAATCATAGCTTTGTATTTCTTTGGGAATCATATGGAGACTCTGGAAGACTGAATGCAATTCCTATGTTTTTTATACCATTCCTTGATGAAGATTTCTGCGTCTGCATTTGCTCAGAAAGCCAACCATATGCTGAACTGCATCAAAAAGAGCGTGAGCAGCAGGTTGAGGGAGGGGATTCTCCCCCTCTACTGTGCTCTAGGGAGACACCACCTGCAGTCTTGTGTCCAGCTCTGGGGCAAAATCACAAGAGGAACGTGGAGCTGTTGGAGAGAATCAAGAGGAGGCCATGGAGATGCTGTGAGGGCTGGAGCAGCTCTGCTCTGGAGACAGGCTGAGAAAGCTGGGCTGGTTCAGCCTGGAGAAGAGAAGGATCCTTTAAGGGGAGACCTTAGAGCAGCTGCCAGTGCCTAAAGGGGCTACAAGAAAGCTGGAGAGGGGTTTTTGACAAGGGCCTGTAGGGACAGGACAAGGGGGAATGGCTTTAACCTGACAGAGGGGAGACTGAGATGAGCTCTTAGGCAGAAGTTCTTCCTGTGAGGGTGCTGAGACCCTGGCACAGGTTGCCCAGAGAAGCTGTGGCTGCCTCATCCCTGGCAGTGCTCAAGGCCAGGTTGGACAGGGCTTGGAGTAACTTGGTCTAGTGGAAGGTGTCCCTGCCTGTGTCAGTGTCCTGGGTTCAGCAGTAGCAGTCAATTTTTCTCTTTCTTGGTAGGTGGTGCAGCGTTGTGTTTTGACTTTCAGCCTGGGAACAGTGCTGATAACACCGATGTTTTCAGTTGTTACTAAGTAATGTTTACCCTGACCAAGGACTTTGTGAAGCTCATGCTCTGCCAGGGAGGGGAAGCCGGGAGGATGCAGAGACAGGACACCTGACCCAAGCTAGCCAAAGAGGTATTCCATACCACAGCATGTCATGCCCGGGGTGGGGGGTAACTGGGAGTTACCTGGAAGGACACGCGGTCTTCTCGGTCGGACTCATTTCGGCAGGTGGTATCATATTCTCTTCCCTTGTTATATCCTCTTATCATTGTTGTCATTGGTGGTAGCAGTAGTGATTTGTGTTATACCTTAGTTACTGGACTGTTCTGATCTCAACCTGTGGGAATTACATTCTTTTGATTTTCCTCCCCATCTGTCTGGGAGCAGGGAAGGGGAGGGGGGGGGGAGGAAAGAAAGAAGGAGGAAAGGGGGAGAGTGAGTGAATGAGCTGGCTGGCTGGGTTTAAGCCACAACAGTCAGGGGTTGGAACTGGATGAGCTTTAATGTTCCCGCCAACCGAAAACATTCTGTGATTTTATGATCCTATGATTCCAAGACTACCAGATGATTTCCTGGTTTAGAAACATCTCTCAGAAAAATTTAACCTGTAGTTTGAAATCATCATCATAGTGACTTAGAAGAGGAGACAGTAGGATGTTGATGGTAGTAAAACAGATGTAGTGGGTACACTTAATTTCATCCTTACTACTGGATTATTTTTTGCATTAAAGTACACAGCAGTAAGCCATTGTCTGGCACATAATCGATGAGATGTAAAATGTTCAAGTGTCTTCTCTGCTGTTAAACAACACTTAATATTTTTTTTTATGGAAACTTTGCTAGGGTTTTCTCGAAAGTTTAATCTATTTTAATATTTTTTTTTTTTAGTACTACAAATAAGTTCCCTCTGACACAGCCTATATTGTTTTCTTTTATTATTATTTTTCCATGGAAAATGACATGTAGATATTTCTACTGAAAAAAAGAACCGAAACCAAAACAAACCAACATGAAAAGCTATTTAATTACTTGACATTTCAATCATTTTAGGATATGTTAATGAAGTTAAAAGGAACACCAAAGGTCTTTAAATTGAAATTAATAAAGGCTAGTTGTATAATAAGCTTAAAAATGTTTTCATTGGTTTTGACAATACAATTCAGAAGGGGACTGCACTCTCATTTCTAAATATTCTCAACTACGATGAGCTTTGATGCTTATAATTTCATGGATGATTGCAAATGTTATCCAGGTAAAGTGAGTAGAAAAAAGTGCTTATGTCCAAAAGAAAGTTTGTTCTGACAGGGACAAGGAATACATTAGATACCGGTGTTAATTTATCACAGTTCATGATTCGTGTTATTCAGCAAGACCTCAGATCCTAAAATGAAATTTTCTTGTCAGTTTTCATCCAGTTTGTCAGGCAGCCTTTTCTTAGTTGGTGACATATTTTGGTTTAGTAGGATTCCTGCTTTATTAATGTGCTGGAGGGGCATGAGTAAGACAAATGGGAGGGAAAAGAATGTTTATGTTTAAACTCTGTATTGTAGTGTATGATAGATAGGCTGTTTTCCCGGACCTGACAGACATCCTGCCAAGCTAAAAATTTTAGAACAATTGTACCTCTACTACTTAAAAGATGTATATCTCTGATTCTCCAAATTTAACTTATGACACCATTAATTTGGCATATGGATAGTTTTCTCCTGAGTGTTTAGATATATCTCCTGTTAATACTTTTTTTTTCCTAAAAATGTAACTATAAATGATATCACATTGCTCCTGTACAAAACCCCTAAAAAACCTTTGGGAAAATCACAAATCAGTATTGTAGAAAGAATTGTAACACATCTTTAAGAGATGATAAAGTAAGATTTCTGTAAATGCTTGAAATAGCAGAAGCAGTCAGATTCTTACTGATGTGTTTAAAAATAGCAAATTAAAGCCTTTCATGTCTTTTAATATGCATTTTTCTTTCCTATTCTTCTAGGATGACATCTGGCAGAGAAATAAAAACACTAATTAGGAGTAGGTGTGCATTTGGCATGCTAGCTAGCTTTCCCACATAGTTTATGCTTAAAACTTTCATTATTATTCAAAGACCTGAGAGAAGCAAATTTACTAAAACCAGGGTGATGTTTAGTCTGCAGGCTGTCACTAGAAATTGTGATCTCGGACCAGATCCTAAAATAGAAGCTAAGTTATGAATACATGAATTTCAGATTTGCAACATTAAAATTGCTATTAAAACCCTACAGATTGCTGTTCACTTAAACCTGGAAATAAGCAACTCATAAGATACCTTCAAGTACGACTCAGCCTTTTTTAATGCCAAGAACTAACTCAGATTGGTGGTAGGTGTCAGCAAAAAGACCTGGTCCAGATATATTTAATGAAAATATCTAGAATGGATTTTTGAGTGTATACATTTTTGCCTTTAGCTCCTAAACACACACACAAAAATCTTTTGTAGTTGGCCTTTTGCCAAAACAGAAAAACTTACTAAACCAAATACATTTAAGTACCCTAAGGTAGATAATATATCTATTCCAAAGCACAGACCAATGAGAAAATGTACAACAGAAATCTAATCTTGTAGGTAGGGCAAAAGGACAAACACATATTTAATATTTTAGTGGCTTTATTTGGGTAGAAAATCTACACAATCTCCTTTCTTCTTTTTGGCTCTGCACCAAAATTGTCACAATGAACCATCTATACTTCTTACATCACCAGAAACAGCTGTTTTTAGTAAGAAGTTTGAATCCATGAGAAAGGTGAGTCAGATTATTTGAGCTTTTTTACTATAAGAGGTTATTTGTTGGACAATATTTGATTTCTTAGTTCAAAAGGGACAAGTAAAAAGCATGTTCAAGTTGCCTACAATTATCTTCTTCCATTGCCAATATATAATTGAAGCACTCTCTTCTGTCAAAATTTGATATCATATTCTAAGAGACATTAAGCAAGCCTCCAGACATCTATGGACAAGTTCCCAAGAAATAAGCATCAATCTTTACTACTGTGCCATGCAGATGCACACTATTATTCCCATAGTAAGTACTGTTTCTGAGGTATTCTCTGAATTTTTAAAGAACTAAATGTACAGAACACTCTGGGAGACAGTTTGGATCCTGAGCTGTTTCTTAGTGCCATCTTTGTAATTTCTTGCTGCCTATTCCGTAATTAAAAAAAAAAAAACAAACAAAAAACGAAAACAAACAAACAACCACCAAACCACCAAACAAACAAAAAAGATACAACAAAAATGGCACTATCGAATTGGACTGAAAGTTAAAGCCTGTATACTTTTCTGTTACTCTCCCTGCGGCAAAGGACTTCAGTTGGAAGAGATGAGGTGTTGAGTGTTTTCACACCTGGGATTCCTTGTCACTAGCATTAATGTGCAGGGAATTATGCATGTCATTTACTATGCATCTCATTTCCCTACGCTGTGTTCAGCTGCACCCTGTACTCTTTGCCCTTCATTTTCGCAGACAATAAAATCTACTTGAACATATGCTGGGGAGAAAGGAATTAACCTATAGAAAAAATAAACCCCTTGATCTATCAAAACAGATAAGCATTTCTAGTTCAAAGAACACCTTCCTTGAAAACATTGTGTCCGAGCTGACTGCATCTGTTTTACTTAACCCTACACTAGGAACACCCAGGAAAATAAATCATTTCATAATGAACAGTGTTGCTGTTTATATTTAAATGATACTTGGCCAAATCTCTCTTTCAATATCACAGAATCATACTGTATCTTGAGTTCTTCTGTCAGTAAGGTTGCATCTAATTAAACATCTCTTGTGTTGCATGCATTGCAGCACATTGTCACTGGTAAGTCCAAAGACAAGAAATTGCCATGTGGCCAGTACGACCTCTAGGGAAACGATTTGGTTTTTGCATTCCCTTGGAGTAACTGCTGTCCTTGATATTGTTTACCAAGGAAAGGCATTTCCTGCATAACATAACAAAATCATACATGGTAATTTCATTCCCTTCAGAGTTCATGCTCTTGTGAACTTGCTATGAAAGACCAACAATGACAGCAGTAAGATAGATCATTGCCCTGCTGTTCTGCCTTTATTGCCCTAACTAAAGATTGCTAAAACTTTCTTTGTGCTATTCTATTTTTCATTGAAACATCTAATTTCTGTTTCCTTCTATTTCTTTTTACAAGTTAGAGCAAACTAAACTTATATCATTAAGTATATTGAACATAAAAAGGGTCGACTGCTTTCCAGACAGAATAAAAGACTTTTCAGTGCAGAAACTTTTTATCTATCTATTTATTTATTGCCATTGCATCCATGTCATCTGTTAGTATTACTAATTTATACATGATTTTTAGAGAATCATAGAATAGTTAGGGTTAGAAAGGACCTTAAGATCATCTAGTTCCAACCTCCCTGACGTGAGCAGGGACACTTCACACTAAACCATATCACCCAAGTTTCTGTCCAACCTGGCCTTGAATACCACCAGGGATGGAGCATTCACAGCTTCTCTGGGCAACCCATTCCAGTGCCTCATCACCCTTACAGTAAAGAACTTCTTCCTTATATCCAGTTTAAATTTTCCCTGTCTTAGTTCGAGCCCATTGCCTCTTGTCCTATCGCTATAATTTATATATATAAAATACATATGTCTATTCTGTCACTACAGTATGAAGATTTTACGCACTTTAATGCTCTTCCTATCCGTCAAAAAGTATATGTGGCTTATCTACTTCCAAAACCAATCCTCCACCCCCCCCCATTTACTTTGCTTGTAAGCATGAATACCTAAGGTTCAAATTCAGATCAAACTTGTTCTGTCTCCTACGTATGTTTTTGCTCTAGCTCCCACTTAATTATATAGTCAGTTTATCATTTACCAATACTCCCAGGTCCTTCTCACCTGAACTGCTTTCTAGTAGGTCAGCTCCCAACCTCTACCGGTCCTTGGGGTTCTTCCTTCCCAGATACAGTACCCCATAGTTCAGTTTCAGATTTGTGTCACCTCATTCTTCCTACCAAATAGCTGATTCAAAAACATGACTTCTTGAGCTTTGCCCAATTCTTAGGTACACAGTACACTGAATAATTCAGGCATTTTTGACTAAGCTCAAAGAAGTACTTATACAACTTTGCTCCCATTCCTAAGGCCTTCTTTTATAGCAAGAAGAGATGTTGAAAACAGTCTTTTCTAACTTACTGTTCTCAGTCATCCAGTATCCTGAGGAATACACACCTGTGGCCTGAGAAATACAGAAAACAGCTTATTCAGTGCATATGCTGATTAATAGTTGTACCTTCAACATTAGCCATAATTTACCAGTCTTCTACTCCCAGACTTACTGCAAAGATGATCCATAATTTCCATGTCAACATTATAAAAACTTGTGCTCCTTGGCAGTCAATCACCTGACAAAATCTTGTCAACAAGTGACATCATTTTATGCCTGTCTGCTAATACGTCAAGCTCAGATGTGTGTTTACCGCTAAGGGCTTAGAAGAAAAAGACTCTCCTTCTCTCTAGCACCCCTAAGTATTATCCTCTGTCCAAATCTACTAATGCCAGACTGCCATTATGATGTTTTAAATTTTTCAGGGATATGTCTGAAGGTCTCAGCCTCAAGTCTGTAACAGCATATGAAGATGATGAAAGAAGATCTGTGATTTTGACCAGTCGGTCTCACCTCTCTGCCTGGCAAAATCTTGGAGCAGATTCTCCTGGAAGGCATGCTAAGGCACATGAAAATCAACAAGGTACTTGGTGACAGACAGCACAGCTTCACTAAAGGGAAATCCTGCCTGACCAATTTGGTGGCCTTCTATGATGGGACTACAGAACTGATGGACAGGGGCAGAGCAGTTGATGTCATCTACCTGGACTTGTGCAAAGCGTTTGACACTGTCCCACACTACATCCTTGTCTCTAAATTGGAGAGACATCAATTTGACGGATGGACCACTCAGTGGATAAAGAACTGACTGGATGGCTGCACACAAAGAGTTGTGGTCAATGGCTCAATATCCAGCTGGAGACCAGTAACGAGTGGTGTCCCTCAGGGATCGGTGTTGCGACCGGTCTTGTTCAGCATCTTTGTCAGTGGCATGGACAGTGGGATTGAGTGCGCCCTCAGCAAGGTTGCTGATGACACCAAGCTGCGTGGTTTGGTTGATATGCTGGAGGGAAGGAATGCCATCCAGAGGGACCTTGACACGCTTGTGAGGTGGGCTGATGCCAACCTCATGAAGTTTAACCATGGCAAGTGCAAGGTCCTACACCTGGGTCGGAGCAATCCCAGGCACAGCTACAGGTTGGGCAGAGAAGAGATTCGGAGCAGCCCTGCGGAGAAGGATTTGGGGTGCTGGTCGATGAGAAAATGAACATGATCCAGCAGTGTGCGCTTGCAGCCCAGAAAGCCAACTGTATCCTGGGCTGCATCAAGAGGAGTGTTACCAGCAGATCAAAGGAGGTGATCCTGCCCCTCTACTCTGCTCTCTTTAGACCTCTCTTGGAGTATTGTGTACAGTTCTGATGTCCTCTACATAAAAAGGACATGGAACTGTTGGAACAGTTCTGGAGGAGGGCCACAACGATGATCAGGGGGCTGGAGCACCTCCTGTATGAAGACAGGCTGAGAAAGTTGGGGCTGTTTAGCCTGGAGAAGAGAAGGCTGCATGGAGACCTCATAGCAGCCTTCCAGTGTATGAAGGGGGCCTCTAAGGATGCTGGGGAGGGACTAGTCGTTGGCGACTGTAGAGATAGGACAAGAGGTAACGGGTTAAAACTTAAACAGGGGAAGTTTAGATTGAATATAAGGAGGAAGTTCTTTACTGTAAGGGTGGTGAGGCACTGGAATAGGTTGCCCATGGAAGTTGTGAATGCTCCATGCCTTGTGGTGTTCAAGGCCAGGTTGGACAGACCCTTGGGAGACTGGTTTAGTGTGATGTGTCCCTGCCCATGTCAGGGGCGTTGGAACTAGATGATCTTATGGTGTTTTTCAACCCTAACTATTCTATGATTCTACGATAATAAAATAAAAGGACTTGTTTATGTTAAAAATACTTTTCCTTGTAACATGTTCTAAGTAACATTTTGTTTTTGCAATATTCACTTATTAACTGTTAGGTAAGATTTTTTCAAAGGGTAGCCACTGCATAAAACAAGTTTTGTTTTCGTTTGGTTTTGTTGTGTTTTCTTTTTTTCTGTTCCTTGCCTTGTGACTCAGCTTATGAAAACACAGAAAATATTAAGGAATGGGGAGCTAAGGTTTAGTACTTAGTGGCGCACCCGACAGACTAGTACCCGCTGCTGATCTTCTAGACAGGTGAGGGGGAAGCTGCTTCCCGCAGTCTGAGGGGGATGAAGAAAGACTACAGGGCCTTGGGGAAGATGGTGAAAGAGTCTGGGGCTCAAGTGATCTTCTCCTCACTCCTTCCATCTTCCACTGATGATGTGGGAAGGAATGGGAATATTCAGTTCATAAACGATTGGCTTCGAGACTGGTGCTACAGGCAGGGCTTTGGATTCTTTGATAACAGCTGGTTTTATAGGGCACCAGTCTGGACAATGACAAGTGGGAAACGTTTGTCTCACAGAGGCAAAAGGATGCTGGGGCACGAATTAGCAGGGCTCATTTGGAGAGCTTTAAACTAGATTCGAAGGGGGATGGGGTTGTAGCTGGGCTTGCCCCAGTGGGGCAGCACTCCAGAACTGATGAAGATTGGGAGGCCTCCTATAATCCTAGGGTGAAATCGGTGTGCTCAGCTCGCTCCTTGGAATGTCTGTACACCAACGCGCGCAGCATGGGAAATAAGCAGGAGGAGTTGGAAACCTGTGTTAAGTCAGGAGACTGTGATCTGGCGGCAATTACAAAGATGTGGTGGGACAGCTCACATGACAGGAATATAGTCATGGAGGGCTATGTCCTTTTCAGGAAAGACAGGCCAGCCAGGAAGGGTGGTGGGATTGCTCTTTATGTGCGGGAGCAACTACAATGCACTGAGTTCTGTCCAGGGACAGATGACGAGCGAGTTGAGAGTCTGTGGGTGAGAATTAAGGGGCAGGCTGGCAGGGGCAATACTGTTGTGGGTGTCTGTTACAGACCACCAGATCAGGGTGAGGAAGTTGACGAGGCCTTCTACAGGCAGCTGAGAGCGGCCTCACAGTCACAGGCTGTGGTCGTCGTGGGGGACTTTAACTTCCCTGATGTTTGCTGGAAGGACGACTCAGCAACCCAGCCACAGTCCAGGAGGTTCCTCCAGTGTATGGATGATAACTTCCTCCTGAAAATGGTGGATGAGCCACCCAGAAGAGGAGCGCTGCTGGATCTCATCCTCACTAACAAGGAGGGTCTGGTCGAAGCAGTAAGGGTTGAGGGCTGCCTTAGTTGCAGCGACCACGAGATGGTGAAGTTCAGGATCTTGTGCGGTAGGACCCGTAGAATAGCAAGTAGAATTGCAACCCTGGACTTTAGCAGGGCAAACTTTGGCCTTTTCAAGCGATTGCTAGGGGAAATCCCATGGGCAAGGCTGCTTGAAGGTAAAGGGGCCCAAGATATTTGGTTGGCATTCAAGGATTGCTTTTTCCGAGCTCAAGATCAGAGCATCCCGACACGTAGGAAGTCAAGGAAGAGGGACAGGAGACCTGCGTGGCTAAATAGGGAATTGCTGGGTATGCTCAAGTGGAAGAGGAGAGTTTACAGGTCATGGAAGGAGGGGCTGGCCACTTGGGAGGAATATAAGGCTGCTGCTAGAAGATGTAGGAAGACAGCTAGGATGACTAAGGCCTCCTTAGAATTAAACCTGGCGAGAAGGGTCAAGGACAGCAAAAAGAGCTTTTTCAAATACATGGCAGACAAAACTAACACCAGAGGCAATGTAGGCCCACTGATGAAGGGGATGGGTGCCCTGGTGACAGAAGATACAGAGATGGCAGAGTTACTGAATGCCTTCTTTGTCTCTGTCTACTCTGCTGCAGGCAGTCCTGAAGAGCCCTGTACCCCTGAGACCTTAGATGAAGTCAGGTCAACGGAGCGGTTTGCCTTAGTCGATGAGGAATGGGTTAGAGATCAGTTGAGCAATCTGGACATCCATAAATCCATGGGTCCAGATGGGATGCACCTACGTGTGCTGAGGGAACTGGCGGAAGTCATTGCTAGACCACTCTCCATCATCTTTACCAAGTCTTGGGAAACGGGAGAGGTGCCTGAGGACTGGAGGAAAGCAAATGTCACTCCAGTCTTCAAAAAGGGCAAGAAGGAGGACCCGGGTAACTATAGACTGGTCAGCCTCACCTCCATCCCTGGGAAAGTGATGGAACACCTTATCCTTGGTGCCATCTTAAGGCGTATCAAAGATAAGAGGGTTATGAGGGGCAGTCAACATGGCTTCACCAGGGGGAAATCATGTTTGACCAATCTCTTAGCCTTTTATGAGGAAATAACACGGTGGATGGATGATGGCAGAGCGGTGGATGTGGTCTACCTTGACTTCAGCAAAGCCTTTGACACAGTCTCCCACAGCATCCTCACAGCTAAATTGAGGAAGCGTGGTTTGGATGATCAGGTAGTGAGGTGGACTGTGAACTGGCTGAAGGAGAGAAGCCAGAGAGTTGTAGTCTATGGGGCGGAGTCTAGTTGGAGGCCTGTAACTAGCGGAGTGCCTCAAGGGTCAGTACTGGGACCGGTATTATTTAATATATTCATCAACGATTTAGACGAGGGAATTGAGTGTACTATCAGCAAGTTTGCTGATGACACTAAGCTGGGAGGAGTGGCTGACACACCAGAAGGCCCTGCTACCATCCAGCGAGACCTGGACAGGCTGGAGAGTTGGGCAGGGAATAACTGGATGAAATATAACAAGGGAAAGTGTAGAGTCCTGCATCTGGGCAGGAACAACCCCAGGTTCCAGTATAGGTTGGGGAACGACCTGTTAGAGAGCAGTGTAGGGGAGAGGGACCTGGGGGTCCTAGTGGACGACAGGATGACCATGAGCCAACACTGTGCCCTTGTGGCCAAGAAGGCCAATGGCATCCTGGGGTGTATTAGAAGGGGGGTGGTTAGTAGATCGAGAGAGGTCCTCCTTCCTCTCTACTCTGCCCTGGTGAGACCGCATCTGGAATTGTGTTCAGTTCTGGGCCCCTCAGTTCAAGAAGGACAGGGACCTGCTGGAGAGAGTCCAGCGCAGGGCAACTAAGATGATTAAGGGAGTGGAGCATCTCCCTTATGAGGAAAGGCTGAGGGAGCTGGGTCTCTATAGTTTAGAGAAGAGGAGACTGAGGGGTGAGCTTATTAGTGTCTATAAATATATAAAGGGGGAGTGTCACGAGGATGGAGCCAGGCTCTACTCAGTGGCAAACAATGATAGGACAAGGGGTAATGGGTACAAACTGGAACACAAGAGGTTCCACTTAAACTTGAGAAGAAACTTCTTCTCAGTGAGGGTGACGGAACACTGGAACAGGCTGCCCAGGGAGGTTGTGGAGTCTCCTTCCCTGGAGACATTCAAAACCCGCCTGGACACATTCCTGTGTAACATTATCTAGGTGTTCCTGCTCCGGCAGGGGGATTGGACTAGATGATGTTTTGAGGTCCCTTCCAATCTCTAGCGTACTGTGATACTGTGATACTGTGATACTTTTATATGGATAACAAGTAATGTTTTCTTTCTGTACTTCTGAATAGTAATTTATATATGTGTGGCAGGGCATACCCTTGGTCTTACAGACTTTGGAGTCCTGAACTACACTGTGGTGTCTTCATTGCCTGGTTACAATTTTTGTTATAAAATGTTCTTTGTCAGTGAAATTTTTCAGTTTACTACTATAATTCTTTCAAATGTGAAAGCTCCTTGTATCAAAGAAGTCTGAAATTTATTTGTCAGAAAATAGTGTTTGGACCTGATGTGTTTGCATAACACGTATTTTTAACCTAGGGAAAAAAATCCAAACAGTTTTTACGTGCACAGATCATGTGAAGCCTGTGCTTTAAACTGCACAAAACCTGCAGAATGTATATTAGAAATGAATAAATACTATGAAATTTTAAATTTGTGAAAGTAACTCCATCAGTTTGGTAATAAAAGTCAGATAGATATTCTAGTTTAAATATATATTATTACATCTGTGAAAATCTATTAAATCTCTATTTTTTTTCTGTTCTTTGATTATTTCTTCATTTTTCTGGGGCAAACACTGTTGTTTAGGCCACCTTTTCTGGTTCCCTGTTTAGCTTAACTTTGCATTTCTAATATGAACTTCACTGTGATATGTCAAAATCTGGGTCATTACAGTAACTGCAGGAGTCTGTGCAAATCTCTGCCCCTCTACTAATGCGAAACTGGGAGTCCTTATCCAGATAAGCTGTGAATGTAAATGAAGTTCAGCCTTGGTAATAAATAACAGCTGTTCTTACTGATACTGTAGTACAACTGAATGGCATTTGGTCGAATCTTTGAGGAGTATGAAAGTCACGTTACAACGCCTTCAATCTACTTCCAGCCCTGCATCGTGCACATACATCATGCAAATATATAAATCCTGGCAGGTGTGTCTTTTAGCCTTTATGGTCCCCCTTGAGTTTTGGCAAGCCAAACTCATCTCTATTAGGTCTAAATCTATAATTTTTTATAAGCTAACTGTGCCAAGGTGAGGGCATCTACAAAGACAGTATCAATTCATTCCCAATTCTTCCCCAACCTTTGGGAATTCACTAACAGTCAAAGTTGCACAAATCCACTACATAAAATAGTGTCAAATAAAACAAATCATGAAGTATGTAAAATCTTTAAGTATGTTGTGCCCTGTAAAAGAACTGCACTAAATGTATGGAAATCAGTAGTCAAACTTCCCACTACCCTTCAGGTGCCCACCAGACTTTCCCAGACTTGCAAAGTTGTAGCTTCAATGTGTTATGATAGGTATATTCCCCTTTCTATTAACTGCAGCATAAGAAGGTAAGATCACCCAAAGCGTTTGGCCAAGTGAGCTGTTTCTGAAGAATTTTATGTAATATATAAAATATCAGATTTAGCAAATAGAGGTGAGTTGAATATTAAATATATTTACATTGCAACCTGTAAATGGTATAATGCCAAGAGAGAGAGGCTCAGGATCTGAACACCATAGTACTGTGAAATAAGGAGATAACGAAAGTGGAGAAGAATTGTTTAATCATGCTGTAAGGGTTTGTAATGACTGACACTTCTGATATGCTCTATTTTCAGTGCCAGTTTCTAATCCCAGAAAACCTGCAGAAATGCAAGATGACAAAAACCTGGTATTCAGCCTGTGTGTGTAAGGAGTTGGGGTTTTTGGGTTGTTTTGTTTTGTTTTGTTTTTAGTTGAAAGACTAGCAGATACATTTAAAATTAACAAACTGTCCCTTGGACTCTTTAGAAAACACTTCCTGTAACTACTGCTATGTATGTAGGGAGTTTTTTTGCCTGCTATTAAAATTAATGCTAGCAGCTAAGTTAAGTGAAAAAAATGCACTCTTACTAATTTTCCCTGCTATCCCACCAATCTGTTTAACATCTTAGCAGGGTTAAAGCCATGTTTGTCCAGTAACTGAAATCAGTACAGCTAATGAGTTAACAGTATATTTTATATGAAACATTAATGCAATAATAAATAGTTATCAAAGCAAATATTAAAGTACATTTATAGCAGCCACTGTAAAATCTAATTAGCAGCCAAGTTAAAGTCTTATTCAGCCAAGTGCCATGTAAACACATCATGAATGAGGAGTCCTATCTGAAACACCTAAGCTGTTACAATGAGAAGCCAAAGGTTAAAATTCACCAGGAGGAGAAGAGTGTAACCCAAATTGCGTGGTTTACGACAACCCCATGGTAGGCAGATGTCACTGATGAAACTAGATAATTGAAGATGTTTGGGATCTGCAATGATCTTTTTGGTGATCCTGAATAAACACATCTTTCTACCTCTTCTATAGATATGGGGTATTGTTGCACCAGTGATCTCTATGAGTATATGGGAGGGGGGAAAGAAACCCATTTATTGACTACCGGTTAGAAGTATTTTGCCAAACAGAAAACAACCCTGAAATTCCCAACCACAGCCATTTTAATCCTTTCTGGTTTTGTTATTGTTTTCACTAAAAACGCAGGGAACTCTATTGAGTTTATATCATTTTATCAGTCTGGTTTAGATATGGAAGACATTCCTCAGCCTAGATTTAGTTGCCTGCCTCAGTTATTTATTTTGAGGTGATGAGATAAGAAGGCTATTGCTGCTCTGGTAGCCAGGAGTAACAGCTGGTATTTTCTCCTCTTGAAAGGATTGCCAAGGACAGAAATACATGGAGCACTACTGGTGCAAAAGACTCAGAAATCTGTCTGAACAGCTGTCAGTGCAATGAACATAGTGCAAATATGCAAAAAGTTACTTTGGGTTGCCAAAATCTTCAGTGGTTTTGGTACCTCTCAGCTGTAAACCTGGACGTTTTGTGGATGGTGACAGTAATAACAGTGTCAGGTACCTCTGCAGCAAGCGGGAAGATGCAAGGTCATTTATTGCATGTTTACTGAGATGCTGCCAACAGGATGGCAGTGGCAAGACAGACATCAGTATGCTTCAGTGACTTCATATATGGATTATTCTTTAATTTAATTTAGTTTCACAGTGAAACAAATATGAAGCAACCAGTTAGCCCTTTTCACAGTAAGGTGGAAAGAAAAAGACATGATAAGGAGCAAGTATTCAGCTGCAGAAAGAAACAAAGAATTCAGAAGAGAGATTTGGGAAAAAAGGAGGGGAAAAACAAGAGAATCTGGGATTTGCACAGTTATGTGTTTCTGTATAAGCTATTCTATCTAAAATAAATATTCTATACAGGAAATATGCAAAGAAACAAGGATTATTATTATTGTTTAATTTTATGTGAGTGCAGCTTTCAAAAAAAAGAAATTCGTTGCAAAATCATGACACCTGAAGTTTTGCCATGATCCTTAATGGGATAATATTCCCTTAAGTGCATTGTGGGCAATTCATTCAGTTGAGATAATCCATTTTAGAGTGGGAAGGTATTACTTCTGCCTTTTCCTCTACCTCACATACTGAAATGGAAGGGACACTCTCATCTGATGTTTCATAATAGTCTTCATCTTGCTGAGACTAGAGCAATCATTTTAAGGTATTGGTAATAGAATAGCTAATGCATGTCCTGGATGGACTTCTCTGCTATAATACATGAGTTAAAGATCAATTATTTTTTTCTTTTTGAAATCCATGCCATTAATCACCAACTTCAATACCCAATATTCAATATTCGGTATGAACCAATATTCAAAGTCCCTTGACAAGTGGCCTCTGTGGGAAAGCTTTGTACCCTTTCAATTTTGACTGCTGTATAACAGGTTTACTCACAGGCATACAAAAGGAAGAGAAACTTCTAAGACACACATAATTTTAGAAATACAGTTGTTGGAAAAAGCACAATGTGTAATTACTAGGTAACTAAACAAAATGGGACATGAAACAAAATATAAAGCACATCTATTAAAGTAAGAATCTAGAAAAAACAAAACCAAAAAAGTTGTTTATGTGTTTGATTATAATTAATTGAAATTAAGAATGTAAAGAGGCACTAGATTCTAGCCAATAATTATATAAAATTATATCCTTTACTCCATATTATTCTGGAGACAGGAAAGAATAGTGCAACCACCACCACCAAGTAGTGAGATATACGCTGCAGGAATATAAAAAAGGAATAATAACATGAATATGTTTTAAGAGAAACTATCTAATGGTCTAGGATTGGCATCTTTGTCTGGGCAATGTGCAGCAACAGTGGAAGCAAACAAACAAAATGTAATGATGCATATGGAACAGGGTGATATACCACCGGAAAATATAATGTAGCAATATAAATCAGCGATTTTGCCTCATCTAGAATATTATTCTGTATATTTCAGCTCTGAAAAGGCACATCAGGATAGTGGAAGCTGTCCAGAGGAAGATGATTAGAATGACTTAAGACACAAAAACTCTTTTATGAAGGGAGATTTAGAAGATATGGCTGGCTTATTTTAAAGACAACATAAGGAGAGACACAATACAAGTATATTTCAGTAATTTGAATAAGAGCTACAGGACAGAAGATCAAACAGAATCATAGCAGTTGTCATCACTTCTTCAACTTTCCATTTCAGAGAAAAAGCACCACTGAAAACAGATACAATACAAAGGTCATATTCTTCATATTTCAAGAGAAAACTTACCATGAAGACAATTTTTGGTGCTTTAGCTACAAGATACTTTTTCATAGGAAGTGTAAATATGGTTTTGTGCTTATGTGGCATTAAAGCTTGGAGGTGGGAAATGGCCCAAAAGAATAGTCACAATTGCAAAGCCACACCCTCATACAACCAGACACAAGCACAAACGCAAATATGTGTCAGTAGGGCCGAGGTAAAAACTGATAAATAACAAAGACGTCATATGGTTATTGGTTTTGATTTGCAACAAATTTTGATGTAATCTTGTGCCAGTGAGCTTCTACAGTGTTTTTAAAGCTGCTCTGATTTTTAAAGCTGTTCTGAAGGTACAAAAATTTAGAAGCTATTTTTGTAAAACTGTTTGTACTACTGCTTCTCTATCATTTAAATGGAAATAAAAATCTTTCCAACCGGGCTGTTTCCAGGCTTACAGAATATGCAAAATATTCTATGAAACTTGAACATAAGTGGTGTGCAAAATTGAATTGTGCTATTATACTAATAAGATTTTTATAAACACATACATAAAAGTTATACAGTTTCATCTGATTTCTAAAATTTAGTAGTTTTGGCTTGGCTTTGCAAGAAATCTGCCTGAAATGTTCCATATTCACAGCCTTTCAATAAAGTGAGCAATATATAACCCCACAGAGATCTTCCATCTCGCTCAGTAATTCACATATGATTCATTAGTGTAATGAGAATTAAGCTCTTCTCACAGCCAGACTCCTTGTTTTCTACTTCCCATTTTTGAGAGGCATTTTTAGTTTACAAATCACCACAAATGTTATAACAAATTGCTTTGCTGAAAACCAAGAAGTACCATTAAAAACAAATTTGCCCTCAAAAAAGAATGATTCATATTGCCTGCTTTAAGAACATTAGCATCTCCTCTAGCAGGTACTTATCTTGCTTTTTTTTTCCTCACTAAGGTTAATATTTTAAAAAAGTTATATTATAGGTAAAGTAAAACCCTGAGGTGACTGGTGGACCACAGGAGAAAATGCATTTTTTGTTTCAGACTTTCCTTAACCTGTTCTGTACATCTGACAAATTCTGCAGACTTCCTTGAGATTCCTTCTGTCCCTTTGCTCCCCTTAGTATCAGTCCCCCTGTCTTCATAATATGTTTAGGAAAAAAGCTTTTAGAAGTCACAGAACTCTGGGTGGAGTTAGGACTTGTTGGAGCAAGTCCAGAGAAGGGCCACGAGGATGATCATGGGACTGGAGCACCTCCTGCATGATGATAGGCTGAGAAAGTTAGGGCTGTTCAGCCTGGAAAAGAGAAGGCTGCGTGGAGACCTCATAGCAGCCTTCCAGCATCTGAAGGGAGCCTAAAAGGATGCTGGGGGGGGACTCTTGATCAGGGACTGTAGCAAGAAGGCAAGGGGTGAAGGGCTCAAAGTGAAGCAGAGGAAGTTCAGGTTAGCTAGAAGGAAGAAATTCTTCCCTGTGAGGGTGGTGTGAGGCACTGGAATGGGTTGTCCAAGGAAGTTGTGAATGTTCCATTTCTGGCAGTGTTCAAGTCCAGGTTGGACAGAGCCTTGGATGACATGTTTTAGTGCCAGGTGTCCCTGCCCATGGCAGGGGGGGCTGGAACTAGATGATCTTAAGGTCCTTTCCAACCCTAACTATTCTATGATTATTTGTTCTTAAGGACATTATTTGTTTTAAGCACTTTAAAAGGTAAGAGTTTTTTGGTTTTGTATGTGTGAGTGTATGACTTTTTTCACATTGGTAATGATGTTACTAGATTTCAATTTTAATTTCCAAGTCCTTGGTGTAATGAGTCTTGCATAAGCTTTCTTTATGTAAACCAGACTAGTATAAAGATGATACAAATTGCTTGCCTTTAGCTGTTTATAAAGGATAACTTCCAGGCCATTGGCCCACCTGAAATTAAGTCTTTATTTTTCTCAAGTACTGCTTAATGTACCATGTATTCTTCTTCCCCTTCCCTGCTTCTTCTCTCAGCATATTTTAATTCTTACATGCTATGATGTTTTTCATTGGACAAAGTCTACCTCTCTTTATTCATTCCTAGAAGAGAAAAAAAATGGTTGACTGGAATACCTGCTGGCTGTTAATTACCCCCAAGAAAGTCTCTTATATCTGTAAACTGGAAATGATGACTAATAAGAATTAAGAGTTTGGAGAATTTTCCCCTAGTGTCTGAAAAATAAGAACAATAATAATTTTTGGAGCATGGCAACGATTACTTTAAGTGGCAAAGTTGCAAGTTGAGAATAAAGACAGAGATATATCTTAAGAGGACCATGAAATATAGAGCGAATGAGGAGATTGTTCTCCCTGAAAAAAAGCAATTATGATTATTTTAAGTATGATGACTGTTAGATATGTGATGCACACAAGTGATCAGGGACCTGTGTTCTCAGATCAGATGTTGGAAAGATGTGTCTCATAGAAACACCTCATAGTCATGCATCTGGAAAAAAAAATAATGTTTTGAGTTTTAACAAATACATATTTGATAAACAGGTATGATGAAAACATCTGATAAGTGATAAATGACCATTTCTGAGAAAGGACACACTAAGACTCATTTTTAAAATGCTCTTAAAAATTCATTTGACCTACAAGAATGTGGGAATTCACCAGAGAATGTAAAAAAAGCTTGTCTACCTTTAATTTATATGGTCTTACAATCAGTTTAAGTCATTCATTAGAGGTTTGTTATTGGGCAAATAAAAATTAATGTTTTGTAAGGTTCATAGCAGAAACTATGTGATTTCTATCCAATGCCAAAGCAAAGTAAGAATTCCTTAAGCAGCAGTAAGTTGGAAAAATATTTTCAAAGAAAGGAAAAATATTGGATGTAAAATCTTTCATTATCTTTTTATTAAATGTGAAAAATATGATGAAATGTGGGAAAGCTGGTTTTATCTTATGTTTTGCTTTTATTCTTTTGTATTGTTTTAACTATACAGTTGAAGCAGAACAGCTTTGACTATGTATCAGGAAAAAGAGAGAAGGGGCGTCGTAAATCCTCCTGACATTAATTATTCAACACATGGTCAGATTTATAGCAGTCATTGTCTCCTGTGCCTATAGGCTGTACAGTGTCTTATGCCTTGACACTATTTCTGGAACCTAAAGATCAGAAATATCTTGTCTGGCTTTTTGCCTTTTTGAATTAGGTTATGTAGTTTTCCACAATTCCTAAAATGAATGATGAATGAACTCTTCACTTAAATATGCTAAATAGATGGAATTATCATAAAGACATTAACTTTATCTTTTGGAAATAAAAAAAGCTGTTGGAAAAGTCATGTTTTAGTGATCTAGTTGACATTCAGGTTTCTAGTGTAGTCAGTTTAACTAGAACATGATACTTTGTTGGCAAAAAAAAGAAAAGAATATTACCACTTTAGCATTATTTCTGTAAGATGATTACAGGTCATAGCTTTATTTGCACTGGTGGTGGTTTGAATTCTAATATTCTTAATTTGGCAAAAAAAAATATTGTGAAATAGACTAGAGATACAAAAATTTGAAATAGATTTCTCTTTTGTCTTTCCTAGTAAAAGCCTAGGTATTCACTGAATGAGTGATTAAGATTTTTTATTCCACACACACCTTTTGTGTCTTCCTGACAAAAATGTGGAGTTTCATACAATCTTAATTGAAGAGCTGTGACATGACAGTCATATAATTTACTAAGGAGAAATGGGAGATAAATTTATTAAATCATAAGTAGATATTGCTGAACGTTTGGAGGGATGAAACATCCTTTCCTCTACACCGTGGGATCACTTTCAACCAAAATAATCCCAATAGTATGCAGATTATCCACAGTGCTGTACAATATATTTGATTGCTTCTTGCTGCAGCTGATAACAATGATTTCCAGAACCAGAAAAAGAAACAAGTTTTTCTTCTTTATTTCCACACAAACCCTCCTCCCCCAATATATTTTCCCCACTTATACGGTAGTGAGTCTCCATTTATATGGAAGTCTAACCATAGGTCTACAATGGGTATTCACCTTTTCCCATGCCCAGAAGAGAGTGAAAGCATCTAACCATTAACTAAGTGGTGACATTATTCTAGAGCATGGCACAAAGTCTTTCTAGAACATTTTCTGCACTGAGCATTTGATGCTTAAGTTTGCATCACTTCTCTGGAATGAGCTGCTCTGCATTCTTATTCTAATAATTTTTTCATGAACACTTTGGAAGGAAGTTTAACTGAACCAATGCTACTTTCCCACTCCAGCAAAAGACTAAAGAAAATGGAATAGCTATTTTGAGATGTGTCTTTATTAAAAATGCATGACTTTATATTGTTACAAACATGCTAACACTGAATACCTTCTAATTTTTAAATGGATGAAAGCAACTTGAATCTTGTCATTAAGCTACCCTCTTTTCCCATTTGTGCAGCAGCACAGAGGTCTTGGTCCTTTATATGAAGTTCACCATAACTTTTGATATGGCTCTTTCTTTAGCCGTACACAGGAAAAAAAGTAGGTAAATAGTTGACAGAGTTAGGCTGTGTACTTTACACTCCTCAGTGACACACATAAAGGCTACACCAATTGAGCGTAGTTAAAACACACTTGTATTCTAAAAACAATTTTTTAAAAAAATATTTAAATGTTCAAGTCTGATTCCAGCCAAAAGTACCAATAGCAATACAATTTTGTATGAGCACTGTTTCTATGAAACTGGCATTAAACCTCAGTGATGACATTGCTTGGTTTCCTCAACTCTAGTGAGGCTGAAAGAGGGACTCGAATAGCCCTCTAAATGTACTAACTAAACTTAACGTCTTGTTCCATTTATTTTATCTGTAATGTTTAATGGAAAAGTTAAAAATTAAATTGCAAAAGAATCAAAAAAGCCAACATTTATTTATTCTTTCTAATGAGCTTTTTTCTAGAAAAGAAGAAACATTTTAAGCAACGCAGATTTGTAAGTCTCTTACTATAAAAGAATACCAAATAGTTAAATAAATGTAGATGAAACAAAAGTAACGTGGTGCTCAAAAATCAATAGAATTTGCAAAGATGTTACAGCAGGTGTACTACTGATAAGCTACAGCTTAAAGTCTTAAAAGGTCATTTGCAATTCATACAGAAACCTGTATCTGTGCTTCATGTACTTTAAAAGGTTGTGTGCAACAGAGCAGAAGAAGAAATTATTTCAACCTGCTAAATATTGTTCTGATAACCTTCTGAGACAAAAAATGTTAATTTAGCACCTGAGGCATTTGGAGCATTCTGATCTTGCAATTATTTGCCTATTTTACATGGTCATGTGGCAGTCTATTTAAAATACAGTTGTTGGGGGTCGAGCATGGACAGTCGGACAGGTCTACAGCAAGCTGTGAGAATATGAACTTATAACCCCGAGTCAGGAGAAGAAGCACTGTCAAAATCAGCAAAATAGGAATGCAATAACAGGATACCAGTAACCGCAAAACAGGTTATAATGCCAAGCTAACACAAACACGTAGGGCCAATCAGAAAAGGAATAGCGGCGCGTGAACACTTCATGGACGAAGCGAGGCAGCCAATCAAGTAGTGCATGATCGCGTGTAAGGAAGCTTAAAGCAGTATATTAAGAGCAGCCTTGTAAGCAATAAACGGAGCTCTTTGCAAATGTACATCGTGTCGGTGTTTGCTCCCCTTCACCTGGCCGCTGCATACAGTGGTATTTTATGGTAGAGGAAAGTTCTATAGAAAAAGCAGGCAATTTGAATTTCTAATGGATATGTCTACAGAGATATGTTCTACTATTCTGCTGAAAATGAATGTACTTTAAGCAAACTAATATACTCCTCTTTTTCAAAGAGTGAATAGATGTAAGGGTCATAAACATCTAGATAATGAGGGCAACATCTAGATTATTTGGACTCCCTAAACTAGAGTCACTGCAGAATTAGAGAGAGAGGCAGAAATAGAGCCTGAAGTCATGCAAGAGCTGGGCCCCTTCCCAGCATGAAACCACCCAGATTCCAAACTGAGGTTATTGATGCACTAACATCTGAGCTGTAAGCTGCCAGAATGGCATCTTATAATAGCAGAATGGAAAACAGACTCCTTTCCACCATAAATGCTGTATGTGCTGGTATGTGAGACTGGCAGTGGTAGACAGCTTTTGTGCTGGCGCTCCACACCATAATTTATGATTAAGAAATGAAATCTTAAGTAGACAGCTAGATTTTGTTCAGCTGCTCTAGCAGTGAGCAGAGCATTTGTTGTTAGAAGATGCAAACTATTAAAATGTTGCCTAAATTAAAAAAAAATATAAACAAAAATCCCATATCCTGACAGTCACACAGTAGCAGGTTTTAAAGAATCAGGATTTCCAACCTTGGCAAAAATGAATGTGATATTTCATTTAATATGATAATGTGGTTTCATTACTTTTTAATTGAATTATACTTAGCTAATACTTAACAGATAAGACTTCTAATTTTATAGGAAGCCATTTCACAATGCAAGAAGTCTTAAGTGATTGACTACTTGGAAGAGCTTTCTGAACGTCAAGCATTATGGAAATGAAACTCCTAGCCTATTTAACCTGTTCTTCTAATGTAATTTTGTGAACTGTGTCCAAAGAATTCAGTAAAGTATGCTGAGTTACTGCAGTAATGTAAGATTTCTGCAGAAAATGGCGTCAATTTCTTATCTCACCAGTGAACTTCACTGTCTTACAGAGAGTTGTTTGTTAATGGCATCCCTGTTTCCAGACAGCTTAACCCTTTCTTCAGTCAGACCTTCTTGCCATCCATGCCAGGTCTCTTTTGGTCACAAATTACTACTGCTGTGGTTGCAGGTTGAATTTTCCGTCAACCAGGCAAAGAACAGCTCCAAATCCACAGCATTATGGACAAGGTTTCTGTGAAATGCAAAACTGGAATATTGCAGAACATGTACCATTGAATTATAAAGTTACAGACTCATTCTTTGCAGTATGTATTATTTTAGATGCATTTTTAAACCAATTACTCATGTTCACAAGTATACATTAATAAAGCGTGTCCTTCAGAGGTAGTTTATTAATATTATAATCACAGCTTGATTACATTAAGTAAAGTTTCCTTTCTAAGTAGGGCCCTAATGTTAAGACCCTAGATCTTTCTTTTTAAAGGTACTTACATGAGTGGATTTTTATTTATTTATTTTTAAATGTTAAGTATTCAGTTGCTTCCAGCAGTTAGGAAAGAATTTAAGAGTTTAAGGGCTCTTTTTTCTTTTTAAAAAAAAAAAGAAAAAAGGAAAAAAAAGAAAAAGAAAGTCGGCTGTGGCTATAAAAGCAGTAAATGCTTGATTATTCAGCTATAAAATGCACCTACTGCTTCCATTGCCTTTAACTAGAGTGGAATATTTTCTGTACCTTAAAAAGTCAGACTCTAATGTGTATCCAGGACATTTTACTTCATTAAATCAGTAGGCAACCAAAGGATAACAGCATCTGAAACTCAGCTTTCTCCATCCAGACTAAGCATTATATGTCTGGTTGCCTGAAGTTTTGATTTACTTGACTAGATGTGACAAAACTACTAATTTTATTGCTCTTTTTACATAATTGTCTGCAAAGCTCAGTACCTTCTCCCACCTGCTCCATCCCCCAGGATATGACCACATTTCTCAGGAATTCTTTTCTCTGATTGCCTCTGTTCACCTCTGAATACATGTGTTAGGGAAAATCTAAATATTTACACTTCTGTGACTCCAATCATAGTATCACAGAATCCTGGAATGGTTTGGGTTGGAAAGAAACTTAAAACTTATCCAGTTCCATCCTCTTGCCATGGGCAGGCATACCTTCCACTAGACCAGGTTACTCCAAGTCCTATCCAATCTGGCCTTGAACACTGCCAGCTGTGTGTCAGCCACAGCTTCTCTGGGCATCCTGGGACAGGGTCTTGCCACCCTCACAGGGAACAATTTCTGCTTAAAATCTCATCTCAATCTCCCCTCTGTCAGGGTAAAGCCATTCCCCCTTGTTGTGTCTCTACAGGCCCTTTTCTAAAGCCCCTATCCAGGTTTCTTCTAGCCCCTTTAGGCACTGGCAGCTGATTCTAAGGTCTCCCCTTAAGGAGCCTTCTCTTCCCCAGGCTCCTTAAAGGGAGCCCAGCTCTCTCAGCCTGTCTCCAGAGCAGAGCTGCTCCAGCCCTCACAGCATCTCCGTGGCCTCCTCTGGACTCACTCTAACAGCTCCACTTCCCTCTTGTGTTGTTGCCACAGAGCTGGATGCAGGACTGCAGGGGGGGGGGGGGGGTTCCCCAGAGAGCAGCAGAGGGAGAGAATCCCCTCCTTTGAACTGTTTGCCATGCTAAATATGGTAATCTGTTTAGCCTCAGCAAGGACAACACAGGGAAGTTGAATTGTTAAGAAGCTGAAACTTAAATTGTGCTCAAGAAAAAAAAAAAGCATGAAAACACACAATATTTGTTACCCAGCCATAAACAGCAATCACAAAAGGTTTGTTGGTGTTTGGGGTTTTCTGTTGGTTTTTTTTTTGTTTGTTTGTTTTTGACACAGGTAGTATGTACGTCTAAAGCTTGTCCTTCTCCTTTTTCTTGCGTCAATGCAATATAATATAGCAGTGATACTACTTCTCCCTCTATATATTTATGGGAATAAATTTCCTTTTACAAGTGTTCTAAATTTCTTTGGTTGCAGAATATTCAACATCTAAGGTTGAAGATAATTTTTAAATTGAATTTTCATTTTACAATTAAATATAAAAATAATTATATGCATGGGACAAAGGCAATACAGTTCTTAATTGTAAAAGGAGAAGCTATCCAGTAAGGGAATATTTTCTAGTAGGTTTCTTTCACATGAATTTCTGGAGAAAGTCTTGAAATTGCCACAAAAAAAAAACTCTGCTTCAGAAGAGTGACCCCTTACCCAGATTCTTTGAGGTTTAATGGACAAATATTTGGGAAGAGAAGAACATGCTTCTTCTTCCAAGAAGAGAGTAAGATTTATGCTGTCCTACTGAAGCACAAAAATTTCTTTTAAATTATGGTAATGTCTTGAAGAAAAATCCCCAATGATATGAAAAGCTATTCTCATCAAACATTCTTCCTAAGTTCACTGCCATGAAGCCAAATTTGTGTGCTGAAAACACGTTAAGATTAGACCTTAAAAGAAAACATATTGAGAGGTATATACACGTTAAAAGGAAAGTTTCTGTGTCTAAATGAAAAATTGTGAAAGCTAAAATCACATGGTTTGTGATGGGAAGTGTTGCATCATGTTAAAAACCAAAAAGCTAGTGCTACAACATCATGAACTTACGGTCATTTACTTATTGTACAGTGTGAACTGGAATAATCTAATACTAGTTAATATTCGAACTTGATGAAGAGTTACTTTATTTGACAAGGTTATATCACCCAAAATCAGTTTTTCATTCCAATGTTCAGAGTACCCCATCCAGCAGACTTCTTTGAGTTTTTAAACAATAAGACTTTGTAGTAAAGTGTTAAACTGCCTAATATGCTAGCACTCAGCATTTTAGAAAGCAGTTTCTATGTTAATATTTTGGAATTATATCTTTCAGCTGCTCTGAGAAGAATACAATCTTATTCTGGACCTCGGAGTATTCATTAGAAATCCATTAAGTATTACACCATTTTCTTTCAGGAGCAGTTTGGTGTGTGGCCATCCAGTTCTTCAAATACTATAGGTCAATAGCAATGAGATATTTTAATCTTTTTATGTTTAAATACATCAGACATTCCACCGTTCCGGTATGCAGACTACCCTGCTGGTCACCTAATTCACTATGCATTCTCAGCGCAGCCTGTCTTTCCTGGGAAACAGGAAGAAATATCAAAACGTCACTGGGAAAGATTTGTGTGATAAAGGGCAGACACCTTAGCAAGCGTGTTATTCATCTTTGAAAATTCTCCCACTCATGAGGTTTAAGATTTGGGTCCATGGAATAAATGAAAAAAGATTCAAAAGACAATAAAAAAGCGAGGGGCTTCCTCCTAAATCTGTTGTCCCTAAGCAGAACCGCTTTCCTGTCCTGCAGGAGGCTAATGAGGAAATCACTCGCACCAGAAACAGCTGGCTGATGAACTGGTAAAGAAGATCTCTACTGGTGCTGCCAGGAAAAAGTGGCAGGTCATAGTAGTAGGGGACCAATGTGTTCCAGGTCTAATATCCAGAGGTGTCAACGAATGTGGCAGAACATGTGAAAAACTCCTAGATTTCTACCTAGATAACTTTAGACAAAGGCATAAATGCCTATACCATGAAAAAAACAATTGCAGTAAGTGTGAGAGTGAAGCCTACTTTATATGAGCTAAACAGATGGCCAGCATATGTAGGCGCTAGTTTTACAAGGCAGACATAATAATTGTTTGGACATTAGGAACATTGGAACCTGAGGACATGATACTCAACTGAAGTGGTTAAGCATTGCTTTGGACTACTCAGATTGCTCCATTTTCTGCATTTTCAAACCCAAGAAAGATAATGGAGCGGGCTACAGAAGAGGCTTTCAACAATTCCTTCTTCTGCTAGAAAGCACCTTCCTGATACCTCTCCAGGAGCCTCAGCATTTCCTTCACCAGCCATTTCAACAGCTGATCACTAGTAGAGGCTACTCTGACCTCCACCTTATTAACTCATTATACAAGGAGTCAGCAACCCAAATTGTTTCTGAATATGTATTGTAATCATTTTCTGTGTCATAGAACTTGACACTCCTGAAAAAATTCTTCCTGCTGTTATGGTATGTCCAACCTGCTGTTTAGATGCCACATTCAAGCTACTACCTGATTTCCAAATAATTTGATGTTCTACACAGTATCTTCCTTCTTAGAAGGCATTATGTCAGAAAAAAGGTTTGCTGCCTTTTCTCAGATTTTATTCCCTGTAATGTCTGTCACTGTATTTATTGTTGCTTCCTGACCACCAGTTCTGAGTTTAGTTTAACAAGGTTAAAGCACTATTAATTCAGTCTCCAGAAGTAAGTGCTCTCATAATTCCAGACTGTAAAATTTGATAGTTAGACAAAAAGTAGTAATTGTTATGAAAGATGCAGAAATAGAATGCTTTGTGCTACTGGTAAGAATGGCTGTTTTGTTTGCAAGATAGTTTAATTTAATTCATTTTATCACAGTTGTTTATACTTTAAAAAAAGAAAAAAAAATGTTTCATTTAGAACATATTTTTATTTATGACTTCCTTTACTCATAGCACAAGGAAACATTCAAACAGCAAGAAAAGGCAATAAAAGTCCGGAGAGATAATGTGGTGCTGGATTATAATGCTTGACAATATTTTAGCAATGAACAAGTTAAAAAATAACACCCTTCAAAAGACTTATGAAGGGACAATTCCTGTTTATGCAAATTAGGATCATGTAAGGAATGTTCAAACTAGCCGATTTGTTAAATGGAACAGATTGAAAATAACAAGGCATTTCATACAGGCACAAGGCATGCAGGCCTATTCCAGCTAAATGGGATCACAAACAGTAATTTGAAAATAGCATGTCATATATTTTGCTACCCTGACGTGTACACGCATAAGCAAGGTAGTGGATGTGTTAACCCAGTGTAAAAGCTCTCAATTTTCCTGCCTAATGCAGGCTATTTTATATTCCTAGAGAAAAGAGCTCTTCATTTCCAAGCACCAGAAAAGTTGTCTCACAATTTGGAAAGCTCACAGCACTTTGTAATGCCAATTTGGTAAAAAAAGAATAAATTGCACCATGTGTTATTTACAAAAATAATTCCAAGTACGTCTGGCTTCTTTTCTGAACCAGTTTTAACACCTCAGGAAAATAACAAGTAAAATCGAAATGCCTACATAAAATTTGTCAGAGAGAAATGTTCTTTATAGATTACAAGGTTCTGACTTCCTTCTCCAAAAAAAGAGTAGCTTGCTGCAGTTATCTGCCAGCTGCAAGGGGCTCTTTGTTGAAAGATACACAGTAGGGTACAAAGAAAACCATGCCTACTCCCTATGTCATTTGAGCTGTTTTGATTATTGGGGTAAAGACTTAACACATCAAGCAAATGCCACTAACACTGAGCTTTAGACAGTCACTCTTTTTGCTTTTACTTTCTATTTGCAGAAAAACATTTTTTTAAATTCCACATATACCATTGAGCATGACAAGAAATCCCTGTGTCCATTCCCCAAATCATTAATGAGTTTCTGTATAAGCCTCCTCTTTGCTTTTCCACTCTCAAGATAAGCCACTCATGTGTCCTCATCCTGGAGTCAAGCTTGTGCTCTCCCGCACAAGAATTCCTCAAGATGAGCTTTTGCTGCTCATAGGATCATGGAATCACAGAATGGTTTGGGTTGGAAAGGATGTTAAAGATCATCTAGTTCCAACCTCCCTGCCATGGGCCTTATGCAGGGCCATAACAACCTGTGAATGATGATTTCTCCCTTCTCTGATTCTTAAAATGTGCATTTTCAGGGAATGACTAAGAAGATGAATAGAAAGAATTCTAACCTAAGAGAATGGCTGAATAAAAATCAGTCACTGAAAATATTCAGGCAATAGAATTGTCAGCCTTCTTGAACTCCTGGAAGAGCCTTTTGACAACAGCCACAACAATCTTCTTTCCTCCCCCCATCCTGTCCTGGAAATGCCACTTTGTCCTGAAATATTCCTTCCTCCTCTCCAGAGGAGCCCCCTGTTGCAAATCATACTCCCTGCCTGCACAAAGATAGGTCCAGTGTGTGTGAGGGCAACTGCCACCATAACCCCTCCTGAAGTGAAATTACAGACAATCCTATATGGAGATATCAGTCCCAAGAGGCAGAGACCAAAACTTCTGCCTGAAAACTCTACGGTAGGTGCAGGTCTGTGCTGTTGCTTCCTCTGAAACGGTTGTTGCTCAGGATATCCACCTTCATCATGTCAGGTTTTATAAAGCTTTGCCTTGAAAAACAAGAGAATCACCACCAGAGGCAACAAGCTTGAAAGTCTGCTGATGTTTCTACCAAGACATCCTCCTTCCTAAATGCTTCCAGTTCTCTCATGATAGAGTTTACGAATGGTGTCATCCTTTTGGGTCTCCAGGGAGCATCTCCGAATTTTTTCTTTCTTCATGTGGGGATGACTAATGACATGGTGCAAGGGTAAGGTTCAGAAGAAAATGAAAAATAAAAGGTCAATAATACATTTGTCTTTCAGTGAGAGATAAAAGGACTTGAAAGCAAGGCAGCCACAGAGGCAGAATAAGAGTAGAAAGGAAGACCAAAACCCTAGGTGGAAGATGAAGGAGCAGGAGAAGGATGCAGGAGCAATTTAAATGCCCACAGAAAATGCCAGGGAGATGTACACAGCACTTGACCCTTCGCATTGCATAAGAACCACTACAGGATGCCAGGGGAGCTTTGGATGAGAACCTTCTAGAGGTGCAAGCTGCTGGATATGCATAGCTGTCCTGTGACTAACACGTCAACCTGCAAGCAGCATCTCCACTAAGTACTTGATGAACTTCTGGAGAAAAGCTGTTGGCTGAATTCTTTCCAAAATGAACATTGCTCATGCGCATTAAACACTGAGGTCCAAAACACCATTTAGTAATTGGAATTGGTAAGATGTAAGTTTAGAGCTGCAATACTACTCTGAAAAAAAGTCAGTAGGAGAAACAGCCAAATAAGACTAAAGGTATTTGAATTTTCTTTTTTTTCTTTTTTTTTTTTTTTTTAGAAATACAGAGCTTTCTGCTTTGGTCCATTCATCCAGTTTTCACTATGCCCTTGGGAAAAGACTTTTCTTAAAGTTATGGGGATGCATGCCTGACTTACATGACATCTCCTACAGACAAGTCCAGCCTCATGTGATATGAATGTGTAAAGAGGTATGGGAAATTGTCCTGGGTTCAGCAGTAGCAGTCATGTTTCTCCTTCATGGTAGCTGGTGCAGTGCTGTGTTTTGACTTCCAGCCTGGGAACAGTGTTGGTGAAACTGATGTTTTTGGTTGTTGCTAAGTGATGTTTACCCTGACCAAGGACTTTGCGAGGCTCATGCTCTGCCAGGGAGGAGGGGAAGCTGTGAGGAGGCAGAGACAGGGCGCCTGACCCAGGCTAGCCAGGGAGGTATTCCATACCACAGCACGTCATGGCCGGGGTGGGGGGTAACTGGGAGTTACCCGGAAGGACACGGGCTTCTGGGTGGGACATGTTTCTCGTCCGGTGGTATTGTATTCTCTTCCGTTGTTAATTTCTCTTATCATTGTTGTCATTGGTAGTAGTGGTGGTGATTTGTGTTGTACATTGGTTGCTGGACTGTTCTTGTCTCAACCTGTAGGAGATGCACCCTTTTGATCCTCCTCCCCGTTCCTCTGGGAGCGGGGAAGGGTAGAGCCCCGGGGTGGGGGTGGGAGGGCCTCGATTGTTGTCAGCCTGGCCCCACTCACTGGGAGTGAGTGAACAAGTTACCTGACTGGGTTTAAACCACGACAGAAATGAAATTTCAGACCTTTCAAATTGAGAAGATTTGGGGAGGAAGAGGGGAGGAAGGAGAAAGAAAATCCATGTACAAGATGAGCATTTGAGAGTTTTTATTAAAGTAATTTTCTCAAATGAGAATTTTGTGGGCATCTGATGTACAGAGGATTCCTGATGTGCTTAAGCCTGTTCAGTTTTCTATCTGCAAGTAAAGTGCATGATGAACTGTCTTTGTTTACTGTGAAAAGAAATAAAACATTATGACCTCATATCTAAAGTTAGTTAGGGAAGTCTGTCATATCAAACAGAGGGGAAGACTGAAGTTAATGAGCTGCTTTCCCTGCAATGGGTTTCGTGAAAAGAAGCTGTCTTTCCACATAACAGTACCATTGAAGAAAAACTATCACAAAATCAGTGGGAGGCTCCATAATTAATAAGTTGTAAGAGCACAATGCTGCTTAATGCAACATAACGGTTCTGAGCTGTAGACATGTGTCAGCATGGGCCTTCATTTACAAAGACACATTAACTGTCTCTGGAAAATCAGGAGTTACCAGTCTCATCAGGACCTGAAATGGTACGCATGTGGAATTACTTCATTATTATGCAGGTAGGAAAGCAGTGCTTTGTTGTGGCTACACTCTGTCCTTTCAATTACTTTAAGATTAATTGCATTTGTGCATTTGTTTGGTACACCAAGTTGGAACAAGACACATATAGCACTTGGCCAAATATTCAGTACAAAAGTAAGGGTTATAGGCATCCCTAACATTAAAATGGTTTGAAGCAAGCAGGAGGTAGACAAGTTTGGTTGAAAAACTGCTTTTAAACAGCAAGAGTTTTATTTGCTATTTATTTTATGTTATACGCTGATGCCAGCACCCAATTGTTTTAGAAGACTGAACAGTTATTCAGTGAATAACAGATTTCCTGAAGGAAAAAAGCAGCATATTAAACCCATTAATTACAGAGACGTTCTATTCAAGTCTAGGAATAGCAGCCTTTTCATTATCCATATGTGAAATAAAGTCATAAAAACAGGCTGCAAGCTTGAATGTTTAAACATGCAAAACATTATTGTTTCACCTGCAGAAAATGAAGGAATAACTTGTGTTCTCTCAGTTTCACACCTTTTACCAGTGTAATACTAGCGTGAAGTCTGAAGAAGTAAGAGTCTAAAGACGTAACTCTAAAGAGGTAAAAGGTAATTCTAAAGAAATAATTCAGGCTTTAATACTGAATTTACTTTGTTTAGACTCATTCATAAAGGATTTTAGCTCAGGTACATCTGAGAAGATACAAGTTCTGAAAAGTCTGAGAAAGTGGTTTGAATAAGGAGGGAAAATATCTGCTCAAATCTGTGATATTTTCTGTAACCTGAGCAAAGACATTGAAATGTTCTGTGTACGTATTAAATAGAGTATCTGAGATCTAAAAATCCACCCATGGAGACATTACATCAATAAAAGGGTGAGAAAAAGTAATTTTAAAACCAGCCAAGCAAAAGACCTTTTTTAATCTGTTCATGAGATAGAGAGTATAAAAACAAGATCATTCCCTTCCTAATCCTAGTCTTAAATTTACCATGCTTTCCATATCTGTAAATATTGGTAAAGTATTGGAACAGTGATAAAATCATATTCATGGTTGCTTATTTTATAGGTAGCTTGTGTTTTAACATTAGGAAATGTAAATTAAAGCTCAGAAAACTCAAATCCTTTGTGGTGACCTGACATATTTAAATCTTTATCTACAGCACTTTCTCTTCAGTTTAGCAAAGAGACTGGACCAAAGCCTTGCAACAAAGTGTGGTTTTGATATACATTTCTGTTCTCCTAAAACATCTGCTACTAAAATGATAAATACTCAAATTCTGATATTGTAGAAATTTGGAGATTCATTGTGTGTGGCACAGGTAATCCAAAACTGATTAACAGTTTGGAATTGATGCTGGGACTTTTTTTTAGCTTGTTCTTATCTTGACCTGATTGACAAAAACAAACCAAACAAACAAACTTACCTGAATCCATTCCTTTCTGAAGGTCTCTACCTACAGCAAATTCCTGGCTTCATACAAGAAGTTTGCCATATTGATATCAATGAACCTAAAAGCTCAGATCCTGAAAAAGCGATAGGCATAAAACACCTACAGTCACATATAAAATCCTCAGACTTTGTGTTCAAATAAAACACACACTTTTAACTACTATATTCAGAAAATTAGTTTACAAACGCAATGAAAATTTGGCTTTGGGTAAATCTAGAAATATCAACCCATTGGATATTTAATGAGACAAAAATCTTGAATAGGCATTAAATATTTGTTTTTTTTTTTCCAGTCATTGATCACACATGTTAAACTTTAACAGAAGATAAGATTTAATCAAAACCCCTGAACTATTTTAGTGAAAAGGAAGTTGAGTGTGAAGTAAAGCTTTATGTACTTCCATGTTCTGACGAAAGAGATTTGTCAAGCATTGCTTTAGAACCCATACAGAAGTAATTTTTATTAAAAAGATTTTGAAAGTATTTTAAGCATTTTGAATTTTAAAATAAACCTAAATTTATTATATGCAGTACTTGGGAGCTCATACTGGGAACAATAAATAATGTTTAATAAAGACAGTGCTATATTACTTTATTTCTTCGGTAACAGCACAATAAAATTTATAGCCACCTTTACCTTAATAAAATACAGAGATAAAAACCTTAATCCAAGACTCACAAGGTGTAACAAATTGTTGTTCATTGTTTTGTAATGATGAAAAAGTTCCTCTCCCCCTTCTGTCAAGCACCCATACTCTGTCTCTTTTCCCTTTTCCCACACGATACAAATTCTTTTGTTCTGGACTCTCAGTAAAGAAACATGAAACTCATGTATTATATATTCCTTGGAATTGCCTTAACAGCTTGACCATTTAAAAATAATTTTCAGAAAATAATCCTGTAGGAATTCCAAAAATGGTGCAAATAATCGTTGCAATAAAACATAGAACATTTTCATTAGAAAACACTTCCCTTTCTGTGAACAAAAGAAAAAAATAATTCTGTTGCATCCTCAAATAATTTAATTACCCTCTGATTCCAAATCATACTTATGAAGTACAGACATTAATTTCAAAACTATTCCTACTTATAATAAGTGTATCTTAAATGACTGCATTTTCCGATGAAACTAAAATTGAAGTAAAAATTTCAGAGTAAATGCTTTTAATTCAGTTGCTTTTGTTATTCAGCATTAATAGTAGTATAAAAATATTTTTTTATTTATGAAACAAATATTAAATAGGAAATGTAATTTTTTATTAGGTAACTGTAGACTTTAAGGCATACAGAGTGGCTTCTGTAAAAATAGTTCTGTATTCATTTTATGTAACTATTGAATTGTGACTAGAATTTCATTACATCAGTTTAACAATCTGTATAAGTAATTCCGCAGTGCGTATGTAATACTGTGTTAAACCGCTACTAATTCCTTAATTTTTTATTTTTTTTCCAGCTCTTATTGTCAGAAACATTATGACAGCAACCTTTTTTTTTTTTTTAAAGCATTTATTATTCTAGCTTCATCCACAATATATTGGGGTACAGCAGTCAGAAGAAGAGACATAGGAAAAATGCTGTCTGAAGGTGGACATAAATACAATGTAGATAAATTGAAAAAAAAAAAATTATGTTTACCCTGATTTAAAACTTAGCCATGGAGATACAACAAAGATAAAGAAATTATATTTCTTACATCTACTTTCTTTTTATGTCCGGATTCCAGTAAAAGGAAAATAGCCTATTTCATGGAATCATAGAATCATAGAATAATTAGGGTTGGAAAGGACCTTAAGACCATCTAGTTCCAACTCCCCTGCCATGGGCAGGGACACCTTACGATAAATCATATCACCCAAGTCCTCGTCCAACCTGGTCTTGAACACTGGCAGGGATGAAGCATTCACAACCTCCCTGGGCAGCCTATTCCAGTGCCTCATCATCCTAACAGGAAAGAATTTCCTTCTTATATCCAATCTAAACTTCCCCTGTTTAAGTTTTAACCCATTACCCCTTGTCCTTGCTTTAGTGTAAACAACATTTTGTCCAAATAATAATGAAATAACATAAATACATACGCTTTCCCTCCCCAGACTTTCAACTGTTTTTTGCTAAACTGCTTAACTTGCTTAAAAAAAACCCAACAATGCAAATGGTTGTGTTTACAGACCTAACATCACAATCACTGTCAAGGGTAAAACCAGTTCAGAAACATAACCACCAGAAAATAGTTTAGACTAGGAAGCTGATGCAAAACTGAAATCCATCAGGTTTTCTGTGATATATGACCACATTTAAAATCACAGAATCATAGAATAGTTAGGGTTGGAAAGGACTTTAAGATCATCTAGTTCCAACCCCCCTGCTGTGGGCAGGGTCAACTTACGGTAAATCATATCACCCAAGGCTATGTCCAACCTGGTCTTGAATGCTGCCACGGATGGAGCATTCACAACCTCCCTGGGCAACCTATTCCAGTGCCTCACCACCCTAACAGGAAAGAATTTCCTCCTTATATCCAATCTAAACTTCCCCTGCTTAAGTTTTAACCCGTTACCCCTTGTCCTATCACTACAGTCCGTAACGAAGAGTTCCTCACCAGAATCCCTATAGGCCCCTTCAGATACAGGAAGGCTTCTATGAGGTCTCCACTCAGCCTTCTCTTCTCCAGGCTGAGCAGACCCAGCTTTTTCAGCCTATCTTCATACAGGAGGTGCTCCAGTCCCCTGATGATCCTCGTGGCCCTTCTCTGGACTTGTTCCAACAGTTCCATGTCCTTTTTCTGTTGAGGACACCAGAACTGCACACAGTACTCCAGGTGAGGTCTCACAAGAGCAGAATAGAGGGGCAGGATCACCACCATCGACCTGCTGGTCATGCTCTTTTTGATGCAGCCCAGGATATGGTTGGCTTTCTGGGCTGCAAGCTCACACTGAAGCCTGCTCATGTTCATTTTCTCATCAGCCAGCACCCCTAAGTCTTTCTCCGCAGGGCTGCTCCGAATCTCTTCTCTGCCCAACCTGTAGCTGTGTCTGGGATTGCTCCGACCCAGGTGTAGGACCTTGTACTTGGCATGGTTAAACTTCATGAGGTTGGCATCAGCCAACCTCACAAGTGTGTCGAGGTCCCTCTGAATGGCATTCCTTCCCTCCAGCATATCAGCTGAACCACACAGCTTGGTGTCATTGGCAAACTTGCTGAGGGTGCACTCGATCATAGAATCATAGATCATAGAATAGTTAGGCTTGGAAAGGACTTAAAGATCATCAAGTTCCAACCCCCCTGCCATGGGCCCGGACATCTCACACTAAACCATATCACCCAAGACTTTGTCCAGTCTGATCTTGAACACTGCCAATCTGACTGTCCATGTCAGCGACAAAGATGTTAAACAAGACTGGTCGCAACACCGATCCCTGAGGGACACCACTCGTTACTGGTCTCTAGCTGGACACTGAGCTGTTGACCACAACCCTTTGCGTGCAGCCATCCAGCCAGTTCTTTATCCACCGAGTGGTCCATCCATCAAATTGATGTCTCCCCAGTTTAGAGACAAGGATGTCATGTGGGACGGTGTCGAACGCTTTGCACAAGTCCAGGTAGATGACATCAACTGCTCTGCCCCTGTTCATCAGTTCCGTAGCCCCATCATAGAAGGCTACCAAATCAGTCAGGCAGGATTTTCCCTTAGTGAAGCCATGACGGCTGTCACCAAGCACCTTGTTGTTTTTCATGTGCCTTAGCATGCCTTCCAGGAGAATCTGCTCCAAGATTTTGCCAGGCACAGAGGTGAGGCTGACTGGTCTGTAGTTCCCTAGGTCATCCATTTTCCCCTTCTTGAAAATGGGGGTTATATTTCCCTTTTTCCAGTTGTTGGGAGCTTCACCTGACTGCCATGATTTCTCAAATATGATGGCCAGTGGCTTAGCAAATTCATTCGCCAGCTCCTTCAGGACCCACAGATGGATTTCATCAGGTCCCATGGACTTGTGCACGTTCAGATTTTTAAGGTGGTCTCAAACCAGATCCCCTCCTACAGTGGACCCAAGGTCTTCATTCTCACAGCCCCTGCATCTACTTTCCAAGACTTGCGTGGTTTGGTCAGAGCCTTTGCCAGTGAAGACTGAAGTAAAGAAGTCATTCAGAACCTCAGCTTTCTCCAAATCCTGTGTAGCCAGGACTCCCTGAGGAGCTTCCTGAGGAGGCCTACGTTCTCCCTAGACTGTTTTTTATTTGCTATGTACCTGTAGAATCCCTTCCTGTTATCCTTAACATCCCTAGCCAAGTTTAATTCTAACTGGGCCTTAGCTTTCCTAACCTGGTCCCTAGCTTCTCAGACAACACCCCTGTACTCTTCCCAGGCTGCCTGTCCTTGCTTTCACATTTTATAAGCCTCTTTTTTCATTTTAATTTTCCTCAGGAGCTCCTTATCTATCCATCTCCTGGCCCTCCTGCTGCACTTCCCTCTAGTTGGGATGCAATATTCCTGAGCTTGTAGCAGGTGTTCCTTGAATATCAACCAAGAGTCTTGGGCCCCCCTTCACTCTAGGGCTATATCCCATAGAACCTTACTAAGCAGGTTCCTAAAGAGGCCAAAGTCTGCTCTTTTGAAGTCCAGGGCAGTGAGCTTGCTGCACGCTCTTCTCACTGTCCTGAGGATCTCAAATTCAACCATCTCATGATCGCAGCATCCCAGGCTGCCCTGGAGAGTCACATTTCCAATGAGCCCTTCCCTGTTGGTGGGCACGAGGTCAAGCATGGCACCTCTCCTTGTTGGCTCCTCTATTACTTGCAGAAGGAAGTTGTCTTCCATGCAATCGAGGAACCTCCTGGATTGCTTGTGCTGGGCCGTACCATCGTTCCAACAGATATCAGGGTGGTTGAAGTCACCCATGAGAACAAGGGCCTGTGAGCGTGAGGCTTTTCCTATCTGTCTATGGAGTGCTTCATCCGCAGGTTCTCCTTGATCAAGCGGTCTGCAACAGATCTCCACAGCAATGTCTCCCATAGCTGTTCTCCCTTTAACCCTGACCCACAAACTCTCTGTTGACTGCTCAGCTGTTTCCAGACGGAGTTCCATATGCTCCAGCCTATCCCTAACATAAAGGGCAACTCCCCCTCTCTCCTGCCTGACCTGTCTTTTCTAAAGAGCCTGTAACCTTCCATTCCAACACTCCAGTCATAGGAGCCATCCCACCATGTTTCTGTGATGCCTATTATAGCATACCCCTGTAGACGTGCACACATCTCTAATTCCTCGTGTTTGTTCCCCATGCTATGGCCGTTTGTACAGATGCATCTGAGCCAAGCTCCAAATGAATCCAGCTCATTGGCTGGAGCGGCTGGAATATATCTACATTGCTCCGAGCATTTAGTATGGGTGCTGGCAACTGACTGGGTGTGTTGGGATGGAATGATGCCCTCCTCCCCCAACACATCTAGTTTAAAGCCTCCTTGACAAGCCTCCTACCAAAACTGCTCTTTCCCTTTAGACCAGCCCCCACTAGACCTGGCCTACAAACTTGGGTCCCATGTTCAGGACACTCAAACCCCTGACTATGACACCACACTTTTAACCATTTATTAACGTGGCTAATCCTCCTAGCTTTTTTTAGGTCCTCCCCTGTACCCTGGAGAATTGACGAAAAGACAATCTGAGCTCCGGACCCCCTAACCACCTCTCCTAGGGCTCTGTAGTCCTTCTTTATGTTCCCCAGGCTGCTACTATCTATATCCCTAGCACCCACATGTATCACTAGAAATGGGTAATAGTCTGTGGGACTTACTAGAGCAGGCAGCCTCTCTGCAACATCCCTGATCCGTGCCCCTGGTAGGCACCACACCTCCCTTGAGACCGGGTGAGGCCGACAGACGATGCTTCCGTCCCTTTCAAAGTAGAGTCCCCTACTAGTACGACCCACCACTTTTTCCTAGCAACACCAGCAGAGATCTTCTTTACCAGTTCATCAGCCAGCTGTTTCTGGTGCGAGTGCATTTCCTCATTAGCCCCCTGCAGGACAGAAAAGTGTTCTGCGTGGGGACAACATCTGGGAGGAAGCCCCTTGCTTTTAATTGCCCTCTTCCTCCTTTTTTTGTTGTTGTGTTTTTTTTTTTTGTCATTAATTCCCAGCTTCATGGGTTAACGGCTTCCTTCTTCCCTTCATGAGCTAGAGGGGAAGGTTTAGGCCTCTGCACAGTTTGGGCCTGGAGCAAGCATTCCTGCTTCCTGTCACGTACCCTGACATCTTGCAGCCTATTAACAGCATCCCGCAGCTCAGCCACCTGCTGCAGGAGGACCTCCACTAGAGAGCACCAAGTGGCACCCTCCCCTCACCAGACCAGTGCAGGCACTCTCTACACTCCGAACTCTGCACTGCAGCCACCCCTGTCATCAACTCTGTCTGGGTGCCTACGCTGGCCACCGCTGGGGCAGCCAGAGCAGAGCTCCCTGACTGGGCCCTGGTCACAAGACGAGTGCTCACCATCCCGCTTGCCTGCCCATACAAACTGCCTCGATGTACTCTGCTGGCCGCTCGTCCTCCCTGGGGCAGGTTTTTAACCAGTCAGGGCTGGTGCCGCCCCTCCTGGCTCCGCCTCCTGTGAGTCCTTGCTCCCGTCAGCTGAGCTGCTGGCTCCTGGGCAGGTCCTGTCGAGGAGTTCAGGCTCCCTCGGTGGCCTTTGCCGCTCTGAGTTGATGCTCCTGGCCTGTGATATCCCCCCCTCCTCCAGTGTTGAAGGCTCCTCCTTCAGGTGGAGCTACTCACCTCAGCAGTTGAGGTTGACTTCACTGAATCTTAAGAGATGCACAGACTCTACAAGCAGAATCAACTAGGCTGGAAAAGACCTTTAAAATCAAGTCCAACCATTCCCACAGCATTGCCAAAGCCACTGCTAAACCATGTCACTAAGGATCTTATCTATACAGTTTGTGAGCCTTTCCAGGGATGGTAATTCCACCACTGCCCTGGGCAGCCTGTTCCAATGATTGACCACCCTCTCAATGAAGTTTTTCCTTATAACCTGACTTTGGGTGAAGAAAGAAGAAGCCAGCTTTAGACCACTTGGTGTCCTTAGGGCTTTTGGTCTCTTCATATTGTGAAAAGGGTAGAAAACCATGTAACACAGCCTAGCCCAAGTCTAGTTTAGTTCAGCCAGAATCAGGAAATACTTTCCTTTTTTGTCATCTAATCTTCACTTTACCATCCTCTCTTTATTGCCCCCACTTTATTATGCCCTCTTCAAAACCTTGTTTCTGAGCACTGTGTGCAGTTCTGTGTTCTCAACACAAGAAGAAGCAAGGAGTTGTTGGAGAAAGTCC
Source organism: Pezoporus occidentalis (assembly GCF_034315485.1). NCBI lineage: Eukaryota > Metazoa > Chordata > Aves > Psittaciformes > Psittacidae > Pezoporus > Pezoporus occidentalis. The sequence continues at coordinate 111,666 of NW_026914051.1, read as the reverse complement.
AGAGGAGGCCATGAGGATGATCAAGGGGCTGGAGCACCTCCTGTGTGAAGGCAGGCTGGGAAAGTTATAGAATCATAGAATCAGAATAGTTAGGGTTGGAAAGGACCTTAAGACCATCTTGTTCCAACCCTCCTGCCATGGGCAGGGACACCTCACACTGAGCCATGTCACCCAAGGCTCTGTCCAACCTGGCCTTGAACACTGCCAGGGATGGAGCATTCATGACTTTCCTGGGCAACCTATTCCAGTACCTCACCATCCTTACAGTAAAGAACTTCTTCCTTATATCCAATCTAAACATTCCCCATTTAAGTTTTAACCTGTTACATATTGTCCTATCAGTACAGTCCCTAAGGAATAGTCCCTCCCCAGCATCCCTATAGGCCCCTTCAGATACTGGAAGGCTGCTCTCCAAAGAGCCTTTTCTTCTCCAGGCTAAACAGCCTCAACTTTCTCAGCCTACCTTCATACACTGGGGAAGAGAAGCTTGCTTGGAGACCTCATCACAGCCTTTCACTATCTGATGGAGGCCTACAAGGATGCTGGAGCATCCCTTCAGCGGGGACTGTAGCGATAGGACAAGGGGTAATGGGTTTAAACTTAAGCAGGGGAAGTTCGTGTTAGATATAAAGAAGTTATTGACTGTGAGAGTAGTGAGGCTCTGGAATAGGTTGCCCAGAGAAGTGGTAAATGCTCCACCCTGGCCAGGTTGGACAGGGCCTTGGGCGATGTGGTCTAGCGTGAAGTGTCACTCCCCATGGCAGGGTATTTGAGCTAGATGATCTTAAGATCCTTCCCGACACAAACCAGTCTGTAAGTCTATGACTTTTCTTCCTGTTTAAGTATTTGAAAATCAGTTATTTGGTGCATATTCTGGAAATATGACAACAAAGAAATGAATAGGAGACATTCTTTTATTCCTGGATTGCTATTCCTGTTGGTCATGCAAGGCCATTTTCAAGGTTTCATAAATAGTGATTTTTCTTTGTCTTCAATTATTCATGCTACATTTTCATTCCCACTCTGTCCAAATTCTTCCCCAAGAAGAAACTGGACCAATCTCCTGTTTTCTGCTACCTATATTTTCCTTAATTTTACTATTCCTCTGAATACTGTTCCCCAACACCCAAATGCATATTTCCTTGCAGCATATGGAAGCATTGTGGAAGGTTCAGGGGTATCCATTCACTTGTTTAATTGATCAGAAATACAAATTCTGATAAAAATTCAGTACATACTTAGCTTTCTACTGATTTATTCATAGTATAAGTTGCTAGTCTTTTCCATTATATATTATTCACAGCTATTTTACATTTGTATCATCCATTCAAGAGGCTTTTTGCTTAGCACATATAGCTATTGATTTACAGAATCACATGATGGCATTTTGAGATACAAGCATAAGCTGAAAGAGATTAGTTGTCAAAAATTCCAGAAAAAAAGATTCTTCAGTGGTCCTTTAGTGCTATTTTGCAATAGAAATAATTAAAAATTGTAACTTTTTAATGAAAGTAACTGTTCCAGGGCTCTTCTAGCTATGAATGAGAAAGCACACAGTAAGAGAAGAGATTTCTGTATTGATAGAGCTGAGCAGAGTAGTATATTTATATGTTCACTTTGATAGTGAGATTCCAAATTAAAATTTAGCCAAATAGGATCCTGATGTTCAGATTTATTTTTCTTTTCTTTTTTTAAGCTATATTGATTATTCATTTGCAAACAGAACTGGGAGAGATGAAATCTAAGCTCTTCCGCCCTGGTTTGCCAGAAAAAGGTTACTTTAGAGCCTGGTTTTGACCAAACTTCCTTCTGACTGAGTCAAAAGCTGCTAGAGTATCCTCCACTGGCAGGAAACAGCTGAGTCAATACACAATTATAAACAGTCAACAGGGCTGACAAGTAGCAAAAGGTTTTGAGCCAAAAATTCTTATTTGACTTGATAAACCTAGAGGAGAGCACTGTGTGAGAGTTCTTCCATGACACTAAAATGACCTCCATGGCGACGAACTGAAAGAGCTTCAAATGGGGTAAAAATGCTTGTGAATAGTAAATTTATTTTTTTTTACAGTATACCTGTGACTGCTTAAATTTCATGAGTAGGTTTTGGAGTAGTTCTATTAGACTCTTGTCAAAAAATATGAACCCCATGAAGGCAAATATGCTATATCTCAGTTGGCAAAACAACCCATCTCATTTTATTATTCATTAATATACCTGACAACTTCTTTGATTCTGGTAAGCATGGTTTTCATTGCTGATAATTAACAATTCTGCATACTTTGACACTTCTGGTGATGAAGAATGGACACACATTTTCTTGTGTAGAACATAAACAGGAAACAAACTTAATTGGCAAGCTCTGAAGTATAAAAAATTGGAGATTAAAATTATAGTCAAATCTAAAACAATTTATTCACAAAATTAAGTATGTAATCATCACTCATCTTTTGGCTCCTTGTGATATGATAAACACAGAACATAGCTTCTTCCACCTGCATTTATTAAAAGATGTAGATTATCAATGCTTGAAAGTTTGAAGTGAGCATATAGAATGGAAAAGTTAAAATGCCCAAATCAAAGCTTTCTCTGGTTCTTTCACTCAGGAAGGCATTAGAAGCCTTAGACATATTTCCACGCACTTGCAAAATAAGAACATGGAGTTTGTCCCTGTCAGCCACTCATTTGCTCACTCATATGTAAATTTTAGTATTAATTTTATTCAGTCTCTTTAGCTTGGAGTTTGAAGACCCAGTCTCTTGGTGTGATACTATGGGGTAAGATCAGGATTGAAAAAAACAGAACTGCAAAGTTAGTACGAGCTCACTCTTCTTGCTCTTTGAAGTTGTTAATCTTTATTCTGATTTTAAAATACATGGATTAAATTGTCAGATTCTTCTGAGAGGGATTGAAATGTGAGGCACCCCTCCTATCTTTCCTCTCACTAGCATCACCATGGCATAAATGGAGGCAACAATTTCCATTAGAAAGCCATGTATTCATGGGTAAGAATAAGGTGAAAAATCTGATTTGCTTGACTTCTGTGAGAGACTGAACTGAAATCAGAATTAACTGTGCATTTTTTTCAAAGATTGGTATGAGAAGCTGAGGTCCACTATCTTGAAGATGGGTGGGAGGATCTGAGAGAAGACTCCTGCATCCATTATCTCAAGGATTGGTGTGAGGAATCGCTGCCCGTTATCTCAAGGATTGCTACAGGAAGAGCTGGCTGCAAGACCAATGAAACTGGATGCACATGGTTCACCAAGAATGTGCAGTACATGACATTAAGAACAGAGTACTCCCCCCAACACATAATAAAATGGGGAAAAAGGCAATCCCTAGTGTGGCCACCCACTTCTGGTGATGACTGGGGATCCTGGGGACCACCCACCACTAAACAACACTGTGGACCCTTGGAATGACACTGGATCCACGGTGGTGACTATCTCTCTCTGCACCCTGAATTTTTGCTTTATTTCTATCAATTTTTCCAATCTATACATAAAACGACTGATCGATTATGGTACTTGACATTGCTTGAGTCTTAATTTCACTCTGGGGATCATGAACAAAATATTTCTGACACTGGGTTTTCCTCCAGTTGGACCCTGACAATTTCCTATGGAGCACAGGTCTATTTTTCTGGGAGGAGGGGTGAGTGTGTGTTACTATTTTTATTTTCCCAGACAAGTCCTCATTACCTTAGTAAATCTTTTCTGAGCAGAATCTTAAATCATCAGATATTTACCCAAAATTTCTCTATGTTACAAAACTCAGCAATTACTCCAGACAAATCCCAGGTATGGCTAGAACTACAATATGCACTACTATCATATGTGCTGTATTTATAATCACACAGGGGGAATCACGTTTGTTCAGCTTGCCTCTGATTTAATGTTAGTACTCTCTACTGACTCACTGTAAAGTTCACAAGTGCAGTACAACTCAGTGTAAAAGTAAAGATCATCTGAGCTTTGGATCTATTTCTGGCTGAAAACACTGAAAACCCTAACACAGGCAATTGAATTCACAAGGTGCTACAAAGCTTAAGTGATGTTCAAAAGATAAAGGTGCATTGTGTTCCATTTACTAAATTACACAATTTAAATGTTATGTTTTCTTAATCTGTGTCAAAATCCCCTCAAGACTCAAAAAGAACATTTTCTGAACAAGAGTGAATACAGGATTGAATATATTTCTGCACTGAATTGAATATATGCCTGCAGTCTCAGATGAAGAAAAAGAGTCAAGTTTCTTCATATTTCTGGGACATGAAGAACATTTGGGAGGCAAAGCATCTTTCTAGGACTTTACCTTGTTATTTTTTTCTAGTTCTAAATATGTCTTTGATACACTTAAATGCTCTTTGCATACAAAGGTCTTACTGAAATACAATGAAATAGAGTGGTTAAAACCAAGGTTGCCTTTGCAGATTGAGATCAGAGAGACTGGAAAAGAAAAATGTTTTTTCAGAGCTACATTTTTAGATGCCGAGCCTAGATGTTATTGTATATCACTGATAAAGCTAACTTGTGAGCTCAAAAAGCCCTGCTTAAATAAAGCTACAAAATCAGAATAACTTCAGTAGCTGTTAAAAACCATGAAAACTTTTACAAGGCAATTTATCACTGCAATTGCCATCACAGCTGGGCATACAGTAGGAAAATGTTGGAGCTGCAAGTAAAATAGAAAAGCTGTTAAGCAGTCACATCTTTAGATATATTTGAAAACATATAAATACAAATATTCAGCTATCTGAAATTGAAATACATTGGGCTTTGGAAGCAGGAGATCTGTAGATAAAGCACATTTGTTAGTGTGCAAGCAAAAAAACTTTTATATTTGCAGGGCATGTATGCCTAGTTTCATCTCCTTATTTAAATGTATACAGGTTTATGAAAAAGATATAGCACATATACATCATAGGAATAATGTGAATATAGTTTATGCAGGTGTGTTCAAGCAGTATCACAAATATGGTAGCATCAAAACCAGTCATTTAGCTAGCCATTCTGAGATGACAGAGGATGCATAAGACAGTCGTATCTTCATGTTGACATTATGAACATTCAGAAAAGAAAAGGAAAATGGAAGAGAACGCTTTCAGAAGCTACCACATCCTGTAATGCACGCTTATAAGTGTATTCCCATACAAACAACCTCAGATTTGAAGTCACCCTCAAACAAGACTGTTTTGTGAATTCTTTTTTTTTTGCAGAGTAACTGTTATAAATTCATCAGAAACCAGAGCAGAATAATCTCCACTGTCACTGTTCTGCAGTAAGGCTTTGAACTACTAGAATGACTCATACCCCAGTATTGTTCTACTTTTCTTTTGCACCAGCTATGCAGGAAATAAATTGAGGCTCTTCTTGAATAATAAACTTTTTGTAAACCAATTTTTACAAATATTCCACTTAACAAAATAAAGCCTTTATAACACTGAATTACCATGATCACCACAGTAAAAATAAGCTGATTGGTGAAGATATTATGCAGAAATCAAAGCTGAGCATCAGCAAGTTGTGCACTGCTAAAAATAAGTTGAAACAGAAATAAGATTCTTTTCATCTGCTTGATATTAACCCTTAAGATGCAGATTTTTCCTTGAAGTTCTTTATGCTATTGTTGAGAAAACCAGCTACTGCATGTCAAATTCATAAAAGGAAATTAAAAAAAAAAGAAAAAAAGAAAAAAAAGATAGGAGTAGAAACATAGTGATTTTTACCATGTTAAGCATATTGATGAAACATAAGAATTCAAAACCATAAAAACATACGAAAGCAAAAATACAGTTATATGTGTGCATTATTGACAAAGCCACACAGAGTATGTGTTTATTGTTCTTGTTGCAAAACCACCTGTAAACCTGTGGGTTTAGGATACATTAATTATTACATTAAGTCACAATTTCAGTTTCTGAGCTTCTAATGACTGAATTAGTATCTTCATTTGGAGAATGCCAGCATTTCTATAAAGAGTGTGAGGTGTCCCTGCACATGGCAGGGGGGTTGGAACTATATGATCTTAAGGTCCTTTCCAACCCTAAATATTCTAGGATTCTACGATTCCATGATCTCATCCTCTTTCATGCCAGCCTCAGGGAGGATCTTTACTAGATAAATTTAACAGACTAACCCAACCCAAAAGATGAACACAGTTTTCAGTGCTCCCAGCTCTTTTTCCAGTGCTCTCAGTTCTCTTTCAAAACAAGGACTAAATCTTCCTTATTGTAGGTGTGCTTGCATAGTTGATCAGCTATAATTATACAACAGGGGCTAGAATAGTGGGTGTTCCCTAGAATGTATTAAAAGAGAAATTACACGAATGCATGCTTTTATATAAGTCAAAGTTGAATAGAAATTGCAATTTAGTGCCTGAAATGGAATGGCAGCCTGAAGGTTGTAGTAACCATATTTGTGGATATATGCATATCTTCTGTAGTGAAAGTTTATTACCACTGAATATGTTTTCTTTAGAGTAAAAAAGCAAGAATTAAACAACATAGTATCACAGTATCACACAGTATCACAGTATGCTAGAGATTGGAAGGGACCTCGAAAGATCATCTAGTCCAATCCCCCTGCCGGAGCAGGAACACCTAGATAATGTTACACAGGAATGTGTCCAGGCGGGTTTTGAATGTCTCCAGGGAAGGAGACTCCACAACCTCCCTGGGCAGCCTGTTCCAGTGTTCCGTCACCCTCACTGAGAAGAAGTTTCTTCTCAAGTTTAAGTGGAACCTCTTGTGTTCCAGTTTGGACCCATTACCCCTTGTCCTATCATTGTTTGCCACTGAGTCGAGCCTGGCTCCATCCTCGTGACACTCCCCCTTTATATATTTATAGACACTAATAAGCTCACCCCTCAGTCTCCTCTTCTCTAAACTATAGAGACCCAGCTCCCTCAGTCTTTCCTCATAAGGGAGATGCTCCACTCCCTTAATTATCTTAGTTGCCCTGCACTGGACTCTCTCCAGCAGCTCCCTGTCCTTCTTGAACTGAGGGGCCCAGAACTGGACACAATATTCCAGATGGGGTCTCACCAGGGCAGAGTAGAGGGGAAGGAGGACCTCTCTAGACCTACTAACCACCCCCCTTCTAATACACCCCAGGATGCCATTGGCCTTCTTGGCCACAAGGGCACAGTGTTGGCTCATAGAAAATGTGATTTTGACAAAGAATTAAACAACATTGTAGAAAGTGTGATTTTGACAAAATGACATTCATAGACAAATTTGACAATTGTAGTGTCACTGAGAAACATACAGAATATCACTTTTCTAAAATTTCCTTCTTAGAGTCTCCAAAGTGCTGTAGAAATGTCTCCATTTGAATGTACAGAAAATTGGGCAAGACCAATAGCATGTTTACCTGGTTTTTGATAGTCTTAAGTTTAACAAACTTACTAACAAAGTGATTCAAAAGCTTATGTAACTGGGAGGTGAGATTAAAGTTTAAGGCTAAGTGTAAGCATATAAAAATTGACATTTAATATTAGTTATTACGCAGATGTTTACAAGAAATATCTGTCATGGAAGAAATGGTTTACTCACACTGATCCAGACAATTTTAGAAATATATGACATAATTACATTCAAACATTAAATTTTTACTCTAAGTACATTATTCTGATTTCATTTATTCAACTCATTATTCCAGAAATGGGAGGAATAAGGAGAAATTGTCTGAGCAGCTGAGAAGACAGCAACCAGGTCAGGAAAGCTAAAGCCCTAATAGAATTGAATCTGGCTAGGGATGTCAAGGGCAAAAAGAAAAGCGTCTAAAGGTTTGTCCTTGATAAAAGAAAGATGGGTGAAAATGAGGACCCTTTCCAGAAGGAAATAGGAGACCTGGTTACCTGGGATATGGAGAAGACTGAAGGAATCAATGGCTTTTTTTGTCTTGGTCTTCACAGGCAAGTGTTCCAGCCAGACCATGCAAGTTGCAAAACACAAAGGCAGGGACTGGGAGAATGAAGAACTGCTCACTGTAACAGATGATCAGATTTGAGTTTGGGATGAATTTTTAGCTTCACTGATTGAATTCCCCAGCAACATTCCAGTCTCCTTATATAGGAGGCATGTAATTAGCCAAAAATGACACTAAACTGCCTCCCTTAAAGAAAGAGTTAAAGATGTCTTTTTAAAAAAAAAAATAACAAATTATGAAATTGTAAAAGTTAAGTTAGTAGAGATGTGTTCATATTTCTGAATGATCTTCATTTTGATATGCATAGGAAGTTTATCATGGGGGGCAAATAATCTAACCAGAAGTAAACCATGTTATCGTACATTGCAGTCTGACTTCTTTCCTTTTTAGAAGGTATCAAGGTTCAGAGTAAGAACACTTTTTTAGACCGCTGTTATCCTGAAACTAAAAGGTGGTTGCTGTGGTTTAAGCCCAGCTGGTAACTCAGAACCACACAGCTGCTTGCTCACGCCCCCCTTTTCTCCTACCCCTCAGCTCCTGTAGGGATGGGGAAGAGAACTGAAAGAATGTAACTCCCATGGGTCGAGATAAGAACAGTCCACTAACTAAGATATAATACAAATCGCTACTGCTAGCACCAATAATAATGAGAAGGAAAGTAACAAGGAGAGAGAATACAATTGCTTACCACCCACTGACTGATACCCAGCCTGACCCAAGCAGCGATCTGGGCCTTTCAGGTAGCTGTCCCCAGTTTACATACTGGGCATGACTTGCTGTAGTATGGAGTACCCCTTTGGCTAGTTAGAGTCAGGTGTCCTGTCTCTGTTTCTTCCCAGCTTCCCATTCCCCTCCTCACTGGCATGAGACTGAAAAGTCCTTGATAGGAGCAAACATTACATAGCAACAACTGAAACATCGCTGTTATCAACATTGTTCCCAGGCTGTAAGTCAAAAACACAGCACTGCACCAGATACTAGAAAGGAGAAAAATGACTGCTACAGCTGAACCCAGGACAGTAGTAAAAGTGAGGGGAGAAGAGGAGAGAGCACTTAGACTGTGTTGAGAAACCAGTGGCGTAATAAGTAAAAAAAATGATGCTAGAAATTTCAATACACTGTGGTCCTGTTTCACATTTATGCAAGGATGTTAATTTTCATTTTATTTGGAAACTTTGTACCTTTAATAATCTGTACTTTTGTAATAAAATTGCAGTAATAGAATTGTACAATGCTGCCCTGCAGATATGGGAACTATTAATCTAATTTTATTGTTAGATATGATTTTTTTCTCCCTTGCCCTATATTTTGTAGATTTCTATAGTTACTTAAATATTTCACACAGGCCAAAATTTCCTATTGATTTTGCAATAGCCTCTATATTTGAAGGAGAATCAATCAAGCAAACAGATAATTAAAGTAGTTTTGTTGTGAAGGTACAAAAACACTGAAGTGAGTAGAAAGAGAGTTTTACTCAGAAGTATAAAATTAGCAGCCACTTCTGCAAATTTGGCCTTCTTTGTTCTTTTGTTCATGTACTGATACAAAGCAAGTGCTTTCACATAGGTCCAATCTCATATTTTCATCCAGAGGGTTACTTTCTTCCTTACTGTGTTTGCTTTGATCTTGACGATAGAATGAATCTCCTGTGAGCTTGCAGAAATATTTTGTCATGAAATGTTCAATTTTAGTCATAGACTATGAACTGTTCTTGGTTTGGATTTCACTGAAGGATGCCCTTAATGGGGCAGAAAGGATCAGTTTCCAGTGCTAAACCCAACAAGTATCATGAGACTTATTTGGAGAGTTCTAATCTCTGGTGAACAGCTGGCTGTATCTCTGGAGGGCATTTGCATCCCTTTTTTCATCAGCAGTAGTCTGCTTATCAGGTTCAATGCCAATTTCTCCACCAAAATTTGAACTAGTAATTTTAAACACATGCACACAGTTATTGCCTCAGATTCTGGTCACAAATCTTGCTTAATCAATAACATATAGTTCTCCTAGGGATTCCTGTATGGTCTGTGAGGCAATAGAATACTTCAGTATTTGAAGGACAAGTTTTGAAAGATGCAATTTACGGGGTGGGGGGATAGAAAGAAAGAAATCACAATATGAAAAATATGTTGTACTGATAAATACATGGATAAAACTAATTTATACACTGCTTTACTTGATCAAGCGAATATATCAATATAAGTTTTAATTAATAGGAATATCTTAAACAAGTCAAACTGGAAATGAAAGAAACCATTCTGCAGTCATGAAGCTGTTTTCACTGTTCTTAGTATGCCAGGCACATTTACCTGGCACTGGGACTGATGACAAAACCCAGAGAGTGATGCTTGTTTTGCAAATCATTGTACCTGAACCTTAGATCTAACCAGGCTGGAAACAAACAGTATTAAGAATCATAATGTCTGTGAACAAAGAATTCCTAATGATAAGGTTTACCTTCCTCTTTGCAGCAAGTTCTCATTCTTTAAATATGCATTTTTATTTTTCACTCCATGCATATGAGTTCTTTTGGGTTTTTTGTTGTTTTTGTTTGTTTTTTTTTCTTTTTTTCTTTTTTTGGTTGGTTTTTCATTCGTTTGTTTGCTTTTAATAACTAAATGCTAGACTCTTAAGCTCTATTTGTCTGTTACACAGATAGAGTACTGCATATTAACAGGAAATCTCTTCAGGGATTTCTGTGCTCCTTTTGTAGAGAAAGGGGAAAAATACTGGTAATCTCTGTTTATAAATTGTCCTGCATTTAGTCTCATTTAGTCTCCAGATTAATTAGTGACAACTTGAAATAAAAGGCATTTATAGTGTTGTAATTCTTTCCTGCCCAAGGCATTGTCAGTCTGTTGAGATTTTCTGCAAAGAGATTTTGTTTGTTTTGTTTTGTTTCATTTTGTTTCAGTTTTTTGTTTTGTTTTGTTTCATTTTGTTTCGTTTCATTTCAATATGGAAGCTGTTGCTGAATTTCTGTTGCAGAAGCATTTAGAAAAGCTCTGGATGTGTAGTTCAAGATTTATGAAGTTCCAAAGTGATTTTTCTTTTTTTTTTTTGCATTTATTTAAATTTGAACTCCTAGAATTTCAAATCTTATAAGAGATTTAAGACAGTGCAAGTTATAAACCAATCCAGATGTTCATTGTTTCTTTATTCAACCACCCTTAGTCAGAATTCTTTTTGTTGCTGATGGTTAACATATAAAATATCATTATCAACCTCATCTGTAGTTGTAGCCTTGTGGATTCTCTGCCAGAGACAGCAAATGATTGGGCTTTTGCAAAGCTTTAATATTACAGGTCACAGACGAAGAGAAATGAATGTAATGGATAAATCCTCATAGATTTGTGATTTGGTTGACCAACCTGAGAAACATAAAAGGCACACAATAGTGTAAAAATCCTATAAAAATAAAGGTTAAACACCTTGTTCTAAATGGCTTTCATCCAGAATAGAAAGAAAAGTGGATTTCAAAATAGAAAAAACCTTTGTCATTCCAACTCAATATTTTGGAAAAAGCTAGTAATTTACATGCCCTAAATGTGTTCTGAGACTTGATTCAGGGATTTGGCTGCTTTTGTTTAAGGCGCAGCCATAAAAAACCTTGGATCTGAGTTCTGTGAAAAAGCTGTGTGAGAAATAGCTGGGAGATGATTTTGTAACCACCGACTTCACTACCTTGTTCAACCTTGGCCTTGATTTGTTACTTGTCCAGTGGCCATGGAGACACTAGCTGATCCTTGTTCTCATTGCTGGACCAAACTCTTATTTTCTTTAACTGACTTGATTTCTTAGCTTGTTCTGGACATGTCTCATTGCTGTGGGTTTATCTGGTGATCTGGACTCTTGGCTGACCCCAGTTATCATTGCTAAGCCTGTCCTACTCTTCTTGCTCAGATCCCATGGCACTATCCCCTTATTGGTGAAGGGGTCTGTCTCTGCCCACCTCAGCCCTTTGCTTTCGCCTCTGTTGGAGGCCACTCATTCTGCTCCCTGTCTAGGACAAGCTTGATAAGTTTTTAATTTTTACTATAAAATATGGACACCATTTTTTTGTAGATAGAAGTTATGAGAGGAATTCATTACTGAGTTTCTTGCCACTTTCTGCAGAGCACTTGATACAGACTACTGACAGTGATGGACATGCTGGAGATGGACTTCAGAGTTGATTCATTATGGTTTGTGTTATTTGTAACTCTTGCTCCTAGCAAAATGCCACCAAGAAGCTAGGCAATCCAGAGCATTTTCATGATTCTTTGGCACCAGGCACAAGAATTTTTGAGAACACCACATAAAATGATGTACCACTTCCAGGACCTTAAATGATAAAACAGAAAAAAATTCTGGTCTTGGACCAGATGTGAGCCTTATAATTGATTTCCAGTATGTTCAAATTCACTTTTGATTATAATATATATAGGAGTGTTTAAGGCCAGGTTAGATGGGGCTTTGAGCAACCTGGTCTAGTGGAAGGTGTCCCTGCCCATGGCAGGGGGTTAGAACTAGGTGAACTTTACAGTCCCTTCCAACCCAAACCATTGTGGAGTCTATGATTCTGTGTTTTTATGATATCTGTATTTGAAAGAAAGGTGAACCCAAAAGGTGAACACCAAAAGTCTGTGTTCAATTGCCTTCCCTTCTGTAAGAATAAGGTAGGCAATGTCATATTCTGGCATTGACAAAAATATAATGGGATTCTCCTGACCTCTGCTAAAAAGCCTTTGCTTGGTTTCAGGTGAAATGATATGCAGGCAGAAGCAAAACTGGTGAATGGAAACAGCTCAAAAAGCTTCTGTTGAATGTCTGTGTTTGCTGACTGGTACACATTGATATTTTGAACATGAAGCAAGTCATATTCTGCTTAGTTAAGAGCTATCGATGCCAGCCACTAGAACAAGGTGCTGTCCTCAGCAGATGGGGACAGATGGCAAAGTTCTTATTTTGTAAAGTAATATACATCAGGTATATTAAGAGTTACATATTGAGATGAACTGGAAAAGCTTGTCAAACACCAAGCTTCATGTCATCTGTGAAGCATATCCCACTGCCTCATAGTTTGTCCATCTCATTTCAAATCCTGGTCTTGGCTTGGAGTGGCTGATGTAAGTCAATACTTGGACAGTTAGATGGCATTTGTTCAATTCAAATGATATCCATCACTCTGACTTTTGTCTTAAAGCTCTGAGAGGTTAGCTGAATGGATATGAAGAATAAGCCAGGTTAAAATTGCCTCTGCTGAAACTCAGAAGTATTCTAACTCAGAAGCCTCTTGCCTTGATTTAAGACTCTCCTCTTTTGAGTCTTAGACTGAATCATGTGGGCAGCTTAAAGGAGAAAATGTTAAGAAAAGACAATTTTTAAATTTACATGTGGTAAGGAATTACAGTACAGCAGACTATAGTGGTTTCTGTACCTGTCAGCAAGACTAAGGTTTTTCCCATCCAATATATTCATACCACTGTGTAAAGGACTGTGTGACATGATCTAAGTTTTTTAAATCAGTTTTCAGGTTTGCTTATGACCTTCAAAACTGGATTCACAGACAACTTAATGACAATTTTGGGCGAATCTACGATGACCTTCATTTTAGTTTCAATAGCAACACCTTGCAGACTTCTGGTTTAGAAGCAAATTAATTAAGGGTATAGTCATTGTATTCTGTGTTCTGTAGGTAATTATGAGATAGTTTGAAACATTTCTCTGAAGTATTATGCTTAGTTTTGTAAAACAGAAGGTTGCATTTGTAGAAATGAGCAAAGCTAAATATATAAAGAATTTTTTTCCCCCTAAACATTACAAATAAAGTCAGGTTTCTCCAATATCAGAGCAGACTTGAATAAAGACAACATAAGTAGACAGTGTAAAGTGCCTTGTCAAAGAAAAATATTGCCTTAGTTGGAAAATATGCTCAGATGATTTTAAAGTGAGCATGGTTGCAATTTTTCCCAAGACTGCCTCATGGTTAGTGTAAGAACCTTCCTGATTGATTGCATTTCAACAGTTTTCAGTATTAGGGAATTTCAAATTAATCTTGTTTCTGAGATGACAGGGAATATACCTTCCTGCAGTAGTTATTTTAAGCTGCAGAATTATGTATCAATTTTTTTCTTCCCCTATTGGCACGAAGTAGATTGTGCAGAACTTATGTGTTTCACGACTACAAAAATTAAAAATTTTGTTTATAAGGTTTCCTGTAGATTTTGTCTGTTGAATTTCTATAATGTAAAGAAAATCATCACAGATATTTATTCTTTGTGTTACATTGATTTTGTATATTTTTCACTGGAAACAAAACTAAAGGTGCTTCTGCAAATCTATACATGTGTAATTTTGAAACTAGCATTCAAATCAATAATGAAATGTGTTTATATGTCTCATTGCTGTTGAGATTATTTGTAATTTTATTTGCCTGCATTTGAACTGTATTTTCTCTTCCAAATTTTCCATCTTTGTCTCACTGAAAACTATTGAACATACAAATGGATGAATTGGCAAAATAAGAACTTGCTAACAGGAAAAATGCAGTTCCTTACCACTTTTTTCTGTGAATGCGAATATTGCCATCTACCACTTTTCCATGTGTGGATATGCAAGGAATATATATCAAGTGAACAAATTAAAATTATTTCTAATGCTAGTAGTCGTTGAGATATTTCATCAGCTTTGCCTGTTCTCTAATGAACATTTATTTGCATCCTGAGATCTCAAAAATCAGCAACAACTGAATTTTTTTGCTGTGTTCAGTGACAACCATTAAATATACTTCATATACATTCAAATAACAATATTAACTGTAAATGCGTACTTTTAAAGGAGAAGTAGTGTTCTATTAAATATGCTTAGGAATCTCGACATTAAAAATATGTAGAACTTAGAACATAGAATTTCTAAAGTAGGTATTTGACTATTTTGTCATGCAGCCCCTTCAGTTTATATCCAGCCCCATTGTAATGAAGTTAAGGCCAGAGAATGATCTCTCAACTACCTTTTGAGATCTGCTATAATTTAGAATCTATATTTGTTTATAATTTATATTTATATAGATTATATTTTATATATTTAGGTATGATACATACCTATTATAATCTATTTATAATCTATTTAGAATATATATTTATTTATAATCTATAATGCGAGAGTACTTTATCCCTGATCATAGCATGAGTGGGTACCATTGTTATTGGAATTTTGAACATTCCTAGCCATTACTGACTCAGGTTGCAGCCAGGATGGACATGTACTAATTATTAACGCCAATCATCTTCAGACCCTATAAACAACGGTCCACATTGAGGCCCTGTCGTGGTTTCAGCTGAGATGGAGTTATTTTTTATTGCTAGTAGGTGGTGCAGTGCTGTGTTTTGGCTTTAGGGAGCAATGCTGAGAACACACTGATGTTTTAGATACAGCGCTTACCCTGATTGAGGACAGTTCAGTCTCCAGTGCTTTGCCAGTGAGAAGGGGCACAAGAAGACAGGAGGGAGCATACAGGACATCTGACCTGAACTAGTCGTAGGGGTATTCCATACCACAGCATGTCATGCCCAGTATATAAACTGGTGGAAGTTGGACAGGAGGGGCTGATTGCTGCACTGGTCGGACTGAGGATTGGTCAGTGCATGGTTAACAATTATATTGTGCATCACTTGTGATTATTGTTTCTTTTTCCTTTCCCCTTTTACTTTTATATTCTATCCCCTTGCTATTTTCCTTATCATTATTATTATCAGTAGTAGTAGTACTAGTGTTATACTTCAGTTATCAAACTGTTCTTATCTCAACCTATAGGACTTACATTCTTTCTATTCTCCTCCTCATCCCACCTGAGGAAAAGTGGGGAAAGAGCTGCATGAGTGACAGCCTGTGTAGTACTTAGTTACCAGCTGGATTTTAATGATGACAGGTCACTTCAGCTCTACTGGATCACAGTAGGCAGTGACCAACATCTCCCTCTGAGTGGGCATGGAGCAGTCAAACTCTCAAGTTTTCAGTAATCTGAGGACCATCAAGGCCATCACTGAAAGATGGAGCCTGAGCTGAATTTCTCCACTCCTCAAGATTTGACCCATTGAGAAATGGCAAGACATTAAACATGGATATTCTACTGATTCAAGAGAAATTTTAAGTTATACTTTTATATGTCTTTAAGTATGTGTGTGTGTACGCATGTGTAAACTGTTACAGCAATTGTATTAAATTGCATTGACTCACTTTATAATGCTGCTAGATGGCACTTGTAACCCTTTAGATGAATACCACTGACAAAGTCTGAGACTAAGACTAGATCCAGACACACCTAGGTTCTGTCAAGGGTTTAGAAAGTAAGAGGGCCTGTTCTGAGCCTTTGACTCAATGGAAGGGTCTCACTTGCTCTTTGTGCCTTTAGTCTCTGTATCAGTCATTGTAACCTTGATTTTACCTCGATTTTCCTTTTTATGCTCCAACCATGTAGTAAGTAATAGAGTGAACATTGCCATCAAATTCTGTGAAGTTGTGGCTTTCTAAATCATATTGAAATGGCTCTTGCTAATACCTTTGATAGTCATTATTTGAGTGACCCTAAACCACACATATTTTGCAACATACTAAGAGTACATATCTGACTAACTAGCTGAAGCAAACATGTACAGAATTAGTCCAGATTCAAAAATACAGAATTATTAGACACAGCAATCTGTTTGTTGAGACTTATAAAAATGTAAAATAGAATTATGAAAGAAAATGATATTTTTATAGAATTCTAAGAAGTTAATGTTAAAAAATTGATAATTTTTATTTTTTACTTCGCTTCAAAATTCCTGGCAGCAACATTAAATGCACAGAGAAACAATTGAAGGCCTTATATGCACAGATTTACCTGAAGGCATTCTTAACGTCTGGCACTGAAGTCTCTATGTGCTATGTAGGAAATTATGTTAGGCAGTAGCTTTAGAAAAATTTCATTTTTTTTTTTAACTAGTAAAAATAAATTTTATTGAAAATAACTTCTCACATTCAAATTAAGGTTTCCTTTTCTAAAATTAAAGGAAAATATGAGTTTTCATCATAATAAATATTGGCAGGAATTGTGTCAAGCCTTTCAACACTTTTTATTAGGATAAAAGTATGAAGTTTTATTTTTTGAGCTCATTTTCATAACTACTGAAAACAGAATCCATAAGAAGTGTTTTCTAAAAGCAAAACAACAAAAATATTTTTTTAGAATCATAGAATCATAGAATAGCTAGGGTTGAAAAATACCTTAAGATAATCTAGTTAGAACCCCCCTGCCTGGGCAGGGACACTTCACACTAAACCATGTCACCTAAGGCTTTGTCCAACCTGTCCTTGATGGAGCATTCACAACTTCCTTGAGCAACCCATTCCAGTGCCTCACCACCCTCACAGTAAAGAACTTCTTCTTTGTGCCTAACCTAAACTTCCTCCGTTTAAGATTTAATCCATTACCACTTCTCCTATCACTACAGTCCCTAGAGAAGAGTCCCTCCCCAGCATCCCTATAGGCCCCTTTCAGACACTGGAAGGCTGCTATGAGGTCTCCATGCAGCCTTCTCTTCTCCAGGCTGAATAGCCCGAACTTTCTCAGCCTATTTTCATACGGGATCACCCTCGTGGCCCTCCTCTGGACTTGTTCCAACACTTACATGTCCTTTTTATGTTGAGGACACCACAACTGTACACAATGCTGCAAGTAAGGTCTCAAGAGAGCAGAGGGGCAGGATCACCTCTTTCGACCTGCTGCTCACACTCCTTTTGATGCAGCCCAGGATATAGTTTTAAGAAAACTTAAAAACTTTGATGTCACTTTTAAAGATAAATAAGAATTCAGAAACCTAACATGATGAATTTTAGAAAAAAATTCCTCCATTCACTGCCCTCTAACATACCAAGAGAGGTTCTTGTTTTATTCTATTTCTATAATGGGTTGTATAAAATTTACTGTTCTTAGGTAACATTCCCATTCATTAGGTAACAGGTCCAAGACTGTTAAATACTCCACAATGTCTGAGCAAAATTTCCGAGTAAATCAAGATATTTCATCTTGATGATAACTTTTACCACTCTCTGCTGTTATTAAAGCATGGTTCAATCTAAATTTGCAATGCTTCATTTGACCATAAATTTTACTTTAGACCTGAGAAACCTGCCTTAATGCAGTCTATATAAAACTGCTCAGGTGATGGGACACAGAAGGGCAATAGGTCCCTTTTTCCTTTTCCTTTTTCTTTCTATATTCCACCAGGCCTTACGAAAGCTTAGTTAAGAGTAAGGCGTAAAGAAAAGCTCTTTTGATTAATGATGTCTTTGGTATTTCTGAATGCTTTAAATCATTGAATTAATATGGAAAAAAGTGCTTGAAGCAGTAAGGGAAGTAAATTCTCTGCACTAACCCCAAATGATGCTGAAGAAAAATTTGGAAAAGAAACACACATGAAATGGCAATTTTTATCTGATTTTGTGTAAGAGAATGGTGGTGGGACAAGGCTGAACAGATATTTAAAATATCAGGGTTAAAAATAGGCTGGTTTACGTTTCCCCAGAAGTCAGAATATCACTTACTGCTGTTCATTACATTATTTTTCTATATGACATAAGACTTCAGTTTAATGTAAATGTGGCAGATTCTGGTTCCAAGTTTTTTCTTCCACTGGAAAGGATAAAGATTTCTGCTTTTGTGTTTGAATATTACTTTTAGATTCAAGGGACTGTGTTAGTCCTATCGGTAATCTGGTTTTTACTTAATAAGAAATTCTGGCTGTCTAAAATAATGCTTTAGATCACTATAGCAACATTGATTTGCACTTCTAGATTAAAAATGAAAGACTGGATGTCAACATTATACAGCATATTTATGCTGATGCTTCAACTGAGTTTCAGCACATGTCCTGTCACGGTTAGATTATCAGAAGTCTGAACAGAGTTAGGATGAAAAATAGAAAGACTGGTCCTTTTCATTACAAGCTCAATTCCTAATCATTGTCTTCTGAATATATGGAATCTAACTCAAGCTTTAGTTAACATCAATGGTAATTCCTTATAGAGACTGGAGAACATAAAACCATAGGAGTACAACAGTTACAGGAGAGAAAGTGCTAATCTTTAAGTGGTTTCTAAACATGGCAGTTGATGGAGAGGTTGGTGGCATAGGCAAAGGACACTGCAATCTGTTGAAGAAACAGAGATCTCTTGAGTCCTTCACTTAGAAAGGTAAAAAATAAAAGTCAAAATGTTTCCAGATAAATATGAAAAGTGAATTATGTGATATCTCTTCAACTTTACAAATGTGGATAAATGGTAAGCAGTTTCTTCTCATCTACTGCAGGAGCTGAATAAATTCTGCCCTGCAGAACTTTAAAAGTTCATGATATACTGTGGCATTTCTGGCTTCCCTCACTATAATCAAAGGACCATAATGTATCAATCTGTCCCTTCAAGTAGTCAGATGTACAAAATTTATTTTCCTCTAAGACGATTCATAAAACACCATTACCACTTCATGCAATTCAGTGCATGTTTTTACAAGACCAAGGTAAAAATATAGAAGAAAAATTATGTATTTGTTATTTAGATGAATTGCATATATAGCTGTTAAAAAATAATTAAAAAAAATCACTTTACTTCTCTTCTAAAAGAACTTGCCAGAACCACAGGTGATGCATGTAGTCTACCTTAGTTTGAAGTATTTAGAAATTTACCCTCTTCTCAAAAGATATTGAAAAAAAATGCTTTCATTTTCTTACTATTTTGCAGTATAACTCAGTGAGGTACTGGAAGCTCCCAGTATGCATACCCTTCCTTGGTGTGAGACTTTATCAAATTTCATATTAGGTCCTAGTCTACTATTTTTAAAAAGATTATATATTTTAATGGGAGAGTGCGAGGCATAGCTAGTGCATCCAGCTTATCAGTTGAAGAAGACAGAACAGAAAACAAGTTGGAAAACTTGGTTTTAATTTCCATTTTTTCATGCAGTTTTGTTAACATTGATCAAAGCAAAATTTCATGTTCAGCTTTCAGTACTTCTTGAATTCCCAGAAATACTGATTTTTTTTAATTAGCTGTTCAATTAGAACACTTTGTTTTTCATTTTAGTTCTGTCACAGGACTAGAAAAGATAAATTAATTATAATTATAGTTCGACAACACATTTTGCAAGAAATGCTAAAAAAAAAAAAGTAATTTAAAGATGATTCAATCAGAACATTTTGCTGAAGAAAAAGTCCTAAATAACCAGAAAATTCAATGTAAATTACAAACTTCAGGGCTCCTGCTTGTGACAGAGAATCTGGATTTCAGAGTCTTGGTCTTCGTACTGCAGCAGTCCAAGCTGGGCCAGGACATGGAAACTTATCAGTTAAGAGTTTCTAGTGTTTCCATATTGTCAGGGTTGTGGCATAGGACAAGCAAAATATTGAAAGTTTTCTGGTTTTCTTGATGCTGTTGGAAGTCTTTTCATCTTTGCTCTAAGAAGATGCATAAAATAAAAGCCAGGATAAATGGTTTCAGCAAATAATTAAATGAAAATTCAAGAGATATATGGGTCAAAATGTCTTCATTGATCTACTGAATTTTACATTCAGTCTTTCCCAAATGAAAAGGTAATATAGCTATTATAAAATATTTTTTCTTAAAATATTAAAATACATTAAAGGACATACTGTCACCACATATATCTGATATACTGAGCTTTCTGTTTATCTACTCCAAAGAACAGCTAGTAACTGGAAAGACTTCCTTTGGAGTATTACTCATGTTGAAAAATACATCTATAAAGTATTGAAGGAAAATTCTCATGCTTTTCCACTTCATACTTATGAATCACAGCTTAGGAAACAGACCAGGGTTCATTCACTTTATGTTTCAGAAGGATCTATAAACATTTATTAACTGTAATAGGTTATGTGTCACTTCTGGTTTGAATACCTTATATAAAGACAAAAAAAAACAACCACCAACCAGTGTACACTGTGCACATTTTATGATCGGCCCACTGTGTAATGGAATGTATTATTCATCAGGTTCGAAGAAGGACAGACTAAAAAACAGTAAAGGAAAACAGATTCAAAATGGTGGCTGCATTTCAGCAATTACTGGAGCGCATGGAGCCCTGTCTGAGGATTAGGAGCCAACTGGGAGTTTATGGGTCAGGATTAAAGGGAGGGCAAGGACTTCATAGTGCCACCCAACCAGGAAGACTAAGGATGAGGCCCTCAACAAACAGGTAGGTGCAGCCTCACATTCACAAGCTCTGATCCTCATGCGGGACTTCTGTTGCCATTTAAGCCCAGCCATAAATCAGAACCACACAGTCTCACTCTCTCCCTTCCCCCCACCCCCTCCACCACCCCGCTCACAGAGGGGTGGGGAGGAGAATTGAAAATGTAACTCCCATGGGTTTAGATAAGAGCAGTCCAGTAACTAAGGTATAACACAAACCACTGCTGCTACCACCAATAATAATAATGATAAGGGAAATAACAAGGGAAGAGAATACAGCTGCTCACCACTCACCAACCGATACCCAGTCCAACTGAGCAGTGATCTAGCCCTTCCGGGTAACTGCCACCAGTTCTACATCCTGGGCATGACATGCTGTGGTATGGAATACCTCTTTGGCTAGTTTGGGTCAGGTGTCCTGTCTCTGTTTCCTTCCGGCTTCCCCTCCTCCCTGGCAGAGCATGAGACTCAGAAAGTCCTTGGTTAGACTAAACATTACTAAGCAGCAACTAAAAACATCGGTGTTATCAGTGCTGTTCCCAGGCTGAAAGTCAAAACCACAGCACTGCACCCGCTACTAAGAAGGAGAAAAATGACTGCTACTGCTGAACCCAGGACACTTCAATCACCCTGATATCTGTTGGAGGGACAACACAGAGAGGCACAAGCAAGCCAGGGGGTTCCTGGAATGGGTTGATAATAACTTTCTTCTCCAAGTATTAAAAAAGCCAACGATGAGGGGGGCTATGCTGGACCTTGTTCTCACCATCCAGGAAGGGCTGATGGGAAATGTGACGTTTGAAGGCAGCCTTGGCTGCAGTTACCATGAAATGGTGGAGCATGAGATCCTTAGAGCAGTGAGGAGAGCATATAGCACATACTGCATGACATCCCTGTCTGTAAACTGGAGAGACATGGATTTGATGTATGGACCAATCAGTAGTTAAGGCATTGACTGGATGGTTGCACCCAAATTGTTGTGGTCAACATCTCTATGTCTAAGCGAAGATCAGTGATGAGTGGTGTTTCTCAAGGGTCAGTACTGGGACCAGTGCTATTTAACATCTTTGTTGGTGACATGGACTGCGGGATAGAGCACCTTCAGCAAGTCTGCTGATGACAACAAGCTGTGTGAGGGAAGGGATGGGATCCAGAGGCACCTGCAAAGGCTGGAGAGGTGGGACTGTGTGAACATCATGAAGTTCTACAAGGACAAGTTCAAGGTTCTATAGTGGGTAGGGGCAATTCTAACCACAAACACAGGCTGGATTGAGAGCAGCCCTGAGAAGGACTTGAGGATGCTGACTAATAAGAAGCTCCACATGACTCAGTCATGTGAGCTTGAGGCCAGAACCACCCCCATGTGCTGGGCTACATCCTCAGAGCATGAGCAACAGGTCAAGGAAAGGGAAAGGGATTCTTCCCTTTTCTATCCGGGGAGAATCCCCTGCATCCAGCTCTGGGGCAATAACATAAGAGGGATGTGGAGTTGTTGGAGCAAGTCCACAGGAGGCCACAGAGATGCTGCGAAGGCTGGAACAACTTTGCTCTGGAGACAGGCTGAAAGAGCTGGGCTTGTTCAGCCAGGAGAAGAGAAGGCTCCTGAAGGGGAGACCTTGGAGCAGCTGCCAGTGCCTAAAGGGGTTATAAGAAACCTGGAGAGGGATTTTTCACAAGGATGTATTGAAAGGACAAGGGGTAATGTCTTTAAGCAGAAAAGGGTAGATTTTGATGAGATCTGAAGCAGAAGTTATTCCCCGTGAGGGTGGTGAGGCCCTGGTTGCCCAGAGAAGCTGTGGCTGACCCATCACTGTCAATCCTCAAGGCCATGTTGGGTGGGGTTTGAAGCACCCTGGTCTAGCAGAAGGTGTGTAGGGTTTGGAACTGAATGAGCTTTAAGGTCCCTTCCAACACAAACCATTCTATGATATGATTCTAAATACTCCTCTGACTACGATAAAGGTCAGAATGTTATCCCTGCACCCCAAATTAATGTGGAAAGCCCCCAAGAATCAGGAAATCCTCAAAATAATTTAAGCGTCATTAGTCTGGATGAGAACAAAGCTTTAAAATAAGCAGAGGACATAGAAACTAAATTCAGAAGGCTGTGAGTTACTACCTGGTAAACAATTGCCAAAGTAATTCTGTGCATAAAGAAACCAATCATATCATTAGCAAGTGATTTTGCTAATTTCAGGTTTCATTACATGTATATGAACTTATTTCAAAATACAGTTAAAATTATGTTCCAGCATGATTTCCAGATCAGGAATCTGTCAACAGAAGAGCTGAGCATGCAGAAACACAGTATAAAATGTTTTGAGATTGTCATTATACATTTCGACTGCAGAAATGTTCAAAGTCTAAGAAAAACGAATCATCACTGCAGTCAGCCCTGTCTTAACACAGATCTTAAGACAGTCTATGCATGAAGAAGCTGACAGAACAGATTTGGCAGAACAACATATAGCATTATGGCATTTATCAGCCTGAGTTCTCATTTAGCTTTTTTCCTGAGATCATAAAGCATAACTGATGTACATAGCATCATGGTGTTAGACACTATTGGATCTTCAGCCCAAATCTTTTGCCCTTTTGCCAAGGGTTACTATATAAATCCGTTCCTGCCCTTGCTAGAAAGTGATCTGCAGATCTATTGTGTAGCTTTTCAAAATTCTAATTCTTACTCTGAGATGGAGAGTCGAAGACCTAGTGTAGTGAAGCAGACAACACAGTCCTTGAAAAAAATGTAAGGGGAAGGAAGAACATGACTACTATTGTGAAAATAGGCTCACGTTGAAAAGTGTAATGCCGTTACAGGCAGAGTTATATTTTCATCTCTCTGCTGGGGATAGAGTGAGGGAAAATTTGTGGAAAACACACTTCTCAAAAAGACAGAAGCTAGCAAACTTAAACCCAGCAAAATGTCAAAGAAGTATTTCAGTTTCAGGAACTGAAAAATACTGATATGTGTGGAATAGGTGCAGGTTCACAAAGCATTACCTGCTTCTACCTTCCTCAAATAAAAATGCAAAAAATGAAGATGTGAGCATTGTGTCTGCACCTAGGGAAGAATCATATTCACATTGTCATTCATACACAGGGTGAATTCCTGAGTCCCCTACTACCAAGAGAGTTTTTTTCCCCTCTCTTATGTCCATTATACTTCCAAAAAAGCTGTTTTCAGAAGGCAATGAAAGAAGGCATGTAACTGAGAGAAAAGTAACTCCCATTCCACCTCTACTGCTTGTTATATTGGCTGTGATACTGAAAAGATGAACAGTACGTTTTATCATAGCTCTATTAGCACATTAAATATAGGACAAGTTTTTTGTCTTGGATTTTACCCATTAAGTGTTCTTACATCAATATTTGTTTAAAAATTTCTGAATGCATTAGCTTTGCAACCAAAGTATTGCTGAGATGCATGACAAAAACCTAGGTACTTCATTTAACTATTTACTCATATACATGCAAATTTTATTCATACAAGAAATAATTTCATAGTAATTTAGTGTCTTTTTTATTTTCTCTGTAACAGTTTCAGTGATTAAATCATTCATTATATCTCTGGAAAAGGATAGTCACACCTCATGGCAAGCAGATCTACATTTATGACATGCTAAAGTAACTGAATAATTACTGGGGTTACTAATTGACTTATTTTATAAGTCTGTCAAAAAGTTATATATATACATACTTTATAAAAATGATTTAATTATTAGGTCACTTTTAAGGCCTTAAAGAATACACAGTCTAGACAAAGACTGGTGAGCAAACATAAAATGCAACTGCAAGATTATGGTTCACTTTGAGTTTTAATGAGATGCTTTCTACACAGTATGACAACCAAATGAAAAGCAGTAACAGCATGGATTGCTGTCACCTGCAGTGGGTGAAGGCTTTATTACATTTTACTCTAATTTCAAGCTTTTATTTGCATGTTCTGTCTTACAATAAGTTGGAGCTGAGCCAAGTACATTTGTCATTGTAACTACGGTATACTACTAATAGAACTAAACAGAATATATATAAAGTAAAATAGGAAAAATTGGTCTCAGAACTGCTTGTTGTTTTGTTTTTTTTTTATGTTTGTTTTCTGTTCATGATTCCATTTCTGTTCTTTATATTTTCTAAAGCCTTCAAAAGAGAAGTAAAGGATCTCTACTTGAATCAGTAATGATCCTTTGTAAAACCAACTGATGACCTAGGTAAAAGTGAGGTAATACTGCAGCTGTAAGCAGTCTTATCTCAACCTGTGTGTGTCTTGCTGCTTTCATTACAGTAGATAGTAGGATGAAATAAAAAAGGTCTAGATTACAATACAGTTATTCAAATACAATAACATTTCGAGAAGTGTTTCAGCTTCCTCCAGGGGGACTATTCATATGAGACAGTGCTTTTTAAATGGAGTTGTTGTCATTTAGCTCTGTTATACTTATGTTCATGCTCAAAGGTATATACCCCATAACTCCCTATTTCAGTAGAATTATTGGCATTTAGATACCATTCCAGTTGTACCTAAATACTCTTGTGAATCTGTTTCTCAGTTAATTTAAAAGGGTCTTAAGGTTTCAGAACCTACAAATTCGTATTATGCTCAGCTAAATTCTTCTCAACTCACCTGCAAGTTCTGGAATTGCGTATCATAGAACAATGGTAGAATAACATTAACTAACCCCAAAGTCAGCAACCATTATGCTCAACCTAATGTTATTTCATTAATAGAGCAGTACCCTTCATTTAAAACAAAGGAAAGGCAGTTAGGAGTTTTTCATCTTATGCTGTAGTTCATCCTTGGTGTAGAATGTCTATGTATAGATGACTTTGTTTTCAACATCAGTAACTTCCTTGGCATCCAAAAATCAGAATTTTAGGTTTTACAGGCACCAAAACTGAAATTTTATTTCAGCCCCATAATTTATGGTTCCAAAGCAGGACCCAAGAGACTAGGAATCCTCAATTATTTCTAACAGGATGGTTTATATAAGCATCTGCAGTTATTGCTGGGTTCAGTGCTTTTTTCCTAAAGCTACAGTTCACAAGTAAAGTTTTCAACTACCTGGTATTCTAATGCAGCATTGTATAATTATAACACTGAGGTGTGAAAGCTGAATAAAACTGCACTTGAGCAACTTGGATCTGTTGTAGGAAGTGAAAAAAATAGAAGGAACAGTTTTAATTAAAAATTATCTTAAATTAATTCAATAATGCCAGTTGATGTATGAGATCTATCAAAATTTATGGAGAATTGAAATATGAGTTCTATTAACAGAGATGGAAAATAACAAAAATCAAGATCTGTATGTTTTACTTGGTTGTTTTATGGTTTGTTTTGGGGCGTCTTTTGTTTTATTTTCGGGGGGGGGGGGGGGGGGGTGTTAATTTTACCTTCCATTCAGTGCTAGTTGAAAAATGATTTATCTTAACCAGCTTGTGTTTTTATTATATCAGATTTTCTGATGACATGTAACCATCCTCTGCAGGCAGTCAAAACTTTATAACCAGAAAAAGGGTTTAAACAGTCTGTATTGAGAGTCTTGTCTAGAATGTCTGAGGCTGTGAATCTCTCCACTGAACAATAGTGCATTGAGTTCCCAAAGACAGAAATTTAAATTTTGTTTCAACACCCATGATTTAGGCTTTGAGTTTTGTTCCCTCCTCTTTATTCACCACTATCCCTTGTCGGAGCAGGGCCCAAGATGTTCATGGATGGTATTTAAAGGTATGGTCCATTTCTTTTTTTGAAGCAGCTCACGATACAGTAGTTGCACAGCAACTGTGAAATATGAAAAAGTGAAAATGAAAAGTGTGTACAATTTTGAAGTAATTAGGCCACTTTCCTGCTTCACAAAATATTATATCACACTTCCATGCAAAGTTGAGCACCTTTGGCCAGAACCGTGGGGATGCTGTAGCCCCATAGCCTTAGCATGATGACTAATGGGTTTCCAGTGATCTAAAAGGAAATGGACCCAACTTTCTTCGAAAAGAGGGATGAGGGAGGGAAATAAAGAAAATGTGTGTGTACCACCAGCTGGGGGAATGCACTGGAGATGAAGAACTCAAACCTTTATCTACCTTCTGGCAACCTGCAAGGTTGAGCCCTAATTGCATGAGCTGCTCATGACTGCTGTGTCCATCAGGACTTTAGTGTCTGGGATATTTTAACGGTCAAACTGAGAACTAGAAGCTTTCTAATAATCACTGAGAAGTGGAAGAAAGAGCTTGGAGAAATCTGGATTCATGTTTAGGATCATTTTGAGAAACAAATATAATCATAGAATCAAAAAATCAGCTAGGTTGGAAAAGTTACCATCAAGTCCAACTATTCCTCTAGGACTGCCAAGCCCATCACTAAACTATGTCACTGAGGGCCTCATATACATGGTTTGTGAAATCTTCCAGGAATGGTGATTCCACCACTGCCCTGCGCAGCCTGTTCCAATGCCTGACCACCCTCACAGGGAAAAAATTGTCCCTAATATCTAGTATATATATATATATATATATAGATATATATATATATATATAAAATATATGTATAATATAAACCTTCCCTGGCACAGATAGAGGCTGTTACCTCTTGTCCTAGTGCTTGTTACATGGGAGATAAGACTGACCCCCACCTAACTACAACCTCCTTTAAGGTAGTTGTTGAAAGTGATAAGGTTCTCTGTTCTCTTCCCCAGAATAAATGTCAGCTCCCACAGCCATTCCTCGTAAGACTTGCTCTGCAGACCCTTTACTAGCTTACTGAATAGTTTGGATAGTTTTCTAAATCTAGTTCCTCTGTTTCATAGAAGGATTGTGGCTAATAAGTGTTGTAGTGGAGTCTTTAGTTGCTGTTGTTAATCCTTGTTCTGTGCCTTGCTATGACTTGAAAATCTAACAGTGGCCAGAATTATACACCTGATCTTTAACATGCACATTGCCAGCACGAAACTTGAATCTTGTCATGAAAAATTTATCCAATTTTGTCCACAATTCTCAAACCATTTGCTGTTAGAATCACTGATCCAAACTGAGAATATATTCTCTGAATGTCATGCAAGGTCTTTATCTTTTAGGTGAAGAATTACTGAGAAAAGATATTTATAGTTTGAACAGAACCTAACCTGAAGAATAATGAAATAGTAAATACTACTCAGTTCAAATACAACTAAGAATATATTTTTTCTCCCAGTAAAGTTTTTGCATGTGTGCTTTATGCATGGGTATATCAATACATATGAAGCATATTCAGTGTATTAATAATGCATTTTTTTATTTATACAGATATTGAGCACCAAGAGTCCAACAGCAGCTACAAATGTCTGAAACTCAAACTCACTGCAGACTCTGCTGCAGTTTTTTTGCATAAGTCTAAGAGCCCTTATTGAGTTCATCTTTAAAAAGTTTTACATCTCGATACATCAATTTCCTTCTGCCTTTTCTTCTGCCTAGATTTTTATACTAGTACATGTGATGTTTCATCAATGATGTTCTAAACATGAAGGTATATTATAAAATTCTATACTTTGAAGAGAAAGAGATGAAACATGATAGTGTTTGGAGTGCTTTGGTGCCTTGCAAACCTACTGGTTACAAAATTTTGGATTTGCTGCATTTTATTTTTTTTTAACAAGGAAAAAAATGGAGATAAGTGTGAAAATCTAAACTCTTCAGAAATGCATTCTTAGTCTATGTTAATATCTCCCTCCACTTCCTATTTAAACATACCAAAAGCTGAAAACAGTACAAATAGGAATCTGCAATTTGAAAGCTTTTTTAAAAAGTAATTAATGCATGATTAAAAATCTTTAATTGTAAGTAGAAAGATAGTTTCTCTGTCACAGGATAGCTGTAAATTTCATCTTTACCTCTGTTTCCAAAATAAGTTAAAAGTAACATGGACAGCCCATGTGCTTTTGCTCAGGTCATAAGCCAGACTTTGTGTCTATGGTGTTTATTGGAATAATGAATCATTTTGAAAGATCTAAACTTCTGTATGAGGACTAGTGAGTGTAATTCCACTGCTTCATGCATTCCATCCTCTAACACGGGTACAGGAAAAAATGTTTCACTGTTCTTTTGTTCCATTTTTTTTCTGGACATGTGTAGAAGTATTCCACAGACTCGTTTCAATCTCTCAAATGTGACTCTGCCTGTACTCAGGATCAGAAGGAAAATTGCACTGAATCTTTCTATGTGTCATGGTTTAAGCCCAGGCACGCTGCTGCTCTCTCACTCGTCCCGCTTCCTCCTCCCTGCTCCCGGAGGGATGGGGAGGAGAACTGAAAGAATGCAACTCCCACAGTTTCAGGTAAGAGCAGTCCAGTAACTAAGGTATAACAAAAAACCATTGCTGCTACCACCAATAATAACGAAGGGAAAGAACAAGGGAAGAGAATACAACTGCTCACCGCCTGCCAACCAATACCTAGCCCAACTGAGCAGTGATCTAGCCCTTCCGGGTAACTGCCCTCTGTTCTACATCCTGGCCATGACATGCTGTATTATGGAATACCTCTTTGGCTAGTTTGGGTCAGGTGTCCTGTTTCTGTTTCCTTCCGGCTTCCCCTCCTCCCTGGCAGAGCATGAGACTCTGAAAGTCCTTGGTTACTGAGCACCACCTAAAAATATCGGTGTTATCAGCGTTGTTCCCAGACTGAAAGTCAAAAGCAGAGCACTGCACCAGCTACTAAGAAGGAGAAAAATAACTGCTACTACTGAACCCAGGACAGTATCTGCCCTTTATTCCATACCATTCACGTCATGCTCAGATCCCACATTTTCAATACACCATCACTCTTATCTCACATATATACACATATACATACATCCACAGAGAGAGAGAGATCATTCCTTAGCGCATGGACCAGTCCCTATAAAGCTGCTGATATCATTTGGTTAATGATGTCAGGCTCCATCTCTTGTAACAGTCTTTCAGAGCAGGAGAGGCTGTGTGCAGTGCTGGATCATTGCCTACTGATGCTGATCGCTCCTTTACCGCAGAACTCATCTGGTTTCATCAAAGTTCATTCTTTGCTGGGATGGTGGTCGGATGCCTATTCTAGCTCGTTGTGTAGTGCAGCCCATTTACTCCATGTAGCATCAGATGCATGATGCAAACTGACTCGATTTACCCTCTCCTTCAGCAGTTTCTACAACTCAACTTCGGGGACTCCATACAGCTCCCTTCCATCTCTGATGCTTTCCCACAATATGGCATGACCCATCAGTAAACAAGGCATACTGCTTTTCACTTTCTGACAGTTTATTATATGGTGGGGCCTCTTCAGCACGCACCACCTCCTCCTCTGGTGACATTCCAAAATCTTTGCCCTCTGGGCAGTCCATGATGACTTCTAGAATGCCTGGACGACTGAGATTTCCTATTCGAGCTCGTTTTGTCATTAGTGCAGCCCATTTACTCCATGTAGCATCAGTTGCATGATGTGTAGAGGAGACCCTGCCTTCGAACATCCAGCCCAGCATGGGCAACCCGGGTGCCAGGAGGAGCTGTGCTTCAGTGCCAATCACTTCCAAAGCAGATCGAACCCCTCATAGGCTGCCAGTATTTCTTTCTCAGTTGGGGTATAGCTGGCCTCAGATCCTTTATATCCCCAACTCCAAAAGCCGAGGGGTCGACCTCGAGTCTCCCCTGGAGCTTTCTGCCAGAGGCTCCAGGTAGGACCGATCTCCCCAGCTGCAGTGTACAGTACATTTTTTACATCTGGCCCGGTCCTTACTGGTCCAAGGGCTACTGCATGAACTATCTCGCGTTTAATTTGCTCAAAGGCTTGTTGTTGCTCAGGGCCCCATTTAAAATCATTCTTCTTCCGGGTCACATGATAGAGAGGGCTTACAATCGAACTGTAATTTGGGATGTGCATTCTCCAGAACCCCACTGCACCCAAGAAAGCTTGTGTTTCTTTCTTATTAGTTGGTGGAGACATTGCTGTTATCTTGTTGATCACATCTGTGGGGATCTGTCTACGTCCATCTTGCCATTTTATTCCCAAAATTTCAATCTCCTGTGCAGGTCCCTTGATCTTACTCTGTCTTATGGCAAAACCGGCTTTCAGCAGGAGTTGGATTATTTACCCCCCTTTCTCAAAGACTTCTTCTGCTGTATCGCCCTACACAAGAAAGTCATCAATGTATTGTTGCACGTGTTCTGGAGCTTGCCCCTGTTCCAGTGCAGTCTGGATCAGTCCATGGCAAATGGTAGGGCTGTGTTTCCACCCCTGGGGCAGTCTGTTCCAAGTGAACTGGACGCCCCTCCAAGTAAAAGCAAACTGTGGCCTACACTCTGCTGCCAAAGGAATTGGGAAAAATGCATTGGCAATATCAGTCATGGCATACTACTTGGCTGCCTTTGACTCTAGTTCATACTGAAGTTCTAGCATGTCCGGTACGGCAGCACTCAATGGTGGTGTGACTTCATTCAGGCCACTATAGTCTACTGTTAGTCTCCATTCTCCATTAGACTTTCACACTGGCCATATGGGGCTATTAAAGAGCGAGCGGGTCCTGCTGATCACTCCCTGACTCT
The DNA here is from genome assembly GCF_034315485.1 of Pezoporus occidentalis. Taxonomy (NCBI): domain Eukaryota; kingdom Metazoa; phylum Chordata; class Aves; order Psittaciformes; family Psittacidae; genus Pezoporus; species Pezoporus occidentalis. The sequence continues at coordinate 79,974 of NW_026914051.1, read as the reverse complement.
CCAGTCTGCGGATCAGCTGATGGATGGGAATCAGGGAGTCTCGGTTGGTGCGATATTGCCGCCGGTGCACTGTTGTGGTTGCAATTGGCACTTGTTGCTCTTCGACCTTCGGCAACCCCACAGCAGAGGGATCTTCTGAGAGACGAGGCAAGGTGGACAGCTGCTCAATTTCCTCAGTCTCCAAAGCAGCAATGCCAAAAACCCTTTGCGGTCTTTGAAGTATCCTCTTCTGAGGTAGTCCATGCCAAGGATACATGGAGCCTCTGGACCAGTCACAATCAGGTGCTTTTGCTATTTCCTCCCAGTCAGGCTGATTTCAGCCTCCAGTACAGTCAACTCTTGGGATCCCCCTGTCACTCCAGAATTAGAAATGACTTCCACCCCTTGACAGCTTGATGGCATCAGGGTACACTGTGCACCGGTATCTACTAGAGCCTTATACTTCTCTGGGACTGAGGTGCCAGGCCATCTGATCCACACAGCCCAGTAAATCCGATTGTCCCCTACCTCCACCTGGCTGGAGACAGGGCCCCTTTAATCGTCAACATGACGCTGGACACTTAAGTCTTGTAGAAAGGGATTATTCTTCTTTATCACAGGAGCTGGAGTAAAATCAGCTCTTCCACTCCATCTGGGAACCTGCTCACCAGAGACTGAAGCCACAGCTTTCATGGGATGATCAGCCTTGACCTTTCTTCTCCTCTTCAATTCACACACCTATTCCTCCACAGCTGAGGTAGGGTTTTCATCCCACTTTGTCATGTCTTCTCTGTGATCCCACAGGTAAAACCATAGGGTGGCCTGTGGCATATACCTTCTATATCTTCTCTCTTGAACAATAAGATACCTTTGGTAATAACTGAGACGTATTGGTATACTTGAGGAGCTGGATAGATCAGATAGATTATCTCTCAATTGATTGAACTCCTGTCCTAAGTTTTTCCACAGTTGAGATGATGGAAGGGGTGAGATTGTCTTCGAACTCTCGGAGTTTATGAACCATTTCATCCACTGTTAGTGGTACTATGTCATTCCAGGTTACTGTTGCCAATGAATGGGCATATGATGACGGTGCATTCCGTGTAAATTTCCACCACATTCGTTGTGTACACTTGACATCATCTGGATCTATGGGGGATTCCCCGTTATTCGGCTTGATGTGATAGATCATTTCTACAATGACTGATTCCCTCAGAGATTGGATGGCTCTCTCTAGAGTAGTCCACTTGGCCAAATGACTCATAACATTGTCCTTGTATGGAAACCTTTCTTTCACAGCTCCCAAGAGCCTCTTCCAAAGACTGAGTGACTTTTTCTTTCTTGCAATTGCTTTGTCAATCTCCCCTTCCCTAGCAAGTGATCCCAGCTGCTTGGCTTCCTTACTTCTAGTTTGTGACCATTGGTCCCATTCTCCCAGCATTGGAGCAACCAGCTGATGATATGCTCCCGTGGTTGACGGGTAAAATCTTTTCACATATTCTGTAGCTCGGTTGAGGTCCGAGGTCGAGATGTCACCTCTTCTTATTCTTCTTCTGATTCACATACTAGTAACTCCTGGTCAAATGCTGTCCCAGGTGGTGAGTACATTGTTTCTTCATCTTGCTTCATCTTCCTTGCCTCTTTTTTGTTTTTCCCCTTGCATACAGGGGCAACCAGTATTGGTACGAATTGCTACTCTGGTGTAGCTGCTGTACCTGGATTTGCTGCGCTGTCTGTTGAGGTTGAAGTTTGGGTAGCTGCTGTACTTGTCGCTGGGTCTGGTGTAGCTGCTGTACTTGGATTAGCTGCGCTGTCTGTTGAGTTGAAGTTTGGGTAGCTGCTGTACTTGTCGCTGGGGCTGGTGAAGCTGCTGTGCTTGGAGCTGGAGTAGCTGCACTGTCTGTTGGTTTGCCATCAGATCCAGGGACATTTTTTCCTTTTGAAGGTGCTGGATGGTGTTGAACAACGCTCTGTAAGCATAAGCCAAGCTCCTTCACGTTGCCATGATTTGTCCCTCTATGGTATGATCAGGATGACAACACATCTCTTTTAAGTGTTTTACTAATTTTTCTGGATTTTGCGCTTGTTCAGTGGTGAAATTCCAAAGAACTGGAGGAGCCCACTGGCCTAGATACTTGCCCATACTATCCTACACATCCTGCCACTCATGACTGTCCAGCCTCAGGGAAAAAAATACAATGAAACAAGAACCTTAGCCCAAGGCCCCCAGCTGATAAACACTAACACAGCAAATATTGGCTGTAAGTAAGGTATGACATGCTGGAACTGTGAGATCCAGAGCAACAACTTTGAGAGCCAATAAATTAACGTTGTGATGAATGACTCTTAATTCAAAACAATGAATGCTTGTCACAAACAGTTAGACACACTACGGTCAGATCTGTCATTATCTCAACCCTTCATGTCCCATGTTTGGCGCCAAAAAGAGCTGTCATGTTTTAAGCCCAGCCACGCAGCCACTCGCTCACTCCACCCGCTTCCTCCCCCGCCCCTCCTGGAGGAATGGGGAGAAGTATCGAAAGAATGTAACTCCCACAGTTTGAGATAAGAACAGTCCAATAACTAAGGTATAATGAAAAAAACTACTGCTACCACCAATAATAATAATGATAAGGGAAAGAACAAGGGAAAAGAATACAACCGCTCACCACCCACTTACCGATGTGCAGACCGCCCAAGCAGTGAGTTCTCTTCTGGGTAACTGCCACCAGTTCTATGTCCTGGGCATGACGTGCTGTGGTATGGAACACCTCTTTGGTTAGTTTGAGTCAGGTGTCCTGTCTCTGCTCCGTCGTGGCTTCCCCTCCTCCTTGGCAGAGCATGAGACTCAGAAAGTCATTGGTTAGACTAAACATTACTAAGCAGCAACTAAAAACATCAGTGTTACCAGCATTGTTCTCAGGCTGAAAGTCAAAACCACAGCACTGCACCAGCTACTTAGAAGGAGAAAAATGACTGCTACTGCTGAACCCAGGACACTATCACATGGAAATACGCAAACACAGTTTGAAAAGAGAATATGGCAGCTTCAGCCAAGGATTAGATGGGGGGGACCAGAGGCATGAAGTGTACTTCAGACTCTACTATCCCAGTACCCTCTGATAAAAGCTAAATTTGAAACTGGCTAACTAATTTAAAATTGCAGATTTGCTGAAGAACCAGATTTTATAAACAGTTTAAAGGTCTTTTTCTTGGCCTGAGGTGGTAGGAAATGTTATGAGCTTTATTTTTTTTTCTTTAGAATTAAATATTTATTTTGTGTAAAGTTCTATGGCATTGTAGAGAATAATTTGAGAACAGGGTAATCTGCATTACATGTTTGAGAGAAACAGGTCCAAGCACTAGTAAGAGGGTAGTTTTGGTTGGATCTGCCAAAAAAAAAAGAAAGGTACACTGCTAAATTCATAGATGTCTATAAATAATGCTACTCCCAAGAAATGACTTTCACAGTGTAGGAAAGAAACATGAAACAAACCTTTTCTCCACTGTGAATTTCAATTTTGTGGAAGCTATATTTTCAGCAAATAAAAGTTTGACAGAAATCCCAGCCAGCTCCAATCTACAAGTAAAAGTTTAACTTGGAGGATTCAGCATATGAAAGAAAACCCAACATGAGTTATGAAAACAGATAAGGCAATTTTCTTTTTGTGTGTATTGAAAGAAATAAGATTCTTCACTTTAAATTATACAGTCTGATACACTCAGTTATTCTAATCTGATGGAATTACTTTTGGACTGCAGTAGTTACTGGAAGCTTTTGTCATGCAATGCCACATGGCATGTTCGAAGAGCAGTATACATCAGGAAACGTGAGGCTGAAGTGGCAGCAGCCGATAGGTGACACTGGCTTGGAGGAAGCAATTTGTGAAATGGAAAGAGAAACCCCACAGATGTCTACAATATGACAAACAGTGCTACTTGGCAGGCACAACACCTGATTTTCAGGAAAGAAGATATAAATATTTAGACATAAATACCTTTTAAGGAGGTGGGGTAATTGGCGTAAGAATTCGCATCTGTAGCACACTGTGACTGGCCACTTCTTAAAGCTGGTCCATTAGCAGTAGAATGACAAATTTTTACATCAAATTCATATTAATCATAAAGCATTTCATTATTTGATGTTGTATGCTTTATGTGCTGGTCAATTTTTTATTTATAATTTAGATTTTCCAAGGAAGACTTCATTTAGGATGTGAGCATACACTGGTTCTGAAGTAGAAGCTAACAGTTCTAAAATAAAGAAAAGGTGGGTTTTTTTTTTTACCATTTAAAAGGTGGTCCTTTTTTCTTCCTCTAGACTTTTTCCAATTCTAAATATAGTCATTGAAATGACCCAAATCAAACTCTGAACTACATATGAATAAAAAATATTTGTACCAATGTATAACACATATAATTAATATTCAGTGGTAGTTCTTTGAGTATGGATGTTTTTATATAGGGCTGTTTTTAAGGATATGCTGCTATTTTCAGTTCTTGAAATCTGCAGATTACTATTTCTTGCATGACTGGGCCAATACTCAAAAATATATGCTAATGGGAACATAAGCTTTTAGATTTATATTTAATTGTGATTAATAGATGTTATATAAATGCACAAGAGAATCAGTCTGTGAACTCTTAATGCATCATATCTATTTAATCCTCACTGTTTTTCTCCTCCAAGTCGAAAATGTATTAAAGGCTACTTAGGGTCTGTTCCGAAGGTCTAAATGTATTTTCAAAGCAAAGAAAATGGCATTTACCTTCAGAAGAATTTGAGATGCATTGTTACAGGGCTAGATCAAGTACACAGGTAAGCACAACATTGTCATTGGAAGATTTCATATCTACCCTGCACCACACAAGTGCATGAGCATCCCTCCCAGCTTAGTGAAACTCCAAGTGGGGTAAAGACCCACAACCAGTGTCACACAGGACACGTTCAGAGAGGACAGTTCAAACGGATAAGACAAAGGCCAAGCTCAGACAGCAGTGGGGCTGACTGCTCCTGAAGGGCTTGGAAGCCAAGAGTGTAACAGGGTCTGTATTCCTCTTTTGTTCTTACCCTTTCTCTGTAAACGTGATCAACTTGCCTCTGCCAAGGTCATTAAGAAAGACAAACCTTTGCTTTGACTCCCCATATCTAATTTTCCAGCCACAGTGTAGATGTCTTCCCTGTATTTTTTCTGTTCATTTAAAATTAAAATTCACTAAAAATCCAAATATCTAGTTTGGTGTATCAGCAGCAAGAAAGAATAAATATATGATGCACAGTAGTACAATCTCTTTAAGTTTGTTAACTTTTGTTTGTATTCACGATTTGTTTTTATGATCTAACATTAGACATTTTAAAAGTCTAGAACAGGATCTGAAAAATGAAAAATATCAGTACGTGGTTTGCTGCTTTTTCTCCATTGAGAGCTATATTTCAGACGTTTAATTTATAATATTAATGAGCCTATTTCAGGATGACTACAGGAAAAAGTGATGATTTGCATTTTTATTTACTTGATGAGTAACAGTCTTTGTTCTCTTCAAATAGGTTTTACATTTCAGAATGTCAAGCCTTAATTAAACATCTATCAAATACAAAGATAAAATCATATAAACTAGAGCAATGTCTTACCGAATGGGGAGAGCTAAACACCACTACTGCCAGCATACACAACAAAAAGTAAGTTTGAGTCATAGCTCATGTTTGACAGCTTGTTTATTACAGCTGATTAAAACACTACAAAAATTCCTTGTAAAAATAAGAGGTTAGTTGAAGATGTTACTAGGGCAGCTAAAAATTTTTTGTTATTTCTTGATCACCTTTATCAACATTATTAAATATACGCAACTTAGTCACTGTTACTACTGATAATACAAGAAATGAAACAGATTTGGATGCCTTAAAGACCCAAGCTTAACTTTAGAAATTACATCATATTTCTTAATGACTCTGGTATTTTCTCCCAAATAATGTTAATTATTTTAAATTTTTGTTATATAATTCAAAATAAAATACTCTGTTCTGACTAGGCCTTAAATAAGAAATAAAATATCTAAAGAATTTTAAATGGGAACCCATTACGTAAATATTCATACACTGGGGTAAACTATGAACTGTAAGGCACCATTTTAAAGTTAGTTGATTTGTAGATTAAATTAAAGGTTTTAATGTGAAAGAGAAAAGTGAAAGCGGCAAAAATTGTCTTTGTAAGTACATTAGAGTTTGCCATGTTAATTCTAAGATAACAGTATTTTGATACTTCCACGATAAAGAAATTGCATCTACTTCTATTTTTTTTGTTTTTTTTGCTTTTAAATTACTCATGTCTTTACTTTGAAATATAAAAGAATTGTTCTGGGTTCAGCAGTAGCAGTCATTTTTCTCCTTCTTGGTACCTGATGCAGTGCAGTGTTTTGACTTTCAGCCTGAGAACAGAGCTGATAACGATGTTTTGGTTTGGCCAAGGACTTTGTGAGCCTCATGCTCTGCCAGGGAGGAGGGGGAGCCAGGAGGAAGCAGAGACAAGACACCTGACCCAAACTGACCAAAGAGGTATTCCATACCACAGCACGTCATGCCCAGGATATAACTGAGAGTTACCCGGAAGGGTGGGTAGACTACAGGGCTTGGAGGAGGTATCAGTTGGTGCTTGGTTGGGCTGGGGGGGGGAGTTATCGGTCAGCTGGTGGTGAGATGTTGTATTCTCTTCCCTTGTTATTTCCTTTATCATTATTATTATTGGTGGTAGCAGTAGTGATTTGTGTTATACCTTAGTTACTAAACTGTTCTTATTTCAACCCGTGGGAGTTGCATTCTATTTGATTCTCCTCTCTGTCCCTCCAGGAGTAGTGGGAGGGAAAGAAGGAAGGGGGAGAGGAGTGAGTGAACAAGCTGTCTGGCTAGGTTTAAACCACGACAGATGTTTACATAATAAATCTAAACATACAGGCTGCTGTGGTATGTGGATATTTGGAGGCTGGTTTCATGTAGGTAGTCACCTGTAATGTAGGATTATATTTTTCCTACATCACTTTTTCCTCCATATTGGCAATTTTTTTTTCTTCAGGTCCTAGAACATAAGATTGAATTTTATCTTCAGTCACACAGAGGCATCCATAAGGTAAATAAAGATAATTATCCTACGAAAGATGATCATCAAATCTAAATGAAGATGCTTTGCTAACAACTAGACAAAAACTTTTAGCTCTGTCAATGGCACACCATAGTTCCTGATTATTTGCTCTGAGATTTGTCCTGTTCCAGAATAGTCAGACTTCATTTTTAATGAGTAAATAATAGACAAATTTATGACCAGTATATTTTTGTCTCTATGATATCTGAATTCATTTGACTGATGTATTGTTGAATTTGCAGTCAGACTGTAAGCAATCCAGTGTCTGATTTATGAATTCCTTAGCTAATCCCACATTGCCTGGAAAATCAGCAGATAACTGTGGCTGACATAGTGACCTGTGCTTAAGCAATTAGGACATTCATTGATGATGATGGAGACAGTTATGCACAATCCTGTCTTGCCTGACTTGGCTTATAAACTTGAAGCTTGGCCTTCTAAAATGCTTGATAAGTATGCATTATCAGTTACTCCTTGCTTCCTGGGATTTTACTGTTGTTTGCTTGTATAGAGAAAGAAGAACGAACTAACAGACAGGAATCTAACAGACAAAATCTAACAGACAGAAAGATTCTGGATATCTAGTCATAGGGAACATGGAAGACATCCTGTCAGGACAGATGTAAAACTATTTCATAGAGGTCTGTAGAAGATAAGCCCTAATTTTAGATTGCCTAATTGCCACTAAATTCTTCATTGTTTACAGGATTCACTTATTGCTATGTGGAATACCAGTAAGGCTTCAACTTTATATACTTTCCTTATTAGATTATATAGTTACCTCAATTTCTTTAAGTATCAAGAACAAGGTATGGTAGGCCAGGACAGGCGACATGTGACAATTGTACATATTAACATAATTGGATATAAAAAATGAAATTACTCACTTTTTCATCATGTAAAGAAAGATTGTTTCAGGGCACAAAGAGAAATTAAATTTCTTGGGCAAAAAAAAAAAGAAAGTGCATTCTTTTTAAAAAAGAAATTAAAATAGCTAGTGAAAAACTATAATAATTTATACTTTAAAATTATAGTTAAGCCATTCTTAAAGTAAAATCTTGCAGAAGAACTTAAGTTCGGTCAAAAAACTAAAGCAGCTATATGTCAACTTTGTTCCTCTGCCATACTGGAAATGCCATACATGTAACATAATTTACAGAGGTATTTATAAGCTTGAACATTAATTTAGGTTGTTTTGTTGTTTTTTTTTAGAGGACATTTTTTTTCCCATAAAAAATGGTATTTGTCTCTGCTGTTTGGAAACACAGCAGCACTGCCTGAAATGGGAAAGTAATGATAGCTGGCTGCAGTCATTACTGCACATTAGCAGAAGGTGATGACACAGGCATTGCTCAAATACAGTAGCTGTATAAAAAGATGACTTTTCAGTTTCAAGTTCTTTTCTCAAGATGTTGTTTCTCTAAAAAACTGAGCTCAGAATAGAGGAAAACTAGACTTAGATATTTGGATTGAGAGACAAGTGGCACTCTGCTGCCTAGAGTTCAGTAAATCATTCCAGCTACATTTGAGCTGGAAAAGGGGATGCAAAATTTGGAGTGAGAATAATTCCCAGTAGAGGGTGGATTCTATTTTTGTTTTCTTTTGTTTTGGGTTGTTTTTTTTTTTGTTGTCGGTGTTACTATTTTGGTTTGGCTTGGTTGTTCTTCCCTAGGAGAACAATTCTTATGAATCTATGGGCAATTATAAATACATATATATATTTTTGAATAATTTTTATTCAATTGTACTAGCATTTCCTGGATAAATATTGCTGTAAACTTGTATCAAATCTCTGTAGGCTTTCAGACAAGACCTTCTGAAAATGATTATTGGGTTTAGGTGAACTAAATAGAGTTATGATCATTTCTCATCATCTGAGTTTGTACATCTATTGCAAAAGTTTACATGGGATAGGAGATATAGATAGGTCTTGAGATGGGTCTTCCCATGTAGAAGCAAATTTTATTTGAAGCTTGAAAACAAGAACTTGCTCCACCTCAATTTTCTTATATTGTTTGATAATCTTAATACTTTTTATATATCAAAAACATTATGCTTTCCCATCCTTAGCTAGATACATTCAGGATTAATAGCACAAAGGATATCAAGATCTAGATCTTCACTGCATGTCATAGTTGCACATATAAATATTGTATGTTAAATATATGCAACATACCTATTCTGGATGTTAGCAAATAAAATGAACTGTTTGATCTGGCTAATTTCAGCAGACCTAGAAAGCAGTTTTAAATACACCACTGCAGTTGCTGCATTTCTTAGGATGCCAGCTCTGGCTTAGAATTAGTTGGTTTTTTAAACAATTTTTTTTAAAATCTCACTTTATTTTTTTTTTGCATACACTTTTAGCAGACTGTTACAATATGAATATAAAAAGCGAAATGTGATATGCAAAGAAAAACCTTAGTGAAAAATCATTTTTCTCACTTTTAAAATTGAGAAAACATAAATATTCAAAAATTTCAATTCAATTTCAAATATACTTGAAATATGTGAGAAAAATATTGTTGTGGCTCTAGAAACACTAGAGCTTTATTTTCTTAAGTCAAGAAATAATACTGTAAATGTCTAAAATAAGAAGGAATATACTCATGCGTATAAGAATACAGATAATGTGTAAAAAATATTGGGGAAAAGAGGTTATTTCAGCTACAGTGTGCATGTCTGACAAAGAAAGACTACTGAGCTGAAATATGCTATTTTAGTCTTTATTTAACAGTAAGACCTGTTATCACAAACAGCTGGGGGGAAATGTTTTGTCAGCAATGTACAGATAGTTATAAAAAGTGTTGATTTTAGCTGACAGTCTACATAGATTGTTGAAATTGCAGGTATGTATTTTGTCTTGCAACTGGAAAACATGTTGGTCTTTTTGTGGATATGGATACCTTCCTTTATTCTAGCATTTTGCTTAAAATTCTTATATATCATTAAGATATTTTTTCAAAATAAAATAATGTCAATACAAACACCATTTTTTATTTTTTAATTATTGAAACAAGATATTACAACAGTTTTAAAATTTGAAGTCCTTTCACGAAAAAGATTCACATCCAAGTTTGTCTTCTCTGCCATAAATTTTAATCACGGTGCAGCAAAACGATACTTCACAAAAGGTTTCAGCTACTTCTTTCTGATCAATTTTAATCAATACAAAAATACCTCCTTTGATTGCTGCGATACAAGAAGAACCTGGGATGCAAAGTGTGTTTGTATTTGCTTATTTAATGGGGCAACACACCTGTGGTGCTAGATTGTAAGTGCTGCTGGTTGACTATCTCAGCTAACCTCAGCTCTTGCATAATTATGCAGAAGCTAAGACTTGTGCCACAATGTTTTCAGATGATTTGTACCACAGTAAGAGGATGGTAACTTCCCTTCATCATGGCTAGAAACTGTTGGGATTTGCTTTGGATTGTACTAAAATGGAAAGATAATAACCTGTCATGCTATAGAAGAAGAAATCAAGTAAAGTTAAAGGGACGCATAAAATTCCACCTCAGTTCAGACTGAGTCATACTTACATTTGAAAATACTTAAGTAAAAAAAAAAAATATTGAAAAAATTGACATCTCACTTTTGCAGGAAAATCAGTAGTACAAAAGTTATAAATAGTAACAAGAGAGGTATTTTAAAATAGATTTGTGTCTCATCAGTTTGTAAATGAAGTGTCTGAATAATAAAAAGGTCCAAAACGAAGTATGGTAAAACTGGATGTATTCTCTGAACACATCACTGAACTAGAATAACCGGTTTTGGGTTTTTTTGAGTAATTTTACTTGCAGAATTTAATTACAGATTTTCTCCTCATATCTTACCTTTCAACTTTGGTGGGATGCTGGATCATTGATGTTCTGAGTCACATATTTTTAACTTCAGATCCACCTCTTCTACATTTTTCCCCTTGTTTCTTGACATCTTCCCTGCTGTATGAAAAATTTCTGGAAAGAAGAAATCCTCAAAATCAAAGTCCTGTTGGTACTTGAGAGTTATGGATGCCATCCATTATTTTCTAGCTAATCTTAAAAATGTCTGAAAGATGTGTTCATGTAAATTTGTCGTTGTTGCAAACACCCACACGTGACAGTGAGGTATGATTGATAGTATGAGATCTCTGCATAAAAGCATAAGCCACAAATTCTCAAGCATGATATGCAGATGAATTAATTCTATAAAATCTCAGCAGAGGGCCACAGACTATCTGAAGGTATACCATTTAATCTTGACTATTCTGAGTTAGGCAGGAGAGTTCTCTCTTCTGCAGTCTTGGGTGAGTGTCAGAACAGGTGTTTGCCACATCATTTTCTCCTAAATGACAACATCTGAATGAAAATTAACACTGAAAAAGGGGAAAAACAACAAAATCCAGGAAGCCTATGTGACTCAATCACCTAAACGTATGCAAAAGTAAGACTTTCCTTTGCTGAACGGAAACAATGAGGCCTGGGTTTCATGCTCTAGAAAGCCACCTGACAACATGAAGTGTACTGCCTGAGGTAGGAAGCAATAAAGTGTTAAACCAATGTTTTCAGCAGTAATCTTGGAGTAAATGTTTACAATATATTGTTTGTTTGTTTCTTTTTGTTTGCTTGGTTTTCTTTTTCTTTTTTTTTAATTTCTCATAAAAGAACAAATGCCGCAGTTTAATCAAAGAATATTATCTGGAGAGCATAATGTGCTTTCCTGCTGTTAAAATATTCAAGTACTTTTCAAAATCTGCATAGAAGCTTCTATGCTGTTTTCTGCAGTTACAATTGTGAAATAATAAACTGACGTTTTCTGTGTTGAATCTCTTTGAGTAAATTGTTTTAAATGTCAAAGCATGTTGTTTACATTTGCATGCCCATGTTCTTCCACCCATAAAGCCAAATTAAAATGTGAATTCAAAGCCTGAGACTTACTAAAACAAATTTGATAAAGAAATTAATTTGCAAGATAATACGTACATTAATAGAGAATAGTGAGTGTAATAAATTAACCATTTCTTCAAGGTTAATTAGAACAGGTTAACTGATTGTAAGGCTATTTACTCTGACTGCAGGTTCTCTGCTGTCATTTACTTCAAAAATCCAACAACCAGCTTCATTTTTACCAGTAGAAAATGTCCTTTCTGTCTTTGTTTCTGCTTTACCTGTTTGTAAACAACATCTTTTCTAATTTTTCTTAATGTCTCATCTTCGATCCTGGCAGATTATTACGATTAATTTCAACCCTCAGACAGTTCACTTCTTCCTCTGCTTCTTTTTCTAAGAAGCATATTACTGATTTCTCCAAAAAGAAAAATAGACAAAATGCAATATTGTCTTTTCCCGTCAATATCCTCAGCTATCTCCTCATGTTTTGCTTTTCTCAGCTGTTATTGCACTTGTCTTATGTTTCAACACCAGTCAAGTATTTGTTATTTATGTTATCTTTTTAATCTTTTCGTTACAGTAATTCTTTTCTGAATCATTTTATCAGTGATTTGGATGAAGTATTAAGACATTCTAACCTTTTTGTTTCTGTGTACACAGGCAAAATAATGACTTCTTGACAGTTTCTATACAGCTGTGCACCTATGGAAGTCTGACTCATAAACAGAGCAGACACAGAATAGCTTTACAATCTTCAAGATGCTTCACAAATCAGTTTTTATATAATACACCCTCTCTTTAGCTCCATGACATTATTTGTTATTCCTGGGTAATTAACAAATCCATTTGACAATCTAATAATACAAGTACGCATTCTGTGTAATTCTTTTGCTGGCTGTCCTGCATCAGATCACATTTTTAATTTTCTAAAAAGTGTTGGAGTTATAAGAGCATCCACACAAACTTGATGAGTCCTAGAGCTGAGTATTTCTCTTGTGTATTTACTGCTGAGGAACATCCTGAACATCCATCAGTATTTAATGAGGCAGGCTGCGGAAATTCTTTTTCATAGTTGCCTCAAGAATTGATTTTTAGCAGCTCTCTCAAGAAAGTTATTTTTCTCGTTAATATTTCTACAGTTCAGCTGCTCTTTTTCTGATACCCATGTCTCTACATGTTTAAGGAAGGAACATATGACTCTGTTTTGACCACTCTTCATCAGCTTTTCATACAACACGCTCATTGGCAAGATATACTCTTAGTTTATTTAAGTTTCAGTTTGATTTGCTACTCACTTATCCCTCTAAATCCCTAGGAAATGTCTTTGCTGACTACTTTCACCAATAATCATTTCTTGAATCTTCCTTTATAAAACATAGATCTTCTGGTATAATTAAAGAATTTTCTACAATTATGGTACCATTCTCTGAAAATATCTTCCATCACATTATAATTTTGAAAATCCATTCTCATCAAACAGTAGAAACTGCAGTGAAAAGAAAAAAAAATATGTAGTTCATAGGCTTATGAAGCAAGTTACTTTGACATATTTTTGTGCTGTCAATTTTAAACAAAGATTTACCTTTGATTGCCTTCGTCACTCTGAAGGTTTTTACCTGGCCTCCAAAATATTGTTTAGACATTAGAGATAAATATCTCTTCTGTACATGTGGATTTACACTTGGAAAAAAAATCCATGGAAATAAATGAATTTTCAATGAGTTCAATCAATTCATATGCAACTGGCATATCTTTTATCCACAGAGGTGTGTGCATAGATGTGAATGTGTAAGCTTGTACGTAAACACCAAACATAATAGGAGGTATTAAGATTCTGTTTCAACCACAAATTTGTTCCCAACAATATTGTTTTCCTCTGAATACCCAACATAAGAATCAAAAGATTTAAAGTTTCACTTTAAAAGTTTACTATTTTATGAAGTCATAAACTCCCTATGAAATTTTACTATATCTCCAATTAGTTATTAAATATTGTCAGTATTCCTCTAATCACAGGAAGGAGGATGCCATTTTTTGTAGGGTAAAGATATTCCTTTCTTTATTGTACTTGTGTGTTATAGGTGCTGCTGTTGTTGGTTTTCTCACACGAACAGGAAACTGTGGCCACAAATGGATGTAGCTCAGTACTGCAATCACAAATGTATTGATGAAGGACAAGTTCCCCTTCCGCAGTAATTAAGCTTTACACTTTTCTATCTTGCTTAAATGGATTCCATTCAGTTCTTTCAATTTTCCCAGTCCTTCCCATCTAAGGAAGACAGGGAATTACCAAGAAGTAGATATTTTAGCCTGTAACATTTAAGCTTTCTTGCTCTAGAAGGAAAGAAAGTAATCCATACAGTTGCACTAAAGACGACTTCGTCTCTGGAGGTAGCCATTTGTTTTTACCGCTGTGAACCCCAACCATGAAAATTAACAAACTACACACTTCTATGAAATAATGAGTATTTTCAAGCCTTGTAAGACATGGAATGACATTTACTGAATGATCAGGGTGGCACTGCTTATGCTGCTATCAGCTTCTGCTGCATATTTGAGCCATGAGCCACTGAAGAGCAGGATGAGAGCAGCTCAAATGTGCCAGCAGGAACATGATGCTTTCCTGAAAGATCTTGTAATGCATTTTTTAACCTAACGCACTGACCTATGAATCATGGCAACTGTGACAGAAGAGAAAGTTCCAGTCTGCACCATTTGCTAAAGGCTTGTGACCTCCAGGAAAAGACAGACTATAGAATTATTAATAGTAAAATCTTGAATTTCCAGACACCCCTGTATTCACCAGGCCATGAATACTCACTAGCCTGCAGGTCTGGACCTGGACCCATAAGACCCATGGCCACGCACAGGCATGAACTGAAGACATGCATTTCTGAACAGTACCTCAGGCAGAGTCTGAAGCCTTGGGATTGAGCTTCAGTGATAACCCTGGGCCCATGAGCAATAGGCTTACCTGCAGGCAAGGTCTACTAGTCTTGGCATAGTCTTGTTACAGGATATCTCTAGTCCCTCCTTAAATCATAAACCTCATAAGCACAGTGATTTCAAAACCAAAGTCTCTATGATACTGTGATGTCATATGCTAATAAACAATAATTTATTCAAAGGCCTTCAGAATGTCAATGGGACAGAACTGACTATTTTGCTGGGATGTTCCTTTTCTCTTTTCTCATCTTGGGAAATGGAATACAGCAGTACTTGAGTTTTTATTACATGTTTACACTTTCATACACTTCTCTTTCTCATAAAGTAATTAAAATGCATGAATAATGAAGGTTAGTTGTTGTTTGTGGTTTGTAGTTTTACTCAGCTTAACTGAGTTTCTTATACACTTTGCATGTTACTCTGAATGCTATTGATCTAATCAAATTCAAGGTTGTTATTTAGAATGAACAGGCATTATTAACAAATGTAATGGTTATGCACTGTGGTTTTTTAGTACCATTCTCACACATTTGAGATCATTTTCTTCAAGCTAACGAAATCCATGGTGCTGCATATGTGAAGCTAAACCTGTGCTACAGACAAGTAAGCCAGTTTGCTGAAAAGAAGTGCCAGAAGAAATCCATTTTAAAGATGGACCATATGTCTTTGCCACGTCATTGCACAAGTCTCAATGAATATGATATTGAACAATATTGTTTCAGTACTGGCACAGTTCCGCTCTTGGTCACCATCTTGGATGCTCTGTTGTGACCCTACCATCATCCTTCTCAGCAAACAAGGAAAGTGCTCTAAGTGTAACTGTCATACTCCGAAAAGGGTGCTGGCAGACCACCTTTCACCTCTCCAGCAGATAGGAGATGAGAAAACAATTATTTGAAGTGTCACTGGAGAGCTGCGAATTTGGCACTGAAGTTGTGCTGGAGTGGAAAGAAAGAATTCATCCTGTGCTGTAGGACAAAGCTGCTCTGTAGGAAGCCCCATCAATCTGACACAGTGAACAACCTATTCTCCAAAAGATGAATGTCAACACGATATTCATTTTTATATTACAATTTTGCAAGTAATGACTGGATTAAGATTTTTTTTTTAATAACTTGTAATCTAGTTGCAGTACTTTAGAACTTCAAATGGTGGGAGTGTACCTTGGAGCTATGAGTGCTCAGTTTTTGTGCCCCAGATGTGGCAAAGTGAGAGTAAGTGTTCTCTTTTGTGCAAGAGTGTGGGCATAGTTCTTGGATCAAATTAGTGATTCATGGTAAGATTTGGCTTCAGTTTTGACCTGCTATTGTGGAAGCACTCCATGGGACCTTGTGAGTTGCCAATGATTATCATTCTAAAATATATACTTTGAGGTTCTTTTTTCTGTATTGCTGCTGTTCTGTATTGTTGAACAAGAGCTAAGTAATGCTAGACTTCGGTACCATACTTGATGGATGCTTTAATTACTCCTCCCCCTATCCTTAAAAAAAAAAAAAGTGTTTAGAAGATGGAGTAGATATTCACCTCACAATCAGTCAAGGCTTTCTGAATGCAAGAACATTTGCTGGGCCTCTTTATGTACTTCAGAAAACAGAGCACACATTTTTGGAGGATCTAAGAACACTTGTAGGTAGTGCTTATGATTCTTGTACAAAATACTTCTAACAAAATAAAGCATAGTTAATAGTTACCCCTCCCCCCATTTCCTCTTTCCAAATACTCAATGATTGTGTATCTCATGAGAATTTCAATTTTTTACTCTTTTAATGGGACAATTTGGTAGAGAAGCTGTATTTCTGCATTACCGAAGGACACTGGCAATATATTTTGCTCAGACTAATCAAAGAGACCTATTTAAAAGAATCTCTACCTGCCTATTACACTGTTCATGAAATGTGCAATAATCATAAGGCAGGCCAATTGCAAAAGCAAGGAAGCTGCTGAAATAAGTAAAGGTTTTTATTGCGATGTTTCTTGAATATTTGTAATACCATTTCTGATTAGTTACAAATACCATAAACCAAAACTTGAAGGAAGCATAAAAATCAAATTAATGTGTGCTTGAAACAGTCATCTTAGGTAACTTGGGCTTGAACCAAAGAAGTACAGTTTTCCTAATAACCACTTGCAATGTTTTTAACTGAAATTTAACTAAAAATTATCTGAACACATATTCGTATGAGAAATCTCACTGCTGTGTTAAGCCATATATTAGTAGCCGTGGCACATGTAATAAAGCCCTTCCATGAACTGGGAACAGAGCTGTTGTTCTGAAGATGGCTCCAAATTAGCCCTACCAGGCTGCAATGTTGCAATATTAAGGACACGGATACTTGTCATGAAGTAAACTGAAAAAAAAAAAAATCAAGCTAGAAAAAATTTATAATATTAGTACGGTATGAGAGAATCATAAAGGCAAATCTTAGTTCCTGCTTTATTATCTTTTAAGGAATTTATAGAATGTATTGTTTTTTCTGGTACATATTTATCTCAATAGCAGCAAGCTTCTTAGGGAGTATGCTGATTTTCCAGAGTGCACTGTGGTAACTTGTCACTTGTTCTACATTATGAAGGCAAAAATGGAGGAAAGAATTCCGATCATCTGTAAAAATGGCTGGGATTCATCAAACCCAAATTATATGAAAGTTCAGACTTGAATCTAGCATTAAAAATAAAAATAAAAAACTAACAGAGAATTCAACGTTGAATATGCTCTTTCCTGAAATGTTAGCCTTCACCCACTTCTAAAGTGAATATGCAATCCTTGTCATTTTTTCTGGTGGAAAGAAGAGCAGATTCAAAACAAGGTCAGAAAGTGTTGTGATAAGCAATATGTGTGCATAGAAAGAGTAATTTTCACAGTGAGATATAAAATATGTAGAATTCTGATGGTTTGTTTTGACTTTGCATTTTATGGGAACTTATGTAAGTAGCTCATTTTCCTCCGTAAATTCTCTCTTAATTTGCTACTGAAACTTTGCCAGTAAGTTCTCTCATCCTGTTTTAGTATTACTTTTGCTATCTCTCCTTTTACAGTGAGATGGGTGAGAGTTTATTTTTCAGCCTTCACAGTAGCAAAAATTCGGTCAAGTGTATTTTACTTCTGCCTGAAGCACTGGAGGCTCTTTGAAGCTTTTTAGGCAGTGACTTTTAGGCAATGTCCCATTGCCCTGGCTTTAGCCATCTGGACTGAGATGCCTGTACAATCAATGGAGAGCTGTCAGGGTGATTCATCTGGAAGTTAGTATGCTAAATAGATGAAAGAGTGTATGCATTTCTTTCTCCAGATTATACAGGGAGTCATATATATTATTTTTTAAAGTTTTACTGAAAACAATATTTTAGTCATTTCACATCTGAATATATTTTTGTGTAAAGCAAAATAATAAGTAGCATGCTGAATGAGCAACTACATTTTCAAGGGTCTCAAGGGATGTGTTCTAGCTGCAGAATTTATATAGGATATCTATTCTGAGCTGATACATCTCTGAGAAGTGTAGCACAATGTATTACAAAGGATGTTTACTATCTTATTGTCTATTGAATCTAAAATTCATTTTCCCCAAGATCTCATTGATACATGAGTGAAAGATACCCAGTTCCCCAGAATTTTAATCTAGACCTTATGGCTTCATAAATAATACAGGAAGTATTGAGTTTTGGATTCTGATAACTTCACTACCATAGATTAAATTTTCAAAATATGAAATTTTTATTTAAATAAATATGAACTAAAGACACCTCTTGAACATAAGCGTCTTCACAAAAGTGACGTTTCTTGCCTGATATTGTTTTAGGTTATTAAACAAGGATTTAGAGGATAAATCCTCTAAATATTTGAAGGTTCTTAACATATGTCTTTCAAGGAACCAAAATAAGTAATGGTTCCAGACACTGTGGCTCTGGGTGAATGATAAGACATTTGCTTTCATGTATAAATAAATTATTTCTTTTTTTATTGAAAATTATTTAAAAGATTTCTTTATTTTCTAAGCCATAGTATGACAAAGGTCATGACAAAGGTCAGATGCTCACCCTTTTTGTTTTGGTGTAGCCCATTTCTTTGTAACTGTCATGTTCTGTCAGCAACCGCTTATAAAAATAGACTATACTGTGTTATAATACTCAACAGAGGGATGCCATTAGTGGGGGCAGGGTCAATTTGTACTTCAGTATCCCAGACTTTAAATACTCTAAACTCTTTTTAATGGACTTTTTTTATTTTTTTTTCTTTGCTGGGAATGGAAGTCCAGGATCTATTGCCTTGGAATTTATATTTTAACTATAAATATTCTCAGGACTTTTTATATCATGTTATTGTGTTTAGAATTGATTCTAAGGCTAAAGGAAAGTGAAAACATTCATTTATGTAATTTATGTAGACATAGGTGTCACAGAAAGCACTAATGCTGAAATACTGTTTCAAACTTCGAACAAATGTGTTGTTAATGCTCCAGCATGGCATTTTTTGCATGTGGTCCTGACTCTAAAGAGGTGGCATGCAAGACTGTTCCTACTGATGTTGTGTGTGGTTCCATCAATACAGATAGTGCCTGTTTTCTACTTATGACTTGCAGGTGGTGTGTTCCGTTTGCTAGCAGGGCTTATCGAGCAACACCTGTAGCATATTGAGAGAATTAAGGTCTGACACTGAGTTTATTATTTATTATCTATGCAACACTCTTTAATAGAATCAAGCTTTTCAACCTTTCTTTCTCACCAGTACTTTTCACTAGTATTTTTCAGCCCTTCCCTGGAAAACTTTTAGAAACCATTTCCATTGCTGTGTCTCACTTCTGCTATTGGTTAAGAAATCTGGAATCCACACAAAGAAAGAAACAGGCCTCTGAGTTCCCTGGCTCTTTCTGCTGTATGGGTTGAGGAAGCTGAACTCTTTTTAGACATTACTTGGTGTTTGGCTAAACCAATAAAATTTGGTGTATCGTTAGCCCAAGATGTATGCAAGCTATAGCTAGTCTTTCAGAGTTTTTTCTGTGGCAGTTGAAAACACTTTTCACCTATTATTCCATCAAGTTAATTAAATACTATTTTTTAAGACCTGTTCACTCCTATACTAGCTATGTATATCCACTGATGTGGAAGCTGGCTCTGCTGGTGATGAAGTTAGCTTTGAAATCAGTAAATTTGAGCCTTAGAGTCAACAATTTGAGAACAAAGTTATTCCGGCATTACTTTGCAAACAGCTGTCCTCCAGTTCCACCTCATATTGCCTTGTGCAGCTGCCAGAAGGCAAATTCATCTGGAAGTTTGCTGGCTATAGATGTTCTCACTCCTGGGTATGTGAGATAAAAGTGATCTGTTCCTGTCAGTTTTAAGGGGTTTATTAAGTATAGGTTTCAACTCTATTCTATGGTAGTTCAGGGAACCAGCTTCCCACTAACAAAATTGTCAATTATTGTTTCTGAAAGTAAGTTACCCACAGAAAACCTGAGTCTCAGAGGTTAACTAGGAATTTGAGAAATACTAGCATATACACTATGAAAGATGTGGTTCATGATTTTTAAGTTAATTTCATGCTTGCCCTATTTATTTTAGGTTTCTTTCATTTAGGTAATAGCAACCTTTCTGGGGAAAAAAAAGAAGGACCAAGAGGATTAAAAAATGAAAAATGTGGCTGGATATAGTGTTACAAGTATCATGTCTCCACTGACTGATGGGAGATCAATATTTTCAGGTTTTCTGCAGTGATTACCTAAACCCAGGCTTAAAGCAGATCAGAAACTTTTATTAATCCTTCTCTTAAGTGACATTTGTATAATTGTTAACTTTAAAAGTCAGTAACTTTCTATTTTTTCTTTTCTTGCATGACTGCCCTTCTGGGTTTTGAATTAATTTGAGAAACTAAACATGAGATTCAGTTTCATTGATTGAATTTTGATATTTATAAAATGCAAATTGTGCAGTCAGTAACCTGTTGTTGCAGAGATTTTAACACCTATGTGGTTAGAAGTATTTAAAAAGAGTGAGGTGTTTTTCTAGCAACAAGGTTGAAAGTTTTATGTTACTGGCTCAAACACTGCAGCTTCTTAAGGTGCATGAAACAACTGCACATGTGTAATTGATTGTCTCTGCATGAATTACTAAGGCTAAATCTGTTTCCTTAGCTGAGGTAGGCTGAGACAAAGAGCTTGTACTCATTGCAGTACACAAATTCTGTTGAGGGATACTGACTATAACTTGTAATTTCAGCGATGAAATGTCATTTGACTGCAGAGATTAAATTTTGAACTTTAGGAGAAAGCTTGTTTTTCCACATAGGGTAATTATCTGGATAGTTGTCTCAGAAATACCCTGAGTTATTCTGCAAGGGAGGATTTTGTTTTGTTTGAAGCCAGTAACAGCTGTAGGCTTTGCTTTTAGTCTATACTTCCAAACAGGTATGAAAGTTATGCAATGAGTAAAATGATACAGGTGCATCTTTTCTCTCTCCAGAAAGAGTCTTTAGCTTGTGTATAGAATCCAGTATTGTTCCATTTATCTCTTTTTTTTTAATTTATTTTCTGATACTCATGACAGCTCTGCTCCTCAATTTTGGTGGCTAAAACTTTTGTGACACCTAGAATTAGAGTTCTGTCTTGGTTAAAGCCCAGCCAGTAACTTAGAACCATGCAGGCACTCGCTCACTTCCACCCCTCTTCCTTCCCCAGCTCTCAGAGGGATAGGGAGGAGAATCGAAAGAATGTAACTCCCATGGGTTGAGATAAGAAAAGTCCAGTAACTAAGGTATAACACAAAACCACTGCTGCTACCACCAATAATAATAATGATAAGGGAAAGAACAAGGGAAGAGAGCACAACCGCTCACCACCCACCAACCAATACCCAGCCTGACACAAGCAGTGATCTCACCCTTCCGGGTAAATTCCCCAGTTTATATACTGGGCATGACGTGCTGTGTTATGGAATACCTCTTTGGATAGTTTGGTCAGGTGTCCAGTCTCTTGCTTCTTCCTGGCTTCCCCTCCTCCCTGGCAGAGCATGAGACTCAGAAAGTCCTTGGTCAGACAAAACATTACTGAGCAACAACTAAAAACATTGGTGCTATCAGCGTTGTTCCCAGGCTGAAAGTCAAAAGCACAGCACTGCACCAGCTACTAAGAAGGAGAAAAATGACTGCTACTGCTGAGACCAGAACAAGTCCCTTTGTTTTTCTAGCTTTCATGGGTTTTGTTTTCATAGTCTTTCTTCAAAGGTTAGATGTTTTGTATTACTATGGAAATAGAGGAACAAGTTTTGGGGGTTAGATGCAAAAAATACCATAGGTTTATAATGTGGACATATGTAAATTTGAAATACTTTAACTGAAAATCACAATCACAAAATCTGCTGTTTATCTGCTACTTCCATTGACATTCTTCTTAACCTGTTCATGATCAACTTATGTTTTCTAACATTGGTCTAAAAGCCTTGCCCCAGCTTCTCAGCCTTTGGAGTTCAAGGTAAGGAAAGTAAAAGGAATTTTTAATCCTGTCTCTCTTACCTTTATGCAAAAATGTGCTGATGAAATAATTATTTTCTCTGCCAAAACTGGGTCACTATGTATAAAGATGTAACTGTTTTTGTTCCATATCCTATGCATATTTTGTATGACTGCAGACAAGTATTTAAGGCCTGGCAGGTAAGAAAAGGTTCGGGAGTCTTTTATTCCTGTGACTATGCATGCTTTCTCCAGCAGTTTGTGGACAAAAATAAAGGCTGATAACAAGGGGAGAAGAAAGCCTGACCTGTGTCCACAAAATATCATAAAATCATAGAACAGTTAGGGTTGGAAAGGACCTTAAGGTCACGTAGTTAAAGCCCCTCTGCCGTGGGCAGGGACACCTCACACTAAACCATGCCACCCAAGGCTTTGTCCAACCTGGCCTTGAACACCACCAGAGATGGAGCATTCACAGCTTCCCTGGGGAGCCCATTCCAGTGCCTCACCATGCTAACAGTAAAGAACATCTTCCTTATATCCAATCTAAACTTCCTCTGTTTTAAGATTTAACCCGTTACCCTTTGACTTATCACTACAGTCCCTAATGAAGAGTCCCTCCCCAGCATTCTTATAGGCCCCCTTCATACACTGGAAGGCTGCTATGAGGTCTCCATGCAGCCTTCTCCAGGATGAACAGCCCCAAGTTTCTCAGCCTGTCTTTATCATTTGACTTGAGCATTTTTAACCAGTTAGCTATTTCCTCTTGTCTGCATAGTAGTCCAGGTCCATGAGAAACTTCCTGATTGCAGTTCAGTGAGCATAACGTTCTGAAAGTGCGCTAGGTATCTTTGATTACTCACAGGCTAGCACAGGCTCCTTGCTGGGTCCCTAGCTCCCTGGATAAAAGGTCTGACCAAAAGGCTTTAAAAAAAGCAACAACAAAATTGCTAATTTTTGCCTTATTAATGGAACTGCCTGAACTCTGATGGGCAAGATCAAGCATCCCAGTGCTTGCCCTGGGAGCTCCCCTTGCCTCCAGACTCATAGAACTGAAGCTTAAGGATACCTGCATGTTTCATTCTTGAGCCTGGTTCACTTAGATCCATCTAGTAGTCCTCTTAGTCTAGAACAGGCTAAACAAGACTTACGGAGTTATTCACCTTCTTCCTAAATTCTGTTATAGATACTCTTTCAATGGTTTTGTTTCTGTTTCTGTTTCTGGACTCTTTGTATTTGTAGGTACATTTACTTTCTGTTTATACCTTGGATATTATTGCATCTGCTACAAATCATGGAATATACTTTCTTTTCTTTACTCCTCAATAGTAAAGACTTTCAAACACTGGGCTTCCTAGGCTGATATTATTTCTCAACATTTTCAGATTTCCCTGATTACACGTCTTTTCCGGAAGGTTTATGTTTCCTATGGAAACATTACAAGACTAATTTGGACTTCAGTTAGTGTTACACTCCTCCAAATATGTAATGATCAGCTATGTGAACATTTTTTTTCCATCTGCACATTGAAGCCTTGGTTCCTGTGAAGCTTAGACTTTCCAGTAGTCTGAACATCTGACTGCAGAAGAGACAGATGAAACATTAAAAATGTGGAATTGGACTGGGTTGAGCATAGTGTAGCATTCGTGATCCTGTTTAATATTCCTATAGACACCTGTTACAGTCAGTATAGATGATACATCATTAATTCCATTCTGAAACCCCATTAACATACATATGAGATAGTTCTATACTTGCTCAACCAATTCCAAAAGTACAAAATCATTAAAAACTTTATTATTTCTTGGCAGATTGAAGACACTGTTGTGATTAAGATTTCTTTAGTGATAAAATTCCTTGTAACAGAGAGAAATTAAAACCTTTCTCTCACAAGAGTAAAACTTTAAAAATAGAAAGCTATAGTACAAGGTTTCAAGAAGTAAGTAAAACCTGAGAATTTAAAAAATGGAAAGCAGTCTTATCTGATTAACATTTCTTTGATAGGGCACTGACTTAATTGAGGTCTAAAAGTTGGTGTCTGAACTGGAGTTATTTCATAGTGCTGTTGAGTTTATATGTGTTTGAAAATGCATACTGCACATACTACATCCAAATGTACACTGTAACTCTGAGGCCACTGTAGAAGATCATACTGGTTTCTGCAGTGTTACAGTTTAAGCCCAGAACCACACAGCTGCTCGCTCACTCCTCCCCTTCACCCCCCTGCTCCCAGAGAGACAGCGAGGAGAATGGAGAGAATGTAGCTCCCATGGGCTGAGACAAGAACAGGCCAATAACTAAGGTATAACACAAACCACTACTGCTACCACCAATAATAGTAATGATAAGGGAAATAGCAAAGGAAGAGAATACAACCGCTCATCGCCTGCTGACTGATACCCAGCACGATCCGAGCAGTGATCTAGCTCTTCCAGGTAACTCCCCACAGTTTAAATACTGGCCATGACATGCTGTGATATGGAATACCCCTTTGGCAAGTTTGGGTCAGGTGTTCTGTCTCTGCTTCCTCCTGGCTTCCCCTCCTCCCTGGCAGACCATGAGGCTCACAAAGTCCTTGGTCAGAGTAAACATTACAGAGAAAAAATTAAAAACATTCAGTGTTATCAACATTGTTCCCAGGCTGAAAGTCAAAAGCACAGCACTGCACAAGCTGCTAAGAATGAGAAAAATGACTACTACTGCTGAAGCCAGGATACACATATGTATGGACGAGTATAAAAATGTAGGTTTAGATTACGCACTTTACTGATGTTAGATGCCTAGCCTACTTGTGTTAACTTAACCATGTTAAATGATTATATAAATCAATGTGTTCAATTATTTAATAAGAGGTAGTCACATATATGATTTCTAAATAAAGAAAAGCTGCAAATTTCATTATATCTTACAATGTGGTTTTCAGAAAGTATTTTAAGATTTCTGGTCAGATAAGTTTGAGGTTTGTAATGAAAAAGTTTAATGGCAGTAAGGATACTCTATCAACGGCAGAGTATTACTGTTGCGTTTTGAAAAAGAAATATAAATTATTGCCACACTGGTAGTATAGAACCATTTTATTATGTTAATTTTATTGATGTCAGCTTTACTGCACTGGACTATTAACAGAAATTATTGTCTGATGACTTATCATTCACCTTCCATTAGTTAATGGCTGATATTTCCAAACTATAACCATGTGAAAAAAGGCATGAGTTGATGTTTTTAAAATAGTTCTTGAGCTCCTGGTATCTTTTCTGTGTCTTTTTTTTGATCTTGTTAATTACCAAGGCCAGAGTTTATTACCATGAATTATATTGCTACTGCTCATGAAACATACCTGTGGGTAATTCCATCATGGTCTCAAATAGTAGCAGACTCCTTAAAGATCAATATTCTGTTTATATGTCTGACTTTCTGCTGCTGGGTATGCATGACTAATTAACCTTTGTATCATATAATTTAATTTCATGGATTTAAAACAGGACGATTTGGGGAATAGACAGCCCTTTCACAGTTTGGAGGATGTAATTAATGGAATTCAATTAATGTATTAAATTGGTAAGTGATAGCAAGGAACCTGCCCTCTCTGAGCAAGTTGCCCACTCTTAGCACTTGAAAGATAAGACTTCAAAAAGTGTTAACTGATAATTTTGGAATAACCTGAAATCCATATTGGTACACAACAAATACTATGGTGTATCAAACACACCTGAAGGGGTCTTGCAACTTCCCTACTGTCCTTTCCCCCACAGAAAAAGAAAAGGTTTAAACAGCACTGTATCTGCAGGTAACCATGCAGGCTTTTATCTGAATTAATTTTTTTGCATCAAAATAATTCTGCAAAGTGAGGAAGTATTGGTGTAGGTTATGGTGCCTTTTTCATGTGTTAATTTTGGTGAAGCTGTTTTGCTTCCACAGCAAAGGTGCTGAAGCAGTTCTGTGCTATAAATACAACTGGGAATGGCTTACAGTAGGTATACTGTTGTGACTGCTTAGCTTCATAACACTTTCTGTGTGGTTAATTAATGCCTAGGGCTGCAGCCATCTAGAAGCACCAAGATGTTTCAGGTGAATGTGCTCCAAGAGATTTCTGACAGGATTAAAAAACTGAAAGAGTCAAAGTAAATTTAAGTACTTAAAATTCTCCTTGGAAAAGAGAGGAAGTAGGAGACTCCAGTTCTACAGAGAAAGCATCTGGCTACAGGAAAAGGATAGTTTTATTTGTCAGTGAAAACATTTTATGTTATGAAGACAAAAATTTGCACAAGGATGAAGGTATGAAAAATATAAGATTTTTTTTTCTCCCTGTATACAGCTGTATATTTAGAGACACTGTATTATCTCCATACAGTTTTGTTAAAAAGCATTTTCTCCAAAGCCTAAATACAGAAATCATTCAGTGTTAACTTCATTATAGGTGATGATGGTTGGTATCACCCGTTGCTCTATACAAAAGTTTTATCAGGAAAAACAGGATAAAAATCAGGTAGCTGTTTGTTTTGTTGTTTTTTTTTTAATTAAGCTTAACTGTGTACAACGATTAATACTTTGCTCAGATGTTTAATGCAAAGAATAAGCTTTTGGTGTACTCAGATCTGCTGACAATACTTGCGTATACTCAAAATCATTTTGAATATATGCTTACATAAGCATACTCAAATTTACTGACAAGAATACTACTGAGGATTACAGAGTTTAGCAAATTTTGGAATACATTTTTAGTTTGAAATTGGTTAAGATGATTTCTTCCCCCCCCCCCCCCACTTTAGGGCAAAAAGAAAATGTCTCAAAGTTGTAGATTAATACTTCTGACAGAACTCTTTAAAAGACAGTTGTGAACAGCTATCTTGTTCCTCTTGTCACATGTGAAAATTGTAGTAGCTGAGCAGTGTACAAAGTCATAAATCAAATTAAAATCTTTCTACATTCTCGTACTATTTACGATTTTTTTTTTTTTTTTTTTACTGAGCTCTTGTATAGCGTTTTTCATAATCCTTCCGTTGTGAACTGATTCTTAGTGAATTAATTTTCAGGAAAGCTGTGTGAAGTTTTCCTCTGTTGTTTTCCTTCCCACCACCATTTTAATGTTAAATGCCAAAGAAGAAATCTCTTTACTGCAGTTAACTTAAGATGTGAAGAAATCACTAAATAGAGCTAAAGCATGTGAGATGAGGCCGGAAGTAGTACTGGTGTCAATGAAGTCTGAAATGGAACCCACAGGTGACTGTGGATCAAGTGTGGAATTTTCTCTGTCATACATCATTTGTACAACTACAACACTGCCACAGACTTGTCGTATGAGGTTTTTTGGAATAAATAATTTAAAAAAAAAACCTTGCGTCTAAGAGCATTACAATCCAATTTTCCCTTGTGGTTTACTAGAACTCCAAAGCATTAAAAATGTTGCAAAACTGTGCTGAAGATACATAACATTTTGCTGCATTTTGCATAGTCTTATGACCTGACAAACTTCAGGAATGAGAACATTCTTCTCTTACAAGTAGTGACAGTAGTGATTTTGTTAGGGATTTATTTTTTTTTTAATGAATTAGATGTCATTTTATGATCTTCAAAGATGGTAAGTATTCTGTGTTTTACTGTGCTTTATAATTTTATAGTGTAACTCATTTTAAATGTGATGTTACCCAATGAAAATATCAAGGGGAAAAAAAATAAATTAGTTCACAGAACTTCTAAACAGAATACTTATTCAATGTCAGTTCAGAGGTGTATAGTCATTAGCTGGAAGGAGAAGTGTAGTTGAACCTGTACTGGAAAGAAATTTAGATTCCTTTGCATTTGTAAGACTCAAATATTTTAACCCTTTTAAAATGTGTATACACATTATATACATTGTATATGCATAATGGAGCAGCTTCAGAAGGTGTTCTGATTCTGACAAGCTGAAGAGCTTGAGAGACTTGATAGAAAACAGAATCAGAAAGGGAAGAGTGGTTATATTATAGATAACTAAAAAAGCTCACTTAGGTCAGGATGAATTAAGACCTCTTGAGCACCCTGAACCAATGTAGTAAGGGCTGTTAACAAACCCACCAAACTGAAACATTTCTAAATGCTAAACCTTCTGAATTCAGCTAAAATCAACCCATGTAGCAATATCTCTTTAAAAACAGGAAGGGAATGGAATAGTGTGGGAAGCAGTAAAACTGTTGCTTCAAAGTTCTGTTCTGACTTAAAAGTGCTGTGAGCATCAGGTCAATATCAACTTATCCGAGATGCTTTCCACGTGATGAAATCCCACATTCCAAGAAATGCTAGAGGTTGTAGTGTAGCAAGGGGCATGGCTCTGTCCACTGTCAATTGGAATCTCTTCAGCTGTGCCATGTGGGACTTTTGACTACTTGAAACTCCTGCTAAAGACCGTGTGTGATAAAAAACAGCCCTATCCTGGCTAAAATGAGAGACTATCAGTTGAAAGAAACCACTTTAATCTGTTTTTAAAACAACTTGCAGTGGTGCTGCTGTGATATATTTATTCATAGCCAAATTAACATCAATTAAACAATGAAACTCACTGCCAACCCCAATGGAAAATTCTCTGTGCATACTACTTGACCCAAAGTTTCACATTTAGCACAGCTGTCACCAGAAACAGACATGAGAGTGTGTGGATTGCCTCCACGGAATTAAGTCAGCAGATCTTTTCACCTTGGAGATGTGATGCACATGTTGGTGGAGTGATGATAGCTGCAGCCTGTGGTCAAATCCTGGTCTTTGTTATAATCCACAGAAGTTACTCTCTCTCTATAGATAACTTTTAAATGAAATTGATGAAATAAAATGTGGGGAAGAAAGATGGATATGTGGTTATAGCCAAGAGTAGCAGTCAAGAGAATTGTGGTCTACTAATTCTACAGTTTTCTGATCCGCCATAACATTTTAAAGAATTCAAGGCATGTAGTCTAAAAAGAGAAAAATTAAATATTATTTGGCTCAGGACTGACATGGAGTGATTATAATTTGAGGAGTACAGTGATACTGTTCAACTATTGACTATCATCAGGCTATATTCTAAAAATACATATTTAATAAAACTACAAAGTACTGAGGCTTCTTTCATTGTCTTCCTGTGCTGGCTCTTCAGCTTTGTAAAAGTATGATAAAATCACAAAATACCAAGTGGGAAGGGACCTCAAGGATCATCTGGTTCAAATTTTCTTGGCAAAGCATGACCTAGACTGAATGGTTCAGTTGAATTTAAGCTAAACATTCATAGTATAAAGCTAAAGGCAGCACTATTTCAAAGGCTGTTCTGAAACTGTAATGCTCAAGCTTTAATTTTTGATGGTGATACAAACTTATTCTGTAATTGAAACACAGCACTGTAACTCAGTGAAGCAAATATTCTTCCTAACTTGCATGTAGAAGGTTGGAAATTTAGGCACAGGAAAGAGGTACATTTAATCTGGTGACCATGATATTAGTCTAATTTCAAATTTACCTACCAAATTCTGCTGCTGCTCTGTAATTAGGCTTAAATAAATCATAACAATTACTCTAGCTATTACTTGCTATACAACTAATTTGAAGATGATATAATATATTGCATGTAAAATAGTTCAACACAGTTACAGGATGGTTTTAAAATTGTTGTGTTTGATCTTGATGTTGGGTTTCTAGCACATCTGAGTTTTATAATCACACGTCTCTATTTACTCTGAAGGATGATGACGGTTCCCCCACCCTCTCAGGAGAGCCTCTCTGATGACAATGAAACACAAGAACACCAGAAGCAGAAAAAGATTTGAATACATGGTGGGTATATGCTGCTGTTTTCCTAATTTATTCATAGTGTATAGCTTAGTTTTCACATGTTTTGAACAGATTCATGAATCTCCTTAATTCTTAAAATTTAATTGTGAGGTGACAAAATGTTTGGAGTTGAATGCAAGAAAGGGGAGGCATCAAAGGATACAATGAGTATATAGAAAATCCAACCAACCAAAAGCTTTAATGTTTGAGGCCAGGAAGAAATATAGAATCATAGAATAATTTAGGTTGGAAAAGGCCTTTAAGATCATTGAGCCCAACAGTTAATCTAGCACCGCCAAGGGACACAAAACACGCCCATAAGTGCCACCTCTACATGTCTCTTAAATACCTCCAGGGATGGTGACTCCACCACTTCCTTGGGCAGCCTGTTTCAAGGCTTGACAAACCTTTTGGTGGAGAAATTGTTTCAAATACCTGATCTAACCCCCCTGTGGTACAACTTGAGGCCATTTACTCTGGTTCTTATTATCTGGAAAAGAGACTGACACCCAGCTTGCTACAACCTCTTTTCAGGTATTTGTAGAGAGCCAGAAGGTCTCCCTCAGCCTCCCTTTCTCCAGACTAAACAACCCCATTTTCCTCAGGTTAGTCAAGCAGGATCTGCTTTTCATAAACCCATGCCAACTGAGCCTGATCACCTGCTTATCCTATGTGTGCTATGTGATGGCACTCAGGATGATCTTCTCTATCATCTGCCAGTCAGGTCAGACTGACAGGCCTGTAGCTCTTTGTGCCCTTCTTCCATCCCTTCTTGTAGATGGGCGTCACTTTTCCTAACCTCCAGTCCACTGGAATCTCCCGGTTAGCTAGGACTGCTGAGAAAAGATCGAAAGTGGCTTGGAGAATGCTTCTACCGGCTCCCTCAGTACTTTAGATGGATCTCATCTGTCCCCATAAACTTGTGTGTCTAAGTGGTCTAGCAGATAGCTAACAATTTTCCCTTGGATTCTGGAGGCTTCATTCTGCTCCTTGTCCCTGTTTTCCGTTTCAAGGGGCTGAGTACCTGGAGAACAACTGGTCTTACTATTAAAGACTGAGACAAAGAATGCATTAAATACCTCAACCTTTTTCTTATCCTTTGTCACTAGATTTCCCCCTGTATCCAATAAAGGATGGAGACTCTCCTTAGCCATCCTTTTGTTGTTAATGTATTTACAGAATTAGGCTGTTTTGTTTTTTGCCTTTTAAAATAGCAGCCAGATTCAGTTTTAATTGGGCTTTGGTGTTTCTCATTTTTCCCTGCATAAATTCATGACATCCTTGCAATCCTCCTGAATTGCCTGATCCTTCTTCCAAACAGTATCCTTTTTTATATTATTTTTTTCCCTCAGAGTTCCATCCAAAGCTCTCTGTTCAGTCAGGCTAGTCTTCTTTGCCAAATCATATTTGGGGACAGACAGCTCTTGTGATTAAGGTTTCCCTCTTGAAGAATGTCACAGAATCACAGCATGATCAAGGTTGGAAAGGACCATTGGGTCCCATCAAACTTCCTTTTTCAAGCAGAGTCGCCTACAGCACATTACTCAGGATTCTATTCAGACAGCTCCTGAGTATCCCCAGGAAAGGAGACTCCACAGCCAATCTGGGCAACCTATTCCAGTTCTCAGTCACCCTCACAGTAAAGAAAATATTCCCCATGTTCAGGTGGAACTTCCTGTGTTTTAGTTCATGCCTCTTGACTCTCATCTGACACAACCAAGAAGAGTCTCGGCACATCCTATTGACAGACTCCCTTCAAACACTTGTGCGCATTGATTGGATTCCCCTGGAGCCTTCTCTGGGCTGAACAGACCCAGCTCCTTCAGCCTTTCCTCATATAAGAGATGCTCCTGACCCTTAATTATTCTAGTAGTACTTCACTGGACTTGCTCCAGGACCTCCATGTCATAGAATCATAGAATAGAATCATAGAATAGTTAGGGTTGGAAAGGACCTTAAAGTCATGTAGTTCCAACACCCTGCCATTGGCAGGGACACCTCACACTAAACCATCTCACCCAAGGCCTCATCCAACCTGGTCTTAAACACTGCAAGGCATGGAGCATTCACAACCTCCCTGGGCAACCTATTCCAGTGCCTCACCACCCTAACAGGAAAGAATTTCCTCCTTAAATCCAATCGAAACTTCCCCTGCTTAAGTTTAAATGCATTACCCCTTGTCCTATCAATACAGTCCGTAATGAAGAGTCCCTCCCCAGCACCCCTATAGGCCCCCTTCAGAAACGGGAAGGCTGCTATGAGGTCTCCATGCAGCCTTCTCTTCTCCAGGCTGAACAGACCCAACTTTCTCAGCCTCTCTTCATACGGGAGGTGCTCCAGTCCCCTGATCATCCTTGTGGCCCTCCCCTGGACTTGTTCCAACAGTTCCATGTCCTTTTTATGTTGAAGACACCAGAACTGTACACAGTACTCCAGGTGAGGTCTCAAGAGAGCAGAGTAAAGGGGCAGGATCACCTCCTTTGACCTGCTGGTCACGCTCCTTTTGATGCAGCCCAGGATATGGTTGGCTTTCTGGGCTGCAAGCGCATGCTGCCTGCTCGTGTTCATTTTCTCATCAACCAACACCCCCAAGTCTTTCTCCTCAGGGCTACTCTGAATCTCTTCTCTGCCCAACCTGTAGCTGTGCCTGGGATTGCTCCAACCCAGGTGTAGGACCTTGCACTTGGCATGGTTAAACTTCATGAGGTTGGCATCAGCTCACCTCACCTCACAAGCGTGTCGAGGTCTCTCTGGATGGCATTCCTTCCCTCCAGCATATCAACCCAACTACACAGCTTGGTGTCATTGGCAAACTTGCTGAGGGCGCACTCAATCCCACTGTCCATGTCAGCGACAAAGATGTTAAACAAGACCGGTCGCAACACCGATCCCTGAGGGACACCACTTGTTACTGGTCTCCAGCTGGACATTGAGACATTGACCACAACTCTTTGTGTGCAGCCATCCAGCCAGTTCTTTATCCACAGAGTGTTCCACCTATCAAATTGATGTCTCTCCAATTTAGAGACAAGGATGTAGTGTGAGACAGTGTCGAACACTTTGCACAAGTCCAGGTAGATGACGTCAAGTGCTCTACCCCTGTCCATCAGTTCTGTAGCCCCATCATGGAAGGCCACCAAATTGGTCAGGCAGGATTTCCCCTTAGTGAAGCCATGCTGGCTGTCACCAAGCACCTTGTTGTTTTTCATGTGCCTTAGCATGCCTTCCAGGAGAATCTGCTCCAAGCTTTTGCGAGGCACAGAGGTGAGACTGACCGGTCTGTAATTCCCTGGGTCATCCATCTTGCCCTTCTTGAAAATGGGGGTAATATTTCCCTTCTTCCAGTTGTCAGGAACTTCACCTGACTGCCATGATTTCTCAAATATGATGGCCAGTGGCTTAGCAACTTCATTCACCAGCTCCTTCAGGACCCACAGATGGATTTCATCAGGACCCATGGACATGTGCACGTTCAGATTTTTAAGATGGTCTTGAACCAGATCCTCTCCTACAGTGGGCCCACGGTCTTCATTCTCACAGTCCCTGTGTCTGCCTTCCAAGACTTGCGTGGTGTGGTCAGAGCCTTTGCTAGTGAAGACCGAGGCAAAGAAGTCATTCAGAACCTCAGCCTTCTCCAAATCCTGTGTAGCTAGCTCTCCTGAGAGCTTCCTGAGGAGGCCTACATTCTCCCTAGTCTGTTTTTTATTTGCTAAGTACCTGTAGAATCCCTTCCTGGTATCCTTAATATCCCTAGCCAAGTTTAATTCTAACCATGTCCAACCTTCCTGGACTCCTTTGAGGACTTTTTCCGAAGGGACTCTGCCAACCAGACTCTTAAACAAGCCAAAGTCTGCCCTTCACAACTCCAAAGTACCAGTTCTGCTAACTCCTTCCCTTACTTCTCCAAGAATCAAAACTTTTATCTTTTCATGATCGCTATGCTCAATGCGGCCTCCAACCATCACATCACCCACCAATACCTCTCTGCACATAACAGGGGTGCCATCCCTAGTTGACTCACTCACCAACTGTATCAGGAATTTATCTTCCACACACTCCAGGAACCTCCTGAACTATTTTCTCTCTTCTGTGTTGTATTTCCAGTAGACATTTGATTGAAGTACAACAACAAGGTCACCATAAGGCTTCTCCCAGCTGCTTATAGAATATTTCATTTATCACTTCATCCTGGTTGGGTGATCTATAGTAGACTCCCACCATGATACCTGCCTTGTTGGCCTTTCCCCTGATTCTTACCAATAAACACTTGACCCTATTGTCAACATCATCAAACTCTAGACAGTCAAAACATACAGGGTTACCCCACTGGCTCTCTTTCCTTGCCTATGCCTTCTGAAATGTTTATAGCCATCCATTACAACACTCCAGCTGCGCAAATTAACCCATCATGTTTTTTTGATTGCAACTGTACCGCAGTTTTCCAGCTGCACAATGGCTTCTAGCTCCTCCTGTTTGTCGACCATTCTGCAGGCACTAGTGTAGATGCTCTTGAATTGAGCTGTTGATCCCACTGTCTGTTGTAGGGTGGGAGAAGCCCTAATCCCTACATGACTGTTTTTAGGCACTTCAGTGGTTTCTAACGCAACAATAACACTTGCATCCTTGTTGCCACATCCATTCCCACTGCCTACCCACACTGAGATGGCAGACCAAAGGACCTCACTAACACATTACCCCTCAAACTTTGGTGTGCTGCCCCCAGGCTTATCTCTAGTAAGCCTGCTTTTATCCCTCTCCCTCTTCAAATCTATCTTAAGTCTTTCAATGGGCCCTGCTAACTTTTGCACAAAGATCTTTTTCCCCCCTTGAAACAAGTGCAGTCCATTTGTAGCCAGCAGGCCTGGTGTCATTTGGACAAACCCAAGGTCAAATAACCCAAAATTCTGCAGCCAACACTAGGCTCAAAGCCAGGTATTGATCTGCTGGCTGGTTTTGCTCCTTTTCATACCATTTTTGCAACTGGATTAGGGATGAACTGGTGTGAAGGAACATGATGTGAGAGAGGAAAATTTCTTACATAAAAACAATCAAGACAAGCTGTTACATGTTAATGAAACATGGAAATCATTCAGTGAACCCTGAAGAGAATACATTCAATACGTATTTTCCTGTATGCAGGATGAGGATTATTCCTTATCTGAAACCGTTTAACTTTAAAAAAACCTCCGGTATTATCTGAAATGGGAAGTCAACCTCCTTTGAGTTGATATGTTATAACTGGATCTTAACTAAAACAAAAAAAAGTGTGGTTTTAAGGTTTTTATTGACATGGGGATGCACAGCAATGATACATTCTGAAACCAAACATTTTGTTGACAACCACATGCAGGCTTTCCCTGTTCTTAATTTTATTAATTAGGAACCAGTTTAAATCTATTTGTTAAGGAATTTGTTTAGAAAATCATGACACTTTCCGTGCCTGTAATAACTGCTTTTCAATAAAAACTTGGTATAAAATTCTTGAAGTCAGCAACTACTGCTGCCTTACATGAAAACAGAAAAATGCAATTTGCCTTACAGTTTCTGCCAAGGAACATTCCCTGTTTGTTGGGACTTATGGAAGCTGAAAATGTCCAGTAGACAATATCACTCTTACCTTTTAGGAATGTTCAGAGCTCTTTGTAAAAAATATTTACAACTTGAAAAGAGATTTTTTTCCCTAAAACATGATCTTAAAAAGTTGCATTCCAGAAACTGTGCTCAAAACCTAATAACAGCTACTTATTTCATGCATTAATATTACACCTGAAATCTGTGGCAACTTTTAGTTGCATTAATTCACATGCACAGTGTATTTGGTGGGTTAGTGAAGTACATTCTAGTTAAACACAGCACATGCGTCAATCAGCTGCCCCTTTTTCTTATTATACTATTTGTATGTAAGATTTTTCAGTCCTTGAGTACATCATGTACTTGGAGAAGTACTGTGGATCTCTAATGCCAACTTTGCCTTTTTTACATGCCATAGATTTAGTCAGTATAATAATTTAAAGGTGTTATTGTAACATGTCATGTATATCTCTGGCTGTTTTTTTTGCAATTACTTATACAATCACTTTACAGGCTGATTCAAGGGACACTGTTCTGCAGTGGCAGAGCATTCTGCTAGAGCAGAACATGGTGTGACTTGCAGCTGTCCAGAAGGCTCGCCCACAGTAGAGGTTAGTGTACTGTATTATAATGTGGTATTTCTCTACAAAGTATCTTCAGTATATGTTATGTATTGAAGTTCAGAAATAGCTACAGAGATTAAATTAACTAAGAAGCTGTATGAAATACATTATAGAAAATCTGCTAGATCTAAATTGTAAATAATACTAACTTTCAAAACTTAGAGTGAATTGAAGCTGGATCATGGTGCTGCTTCAATTGGTGAGTAAATATGCATATTTTTTGACAGCTTTAGACATATTCTTAACTATATATAAAAGTCTATTTTAATGGAAATTATGCTATAGTGCTATTTGCAAATCAGATGGCATAGTTAATTAGCATAGGATACTTAATTACAGTTTTAAAGCCTATTAATGGTTATCAACCTAATAATTATTTTTAAGCTTCAAGGGCACTTCATATTTTTGTCAGTACTTATACAATCCTCCTTAGACACATGTATGTGGAAAAGTAGCTGAAAGTTTTAAAGAAAGAGCACTGAGCTACCCATACAAACAGAAGCTTTACTTTAAAATAAATTGTATTTGAGGTATAGAGTGCTGGAGCATCTTGAAATGCTTCCAGTGGTGTTACAAATCTGTAGTTCCATAAAATATTAGGTCTGTTCTTTGCTTTTTATAACTAAAACTGCATTTT
The DNA here is from genome assembly GCF_034315485.1 of Pezoporus occidentalis. Classification (NCBI taxonomy): domain Eukaryota; kingdom Metazoa; phylum Chordata; class Aves; order Psittaciformes; family Psittacidae; genus Pezoporus; species Pezoporus occidentalis. The sequence continues at coordinate 43,003 of NW_026914051.1, read as the reverse complement.
ATTTCCACATACAAAACAAATAGCCCTTTATAGTCTACCTGGGGCTATATAGTTTAAATGTAGGCACATTAATTTCACTATGAATTGTATGCAAGAATGCCCATTTGCGTGCAGTTTTATAAAACAAGGCCATAATTTAAAAGAAAATTCACACATTAGTCACAGTTGTATGCAGATGTGGTTATTTTTAACTATTTTGATGGTTTGGTAGAGACCATAGAATAATTCAGAGGAGAAAGGTTGAGGGTTCAGGAAATTTTTAATGAGAGATATGAATGGATTTCCATTTACTCTACCAACTTTTTTCCTACAACACATCTACCCAATAAATAGGATTATATTTTTTTTACTGTTTTTATTTCAACCTTGAAAAAAATGTTACAAATCTGCTAGAACTTATGAGTTGTGCCATCTCTTCATCCCTAGATTTTTTATTACCTATTATGAACAGTTTTCCACTTGCTTAGTGTCTTAAAAAGTCATTAGAACAGGGTTCTGTCTGACATTTGCCATGTTTGTATTCTATAAAAGTATTGTTCTGAACTAAAAGTTACATTATTTTTTAATCAGTCTAAAGTGGCTATTAAAAAGGATAGTTCTAAGGATCTGTGCTAGGCAAAGGTTATGTCATTGTTTGCTGCATAGAAAGGTGTCCACAGTAAGGCGTAACACCGAAATTAATTTTCTTTTGGAAATTTGCAGATGATGCCAATGATCTGGGAATAGATGAGTAGCTCAGTTTGTATATTCAAAGAGAAAGAATGTTTAACCACTGCTGAAGGAAGTGACATAATGGTGAAAGGAACAGATCCCCAGAAACATGAGTGGAGAACATTTCACAGTTATCTCATATAACCTATCTCTCATCAGGTAAGATATTGTAGAAAGATAATTTTATGAATATCATGGGGAAAATTACATAAAGAGCACATAATCATAGCAGAAGGATGCCTATCCTGAAAATACATGCAATGGTTGCAGAAAACAGGTTAATACTTTCTGCCTATAAAATGTGGAGAAAGCTGTTTAGCTCTTCCAAGAGTGCACAATTGTGGGGAGAATTCTGTTTTACAAAGGAGTACATACAAGGACAAACTTTTGACTGAAGTGGATTCTTACACTCTATTGGGCATCGCACTGGCCATAAGAGTGTAATGAAACTATACTGTCTTTGTAGCAGGCCAGAAGCATGGATGGGAGCAGAAGTCATCATTCAAATTAATACATTAAAAAGTATGAACTGTATTAAAGGCCACCATTGCACCAAAGTTCATGTGGATCAGTTAAGTTAACAAAGTGCAGTGAATCAATAACATAATACTGTGGCAATTAAGATAAATTATAGGGAACTTTATAAGCAGGAAGACACAGAATTAAATAATTACTTGTGCTGATGTTGCGTTAATTTTGGTTCATATGCATTTTTATGCTTGAAATAGACTAACATCTAGCAGAATAGTCAAATAGGAAATATATTCTTTGTTCATATTCTACATTTTTCCTTTTTCTCTGAAACACAGGAAATTCTTTTCAGAACTATGTCTATAGGCTTATGTTAAGGAGTTGGCGATATATCCTATAGTGGAATACTGATGATGCTATTCCTGTGAATGACAAATACTAATATCTTACAAGTCCTGCTAGCATGTTCAGGGTTAAAATCATGTCTACCATTTGAATTGTCTATCAGTCAAATCACTGGGTGATCCTTGTGCATGAGAGTTACAGAATGGTAGTCCAGTGATACAGATCAGGAGATCTTGAGGGTTCTTCTGAGCTAAATAGTTATTATAGAATTTACTGAAATGGAGGACTAGGCTAGTACCTCATTTCCATGAAAACAATGAAGAGTTCTTTCTGAACCTGGATGATCAGGGCTTTTTTTTTTCTGTCCTGAGAAAATATATCTATTTTATTTTAAATATTTAGATGTAATTTTTTTTCTCCAAGGTGAATTTTAAGGAAAAATCAGTATCAGAATAATTAGGAAAATTATCATCTGGTAGCCATCATTAAATGCTTTCATGATAGTATCTGAGACAGCTTTAGGGTATAATTAAATCAGTCAATGTTACAAAATAAATGTAGGAAGTAAGCAGCCCTAAGAGCATTTTTTCCAGTTGAACAGAACCATTTTTATGATTGCATGACTGTAAAGTTTTTCTAGCTTTGTTGCTTTCCTGAAAAATTGCAACATTAATAATAATTTTGCTTCAGTTTATTAGCACTGTTCTTCTCCAGAGTGGAACAAAGTGAGGAATAAGGTAGGTGAACTGAAATATCCACTTATGTCTCTGACTTCAGTAGAAAGAGAATATATAAACATTTAGCATCTGACAATCTGGGGGTGGGGTGGTGGTGGTGGTGGTTGTGGTGTTGTGGAAAATATCTTGGTCCTTATCAACTTTATATGGGAGTTTTCTGCCTACAATTATTTTCTTTTGTTTTGGTAGTATAGGTAGACATGAAGGTTATATATAAAATAGGAGTGATATTACTTGTACTAAACTATGGCTAGGAAGAAATGCTTTTAATAATGTATTTTAATGATAATTTCTTATTTAATTAAATCTTTATCCAAGGACCTCTTGGATATTACATACATTTTCTTTATTCTGTAAAAATGGTTAATTCCATTTTAAAAATGTCAAGCATATTCTGTGAGAAAGTCCTATGAAGTCTACACTAATTAATAGTTACTCTAATTACCCTTCAAGTTACATCATATTTAAAGGGAGGATTTTGAACCATAAGTGTATACTGCACGGTATGACTCAGCAGTGTTACTGACATACTTCAAAACTGTAAATAAGGATTTAACTATTGTGTCTAACTGAATGCACTCCCATCACATGATGCCAGAGGTTGTGTTAAGGCTTATTTGATCTTCAGATTGCATCTAAGAGTGAACTCATCAAAGGACTACCAATGCAACCTTTGTATGCTTGTTACAAAATATACTCCTCTCCCTTCAGTAAAAGAGTCAACAGCAGCTTCAGAAAAGATAACATGTACTGTCTGATGTACATAACAAGTACTTATGAAAAATTGAACTTTTCATGAAAAGTTCAGTAAAGCATGTCTTGGGAACTAGAAAAATATTGTAATTTCTTGTGAGCATTTTCCCCTCCCACCCTCCATGGATTAAACTCTGCAGAGCAGTTCCCTAGCATTAAAAGGAGGGGCTAGCTTAGGCAAAGATGTTGACTTTGGAAGTAATGCCAGATATGCATTGTTAGATGACTAGGATAAGATCCCCTTTCCTTTCCTTTGAATGCATCTGGGCAATCATCCAGTCTTCAAATGAAAATCCTAAATGTCTTTGGACACTCAGTTGATTTTCATTGATAATCCCAAAAAAAACATGACAGTGAATTTTCAAGAAAAGTTTTAGAACTAATATTTATTTTCTTCATAAGTTTAACATTTTTCTGAAATTATTATTATAAATAATGCCTTCTTAGTCGACTTCAGGGAAAACCTAGCCACACTTTTTTGTCAGTTCTGTGAAGTCTTCATTTTCTCAGATATGTTGTTTGTTCCTAAATACATCACTTCATCACCATCTATAGCACCTTTATGAAAAGAAACTTCTGACCTATACATGTTGTGATTTGCTAATGCAAAGTAAGCAAAATTATGCTATGTGATGGGTGAACTATTATGATAATTTTTTCATGGTACTGTGTGCTTAATTGCAGAAAAAAAATCCAAATGTTTTTCACAATTTACACTATTATCAGATTGCAAATTGATAAATAAACAACAGTTGACTAATTAGGCTTTCATGGGCATCTGTGTGCCCAGCAACTGCTGTAATCACATTACATAGTTCATATTCACTTTAACATGATTATTATTACGCTTATGACGCTTGCATAGATTTTCTTAAGCATTTGCTTGATATGTTTCTCTTTTCTATGTCTATTTTCAGTTAAGAGATTTTCTTGCAGAATTTAAATTAATGTTTAGCTATGTTCTTTAGTATATAATTTATAAAGTATATACTTCAATGTAAAGCAACATCAAAATTCTTGATCAACAGGTCTCAAAAAACTGTAATGAAATCAGTTTTTATTTATGAAGAATATTTATGAATCTTTGAGAACATTTTGCTAAGGTCACAGTACAGTGATTGGAAGTGGAAACTTCTTAGCACAGTATAAGAACAAAATAGTTGAACAAAGTTCTTGATAATTTCTTGTAAAAAGGAGTCTCTCTTATTCACAAAATTCAAAAGAACCTGAGACTCCAGTCCACTTGAAAGAGACATCTCATGTATATATTGATGCTAATGTATCACTGGACTACCATTCTGTAAATAATTTTGTGGGGTTTTAACTCAAACATTTTCCCTTCAAGTGTTCAGAATTAAATGACACTAAAATGGATGTGGCATCTGCACACTTTGACTACTAGTCATTTAATAAGTTTACGGTTATTAGGCAAAAAAGAGATAATGCTTAATTACTTTTTCCCCATCCCCTTAGCAGGCTTCATAAAAATAAATTAGATTTTTAAAGACTATGTTATCAACAAGCTCTGTGGCTCCCTGATTACAAGTAGGACATAGAAAGTTCTAATTAAAACAGCCAAAGACCAAAACTCATAACAGGTTAAAAATCTTAAAGCTTTTCCTTAGTTTAAACTTTTTATCAAGTTCTTTTAGGGTTGAAATTCTCCCTTGTTCTTGCTTTAACTGGCCTAACTTCTTTAAAATATGTTTCCTCATGGAGGTAGCAGTACTTAAGACTGCCTAGGCTGCCATTTTAAGTACAGTTTTATATTTCTGGGTTATTTTGCTGGCAGCTTTTACATATTTATATTGATCAGCTGTTGTAAGAAAAATGCACCATGAGGTCAGTGAAATATTGGAACAATTGTCCAGAGATTGTGTCACCTCCATGCTTGGAGGTTTCCAAGACCCAAGTGGATAACACCCTGAGCAACCTGGTCTAATCTTAGACTGGGTCCTGCTCTGAGCAGGAGGTTGGACTACAAACCTCCTGTGGTTTCTTCCAGCCTCAATTGTCTGACCTACAGGGTGAAATCTAGGTACTGTAATCATGGCCTAATTTCAGGCAACACCACTAATTAGCTGCTGCAGCCTTCTTTGTGGCCTTCTTTGTCTGCCTGTGCTCTGTTTCTGGGTACTCCCAGAGGCACTCCTCGAGCCAGAATGGTCCATGCCACACACTGCCCTTGAAAGGGAGCAGAGTTTTTTAAGCCTAGTAACAATATCTTTCCTTTGGCAAAACTCTGTAAGTTACAAATTTTGTCAATGTCTATATATTGTCATAATGAATATTTCAAAAGTGTTTCGAGGAAGCGTTGTTGGGACAAATAAATGTTACGCTCAGCAAAAGTATCCTACCTAAGATGAAAAAGATAATAAAATATGTTTTAAAGGTAATTGCTGAAATTAATATTTTATCTCTTAATCTGTTTTCATCTATTAATGTTATTGTAAGCAGTCCTTGCCTGCCTTTAGAAAAGCCTTTAAGATGTACCAAAACAATGCACTTTTCTGCAGAAAAGTCATTACTTTCAGGGTAAAATATGCAGCATTTGGGAGATAGATGAGGAAAACAAAAGGAAGGACTAATTTTGGTTAAAAAGATATTCCATAATGCAACTATTGCCTGAAAAATTACACAGTTATACTAGCAATGTAGTAGCTAGAAGTATTTTCAAATCTGCATTAGAACTCAGTACAAGCAATTATGTACCATAAAGGAAATAAAATCAAAAGCCTAAATAAAGCATTCTTAACAGAACAGAGACTACTGTCCTGCTGTATGTTGCAACAACTCAGTTCATAATCCAATGGGGGTTTAGATTAGATATATTAAGACACTAATTGTATTTGCCAAATATCGACAAATTACTGAGTAGTGATGAGCTTAATAAGGAGCAACACTGAATCCAACACACTTTAATAAACTCCAAATTATAAACAAAAACATTTATAATAGATTCTTATTAAGATAATAAATATTTATGAGGGTATTTTAAACTCTGGCCCTTGAGATAATTCAATTATGAATCATACGGTTCTTCAAAGAGGCTTACTTCTACTTATAGTGGATGCTAGTAGAACTTTTATAATACCACAAAACCATCGATTTTGGAGATGTTCTTTTTTTCATTCAATTATGAAAGAATATAAAGTATGCTGTCAACTACCAGATGAATTGAGGTGTATGAAAAAATGTTCATAACCTTATTTCACCAGCATTTTAATTTTGACATTCTAGTATTTTTCTACCTTATTTATTTATTTTATTTTATTTATTTTTTATTTAAATGTTGAAGTAATTTTTGTATCAGCAAAAATGAGGAGATAATGCTTAAGTCTGGCCATTTCAAAAAGGAAGAAAGAACAACAATCAACTCTTCAAATTATTGCAAGTTTGTTGTCTGTGCCTGAAACTGGAAAACTATATTCAGTGATGATAAAATGGAATGCACAGATTTTGCTTTCATTTTATCATACAAAACAAAACAAAACCAAACAAACAAAACAAAGCAAACCTGTTCTGTGCTGTTTTTAACACAACTGCAAAAAATTTTGTAAACTACATGTTGTCATCTTTAATTCTAACAAAACAGCTAATAGTCAGTCTTTGCTCATAGGAGAGGTGCTCAAGCCCTCTGGTTATTCCTATTGCCCTCCTCTGGACTCACTCCAACAGGTTCACGTTTTTATTTTGCTGGAGACTCCAGAGCTGTATGCAGGAGTGCAGGGAGTTCTCCATAAAATACAGTAGAGGGGGAGAATTGCCTCCCTTGACCTGCTGAATGTAATCCTTTTGATACAGCCCAGGATATGGGTCCCATCCAATTTTTCATCTTCCAGTATCCCCAAGTCTTCCTCCAGAGGGTTTTTATCAATTCAGTCACCTCTCAGTCTGCATTAATCTTGAGGATTTCCTCAACCCAGGTGCAAGACCTTGAACTTGGCTTTGTTGAACCTTAACGTGTTTCCCATCATGTGTTCACACATGCACACTTCTCAAGCCTATCAAGGTCCCTCTAGATGGCATGCCTTCCTTCCAGAGAGTTAGCTGCACCACTCAGCCTGGCATCATCTGCAAAAATGCTGAGGGTTCACTCATCCTGCTATGTCATTGATGAAAATATTAAATAATGGTTCCTGGAATGGACCTTTGAGGGATACCTTTTGTTACTGGTTTCCACTTGAACACAGCATTGACTGTATCTTTGGATGAATTTATCCAGCCAATTTCCTATCCATATAACAATACAGAGGCAAGAATGCTCTGCTTGGGTAGGGCAATCGGTTATTTTTTCACAAATTTTCCCTGAGGATTTCAAAATTATCGATGAGGCAAAAATAATAAAATTCCTGGGATTTGGTTCACCTAGGTTAAATGTTCCCTCTCTAAGAAGTCCATTTGTAATATGGATATTGGTAATCCATGAAAGTAGGAAGAGGTAGAAAATTTTTACCTTAGCTGATGTAACAGTGTATGTGTTCAGGGCTGCATCTAACACAAAATGTCAAAAAGAACAAAATTATTAGTTTTTTTAAATTCGCTGAAAAAAAATGAACAGGACTGTATCTGAATTGTAGTCTTTTAGGCTGTATGTAGGACAAAAATGTAAGGCAGAAATGAATCCAGTTGTCTTGGTGAAAGTTATATATACAAAATGTGATTATTTCTTTTGTTTTTTTTTCAGTAAAAAATAGTTCCAAGTGCATTTTGTGAGGGATTTGTTCCTGTTCATTAGATTCAAGGTCTTCTTAACTTACCAGGTTTAATTCATTATTGACATAGGGAAAGACCAATGCTTCATTTGTGGATTCTCAATTTTCTCAAATAAGACACTCAGGGTATCCTTTAGCAATGTTTTAGGTACTTGGGGAAATTTAATAAACAGAGAAGCTCCTTTTGCGTATAAACTGAGTGAAGGCTTGATGGATTCCACCTAAGTTGATCAGTTCTTTTAAAAATGTAAATAATTGAAAGGTGTGTGGCTTGAAGGAGAAAGTATGTCAAATGTAAAGTGAAATAAACGGCTTAACTGGTAAAGAAGTACCTGAAGGTGGATGTGTATTAGCATGACTTAACATTTTTATTTCTAACTTTATATCTTTTTTTTTTTTCCGTTTTGTCTTCATTATTCTTCATATTGATGTGAGATTCCGTACTTTCTGAATCTTATAAAGGCTATATCAAATGTAAGTCATTTTACTCCTGTATTCAGAAAAGAAATAATGTTTATAGAATCATAGAATAGTTAGGGTTGGAAAGGACCTTAAAATCATCTAGTTCCAACTCCCCTGCCATGGGCAGGGACATCTCACACTAAATCATGTCACCCAAGGCTTCTTCCAACCTGGCCTTGAACACTGCAAGGCATGGAGCATTCACAGCTTTCCTGGGCAACACATTCCGGTGCCTCACCACCCTTACAGTAAAGAACTTTCTCCTTATATCCAATCTAAACTTCCCCTGCTTAAGTTGAACATGTTACTCCTTGTCCTGTCACTACAGTCCCTAATGAAGAGTCCTTCCCCAGCATCCCTATAGGCCCCTTTCAGATACTGGAAGGCTGCTATGAGGTCTCCATGCAGCCTTCTCTTCTCCAGGCTGAACAGACCCAACTTTCTCAGCCTGTTTTCATATGGGAGGTACTTCAGTCCCCTGATCATCCTTGTGGCCCTCCCCTGGACTTGTTCCAACAGTTCCATGTCCTTTTTATGTTGAGGACACCAGAACTGCACACAATACTCCAAGTGAGGTCTCAAGAGAGCAGAGTAGAGGGGCAGGATCACCTCCTTCAACCTGCTAGTCACTCTTTTTTTTGATGCAGGCCAGGATACAGTTAGCTTTCTGGGCTGCAAGCACACACTACTGGCTCATGTTAAGCTCCTCATCAACCAACACCCCCAAGTCCTTCTCCTCAGGGCTGCTCTGAATCTCTTCTCTGCCCAACCTGTAGCTGTGCCTGGGATTGCTCCGACGCAGGTGTAGGACCTTGATCTTGGCATGGTTTGTTGTTGTTAATCTAGTGTTAATAGAAGGATCATACTAGATAGAGCTACAGGATAAAAATACAAATGGTGCAAATCTATTAAAGTTTTTTTAAAAAGCTGGGGGACTTAAATTATTTAGAACATGCAAGTGTTTAATTTTCCTCTTTCCTCTTGATGGAAGAAGAGAGATTGCCTCAGAAGAAGGTAGAAGGAGCCAATTCTAGTTGTTAAATAAGCAGTCTTTTGCCCAAATCTTTTTCCTGGGGTCATCAGCAAAGTAGTATATAATAACTCTTTACCTTTGTATTTTGCGTGAGAGCCACATTTGATGTTCTTGTCACAAAATCTGAGCACTGTAAATGCAATGCAATTTACATGTTCCTGAAAAAAAACCAAACAAAACAACAAACAAAACCCAGTTGTTGACTAATAAGTTTCTTTTTTAAAAAATGATCATTGTAAGACATCATTATTTTTTTCTGATTAATGTGTACATGATCTGAATATTCATCATACTCATTTGACAAAGTGCACCCAAAACCATGTTGCTCTGAGCTGTGATAGATAATCTTTATTAAATGCTCAAAGGTGATTGGAATTGATATATGTATAAGTAGGCTCATACACTCTCTGTTATAGTGAAGGGAATGCGTGGGTTTTATTTAAACGCAATTGGTCAGTAATAAAATTAATTAAAGACTTAGTCACTCTCATGTTTATCCAGCTTTGATGGTCGTCTTGTATATCAAAAACTTTAAGAATCTCAAAATTACTTTATAAGGCATTTGACAGAATCCTTTCTGGGAGCAGGAACTCTGAATCAGCATGTGGTATTAGACTGCTCTGACTGCAGTGACTTGCAGTTGAATGAAAAAATTAGATTACCTATAATGTTGAACATTTATTTCCTGGGAGTTATAAGGTGACTTCTGCATGCCCCTGCTTCTGTAACTGAGCTATTCTATTACATATTGCTATCTGTCAGATTGAACTCAGTAAAAGTTAATTTTTTATCAGAACGTGGAAACGAAATTTTGGTACTAGAAAGGAGACTCCTACAATTTTATGTGAAATGAGGTTGTGTAGTGTCATGAAACAAAAGCTGCTTACTGATCTATCCCACAAAGCTAGTACAATAAAAACCCAAACCCAACGAAAAAAAACTACATTAAAAATGAACAAAGTGAAATGACTTTCAATCCCTGAAAGAGGTTTTAGAAAAACTTGCTATTTAAGTAGGATACAAAGAAAGAAATAGTAAAAATCTTTTCAGAAAAATAGAAAACTGTTGTGGCTGAGGGTCAGGTAGAATGTTTGAAAAAATTCTTCCTTGTCTGGTCTGCCTCAGCAGATTGACTTTATCCTGTTGTAATACGTTAGTTTTCAGATGTATTTCTGGTTGTAATATCTCTGCAGTCCCCAGGTTTCTACCCATCAGCTCTGAAACTTGGCTTCAGGTATGTTCTGTTTAGCAATCTCTATACGACACTCGGTCTAAAAGCTACTGCTTTGAAATGAAAAAAGAAAACGAAAAAAAAGTATTTAAAAAGGTGTTACACACTCAACTATAAATGAAGAGAAGGCATCTGCCCAGAGAGGTTTTGGAAACCTTTTCCTCTGACAAGTGCTGAAATCAAGTTTTCCTTGTACTGAACAGTTCCTTACCCAGTGTATGGTGTCCTGCTGCAAGATAACTTGATACATCTTCTGTATTATGTACGAAACAAAGTTATGCAAAAAAGCCTTTCCAGAACAGAAATGGTTCATGCTGAAGAGATCACTTTTTTTATCCTGATGACTGATGAGTTTTGTGCACTAGAACAGCTACAGTGGTAATGTATTCAGAATACCACTATGACTTCTTCAGGTAGTTAAAGAATAGGCGAGAACTTGGTACAAGTCTCTTTCTTGAAATGGACAGAGTAAATATGAAACTATTACTTCCTATGTGACACTTCGACAACCTGAGCTGTGGCTGAAAGCTGATGATACTGATACTGTTGTTTTTTGCACATAGCTTTCTTATTCTATGTTGGGTTTGGAGGTTTTGATTGTTGGTTTTTTTGCTTGTTGTTTTTTTTTTTTTTAATTGATGTCCTAAACCCATCCTAAACAGGATGGAATTTTTACATAATAAAAACCCTACTTTGGCAAGGAAAATGAGGAATCATTCTTTCAATATACCTTTTCTTTCCATACTTTCAATATACCTTTTCTTTCCATACTTTCAATATCGTATTTCTAACTCATAAAATTCTAATGTTCATAATCTAATGTAGCATTTGTCACTTTCATCAAGCAGTAATTTGTATAATCTAGAAATTAGGGGTTTGCATAGGACAAAAATTGGTAGTAAAACATAACTAGAGCTAAGTTACCTTCTAAAATTACCATGTACTTTTAGAGAGAACATCTACTCACGAGAGGAAAGTATTTATTTTCGGGAAGACCTGCTTGCTGAAAGAACCCTGGAACCATGATGTCCTTCAGAAAGAGAAAGTTGTCTTCAAGGTCTGTATCACTTTCAGGCTGGACCTCCAAGTCACACAGCGGCGATCATGCATATTAGCATCTCAGAATAACATCAGATTATCAGTGGTTAGTAGGAAAAAGCTTCTAAACATTGGCCATTTGGCACTTCTTGCATAAGGTATATGGGGTGTGTAGGGATGTAGAACTATACATTTTCTTTAGTGTCTTCTAATATCTCTTTATTTCACTTTCTGGAGCAGCTTTTGAAAAAGCACAGTTAAAAAGTTCATAAACAGAAATATGTTTTTCCTGTTATACTTAATGTTTTCTCCTATAATTTTATGTGTGTGTTCTAAACACACATATAAAGATCTCTACCTCACCAGGCACAACTGTCCAACTTGATTGATGAAATTTAGCTCTTGCTTCTTGCATGTTATAACAAAAGTGATGGTCCAAAACCACTGGATGCTTTGTCAGACTTTCAAATTGAAGAGATAAAAGCTATGCAACCACTTGACCTTGGCCTGCTTTCAAACAAGAATAACTGTCAATGCAAGAAATACTCCAGCATGCTATACAGGTGTACACATAGATTCAAGAATGGACTCCAGGACGCTTGTGTTCAAAAAATGAATTTTCCAAATTAACAAATCAGGCCTTTTGTCATGTGAAGGAGACTTACTGCTATCAAAAAGAGGTGCTTGATTTTTAAGAATCCAAATTTGTATTTTAAACCGTTTTTTGCATTTAAATTTTAACTTCTGTTGTCCTTTGCAAGCACAGTGAAGTGACCAGCCTGCCAGTTAGTTTCTTGTCCTTACAGAAAAGATAAAGGAAAGGCTCTCCATGGGTCCATCTTTCTTGACATACACTATTAAAATAACAGCACTTGAATAACAGTATGCCAGATCATTCTTCCCTGCTTGAGGGTGACTTTTGTGCAATTTAATGTTATGAAGAGATGCTTCACTTAATTGGAAATGAACAAGCTAGGGAGACAGAAGCAGTACAGTTCTATATTCACAGCACTGCACATATAGCAATTAGCTACACTGAATCATGTAGCATTAGCTCAAGCATAATGCTATGTTAAAGCAACTGCACTATTTTTCGGATACAAGGCAATGTTCCTGTAGTATGCTGTAGAGCTTTATTGCTATCTTTTTTCATTTGGGGATTGTTTTGGAAGTTTTTTTTGTTTTGTTTTTAGAGGATTGTTTTGTGCCAAAAAAGGAGACTTGGGATATTTTTTCTTTTTTCTATAATCTTTTTTCAGATTTCAATTTAAGGATTTACTTATATAGGAGTGGCTTCTGGTTGAAATTTAACAAAGATACAGATTAAAATATTTTAAAACTTAAATTTCAATTTTGAAATCCTGAAACATTAATTTTGAAAATCTAAACCTCAACTTTTTGTTCTTCACAAAATTATTAAATAACTGCAATTAAGACAAAGTATTGTTTGGGGGTTTACTTCTATCATCCATTTTTTCTTCCCTCATTTTTAAACATTAGCTGTTCTGTTAGCATCAACTTTTTCATTTGAATTCCCTGTTAAAAAGGTAGTTCCCATCCACCTTGAAACATAAGTGTCTATATTTAGATTTGTTTAGGATTGAGAAGTACTATGAATGAGTGGCTAATGTATAGTGTATCAGCTGGTAAGTGGTAGATTTTTGTAGTTTTTTCAAGTGTCTTCAGAAAGAGCTTTTGGGAATATTTTGTAGGAGGTGAGGGAATACTAGCAGTGACTTATCAGAGGATACCTGCCAAGCTGTACATAATTCAACTCTCAGGAACTCCTTTGCAAGATGCGGCTCAACTTGAATTATGTGTCCTGGCAGGGATATTAGATTAAGTGGTCCTTCCATTAACACACCCAGTCTGTCAAGTTTGTGTGGGATATGGCTCCTTTTAATTGACCAACATTAACCATCAACCAAAGTCAGAAGGATGTAACTTAGGTTAATGGAGAAATGAAGGCACACTCTCAAAATACAAGTTACTTGGGTAAAGAACTGGATGTATGAAATGACAACAAGCATATGAATACTAGAAAATAAGTGCCTATACTGATGAGAACAGTAGTGCGGCTCTTGATGATTATGTTTTAAGTAAGTGATAATAGCATTCTATTATCACTTTAAAAAATAATAGGACACATCACTTTAAGAAAACTATTTGTTCTTCTGAAATACCTTCAGTTGCAAATAATCTGAACAAATAAAGTGGTAGAGTCTGGTTGACTAGTAGCAATTTAATTTGCATGCAAGGTCAATAAGAATACAGAAGGACAAAAAATTTTTTATTATTTTAAGATAAAAACCATCTACTGTGCACTTTTACGTGTAGTAGTTTATTCTTGCATCCAAATTTATTAAGGTAACAAGTGACTTGAAAAAGTTGCAATACTGGTAGTAATAAATACTAAAACTTGAAGAAGTAAAAAGTTGATTCAGTTTAAATTGAATTTTAAGTTAAAAAAACTATTTAAATATCTTCATTCCAGGAAGGCAAATTTCGGTAAAACAAGGGAAACAGTGTCACAATATAAGGATATCTGTCTCGGCTAAAGAAATTAAATTTAGGAAGTTGCTAAAGGACTGATCAATGAAGAAAACTACCTAGCTTTACAATTTTGTGACAGAAACATTTGAAGTAAGAATTGTCAGAACCAAAATCTATAATTGTAGAGATGAGGCACCTTTTTAAGAGAAAAGAAATGGAAACAAAAAATATTATAGTGACCAAAATTTCTTTAAATGAATCACAGAAATAGTTACTATAATTCATAAAACTAGTCTCAGTTTTCAAAATGGGGATAGGTAAGAGGTCAACATTGATCTGTACAATGAAAAGCTCTACATGAAAATTATCAGAACCATGAAAACCACATTTTCTAAAAAATCTTCACTGAATGTGACTATTACGTATATTTTATTTTTTGTTGTGTACTTAGGGCAGAGAATGACGCTTTCTTTTTTTCCAAGTTTTTTATTTTGCACAAAGCACAGTTATTTTCTATCGTAGTTTGCACAAAGCACAGTTATTTTCTATTGTCCATCAAAAAGTTCATCCAGGATTCTCTTTGTACTGTTACTTTATTTCAAGCCAGACTTAATTTCTCAGTTCGTTCTTCTCTTTTAGCAAGATTTCCAAAATTTTTAGTTACACAGAAGGCTAGTATGTTCTGCTAAAATTAGAGACTGAGGGTGTCATTGTGCTAGGTTTTCTTCCCAACTACTTCAAGAGTTCTCATATCTAACTGTGGGAACAATATATTAACATCTTTTGAAAAAATAATTCAATTTAAGAAAAGTACCTGACAATTTTTTTTTCCCCCATCTTGCAAGTGACAAAACAGTTCATGGCAGCAAGAATTCCAAATGCTAATATGGAAAATGCTAAAATGAAACAGCTTAAGCATGAACTGTAATTGAAACTTACTTTAAAATTGTAAAAACAGATCATATTTAATTGAACAGATATTAACATTAGGAAAAACAAAACAGGCTGAAACCATAAAAAAAAAAAAATAATCCCCTAATCAAAGACCAACCAAACAACCAAACAAACTTTAAAAGAAGATAGTCCTCAAAAGTTTCTATTTTGTTTGTTTGTTTTCTTTTTTATTTGAAGGAGGGGTTGATTCCCATAAATGATACAAATATAATAACTAACCAGCCTATGTTAAGATGTCAAAATTTCCGTGGCAGGAGCTGCTGTATTTATTTGCTTACCTACATGTCTGTATCCGTGTGTGTATGTGTGTATATATTTAACTATATATGCATCCACACACAAACATATACGCATACCTATACATATATGTTTGTGTATGTAGGCACTTGTTCTACAAAATATATTCCTAAAATGACACAAAGAATTGCTGCTACTTCAATCATTTAGTGAGAATATGTTCCTGCTATGGTAGCGTTTCAGTGACTATGATGCAAAATGTTGTCGCATCAGTGCTGTCTCATTTTGAATATCAATGAAGATCCTGACAGAATCAAAGAAACCCCTCAAATGTTATGATTCTGTTGGAATTTCTCAGTTATGTATCACAGAAAAATTACTATTTTGGTTCTTCAGCTTATGAAAAACATTCTTTTCCAAATACTAAAAGAACACACTTGTGTTGCTCTTAACAATTTAAACTTCATTGCTTGATTACAAATGAGGAATTTTAGTATGCTGCCATGAAAAAAAACAAAATCTGAATAATACATTTACAATTTGGAAATACAGCTTTTTGTTTATTTACAGAAAGAATAACTTCTAAGGCAGCAGAGAAGGCTTCATGTAATGAAAAATCTTCCTCTATTTGGAAGAGAAAATTCATTTAGACTGACAGAAAAGCTGAACAAATCAGATGTTCATCTAGCGCCATTAATTAAGATGGTAAAGGAGAATTACAGTGCTTTGCTGGCTATCACGACTGAACTCAATTTTTTCACTACTTACATTCTAACACTTTGATTGATTTTGCTTCTTAAACTGAGTCCAAAATGAGGTAAGTCTGCAAGGGGTATTTCCAGTCTTCATTGAAACTGATCTTCCTGTAGAAATCACACATCACTTTGGCTAGCAGGCTGATTCCTTATAACTGTGACTGAACGAACAGCCAGACTGAAAGACCACTCTAAATAATCATCTATAGTTTTTATTAATTTGCTTATCTCTGTTTTGCTTCCATTAGTTGCTTCTCCCTGTGTTTGCAAACAATAGATGAGAAGCCTAATTAAAAATGTTTGTATGTTAAATGTTAATGTTATCCTCTTGAGAATACTCACTCTTCTTTCTAGGAGACAACAGAATATGTGCTTGTTTGAATCATTTCATTTTAGTGCTTTAGACCAAGCTCTTTGAGGGAAAAAAGATCTACTGGTTACTAAAAATTTTCGCATTTAATTAATTTTTTTTTAATTAAAACCCTATAATTAAATGTTCAGATTTTTTACTTTCAGAAAATTTATGCTTATACTTACAGAATTTAAGGTGAAAATATTATTTACAGTAGTATGTTTACATATTATGTGAATTGAAAAATGTTTCATGAAACAATGTAAATTAGGTGTCTATCCCAACAAAGTTTTAAAATTAAGATTTCGCTAAACAAGATTACAAGTGTTACTGATACATTACACTAAATTGTTTGAATTTGTTGGGAAAAACAGATGAAATAAAGTCAGGCCTTCAACAACTAACAAGCTAATTAAATAATTATCATTATTCTACTTACAATGATGCTGATTCTCCATATTATGTACAGTTAAGATTTTTATACCAATTTTTCCTATTATCTACCCTTTCCAGTTGTTTTATGCTCACTTGTTTATTATAAGGTCATTGGTAACAGGCAGAGGAAGAGTTTGGGATGCGTTGTCACCATCCTGAAGTTGTTGCCAGAAAGGCTTCATGATAATGGTCATTCACTCCTCACTGTAGGGTCTGCTTTAGGTCATTATTAAATATTCACTGCTACAGACTACACCTTGCTCTTTCTTCGCTAGTTTGCAGTTCCACTTTTCATCCAAATTTACTAGCTGGTGTGTTTTATGTTAGCTCATTACCTGTTTTCCATAGAACTTGTTTCACCCAGCTTCTAAGGTTACATTTTTCTGAACAGTATTTAACCGCAGAGGAGTTATTTATAGCCCTTGTCTTCATGCATCAACGATGTGCTAGCACTTTTTAGGCTTCTGCTATCATACTATGCCTGTACTCCACTACACTTTTAATCAATTTATTAATTACAGATAAACTACACTGCTGGTGATAGTTAAGGAAAGGCTAAAACAAGCTAAAGATAGCATTGAATAGATTCTTTTACTAAGTAAAGCAAATCTTTAGGCAGGTGAATTGTGTCGAGCTAAAGCCTGACACACATTGAGGTGTATGTTAATGCCAAGCCCGTGTGGCCTGCTACAAGCAATGGCAAGATCATGTTTACTGGGCTATGAGGTTTTGAATAGTCACATAATATGTATACATATCTATAAATTTTCTTAGGTAGACTTTTTGTCTTACATTATTAATCATAGAAAGTTACATTTATGGAAATATTTAAATACTATTCTTTGTTTATGCAGTTTTTAATGCTTTTTCTCCTCTTGGAGAAAATTCTGTTGTGTTACACAAAGACCCTTACAGATCTGTATCTTTACAAAGGAATTCATTCACAAAACAGTAACTGTTTCCAAACAGTGGATGATAAGTGCTGTGTTCACCCTAATTCAGTAAATAATAAATCATTAACAATTAATAAATAATTAAGTATTCTATTCTAAAGTAGATTTTTCAAAGAAATTAACCTTGGTGACAAGGTATAGCATCTGGGCATGCACCATGGTCAGACTCTGTTATTATTTTGCTTAGGAATAACCTGAGTGTTGTGAGAATCCTAATTATTCTTGAGGTGCTGAACACCGGCTGCAAAATACTGGGATATATAATATTTCTTACTTTTCTTTTTTCTAACAGACTAATGGATCAATTTATGTGACAGTATATCTCTGTATTCCTCCATGTTATTGATAAAAGATGCCAGAGACGTACTTTAAATCCCAATTCTTTTTGTAATTCTGCAGCTGCTTTAGTTTGAAATGCCATGTACAATCAACAAAGCATGTATTTTTCTATGAACTCAAGTTTGATCGAATTATCTACCAGCCCATTTTGAATAATAAAAAGGAAGGTATTTCTATGCTTGAAAAGAATTGATTTATGCTTTCAATTAAAAATATTTCAAACCAGCTATGAATCTGTGTGTGTGTGTGCAAGCATGGGTGTATGTATCTAGTACAAATGAAGAGATCTTCAGATGTTGTATCTTGGCAGTTTGAAATATTATTCTTTTTCCAACTACAAGAACAATCTATCCTAGTAACTAAAATAACACTGAGGTTTACAGTGTGCAGTTTTTCTTGCATAAATGGTAATAGCACACAAAAAAGGCAGTTCAGTGAGAATTTATTAAAATGCAGCAAAATTTTAGTAAAAGCAAATAAAATTGTCATTGCAAATGTCTGTGGCTTCATCAGTGATTTATAAGATAAAGCATCTGTAACGTTATGGAAAATCTTACTGCTTTAGCGCACATTACAAACACCTCTGATTTCTCTAAATCTCTGATATTCCTGAAGGCTTGGGCTTCTTTTTCTTGTCTATTTCTACAGAAAACCTAATATAACACAAATATAGATTCCTCTATAGTAAGAACCTGCCAAATGCAACTAATGTCATTCTCCATTTTGCTATACATAATATTGCAATATAGAAGTCATTGATTGATCACACTATAGACTTTATTTCTGACCTTCCAGGAAATTTCCAGTATTTCCTAGGAATGCAGTATAATTGAGGAAGGGGAAAAGCCTGATGTCAACAGCTGTGGGATTTTTGGTTAATGGAGGTTGGAGAGTGAGGAGTGCTGTTTTTTTTTTCTGTTTTGTTTGGGGGGGTTATGTCTTTTTAGGTTGTGCTTTTGGAAAAAAATTAAAACTGGTTTGCTTCATACCAAAACACTTGGTAAAAAACTTTGAAGGTTTTTTTTCCGGTATCTTTCAAGAAAGATCAAAATGAAAACGGCAAAAATAGCATTCTTCCAATTTCTCATTATACTAAATGGTTTTATGGGACTGCAATTACTTCTGAAGGAGATTTATTTTAAATGTCACTAACCAATTTTTACTTCTAACACTTATATTTAGAATAACTCCCATTTTTCTCTGTGAAGTGCTTTTCTTTCTTTTTGTCTTAGTCTTGCCTCACATCTCTTGAGTTGATTTTGATTCCTCAGAGGATGACTGTCCTGGGTTCAGCGGTAGCAGTCATTTTTCTCCTTCTAAGTAGCTAGTGCAGCCTTGTGTTTTGAATTTCGGCCTGGGAACAGAGCTGATAACACAGATGTTTTAGTCTGACCAAGGACTTTCTGAGCCTCATGCTCTGCCAGGGAGGAGGGGAAGCTGGGAGGAAGCAGAGACAGGACACCTGACCCAAACTGACCAAGAAGTATTCCATACCACAGTACGTCATGCCCAGGATGTAACTGAGAGTTACCTGGAAGGGCTAGTTCACTTTGGGGTTGGACGAGGTATCAGTCAGTGCTTGGTTGGGCGAGGTTGGGGGGGAGTTATTGGCTGGGTGGTGCTAAGGTGTTGTATTCTCTTCCCTTGTTATTTCCTTTGTCATTATTATTGGTGGTAGCAGTAGTGATTTGTGTTATACCTTAGTTACTAAACTGTCTTTTCTTGTCTCAACCCCTGGGAGTTGCATTCTTTTCAATTCTCCTCTCTTTCCCTCCGGGAGTAGGGGGAGGGCAAGAAGGGGGGAAGTGAGTGAATGAGCTGCATGTCTGGGTTTAAACCCCAACAATGACTCTGTGTCATCTGATCTCCTGTCTGATCTCCTATGCTGCAGGCACCAAAGAAAAGAAAACTTCAGAGTTTGTCCTTTTTAGTGTTTGGTTTGTCATAGTTTAAATGTAAGTAAATAACTAAATAGTAGCCTACATCATTATAATGCTTATTATAACACAAAATGCAAGCTTTATGTATTGACATTTATATTGTGTAGGCCTTCATAGTTGAATAGCATTATTCAACCAAAATAGCCATAGTTTAAGAGCAATCTATCCTACACAATGCCAAAATGACTCTGGTCTATAATGCACTTTAAGTTTAAACTTGAATCCATTAAACCATTTACTGAAAGAATTTAAAAGAAAGTCTACAACAATAAAGCTAATCCTATGACCCTCCAAAAACCACACCATAATGGGTCTCTATAGCTTAGCAACTACTGAAACCTATGTCAAGGTACTTTTGAAGTGCTGATGTCTTACTGTCACAGTTCTATAAAGATATGATGTAGAAGCTCACACCAATTCTTTTGCTAATTTTATTTGTACTTTCATTTTCTGCTAAATAAAGGATGCTGTTTTATTGACATACACATTGTCTGTCTTTTGCCTAATAAGGCTGAAAGACAGCATTGATCAGATTAGTGTTTTCCATAAGGTGAGTGGATATTAAAATTGCTAGTGCCTCAACAAAATTGCTTGCGCCTTGACAATGCAATAACACATATAAATATACTGCTTGTTGCTAATGTTTTCAACTGAAGTGCTTGATTTTGTAATGTTACCATGACAGAAAGGTTTATTTCTTGATACATATCAGTAAAGTTAAAGGCTGGTAGAATTAAATAGAAAAAAAAATAAAATTAAACTGGCACATTTTTGCAGCAGAAATATTAAATGTAATATAGTCTTTTAAAAACTGTAGGACAATATCCTTTTCTACACATGAAAATAGACTTTTAGACTAGGTAAAGCAGGACCATCCAGATTCTTTCCTCATTAAATTCAAAAGCTTTTTATAAAAAACATATACCAACAGTTGAACAAAAAACCAGTTTTCTCCATACTTACTTTCATAAATTAGAACTGACTGAGAATTTTTTATCCACAGTGAGTTCTTGAAAAGAATTCTGTTTTCATGGGAGTGTCTTCATGGCTTTCAAAGCAGACTGGATTTACCAATTTATCTTAATTCAGTTTTGTTTCTTTATTAATATCTTTGGAGACAATTGCATAGAAGGTTATTTATACGAAGTACCCTGCAAGCATGTTTGGAAGTGATGTTACCATCTGTTTAATATTTTGCGTGCTGCCAAAATGAATTGGAATGTTTATTTTTTTACCATGTCAGTCTTCACTCTTTTTGTATCAGCCTTTGCGAATTACATTTATTGACCATTTATGAGCTGTGACCCTTTTTTGAGTGGCAACACTGAGATTATAATATTTTATATTTATGTCCAGAATCTTAACTATTTTTTTTTCCTTGCTACCTTTAGTTATAGGACAAGAGCAGCCTACTAATTAGCAGTAAAATCTGACTATACGATTGTATGGAAAATGAGTAAGGAATATTAACAAAATCAGTACTATCCTGTTCTTTTTGAAGATGGACAGGAAAGCATCCTTCATCTGTAAAAAAATGAAAATGTATGATACATGTCTACTCTTTGGCTTGGTTGACAAAGTAGGATTTATTTTTCTAAAAGAAAAACTGAAGTATGTAACATTTCTCTATCAGCAAGCTAGCAGCATTACAGAGAGAAATGGAGTAGGACCTACTTGTGTCTAGGCTGATAGAGCAGTTTAGCAGAGTACCTAATTCAATAACTGGGGGAAATAATTTAAGCAGTGGTAAACCTCTTCCCCTGCTATGCTGTCTGAAAAGATATTGCTGCCTCTGTGTGGTCTCAAACTTTGAAAAGAAGGATCAGAAGGTGAACTAGGGAATCCTGTATCTGACACTCTGATCCTCTTCTTCCCTCTAGCACTATTAGAGTGAAATGAAGAGAAAGGAGATCAAAAACTGTGCTATTGTAGGATTTTTTTAAGACCTGAGGGACTGAGAGAGTCACTCTCCTTTTTTACTAGTCATAATGTTTTACCTGCATGTTTTAAGATACTTCCATTAGTACAAAAAAGCTTAATTATGTAAATGAGCAATAAAGTGTGGTTGCATGCAAAACCCCTCAAAATTATCTCAGAAATGAGGTATACACTCTCACTATTCAGTTTCAAAGATCTGATTAAATTTCACAGTTAAAAAATTTCACATCAGTTAAAAAAGCAAAAGAATAACCATGATGGTGGTCATGATCTCGAAAATGTTATTTAGAAATGTTATCTAACTTTTGTTCAAATACCCTACTGATGGAAAGTGCAGACTTGATAAGTTATGGCTCCATTAAAAGCTTGTGGTTTTCTTCTAGTTCAACCCTAAGTAGAACTTATTTTCAGAGGAAAAAAAAAAAAATTAAATCTTTAAATGCCATTTCTTGATTGGAGATCATGAATGACTAAACTCCAAGGGGTGGAACATCACTGCTCAATAACTCTCTGAAATGGAAGAAGGCTTAGAGGAGATGCACAAGGGCAATGTACCTGTGAATCTTAGGGAGTAACATAGGGTGCAACTAAACACAGCTGCTGCAACAAATCCAACTTTATCTCAACACAAAGGGGACCAGAATATGCCCAGACCAGCACAGGGGGAGTGAACAAGTGGCTTAGCCCGACACAGAATGTGAAAAACAGACAATGAGAAATGGGAATATCATGTAGCATCAACTCTCTTCAGATAGGCAAATCTGATACTAAACATTATACCTTCCATGTATGGAATATCTGAAAGAATCTGTTCAGAGAGTACGGAACTCAAACAGGGATTTTTTCCTGTCATGTTTTCCATTTCCCTATTAAGATTTAGCATTGCCTTCACTCAAATATGTTGTAGTCAAGTCCTCAATTGAGGATAATTGTGCTAATGATTGCACTGAGGTAGTTTGTTCTTCATAGTCTTTTATAGAAACATCATAGAATCATAGAATGATTTGGGTTGGAAGGAACTTTAAAGAGCACCTAGTTCCAACCCCCTGTTATGGGCAAGGAACAAATTCCATTAGACTAGGCTGCTCAAAGCCCCATCCAACCTGGTCTTGAATGCTACCAGGGATGCTTCCTCTGACTACTTAGTGTTTCTTAATGAAAGGATATACTAGCTTTATTACCATGTCAGTAGGTCAATAGCAGGCTTCAATGTAATGATTCAGTTATTCAGTTAAACATTGTGTCTATTTCTTTATAGTCTAAAAATAATCATCCTCAAAACAAGAAAATATCTTCTTTTGATACAACAAAACAAGCACCTAATTAGGTAGAAAATACTATCTGTGAGCTTTAACTTCTCTTGCTTAAAGCCTTTTAATAGATTTTAGAACATACTCTGGCTGATATTTGAAAAAACTGCTTCCTTTGTGCTGCTAAGCAGCAATGGTGTAGATTACCTTTCTCTTCTGCTTTTGAAGTGCATCAATACTCATAACCTGCATGAATTCCACCATTTTTAAAATGTGATTTCTATTACAGCTGTCACCTTCAGATTTTTTTCCACGGACAAGCAGTACTTCTTAGGAAATTATAGTTTCTTCCCACTAAATAATTAGCTGTTTGAATTAATTCTCGTCTTAAGACTAAGTAGAAAATATTAACACTTGTCACAAGTTTGTTTGTTGGTTTGGTTGTTTGTTTGCTTGTTTTAAATAGGTTATCTTGATCACTTTATATATCCAGGATATATGGACGTATTCCACTGCAAAATACTGGCTAAAAGTGCAATGGTAATTGGTAGTATGAGTCAATCAAAATATTTACTACTACGATAAAATCACATTTTCATAATTTCTCATTTGAATGACTGTCTCTGTAGTTAACCTTCCTAACATTTTATTATTTCAAGTTAATGAAAAAGTATGAAAGAAAAACTTTTGCATTTCTATCAGACACTGAATACCCCTTTTCTCTGGCAAATAATTGCCTTTCTGTTTCAGAGTAGAGATTGGAAAGAGGCCATGGGACTTTCATTTTACAAATGAAGTCTAGGAGAATTACCAACAACAACAGCATATCAAGACAAGCTGTGATCAATTTCATCTTAACTGACAAGGAGTTTCCTTGTAACATAAATGTAAATGTGTACTGTTGATTTCTGCATGAAAAAAAAAATGATTGTGACTTACCAAAATGTGTTGTTCCACTTCTGAACTTCCATCCCTTACCTGGAAAGTTTCAAACACTTTTTGGAATCTTGAAGTGAAGCAGTTTTTATTAAAATATTTTGTCATGCTTGGCAGTGTTTTATGTTCCCCTTTTCTGATACTATTTCAATGTTTGCTAGTGTAGTGTTAAGGACTCATTACATTTACAAGCTGGTAATTAATTGTGACCTTCAAAGGCAAAATTAATGTAGCCTGATGGTTGTATTGCCTGTAAAGATGGAGATAAAGAAAGTCTGCCATCATCAGGAAGAGAAGATTTAAGGATTCTTTTTTTTTTTCTTAGTAAACTGAGTTCAAGAAAGAACTGCTGGTGGGGAAGGAAGGGTGGAACGCTTGGAAGATATTCCTCTTAAGACTTGAATTTCGCAGGAATTACCAACAAGAGTTGCTAATTCCCACAAGAAGAATTAGCAACAAGAGTCAAAAAGAAGAGTTGTGGAATCCTGAGCCAAAGAAACAGGACAAAGAGCTTTAAATGATATAGCCTCATGACCCCTTTTTAATGAGCTCAGACAGGTAAGAGCATGCATAAAGCTGAGATTTTTTTGAATTTTAATGGCCTATTGAAAATGCTGGTGTATAGTGTTCGTGGCCATACAAGTAATCTCCCTTTCAAGATCACTTTAAATAATCGAAATACCTGCCCTAGAAAATGTGTGTTGTTCCTGACACTGATTAATGTTTGTTTCTGTTTTTGATGGGTGACTTTTAAAACTGTCTCAAAACTCAGATGTTGATTTAGTTTTGAGTCATTATTTTTGGAAAGATTAACACTGCACTGAAAATTTCTGCAAGCTCTTGTTTTTATAAAAGCCTTGGCTCAGCAGAAAACAAATTGGAATCTTAGCGCTCTGAATTCTCTAGTCTTCATGATAAATGTTCAAAATTTATTGACTGTGGATATAAAAATGCTAAGGATTGAATTTAGGGAAAATACTAACTCCAAAATGAGTGCAGATGTAGGTAGCAGAAACAATATTTTTATACAAAGACATGCACACACTACTCACAATCAGTTTTTCCCCATAGTATTTCCAACAACCTGAACAGGCCTGGTGATCTTGAAAGACGTGTACCCTATACACTAAGGGTGTTGTAGCCCTTACAAGTATTGATTTTTTGCTGTAGTATTTTTTTTCTTCTCTATGCAGATCATGGCTAAGCATGTAGGGTGTATCTAAGTAGAAATGCTGAAAAAAAGATACAGAGGGAAAGCAAGAACAAATTCCATTGAGCTGGTCCAGTGTGTCTCATGGGTGGCAATGGATTAAATTTAATTCTCAAATTACAAATGCAATTTTGTTAAATATGACTTCCTATGTACATACAAGAAAATCCTTTTTAATACCTTTTTGAAATACCATAATGAAAAAATGCTGTAAAAGTCTTCAGATATCTTCCAGCAAATACTATTGGACCTGGTTTATAATTCGGTTGATTGATTACTGCTTTTCCCATAATTTTTGGCTTGCTGGACAGCATTTAGCAAAAACCCTGCCTCCTGATGTTTCTGTTGATCATCTGTTCTTAAACAGATTCAAATTCAAAACCCTTAATCAATCCAAAGGATGTTTAAGTTATACTGCCTGACTTGACTTTGCTCTCATTATCTTTTGATAACGTCTGAACAAATTCTTTTGCAAGGTAAACCATCATGGTTTAACTTCTTTTACATAAATTTCCTCTTTACTTTCACTCATCCATAGTCATTAGAATATTGTGCATTTTATTTTCATTTTGTTGATTTGTGTCAGAGTTAACAATTGATGGAAACTTATCAAATAATATTTTTTTTGATCATGCGCAACATGAGAAACAGAATATACAGCTAATTCAATTTTAACTGTGTTGGTTCTGCACTAAATCTGGGAGAGGATAACTTAATCACAAAGCTCAGTATGTGCACGGAGCATGTACATGGAGAATTTCCAAGAAGAAATGTGCTCCTACTTCTGTAAATTGACACTTTTCAGAAGTGCTACATTTTGCAGTCATTGACTCTATATGCACAGAACAAAGAGTGCTATGAGATTTTATGAAAGTCTTCCATCTGAAGATGCAGTCTGTGATCCTCTGCACATCATGAATGGCAGTGCCTTAAAATGTTCCATGTATTTTAAAATAATTTGTAGTTCAGATAAACTAATACAATATATCTGTCAACAATCTCATTTACATCAGTTCTAAAGCAGTGTCTGAAAGGACTATAGTATAATAAGCATATTGAGCTGTGTGTTTTGTATCTGAAATTGCTTCTAAGTGATGATCAGTTAGAAAACCAGGTTTTCTACACCTAGAGTATTATACATTCCTAAATTATCTGCCTGTTTAGTGTTTCAAATGTTGATTATAACCTGTAAACTCTGACAATACCTAGCTCTAGGGGTGTTGGATGGTCCTTTGCTTCCTCCGAGTGCCTCAGAGCTCTGGAGTCAGCTCCATCTCTTGGTCTGAGATACAAGCATATGTAAATTTTTTGGACAAACAAACGTCTTCAACAAGTTGAGGGGCTGTTATGGAGTGAGTCTGATGGTGTGTTTCATGTATGTTTCAGTATTTTTCCTGTAGGTTCATAGAAAGCAGTAGCTGAAAATAGGATACTGGCTTTTACTCCTTCGGAGAAATTTAGAGCTCCTGATTTTTTTTCCCCTGATAACTATACATTATTGTGTAATGAATATTTTTTGACCATATGTGTAAAACTAGAATGAGGACATGAAAGATTTGGTCTTTTAACCACCTACCTTTGCTTATACAATATTCCAAAATAATGCATTACTTCTGCTATTATTAATCATGTTGTCATATTTTTAGAGGCATATGGGATTAATTAAAAATCTTCAGGTTCAGCTTTGTATTTTAGTGTAGGCTGGAATAAAAATTTGTTGTATTTTTTTCTAATAGTTTGTTAACTAATAGTTCAAACACTTCATTTCTACATTTTACTTTTATGTTCACAATATTGTTAATGGTTGTTAAGGGGCCAAAGAATCAATATAAAAATTTAAATATTAAAAAGTCACTAAACAGAAAAAAATACACTTAATGTAATCCATAGAGAAACTTTACCTTTGTGAGTACTACTAATTGTCTAATGCGACATTAATACGCCTAGTTGAGAAGGTAAAAGAAACCTTGATTTCAGTATATACTGTGCTGCAAAATGCACTAGAATGTACTCCAAAAAGTGAAATAACTGAAATTGTATTAACATAGTAGGCATTAAACATTTTAAGAAAAAAAAATGTTACAAAGAGATGTTTGGAGGAAAGTTTTAAGAACATTTGAAGCTCTAGGGAGGACTGAACTTGAAGAGAGTTTAGTCTCAATTCTAAAAATATGTTTTACCATGGTAACATGGATTATACAAAGCACTGCAACATCTAAATATGTTATAAATTAGATTTGCTTTCAGGAATACTGTCATCTTAATTTGCATTTCAGAGTTGTTGCTACTTCATCTCTCATTTGCACTCTGTGTCTGAGACATGAAATCTCACAAATTAATTTGTGTTTAAATGTCACTTTTCACTGAAGAATGAAACCCATAGCATTCAAATTTTTCAGTATAATTTACTCTAAAGCTCTAATCTGAAATCCCTATTCACATCTGTCTTTTTAACGATAGGTCAATGAATAGGGCTTCAAACTCTTCAGAAGTGTTTTCTTTTACAGTAAATGTATTACGTGACACAGGCTGTGGTTGTTCAAAACCTATATTTTATCTCTACTCTGTACTCATCTTCTAGAATTTGCAAGGATTTCATGAGTGTTTTTAGAATTTTTTCTTTAGTCTAAACCATAATGATCAGATAAATGGAATATTTCAATACGCACATCCCATTCCCAAGATGCTAAAATACTCATCTTTTCATTCAGGACAGGGCTAAATCCTTGAAATATTAGCTGAAATAAAAATGTAACTAGTTCCACTGCAGCATCCAATAATAACTAAGGATGCTTGTTCTTGGCTGTCACAGTATGTCTTTCATTAACTTTGCTGGCTGTGGTAATGTAAGAATAAGAGCTTGACAGAAGGACTGGGCACAGATACTAATTCTTTAGAGTTTAAGATTACTCAGTTTTAAATAATTTTACATAATAGAAGCTCTATAGACAGACAGGAGCAGCTTCACACTTGCAGGCGCTTGTCCTCATGGGGGTATTCAACCACCCTGATATATGTTGGAGGGACGGCACGGCCTGGCAAAAGCAAACCAGGGGGTTCCTCGACTGGTTGGAAGAAAAGTTCCTCTTGCAGGTAATAGATGAGCTGACGAGGAGAGGTGCCATGCTTGACCTCGTGCTCACCAACAGGGGGCGGGTGGTGGGGAATGTGATGCTCCAGGGCAGCCTTGGCTGTAGCGATCATGAGATGGTCAAATTTGAAATCCTCAGGCACAGCAAGCTCACTGCCCTGGACTTCAAGTGAGCAGACTTTGGCCTCTTCAGGAGCCTGCTCATTAAGGTTCCATGGGATAAAGTCCTGGAGGACAGGGTGGCCCAAGAATGCTGGCTGATACTCAAGGATCACCTGCTACAAGCTCGGGAGTGCTGTGTACAAGAAGGAAATAGGGCAAGAAAGCCAGGAGGCCTCCGTGGATGGATAAGGAACTGCTGAGAAAACTTAGAAGGAAAAAATAAGCTTACAGAAGGTGGAAGCAAGGACAGGCGGCCTGGGAAGAATAGAGGGACATTATCCAGGAAGCCAAGGATCTGGTCAGGAAAGCTAAAGCCCAGATAAAACTGAGTCTGACCGGGGATGTCAAGGATAACAGGAAGGTCTTCTATAGGTATGTAGCAAACAAAAGACAGACTAAGCACAATGTGGGCCCTCTCCAGAAGGAAATGGGAGAACTGTCTACCCTGGATTTGGACAAGGCTGAGGTTCTCAATGACTTCTTTGCCTCAGTCTTCACTGGCCAATGCTCTGACCACACCACCCAAGTCTTGGAAGGCAGATGCAGGAACTGTGAGAATGAAGACCTTAGGTCTACTGTAGGAGAGGATTAGGTCTGAGATCATCTTAAGAACCTGAATGTGCACAAGTTTATGGGAGCTGGTGAAATTCATCTGCAGATCCTGAAGGAACTAGCGAATGAGCTTACAAAGCACTGTCCATCATATCTGAAAAATCATGGCAGTCAAGTGACTTGAAAAAGGGTAATATAACCCCCATTTTCAAGAAGGGGAAAATGGATGACACAGGGAATTACAGACCAGTCAGTCTCACCTCTGTGCCTGGCAAAATCTTGGAGCAGATTCTCCTGGAATGCATGTTGAGACACATTAAAAACAACAAGGTGCTGGGTGAGAGCCAGCATGGCTTCACTAAGGGGAAATCCTGCCTTACCAATTTGGTGACCTTCTACGATGGTGCTAAAGAACTGATGGACAAGGGTAGAGCAGTTGACGTCAGCTACCTGGTCTTGTGCAAATCGTTCCACATCGTCCTGCACTACGTACTTGTCTAAACTGGAGAGACATCAATTTGATGGATGGACCACTTGGTGGATAAAGAGCTGGCTAGAGGGCTGCACACAAAGATTTGTGGTCCACAACTCAATGTTCACCTGGAGACAGGTAATGAGTGGTGTCCCTCAGGGGTCGGTATTGGAACCAATCTTCTTCAACATCTTTGTTGGTGACATGGACAGTGGGATTGAGTGCACCCTCAGAAGTCTGCTGACAACAATAAGTTATGTGGTCTGGTTGATATGCTGGAAGCAAGGGTTTTGATCCAGAGGGACCTTGACATGCTTGTGAGGTGGCCAATGCTAACCTCATGAAGTTCAACCAAGCCATTGCAAGGTCAGAACACTTGGTTCGGGGCAATCCCAGGCACAGCTACAGGCTGGGGAGAGAAGATATTCAGAATAGGCCTGCAGAGAAGGACCTGGGGGGTGTTGGGTGGTGAGAAAATGAACATGAGTCACTTTAGTATGCACTCACAGCACAGAAAGCCAATCATGTGCTGGGCTGCATCAAAAGGAGTGACCAGTGAGTTGAAGGAGGTCATCCTGCTCCATTACTCTGTTCTCATGAGACCTCACTTGGAGTATTGTGTGCAGTTCTGGTGTCCTCAACATAAGAAGGACATGGAACTGCTGGAACAAACCCAGGAGAGACCACGAGGATGATCGGGGGGCTGGAGCACCTCCCATATGAAGACAGTCTGAGAAAGTTTGGGCTGTTCAGCCTGGAGAAGAGAAGGCTGTGTGGAGACCTCATAGCAGCCTTCCAGTATCTGAAGGGGGCCTACAGGGGTGCTGGGGAGGGACTCTTCATTAGGGACTGTACTGATAGGGCAAGGGGTAATGGGTTCAAATTGAAACAGGGGAAGTTTACGTTAGATAGAAGGAAGAAGTTCTTTACTGTGAGGGTGGTGAGGCACTGCAATGGGTTGCCACTTCTTTAGTGGCAAATTCTCCATCCCTGGTGGTGTTCAAGGTGAGGCTGGGCAGAGCCTTGGGTGACATGATCTGTGTGAGGCTTCCTTGCCCCATAGCAGAGTGTTGGTACTAGTGGTCCTTTCCAACCCTAGTCATTCTATGACTTTATGATTCTACAATGGTACTCTTATTTCTTAGTGATGCAACATATCTGTAAAAAGTCCCTTCCTGAATGTCTGGTGTTGGTACAGTACCCAACCTAACCTGCATATGTGTAACTCTGAGGCACTTGTACATGTCTTGAATCAAAGCTTGCCTTTTCTTTTTTTTTTTTTCTATTCTTGTAATAAAGCATCTGATGGACACAGGTATCAAACTGAGTCTGCAAAAGGAAGTTTTAAGTCAGATACTGCTTTTACTTACACTGACTTTTCATAAGATCTTTAAAAAAAAGTAATATAAAAGATCAGAATCAGGTCTGTAAGATCTAGTTGGAAATTCAGACTCTTCTGTTCACCTCAGTACGCACATCATTAATGAGGGGATTATTGCTAAATGTTGATACTGAAGTGAATATGGCTATGTGAATGCTGATTTATATCCTAAATTAAAGACAGTGAAATGTTTCTTTCAACCTGAATTTCCAAGGGTTTTTGTTTAGGCATCCTGCATTTGACCACTCCAAGATGCTGAAGGTGCTCTGATGGAGAACGTGACTGTCATCTGGGGAAACTGTGCCAGACCTGAGGTGGGGCATGACAGATACAAGCATATAAGGTACAGGGGTGGTGAAGTGCTGGTTTCTGACTGATAAGACTGTGCAGATAGCCACAAGCACAGAATGCAAAGAGACAACAAGACAAAGAGTGTTGCAATACTGTTGGTTTTGAAAGTGATAAGGGAAAATTATTTTATTTGGTTAGAAATCAGATTAGGACCTGATTAAGTCCTGGGTATATGTTCATGAACAGATACTTGAACTGAAATAGGATGTGTTGTTTCACTTGTCACAGGTTGTCAAGGGAGTCAACCTGACAACTGAAGTAAAACTGGAGACTTTTTTCCAGCGCAGAAAAAGTGCATGTGATATACTAACTTCATGTACAGCTCTAAAAAGGGATGACTTTAATTTTTTACACCTGCTAAGACATAACTTACATCTTAAATATGTGGGGTTAGTATCTTAGTTGCAGCACCCAGAAGCTGCATTAAAACTGAGAAAACATCATCTTCTGTGCATGTTCTAATCATGTTCCAGTTCTGTATCAGGAGGGATTAAAATGAGCAACTGCTTTTTCTCCTGACATCTCATCCAGAGAAAAGAAAGAAGAATGTATGCATACATTTGGAGGAATGAGACCATGCACATAAGGACAGACAAATCAGGAGAAGATCAGTGCTACTGGCATGGTTAGGCATGCGCATCAAGGATGTTTATCCTCTCTAAGAAAACTAGATGGGTCTGCAATGGTAAATTATAGTGTAACTTTAAAGAGAGCAACATGATATGCAAGCTGGCCCCAAAGCTCCATTTGTTGTCCTGTGAATTAGGATTTATTATTGTATCTGACTCTCTTTCAAGAGATACACAGAAGTCTTTTGTTTCTGTTCCTCAAAGTCTGAGTTATTTGTGAATTCATTAAAACTGCCGGGTATTTGGCTTCAGGGAATTCTTCAGATGGTACCAAGCTAGGATACTGGGAAAATGGAAATGCATTGTAACTCGTCTAGTTGCCTCCTTTGGCAATGAAAAGAGAACTTTTGGCTTTCCGTTCTTAGTTAACATCCAGAATACTTTGGTACACAAACTACTACCCCTTATATAAAAATGGATGATAGTTTTGGATATGCTCAGAGAAGAGACAAAATACCAGGTAAGCATAGGTTAACCTCAGCTGCTTTTGGTTACAGGTAGTTTTCAGTCTAGATGAAAAAGAAAACTCAGCTAAAGTAAAAAGACATGCTGCAATAGTAACTTCTATTAGTATTTGCTTCTGCTTATAAGGAAATCAGGAAAAATACAGGCTGTGAATAGAAAATGGTGCAGAAAATACTAATGACATGTTCTTATGGGAAAGTGTGGTATTCCATTACCTAAACTGTTCAAATTTAGCCTGCAGATTCTGATTTAATTCTTTGGTTCTATACTTGCCCACCTGAGGTGATTTCCTTCTATCGCTTTGATTGCATAAAATAGTCAGGGTGTACAGGCTTTTAAAAGCACAGATTTTAAAAGTAGAAACTTTCATCCCAAGTTTAAGCAGCTTTTATAATAAATGACAAACAGCATTTGGTCAGGCTAAAAGCTATTTCAAGGTTTGTGTTATCACTTCTGCTTCTTGTCTATGTGCCCAACAATTTGGACGACCTTTTTAAATAACAGTACAGCCAAGTTTTGCAGGTTCAAGCAATGGATTAATGTTATAATTTGATCTCCTTTGCTGTAGCTGGAACATATATATATTGAAAGCAAATTGTAATGTGGCTCCATGTGAATGTGAATACCAACTGCTACACATATGGCACTACACTACTTTACTGAATTGAATAGTGGGGAGAGAGGGTGTATATCAGACAAAAGAAGGAGTAGTAATTAATATTCATTAACATTCATTGCTTCTTCTTTTGCATGTTGTTTGCTAATGGATTATAAAATTCACCACTAAGAGTTATTCACAACTATTCATTAACTTCTGTGTGTGATTTCCTCTTTCATGTCTAGTACACAAGGAAATTCTTATAAATATTCATAACAGATTGTGTTGACTGGTTGCATAAGTCATATGATGTTACTTGTGCTTTCGGATGGTTAATTTATGTAAATAGCAAGTACAAGAAGAATGGAAAAATTTGAATGTCAAAACTAAATGTTTAGCTTGGAATTAACATGAGGGAAATAGATTTTTTACAAACACATATTGAAAAAGACAGATCAGAGATTTCAAGAGCATATACTTAATTTGGAGTATTTTTCCAACAATGTCAATGGGCTATGTCCAGAATTTTGTGAGGTATTTTGAAAGCAAATTTGAATATTTGTGGGAGAGAATATATAATATTTGAATTTGAAGCAAACTTTTGATTTTTCATAAAAAGAACGTCTCAAATTACTAATATCACTATTGAATATTTGCTGTTTAAGAAGGAAGTGTTTTAAGATGTTAATAGCAATGTGTGGTGTTAGCAGTATAATATTTTAAGAGTTGGTAGGCAACTGCAATTAAACAAAAGCTCAACAAATGCATCTTTCCTTACACTTGCTGAC
Source organism: Pezoporus occidentalis (assembly GCF_034315485.1). Lineage (NCBI taxonomy): Eukaryota > Metazoa > Chordata > Aves > Psittaciformes > Psittacidae > Pezoporus > Pezoporus occidentalis. The sequence continues at coordinate 9,226 of NW_026914051.1, read as the reverse complement.
TCCCCTGTACTCTGCTAAAATAATTATCAGATAATCTCTTTAATAAATGCTGAAAATACCAGAACTGAGGCATTAAAATGTGCTTGCTCTAAATATTAAGACTAAAGTGCTTTAGTCTCAAGTTTGACAGTGCAGTTCAGCAGATCACAGAATCCCAAGGGTTGGAAGGGACCTCAAAAGATCATCTAGTCCAACCCCCAATGTAGGTCTCCTCTACTGTGTCTCAGAAAAACAAAAAAAAATATTTAGTAAGATTTACCATCTCTTTCTCTTGCCATTTTTTATTATTTTCATACATAAGAAGTTAGTACTGCCTGCACACCTAGCCTTATCCACTTCCCAGTGTGCAAATGTCCTTAGACCTCTCATTTTAGGGAAGGTAATGACATGCAGCAAAGAATACTGCACAGTTTGATGTTCTTCTGCACTGGATTTCAGAACTGTACTACATAGCCAGTGCAGGAGAAAAAGGGAAAGAGACAAAACTTTAAATAACTTTCTTGCTGAGTGCTTAGAGCATTTGTCCAGATAGTAAAAGATGTGGATATTGGCAAGTGCATACAAAGAAACGCAGCTCAGGTCTTCCCTGTCCTAGATAAGGACATTAATGTATAGGCTACTAGGTAAAAGGAAAGCACACAATTCACTTTTTCACTTTCTTTTCAATATCTTAGAAGGAACTTAGTGTTAAAAGCAGCAAGAAACTTACATTCAGATTCCATTTTAATATTTCTAAATGTCAAATTACATAAAACTTGCTTTGTTTTGGTAGTGTTTGTTTTGTTTTTGTTAGGTTTTATTCTGTTTTTTTTCTGTTTGTTTGGTTTTTTGTTTGGTTATTTTTGGGTTGTTTTTTTTGGGGGGTTCTGTTTTGTTTTTTTTTTAATTTTTAATTCCCCAGCTTAGATGCCGAGTTAACAAATTGCCTGCATAGCCCAACAGCCAATTTTAAATCTTTTGTTTTGTTCTTCAGGATAGCGGATTGTGCATTTGCTGTATTGTGTAAAATTTTCCAAAAACTGTAGCTCAAGATAGGGGTTGTTCTCACTTTATAAAAGCCCCGGACATCTTCATATCATACTCACATAACTGGACAGGTTTGAGTCTTTCTGCACCTGCCAGGCTTTGTTGTGTTCTCATGCTAACATTAGCTTTAGAACTGCTATGTCTTCCTGATTTGGTGTGGCAGATATCTATATTCTGTGGACTTTTTTTCCCTTTTAATGAAAGAATTTGCATCCAGGATTTCTAGATCTATGCAGAAGCACATAATACGAGGGTATGCATACACTGTTGGCAGCTGAAACAGACATGCACATTTAAATTATTTATATTATTTCACAGTGAAAAGCATAGCTCTGGCTTGCAAATCACTGTTTTAGTAGAAAGATATATACACTGTCATTGTGGTGCATGGAGAGTTTAACGCAGCAGAGGCTTTCTCTCTTGTGAGGGTCTCTGGCTCCAGAGTTGGCAGCAGCCACATCTATGGGATGTACAAGCTCAGACACACTTGCTGGCTGGGATGCTCCTTGTCTAAAGTCAGCCCTGCTACACAGCCTTTTTCTTCTGTGTACATGTATCAGCCTGATATTAGCCAAGACAAAGTAGAATATGCAAGAGCTTTTGGAATGTAGAAAGTGGGAATATTCAGGGTTAAGTATGTGTGGATTCAAGAAAAATTAGTACAGGAGAAAAATATGAATGATGACCAATGGCTGAAAAATACTGTTTATAACCAAATATTTGTTTAGCCACTAACATTTCTGTCAACAGCTCTTATAGTTGAATTAAACAGATCAATAGGAAATTCAATATTTATTTTGTAATTGTTTATTTTAGCTTGTGTGATCGCATTTTGCCACTGAGACACTAAGAAATTCCCATTGGACCTAAGAAGTATCAAAGGCCTGTCACCCTACTTTGGAACCCTTACAAATTGAAAAGAAACCCAGAGAAAAGTGGATTTTGTACAAGAAGAAAGGATTAGAGATTTCTTACATTTTCTCAGAACCACAAGAACTATGGCTGGCATAGACCTCAGTAGGTCATCATGTTCATCCTCTTGTTTCAAGGTAGAACTGTGTGTGCATCAATGTCACTCTTGGCAGATATATAACTATGCAGGTGACCCTTTTTCTTTCTTCTGTGGATATAAATTGATTAAAACTTGATGTATGGTAATTATTTAGGCCAAGAATAGTCTGCTACGTTTCTAGGAATTTTTCAGAGATGTCTAAAATAAGACCCTGTTCACATTATATTTCTATTTCCTGAGTGGGAAAAGAAATATCTGAGAGAGTGGCTGAAATCTGAGTGGACTTGGTCATCCTCTTCATACTCCTGTGTTTACCTGAAGGGCTTTTAGGAGCCTCAGGCTCTTCAGAGTTGACAAAATCTTGGATTTATTTCTGCACCAGCAGCTAGCTGTTATCACAGCCTCCTTTGCTAGACAGAGGCACTCACCTGATGTGAGTGACCATCTGTATCAACTTGTTGGTTACCAGACCATCATTGCCTTCTCAAGGATATTTTGCTTGGATTAAGAGAACTGCTTCTGCTTCATTTGGGTCCTGCTGATTTTATGCTAATGAATCAGATCTTAAGGGGTGTTGTCAAAAAATTTATAGTGTAGGTTAAAAAGAATTATAGGAAAGATGTGTGTGTCTCTCAGTCTTCTTACTCGCTTAATGGGAAATAACAAATACAAATTCTGCCTTTTTCAGGAAAAAATACTAATTTATGCAAAGGAAATTCTGCCTTTTTCAGGAAAAAAATATGTTTAATAAGGGTTTCAAAGATAAGAAAACACAAGAAAGGTGATTTTATTACAGTGCTGAGTTGGGTTGTACTCTGAAACAGTAAGGGAAAGGTGCAAGGAGCACTGGTTTATAAGTAGCTGAAGCGTTGATTGCTTTTATATTGTCTTCATGTCCTGCTCTATGGAGGTGTGAGGGGAGACATAATGCTGAGGACTCCTAACATAATTAAGAGCCTGATGCTCCCATATATTAAGAAATTATCCTATCTCTGTGCAAGGTGGATTTAAAGACTTGTAAATTAACGTTCAGGTTATCAAAACAGTAAAACAAAATTTTTGCCTCTATAGCGAAACTAAAAACATGATTCAGGTCTTTGTAATTCTGTATTCATTAAATTGCTTATCTTGGAGTAGTTACCCTCTCTGTCAAAGTAATTTTTATTCCTGCCATTAAGGATTGGTTTATGTTTGTCGCCTAAATGTATTACCATTCTCCACATTTTAGCTTCTGATTTGAACACTTCTGGCTTACTTAATTGATAATTTTAATTTATGTTTCAGAAACTCATTTAGTTTCTTTCTTTCTTTGCTTGTTTTACTGAATATTTTATCTGGAATTTTGTTTGAAAACTTCCCTAAATATTAAAATCTGGGATATACCACAAATTGGCTGTTGACCGTCGGAGATTTTAATTCATTGTTAATTCAGATTTTATTTCATTGTTAAAACTTCCTTTCTTTTATATTTTTAATGTAAGAGTAATGAATTTGTGGCATGTGCATCTTTTCTGTTTGCCTCATATAATAAGTCTATTTTTTCTATACCTGTATTTATTTACAATAGATGCAGTAGATATTGTATATGTATTTGGTAAGTTACTGTGTCTGCATTTAGTTGGTGAAAGTTTTAGGTAATCTGATGTTAGTGCACGCTTTATAATCTTTCTTTTTACCACATAAGAAAGAGATAAGGAGGGTGATGGCAGATTTAGGAAAAGTTACCTAAGTAAAACTTGAGTTTAGATTCTGAGATTATTAGACAGGTCAACTACTTCAAAAGCATAATTTTTAAAATCTTTAGAAACACTTTTCAAATGGCTGTTGCAGTGTTTGGCAGGAAAAATTACGTTTTTTTTTTCACTAATGCTTGTTTTCCTCTGCAATGCAGTTATTTCTCTGATAAAGCAGACAAATAGATTTGGAGTACTGTGTTGATATGTTTATATCATTAATAATAGTGCTGTAGTTATGCAAAGGGCACTGTAGTTACAGTTTCTATCTTCCTCCAGAAGGTTAATGCCAGTACTGTTTTTTACACTGAAATGTAAAAGACAGAATGAAAATCGCTTCTCCTTATACACATGCATGTACTGCAGAAACGTACATGCTGATTTGGTGTCCGTACGGAAAAACGGACTTCTGAGCTTGCAACAACATCCCTACAGAAAACAAGTCATTCTACTTTGTATGCTGAAGAAGCCCAGTACTGATGGACTTGAGGGTCCAGTGGTCTACTACTTGGTCCCCTGGAGCCCACTTTGCTGCTAGCACAGTGGATATCCCTCAAGCCCCACCAAGCCCTTTCGGAGGAGCAGATACACATGAACACAGAGCAAAGTCTGTACGTGGGTCTCCATAAATACAGAAAGAGAGCATGCAGATTGCTCACCCTCAACTGCCCTTTTTTAGGTTTCTTTTGCTGTATTCCCATTCATGTTGCTCAACCAAGTAGTTGAGGCCTTCCTTTTGTAAATCTTGTCTCCTTCCAATTAAACATCCCACACCTAATTACTTTCTTCCCCATTGGTCTTTGTTTTGCTATGTCTGTACCCAGATTTGGTATTTCTGGTACCAATACCATTTTAAAATGATATTATTTTATTTTATTTATTTTATTTTATTTTATTTTATTTTATTTTATTTTATGACATGACATGACATAACATGACACAACATGACATGACATGACATGACACATCAGCCATGCAAGGAAATATTGGTACATATACATAGATGCTGTTGGCCTTGTGAGATTTACCTCTCCCAGCACCCGCAGTGTTTATCACCAATTATCTAGTAAGTTTAACTGTGTCAGACATTACTGACTCAACCACCTGCAAAACACAGCCATCCCTCACATTTCTAGCTATCCCTTTTGCACAGATATAAAAGGCTGTTCTGTCTTATCTGCTAGATTTAGCAGTTTCTAGTTGCTAGGAGTTTCCTCAGTTAGATAAACCTAATATTTCCATAACTTCACACTGATTTTACTAGTTTTCTTTTGTAGTTGGCATACATTGTAACGTTATAAGGCCAACATAAGAAGGACATGGACCTTTTGGAGAAGTCCAGAGGAAGTTGCGTAGATGCTCCAAGGGCTAGAGCACCTCTGCTATGGAGAGGAGCTGAGAGAACTGGGCTTATTCCTCCTGGAGAAAAGAAGGCTCTGAGGAGACCTTAAAGCAGCTGCCAGTGCCTAAAGGGAATACAAGAAAGCTGGAGTGGGGCTTTGAACAAGGGTCTGTAGGGATGGGACAAGGGAATGGCTTTAACCTGACACAGGGGAGATTAAGATGAGCTCTTAGGCAGAAGTTCTTCCCTGTGAGGGTGGTGAGGCCCTGGCACAGGTTAACCAGAGAAGCTGTGACTGCCCCATCCCTGGCAGTGTTCAAGGCCAGGCTAGATGGGGCTTGGAGCAACCTGGTCTAGTGGAAGGTGTCCCTGCCTGTGGCAAGGGACTTAGAACTAGATGAGTGTCCTGGGTTCAGCAGTAGCAGTCATTTTTCTCCTTCTTGGTAGCTGGTGCAGTGCAGTGTTTTGACTTTCAGCTCGGGAACAGAGCTGATAACAAGCGATGTTTAGGTTTGGCCAAGGACTTTGTGAGCCTCATGCTCTGCCAGGGAGGAGGGGGAGACAGGAGGAAGCAGAGACAGGACACCTGACACAAACTGACCAAAGAAGTATTCCAGACCACAGCACGTCATGCCCAGGATGTAACTGGGAGTTAGCCGGAAGGGCTGGGAGACTGCAGGGTTGGAGGAGGTATCGGTCGGAGCTTGGTTGGGCCTGGGGGGCGAGTTATCGGTCGGCTGGTGGTGAGATGATGTATTCTCTTCCCTTGTTATTTCCTTTATCATTATTATCATTGGTGGTAGCAGTAGTGATTTGTGTTATACCTTAGTTACTAAACTGTTCTTATCTCAACCCGTGGGAGTTGCATTCTTTTCGATTCTCCTCTCCGTCCCTCCGAGAGCAGGGGGAGGGCAAGAAAAGGGGGGGAAGTGAGCAAACGAATTACCTGACTGGGTTTAAACCACGACAATGAGCTTTAAGCTTCCTTCTAACCCAAAGCTTTAAGCTTCCTTCTAACCATTCTATCATTCCGTGCTGAGGTGAGTAGCTCGAGAGAGGACGCTTTCAACACTTGAGCAGGGGAAGCTCAGCATCCAGGAGCCTCAACTCAGAGCAGCGAGAGCCACTGAGGGAGCCTCAACATAGTGATCACAACATAGTGATCTTACAAATTTTTCTAGGAATTACATCAATTTAGTTTTAGTTTAATGTGTTATTTTGGGTCAGTTGCTGAGCTGAGTATCTTCAGAGAGGATGCCTTCAACACCTGAGCGGGGTAAGCTCAGCATCCAGGAGCCTCAACTCAGAGCAGCAAGAGCCACCGAGGGAGCCTCAGATCCTCCACAGGACTTGCCCAGGAGCCAGCAGCTCAGCTCACGCGAGGAGCTGACTCACAGCGGGGGGAGTCAGGAGGAGCAGCACCAGCACTGACTGGTAAAAACCTGCCCCAGGGAGCGCGAGCGACCAGGGCAGGTAGAGGCAGTTCTCACGGGCAGGCGACGGGGATGGTGAGCACTCGCCGTGGCCGTGGCCAGCGTAGGCACCCAGACAGAGCCGGCAAGAGGGGAGGCTGCAGTGCAGAGCTCGGGGTGTAGAGAGTGCCTGCACTGGTCTGGGGAGGGGAGGGTGCACAATGGGCAGGGCTGCACTCGGTGCTCCCTGGTGGAGGTCCTTCTGCAGCAGGGACTGAGCTGCAGGATGCTGTTAATAGACTGCGAGATGTCAGGGAAGCTGAGAGGAAGCAGGAATGCTTGCTCCCGGCCCAAATTGTGCAGGGGCTTCAAGCGTCCCATGTAGCTCGTGGAGGAAAGAAGGAGGCCATTAACCTGGGAAGACGGGAAACAGCAACAAAAAAACAAAAAAAACCCAGACCAAACCAAACCAAAAAAAACCAAACCAAGACCAAACCAAACCAAAAAAACAAACAAAAAAAAACCCACCCCCAAAACCCCAAAACAACAAAAGGAGGAAGGGGACAAAAGCAAGGTGCTTCCTCATGAACCTGTTGTCCCCACCCAGAACCACTTTTCTGTCCTGCAGGGGGCTCATGAGGAAACGCACTCGCACAGGAAAAAAACGGCTGATGCACTGTTAAAGATCTCTATTGGTGCTGCAAGGAAAAAGCAGCAGGTCGTGGTAACAGGGACTCTACTTTGAAAGGGACAGAAGCACTCGTCTGTCGGCCTGACCCAGTCCCAAGGGAGGTGTGTTGCCTACCAAGGGCACGGATCAGGGATGTTGCAGAGAGACTGCCTGCTCTATTAAGTCCCACTATTACCCACTTCTAGTGATCCATGTGGGTGCTAGTGATATAGGTAGTAGTACTCAGAGAACATAAAGAAGGACTACAGAGCCCTGGGGGACGTTGCTAGGGGCTCTGGAGCTCAGATAATCTTTTCATCAGTTCTCGAGGATACAGGGGAGGACCCTAAAAGGACCCAGGAGAACTGGCCAGGTTAATAAATGGTTAGAAGGGTGGTGTCATAGTCAGGGGTTTGGGTATTTTGAACAGGACCCAAGTTAGAAGGCCAGGTCTAGTGGGGGCTGGTGGAGCTGGTGTAAAAAAGGGAAGAGCGGTTTTGGTAGGAGGCTTGTCAGACTGGTCAAGGATGCTTTAAACTAGATGTGTCGGGGGAGGGGGCCATCATTCCATTCCAACACACCCAGTCAGTTGCCAGAACCTATAATAAATGCTTGGAGCAATGTAGAGATATCCCAGCCGCTCCAGCCAATGAGCCGGCTTCAGTTGGAGCTCAGCTCAGATGCTTCTATACAAATGCCTGTAGCATGGGGAACAAATGAGGAATTAGAGATATGTGCACGTCTGTAGGGGTATGATATAATAGGCATCACAGAAACATGGTGGGATGGCTCCTGTGACAGGAGTGTTAGAATGGAAGGTTACAGGCTCCTTATAAAAGACAGGCTCGGCAGGTGGGAAGGGGGTGTTGCTATTTATGTTAGGGATAGGCTGGAGAGTATGGAACTTTTTCTGGGGACAGGTGAGCAGTCCACAGAGAGTTTGTGGGTCAGGGTTAAAGGGAGAAAAGCTATGGGGGACATTATTGTGAGGATCTGTTACAGACCACCTGATCAAGGAGAACCTGCGGATGAAGCACTCTACAGACAGATAGGAACAGCCTCACGCTCTCAGGCTCTTGTTTTCATGGGGAACTTCAACCACCCTGATATTTGTTGGAGCGACGGTACGGCCTGGCACAAGCAATCCAGGAGGTTCCTTGATTGTGTGGAAGACAACTTCCTTCCGCAAGTAATAGAGGAGACAACAAGGAGAGGTGCCATGCTTGGCCTTCTGCTCACCAGCGGGGAAGGGCTGGTTGGAAATGTGATGCTCCAGGGCAGGCTTGGTTGTAACGATCATGAGATGGTTGAATTTGAGATCCTCAGGACAGTGAGAAGAGCGTGCAGCAAGCTCACTGCCCTGGACTTCAAAAGAGCAGACTTTGGCCTCTTCAGGAACCTGCTTAGTAAGGTTCCGTGGGATCTAGCCCTAGAGGGTGGGGGGGTGGGGGGGCAAGACTGTTGGTTGATATTCAAGGATCACCTGCTACAAGCTCAGGAGTGTTGTGTCCCAACTAGAAGGAAGTGCAGCAGGAGGGCCAGGAGACCTCCTTGGATAGATAAGGAGCTACTGAGGAAAATTCGAAGGAAAACAGAGGTTTATAAAAAGTGGAAGCAAGGACAGGCAGCCTGGGAAAATTACAGAGGTGTTGTCTGGGAAGCTAGGGAACAGGTTAGGAAAGATAAGGCCCAGTTAGAATTATACTTGGCTAGGGATGTTAAGGATAACAGGAAGGGATTCTATAGGTATGTAGTGAATAGAAGACAGACTAGGGACAACGTGGGCCCCCTCCGGAAGCTATTAGGAAAACTGGCTACACAGGATTTGTAGAAGGCTGAGGTTCTGAATGACTTCTTTGGCTCAGTCTTCACTGGCAAAGGCTCTGACCACAACACACACATCTTGGAGGGCAGACTCAGGGACTGTGAGAATGAAGACCATGGGCCCACTGTAGGATAGGATCTGGTTCAAGACCATCTTAAAAACCTGAAAGTGCACAAGTGCATGGGACCTAATGAAATCCATGTGCG